>NC_069682.1:44828442-45561195 GCF_023699985.2 Odocoileus virginianus
GGGTTTCCAAGGTCAGCCCTTCCTGGAAAAGATTTTATGATATATAGAGGGGCTAAGACATAATTGCAGGAAGTTAAAATGCAAGAGAAAATATTTATTCTTGTTTCAAATACTTGCTTATTAGAAAAAAATGACTTCTCTAATATTAATTGTTGATGGGCTTTAGAATTCTTTCCATTTCCTGTTGTAGATGGTGTCCACAATATTCATGTTGTTTTCAAATCTTTTAGCTGCTGCCCAAATTGATTTGCTCAGGCCTCCTTTCTTTTCACTTTTGAAATTCAGCTCCATTTTAAGCGGAAATTAATCTGTACATTGCAATTCCACCTTTAATTTTTGAAATAGGTTATTTGGAAAGATTTGTTCATTGTCTTGGTTTCCTCTAAAGTCTTTCCATGTCTAGCGAAAAAGTGGTATTATTGTAACTTGGGTCTCCTCGGCCCAGAGGAAATCTAGAGTAAAATTCTGACTTTGCGAATTGTTTAACCTTTTTTTATCAGAGTGTTGGCAGTAGAAGATTTGTTGAAAGTGGGCTGAAGGGCACGCTGTGGGCTTGAGGCTGGGCCACAGGCTTGGGGAGGTTCATTTGATTGCTACAGGACAGTATCCTCAGATGAGGAAGAAGCCACTCTCCAAGTTCAGATGCTTCCTCCACTTCAAGGGTGAGACCTCTCAGACCCACAAAGAGAACCAGAACCAATATGTTGAAAGACTGTTTGTTATCCTGATAGCATGGCTTATAGCACCTTCTGTTGGGGGTGGGGGAAGATGCAGTAGGGCAGAGTGAATATGGAGATGCTCTTCACCTTGGGTTCCATGTATTGTGAAGCCTCTAGAAGCAGTACCTGAAACTCAGGCTGTAACAAGTGGAGTTATATGTGGGACCCTGGAACATGCTAGTTAGTTTGGACTTCTCCGGAGGAAACAGCGGCCCACAGTGACTACACTTTCTGTCATGGTCCTGCTTGGGGAGTGTGCCTTTCTGGACGCTGGTTAAGTCTTTCAATCTTCAGCATCTATGGTGGGCACTGCTAGTGTCTCCTTTACTAGACTGGGATCCCACGTGCTGAGTTGGCTGCTCATAGCTGCTCCTTTTTCAAAGAAATTGTCCTGCATTGAAGGGAAGTACTCTGCCATAGAACTTATGGTCCATTCAACAATTCACAAACAATGATTGGCTGAAAACGGGGTACAAAATATCAGATTCCTTTTAGGCATCAATTTTGTTGTGTGACTCATACTTCTTGACTCCCCATGAAATCAGCCTGAAGGTAAAGTCTATCTCTTTGCTTAGCAACTTCCCCTGTAGCATCCTGCTTTCTCCACTTTTCTTTGGAGAGCATTCCTATAATAAATCATGTCTAGCTGTGCTTTTAGAAACTGTACTTGAGACAGTACCTTTTTTTTTGACTTGGTAGGACATATAGTCTTTTTTATATTATACAATATGATGATTGCATATCAGCAGACACCTCTTCCTCCTTCTTTTATAAGAGAATATTATATTCGGGCATCAGGTGGCTATGTGCCTCAGTCCATTCTGGTCCCAAAGGATGAATTTGTTAAATCCGAGTCAGTCATGGTAGTTTCATTCTTCTTTCCAGTGAATGGTTTGAGAATTTCTTGTGAGCCAATTCAGTCAATGGTACTTAAGGGAAGTCAGCAGGAGGGTATCTAGACATAGTGTCTTTGCTCTTAAAAGGTAGCAGGGGGAACGTCCCTGGTGGTCCAGTGGCTAAGACTGTGCTCCCAATGCAGAGGGCCTGGGTTTGATTCCTGATCAGGGAACCAGGTCCCATATGCCACAAATAAGAGGTTGCATGCCCCAACTGATGATTCCATGTGCCGCAACTAAGACCTGGAACAGTCAAATAAATAGATAAATAAATACTTTAAAAAATGAAGCAAAGGATAAAAATATATTTGTATTCCTATTTCTCAATACTGCTGGGTGAAAATATGATGGTTGAACTTCAGCAGTAAATTTTTAATCATGAGGGAATACCAAGATTATCTTAACTCAGGATTATAAAGTCACTAAGCCATTGAATTAACCAATACTACAGGCCCTCAACCACTTAGCTGTCCCACTTTTGGTTATGTAAAATAATAAAAGTTCATATTTGTTTAAACAAACTTTAGATAAGTCTGCAGCTACTTATAAATGAGAGCTTCCTAAATGTTTATAGAGCTCTAGCCTTGAAAAAAAGTTGCTTTCTAATGATCAAGTGATATTGAGAACAGGATAGAAAAATGTAATTGACACTCTCCACTTTATTCTTCTCTCATAAAGAGAAGAATTGGCTGGTAATAACGTGTATACTATTTTGTTTTGGCTTTTGCAGCTGGTTTATCGAATGGGTCTAACTTAATGGAAGCAAACACAGGAAATGGGCTTATTTTTCTTCCATTAATGACTTCAAACATTCTCTGTTGCATTTCCCTTGCCTTGTCTCTCCCCATGACAGCTTTCTATTTACTTTCAGCTGTAAGAACACTCTCATTTTTGTGTTATAGTACAAGTCAAGTCAATGCTTTCAATCTTGCATTCAGTTAAAAATATGGTCTTTCCCTATAACTCAGGCCTGAAGACTCAGGCTTGGGACCTGGGAAAAGGGAAGGAGTGGTGGCTTATTCCTTTGCTATCCCATTCTTGCATCCTCTCTTCCTGGGTCTTTTCGTCCTCAGTGTGCGGGTGCTCAGGGGTTCTCTTGTCTGATACCTGCTGGCCACCATTTCCTCTGTTATGGCTGCTGTTCAAATGCCAGGTTCTTTTGTGGGACACATTAAAAAAATTCTTTATTTAATTGTAGGATAATTACTTTACAATATTGTGATGGCTTTTGCCGTATATCAACATGAATTGGCCCTAGGTATACATGTGTCCCTCTCATCCTGAATCCCCCTCCCACCTCCCTCCCCACCCCATCCCTTCAGGTTGTCACATGGCAGCAGGCTGGGGTGCCCTGTTTCATGTATCAAACTCACACCAGTCATCCAGTCTACATATGGTAATGTACATGTTTCAGTGATATTCTCTCAAATCATCCTGCCCTCTCCTTCACCCACTGAGTCCAGAAGTCTGTCCTTTACATCTGTGTCTCCTTTGCTGCCCTGCATATAGGATTGCTGGTACCACTCTTCCCAATTCCATATATGTGCATTAATATACAGTATATGTCTTTCTCTTTCTGACTTACTTCACTCTGCATAATAGGCTCTAGATTCATCCACCTCATTAGAACTGACTCAATGCTTTCCTTTTTATAGCTGAGTAGTATTCCATTGTGTATATGTGCCACAACTTCCTTATCCATTCATCTGCCAAAGGACATCTAGGTTGCTTCCATATCCTAGCTATCATAAATAGTGCTGCATTGAACACTGGGATACATGTGTCTCTTTCAATTATGGTTTCCTTGGTGTATAGGCTGAACATTATGATTGCTGGGTTGTATGGTAGTTCTGTTCCCAGTTTTTTAAGGAATCTCCACACTATTCTCTCTTTATTATTTTAATTTTTAAAATTTTTTCATTCATTTTTATTAGTTGGAGGCTAATTACAATATTGTAGTGGTTTTTGCCATACATTGACATGAATCAGCCATGGATTTACATGTGTTCCCCATCCTGATCCCACCCAATGTTCATCACAGTATTCTCCATAGTGGGGCTGTACCAATTTGCATTCCCACCAACAGTGTAACTCCTCTAGGAGTTTTACAGTTTCTGGTCTTACGTTTAGATCTTTAATCCATTTTGAATTTACTTTTGTGTATGGTGTTATAAAGTGTTCTAGTTTGATTCTTTTACAAGTGGTTGGCCAGTTTTCCCAGCACCATTTGTTAAAGAGATTGTCTTTTCTCCATTGTATACTCTTGCCTCCTTTGTCAAAGATAGGGTGTCCATAGATGCATGGATTTATCTCTGGACTTTCTATTTTATTCCGTTGATCTATATTTATGTCTTTGTGCAAGTACCATGCTGTCTTGATAACTGTAGCTTTGTAGCATAGTCTGAAGTCAGGAAGGTTGATTCCTCCAGTTCTATTCTCTCTCAAGATTGCTTTGGTTATTTAGAGTTTTTGTGTTTCCATACAAATTGTGAAATTATTTGTTCTAGTTTTGTGGTAGTTTGATAGGGATTGTTCTGAGTCTATCAATTGCTTTGGGTAGTATACTTATTTTCGCTATAAAATTCTTCCAATCCAAGAACATGGTACATTTCTCTATCTATTTTTGTCATCTTTTATTTCTTTCATCAGTGTTTCATAGTTCTCTGTATGCAGGTCTTTGTCTCTTTTGGTAAACTTATTCCTAGGTATTTTATTCTTTTTATTGCAATGGTGAATGGTATTGTTTCCTTAATTTTTTTTTCTGATTTTTCATAGTTAATGTATAGGAATGCAAGGGATTTCTGTGTATTAATTTTACATCCTATGCCTTTACTATATTCACTGATTAGTTCTAGTAATTTCCTGGTGGCATCTTTAGGGTTTTCTATGCAGAGGGTCATATCATCCACAAACAGTGATGATGTTACTTCTTTTCCAATCTGGATTCCTTTTATTTCCTTTTCTTCTCTAATTGTTGTGGCTAAGACTTCCAGAACTACATTGAATAGTAGTGGTGAGAGGGACACTTTTTTAAAATCAGCTTCTTGGTAAGAAGAAGAGCTTTTTGGTAAGAATAAGAGCTCTTATCCTTTTAATTCCTGGAGCTGTTGATTAATTCTGTTTGATTTTCTGGGATCCCTCTTCAGTTCCTGCCCTCGCCCTTCCAGCTATTAAAATGTACATCCTTAGTGTCTCTCTTTTCCAAAGTCTGATCTCTCACTGGCTCCTATAAGACACTTTGAGCCTAGTCATCTTCCACAGAACCCTTTGGTCAATTTCTTCATGCATTCTTACCGCTAAAGGGAGACCTGAAACTTGCCCAAGGCTGACCTCTCTCTTTGCTCTTATTGTAGCCACTTTGCCAGTCCCTTACACACTGCATTTGAATTTCTCTTGGCAGGAAGCAGACATTGGTCTCCATCTGTGTGCCTGCTAAACTCCTGATGACATATACCGAGTCCTCCTAACAACATTTTCACTGCTTTGATGGCCACACCAAATGGATCTTCTGGGTTTTGCTCTGTCAGGAGTGAGAGTCCAATCTCCCTGATCTTGTACGCTCTCTGAGGCGTTCTACTTTGGGTCCCATTTCACGTGGTCTGGGAAGGATGCAAGAAGCAAAGACAAAACATTTTCTACTCCAGTGAATTCCTGCCAACACTGACCTTCAAACTTTTAATGTTTTCTGTTTTAGGCTGGTAGTGTGTGATGGAGATTGATAGTCAAAAAGGCAGGTTGGACACCTCTTAGAAAGTCCTGAGGGATGGTTGTCCTATTAGTTTCCTATGTTGTTGTTTAGTTGCTAAGTTGTGTCCAACTCTTTGGTGACCCCATAGCCTACCAGGCTCCTCTGTCCATGGGATTTCCCAGGTAAGAATATTGGAGTGTGTTGCCATTTCTTTCTCTGGGGATCTTCCCAACCCAGGGATTGAACTTGCATCTCCTGCATTGGCAGATGGATTTTTCTTTTTTTAATCACTGAGCACCAGGGAAGCCCAATTTTATATGTGGTGTGGTGGTGGTTTAGTCTCTAAGTCACACCTGAATCTTGCAACCCCGTGGACTATAGCCTGCCAGGGTCCTCTGTCCTTGGGATTTCTCAGGCAAGAATATTGGAGTAGGCTGCCATTTTCTTCTTCAATTTTATACATAGTAGTGTGTATATGTTAGTTCTAACTTTCTAATTTATTCCTCCCCCTGCCCCTCTTTCTCCGTTGGTAATAGTAAGTTGTTTTCTATGTCTATGAGTCTCTTTCTGTTTTGTAGATAATTTCATTTATATCATTTTTAAAGATTATACATATAAGCAGTATCATGTGATATCTATCTTTCTTTGTCTGGCTTAGTTTACTCAGTATGATAATCTCTAGTTTCATCTATGTTGCTGCAAATGGCGTTCTGCTCTGCTGTGCTTAGTCACTCAGTAATGCCTGACTCTTTGTGATCCCACAGACTGTAACCTGCCAGACTCCTCTATCCTTGGGGATTCGCCAGGCAAGAATACTGGAGTGGGTTCCCATGCCCTCCTCCAGGGATCTTCCCAACCCAGGGATTGAACCCAGGTCTCCTGCACTTCAGGCAGATTTTTTTTACCATCTGAGTCATCAGGAAAGCCCATGAATACTGGAGTAGGTAGCCTTTCCCTTTTCCAGATCTCCCTGACCCAGGAACTAAACCAGGGTTTCCTGTGTGGCAGGTGGATTCTTTACCAGCTGAGCTACCAAATGGCAAATGGCATTATTTCATTCTTTTTTATGGCTGAGTAATATTCCATTGTATATGTGTATATGTGTACCACATCTTGTTTATCCATTCATCCATTGACAGATTTTTAGGTTGCTTCCGTGTCTGAGTTATCTTAAATAGAAAGCACTGAAATTTTGTGGTTGTTTATTATTGCAGATTTACCTTTCTTATTCTGACTGATACTGTTCTTAGCTTTGGGCATTCCACGAAACTCTAAGACAAGAGGAAAACTCCCATTCAATGTGCTGTCATCTTTAGAATTGAGGTTTCTTTTTGGAGTGTATATTTATGTACTTCCTGAGAATACTCATATCTTAATACCATAATGCTAAAGCAACTTTAATAATTAAAACATTGTGGCTATTCTAAGCCAATGGGAATTTTCTGTATGACTCAGGGAACTCAAACAGGGGCTCCATATCAACCTAGAGGGGTGGGATGGGGAGGGAGATGGGAGGGAGGTTCCAGAGGGAGGGGGCATATGTATACCTATGGCTTATTCATGTTGGTGTTTGACAGAAAACAACAAAATGCTATAAAGCCATTATCTTTCAATTAAGCAACAACAACAACAAAGATATTGTGGCTATTCTATAAAGAAATCCCTTGAGAAAACCTTTGAGGATTTCTCAGGGAAGATCATCATCATAAAAACTTGGCCTCATCTGGCCTATTCAGCCCTTCTGTCTCCTCTCTTCCACCTGGAACCTGCATGCCAATAAGATCTATGGGCTCACTTGTTCATTTCCACCTCTGAAAATTCATCCGAACATACAGTCACTTTTCCTGGAATTTCTTCTCTTTCCTTTTGGTTTCTCTTCTTCCCTGAATTTAAGTCTTTTAACAAAATACTGATATACTGAGTAGTGTTTTAGATTGCATTCTCCCAGAGGTAGGCTCTAAGACCAGGATTCTAGAGCAATTATTTAATAAGGTGACCCCAGGAAATACCAACAGGGCAGTGGGGAAGTGAGGATGAGATAGGTAAGGGGTGCATTAGTGAACAGGTTGCTGCTCAGGACAACTGGGGCTCAAACCTGCTGGGGACCTCTGGGACACTGAATAGGACAACCAACCTTAGAGTTGTTCTACCTCAGGGGTGAAGCCAAATCCTGCCTCAGTACCCAGACACCAAATTAAATCAGAGTTTTTAGTGAAGAGGAAAGAATAGCATTATTGCTTTGCCAGGCAAAGAGGGCCACAGTGGACTAATGCCCTCAAAATTGTGTGTCCCAGCCAGGTGGGGGCTGTGAGGAGTCTTGTAGTCCTGGGGTAGAGTCATTGATAAGAATCAGGGTGTGTGCAGGGCCCACATTCCTTCAACCCATAGATCATCTGGCATCAGGTGATGATGGGTGAACTGTGACCTTCTCTGGAACAAAGAATGCTTCATCAAGTCCTGTCTTTGGGGTTTTAGTTCTTCTGCAGAAGAGCTCAGAGATAATGTTCTTTATATCCCTTGAGTGAGAACCAGCCTTCAAGGCTGCACTGTTCTTTCTTTCTTTCTTTTTTATTGGAGTATAATTGCTTAACAATGCTGTGTTACTTCTGCTGTACAATGAAGTGAATCAGCTCTATGTATATGTATATACCCTCCCTTTTGGACTTCCCTCCCCACACCGACATCCCACCCATCACAGAGCACTGAGCTGAGCTCCCTGTGCTATATAGCAACTTACCACTAGCTATCTATTTTACACATATGTATTTATGTCAAACCTAATCTCCCAATTCATTCCACCCTCCCCTTCCCCCACTGTGTCCACAAATCCACTCACTACATCTGCATTTCTATTCCTGCCCAGCAAATTGGTTCAAATGTACCATTTTTCTAGAATCCAGATATATACATTAATATGTAATATTTGTTTCTCTCTTTCTGACTTACTTCACTCTGTATGATGGTCTCTAGGTCCATTCACATCTTTACAAATATGGTCCAATTTCATTTACATCCTCTTTATCCATTCATCTGTTGGTGGACATTTAGGTTGTTTTCATGTCCTAGGTATTGTAAATAGTGCTGCAATGAACATTGGGGTACATATGCCTTTTTAAATTATGGTTTTCTCAGGGTATATGCCCAGGAGTGGGGTTGCTGGGCCATATGGTAGTTCTATCTTTGGTTTTTTAAGGAACTTTCATACTGTTATTCACAGTGGCTGTGTCAATTTACATTCCCACCAGCAGTGCAAGAGGTTTCTTTTTTCTCTTCATCCTCTCCAGAATTTAGTGTTTGTAGATTTTTTTGATGATGATCATTCTGACTGGTGTAAGGAGATACCTCATTGTAGTTTTGATCTGCATTTCTCTAATAAATCGTGATGTTGAGCATATTTTCATGTGCCTCTTGGTCACCTGTATATCTTCTTTGAGGAAATGTCTATTTAGGTCTCCCATTCATTTTTTGTTTGGGTTGTTTGTTTTTCTGATATTGAGCTGCACGAGCTGTTTGTATATTTTTGAGATTAATCCTTTGTTCATTGCTTCATTTGCAAATATTTCTTCCATTCTGTGGGTTGTCTTTTTATGTTATTTAGGGTTTCCTTTACTGTGCAAATGTTTTTAAGTTTAATTAGGTACCATTTGCTTATTTTTGTTTTTATTCATTACTCCAGGAAGTGGATCATGAAAGCTCTTGCTATGATTTATGTCAAAGAATGTTTTCCCTAAGTTTTCCTCTAAGAGTTTTCCAGTGTCCAGCCTTACACTTAGGTCTTTAATCCATTTTGAGTTTTTGTGTATGGCATTAGGAAGCATTCTAATTTCATTCTTTTTACATGTAGTTGTCCAGTTTTCCCAGAACAATTTATTGAAAAGTCTTTTTTTTTTCTCCATTGCCATCTTTGTCATAGATTAGGTGACCATGGGTGTGTGGGTTTAACTCTGGGCTTTCTATCCTGTACTATTGATCTATATTTCTGTTTTTGTGCCAGTACCATACTGTCCTGATTACTGTAGCTTTGTATGATAGTCTGAAGTCAGGGAGCCTGATTCCTACAGCTCTGTTTCTCTTCCTCAAGATTGCTTTGGCTATTTGGGGCCTGTTATGTTTTCACAGATGCTCTATTGTTTCTTTACTGCTCCTCCTTTACCTCTGCATCTTCTCTTTTTCTTGATTAGCAACTGTTTGAATCTTTCCTTTGGAATTCAGGGAAGGGGACACAGAAAGGCTTTTGTGCCTAGGAGCTCCACAGGCTCCTGCTCAGGTTCACGGGCAAGGATCTTGCAGGTATTTAAGCTACTAATCATGACAATGTTTGGTGGAGGACTGCTCCCAGGGGTGTTTGTTTTACAGTCCTGTTCCTTCTTCTTCAGGGGCCAGTTAATCCAGTCACTGGAGAGAGCCTGTAGGGTAGGCTCATGGGTGCTTAAAAGAGGAAATCTGGACCTGTAGGAGACTGTGAGTGCAGAGAACCCAGCAGCACTGGCTACAGTCACTACCTCTGTTCAGAGAGCTGATTTGATACCTCAGTCACAAGACTGAGGAAGGGAGGTAGGCAAACCCCTATCTACTATGCCATGAGGTAGGATATATGTTAATAGAATGACTAAAAAGATGCAACAGGAGCATGGATGAAGGAAAAATTAATTTTTCTTTAGAAAGCAGAAAGATGGATTTTGATTTGGCTTTATTAGGTGGGATGGATTAAATGAAGAAGAAGAGCTTGTTTCAAATGGAGATATTCGTGTAGCACAAGCATGACTTCTGCAGCATCAGATTGTTTTGGGAAAACTGTATGCAGTGGATTTGACAGGGACAAAAAGTGGTCGAAAGAAAGTAGGAAACCAAGATAGAAGAGCATAGGGCCAAATTATAGGAGAGCAAGCAACAGTTAGAACTCGACATGAAACAACAGGCTGGTTCCAAATTGAGAATATCAAGGCTGTATATTGTCACCTTGCTTATTTAACTTCCTTGGTGGCTCAGATGGTTAAGTGTCTGCCTGCAATGCGGGAGACCTGGGTTCAATCCCTGGGTCGGGAAGATCTACTGGAGAAGGAAATGGCAACCCACGCCAGTATTCTTGCCTGGAAAATCCCATGGATGGAGGAACCTGATGGGCTACAGTCCATGGGGATCGCAAAGAGTTGGACACGACTGAGCAACTTCACGTTCACTTTATTTAACTTATATGTAGAGAACACCATGTGAAATGCTGGGCTGGATGAAGCACAAGCTGGAATCAAGATGGATGGGAAAAATTTAAAAAACCTCAGATATGCAGGTGACACCACTCTGATGGCAGAAACTGAGGAGGAACTAAAGAGCTTATTGATGAAAGTGAAAGAGGAGAGTGAAAAAGCTGGCTTAAAACTCAACATTAAAAAATGTAAGATCATGGTATCCAATCCCATCACTTCATGGCAAATAGAAGGGGAAACAATGAAAACAGTGACAGACTTTATTTCCTTGGGCTCCAAAATCAGTGCAGATGATGACTGCAGCCATGAAATTAAAAGACACTTGCACCTTGGAAGAAAAGCTATGACCAACCTAGACAGCATTTTAAAATGCAGAGACATTATTTTGCCAACAAAGGCCGGTCTAGTCAAAGCTATGGTTTTTCCAGTAGTCATTATGAATGTGAGAGTTGGACCATAAAGAAAGCTGAGCACTGAAGAATTGATGCCTTTGAACTGTGTGTTGGAGAAGACTCTTGAGAGTCCCTTGGACTGAAAGGAGACCAAATCAGTTACTCCTAAAGGAAATCAGTCCTGAATATTCATTGGGAGGGCTGAGGCTGAAGCTGAAACTCCAATACTTTGGACACCTGATGTGAAGAACTGACTCATTTGAAAAGACCCTGATGCTGGGAAAGATTGAAGGTGGGAGGAGAAGGGGATGACAGAGGATGAGATAGTTGGATGGCATCACCAGCTTGATGAGCATGAATTTGCACAAGTTCTGGGTGTTGGCGATGGACACGGAGGCCTGGTGTGCTGCAGTCCATGTGGTTGCAAAGAATTAGACACGACTGAGCAACTGAACTGAAGAGGTCAATATGTGATATTTTCATAATGTTGCTGGTGAATTTGAGGTTCTGTGTTTGCAAAATAATTTAGAGACAAAATGTGTCAGGAAGCATTTAACAAGAGGCTTCCTGTGTGCTGTTTTGGATCTGCCAGGAACCCTCTGGCCCTTATTAATTCCTGAATATTCAGGAATTAAGAGGAGAGGCATGCCTTTCCCGGGGCTGAGGAATCCGGGCATTTCTCATTACGGTGATAAGTACCCTCTTCCTTTTTATGAGCCGTATGGTAAAAGGTGATTGTTTGCAACTCTCTCTTTGATAGGGATCCTCTTATGTTTTGTAAGTCTGGAATTTTAATCTTTATCTTTGCTGAGAATAACCACCTTGTAAGACAGTATATATACTGTCTTATATATGCCCATGCCATGTTGATTAAAACACATTTGCTCCATCAGAGCTTGGGTCCCGTGTCTTTCTTTTTTTTCTATTTCTGTCTTTCTCTCTCTCTCTGACTCTCTATTTCTGGCTAATTCCTTGGAGTGCAGAGACCCTCTGAGCTTGCCTGGGCTTCTAAGATCCTCTCGAGGAGCCACACTGTGCCTTCACCCACCTGAGAGGGCGCCTGGTGCCTACGTGCAGCAGTGTGAGCCCTAAGAATAGGACTCTATTGGCTTTTCATGTAAACCAGGGGATATCAGCCTCTTTTTCTCTCTTACTTTCTTATTTTCGACTCCGGACCACTAGCTTCTGGTCCATCAAAGGACCAAGAAAAGTGATAGTAAGAAGTGGATTTATTTAGCAAGAAACACACTTCACAGACAGAGTTTGGACCATTTAAGGCAAGAGAGTGAGAGAGCCTTGAAATATGGCATGGTTAGTTTTTATGGGCTGGGTAATTTCATTGGATAGTAAGTGGGACGATTGTTCCAATTATTCTGGGAAAGGGGCAGGGATTTCCAGAAAGGGGGCCATTGTCCACTTTTTAGTCTTTTATGGTTAGCCTTTTATGAGCTTCCCTGGTGGCTCAGCTGGTAAAGAATCTGCCTGTAATGCAGGAAACCTGGGTTTGATCCCTGGGTCAGGAAGATCCCGTGGAGAAGAGAATGGCAATCCATGCTAGTATTCTTACCTGGAGAATTCCATGGACAGAGGAGCCTGGTGGGCAGAGTCAGACACAACTGAGCAGCTAACACACACATGGTTAGCCTCAGAACTGTAATGGTGCTGACAGGTGTATCATTTAGATTCTAATGTGTTATAATGAGTGTATAATGAGACTCAAGGTCTACTGGAAGTTGAATCATCCACCATCTTGAACCTGTTTGGTTCTAATCATTTTTTTGTCATGTGCTATATCTATGTCAGGGCTTCCCAGGTGACTCAGCTGATAAAGAATCTGCCTGCATAGCAGGAGACCCTGGTTTGATTCCTGGCTTGGGAAATTCCCCTGGAGAAGGGATAAGCGACCCACTCCAGTATTCTTGGGCTTCCCTTTGGCTCGGATGTTAAAGAATCCATTTGCAATGCAGGAGAACTGGTTCAATTTGTGGGTTGGGAAGATCCCCTTGAGGAGGGCATTGCAGCCACACCAGTATCCTTGCCTAGAGAATCCCCATGGATAGAGGAGCCTGGCGGGCTACAGGCCGTGGGGTCGCAAAATGTTGGACATGACTGACCGACTAAGCATAGCATAGAACATAGTTTTATCATTATTTTAAAGGTTGTGCCCTGTCCCTTTCCTCCTGTTTCAATAACAAGGGGAAAGCAACACAGTTTTAAAATTTATAGACGGACTTAAACTCTGGTCTCTGGATAGCATCCTTCAGGTACTTGATCTCTCCTCCACATTTACCTGCCTCTTCTTCCTCTTCTTTGAACTCTGAGTTTGCTTTTTCTGGCCCATCTTTCTGAATGCTTCCAGATTTTTTTGAGCTGATTTTCCCTTGACTTCTTCTAGGATCAGTGTTCTGGACACCGACCTCTTGCCAACTTTGTTTTCTGGAGCTCAAGAAGTGGCCTCATCCCTGTTCCATCCACTCAGTGGTGACCATCTCTACTTCTTCGCTCATGTTCTGTCTACTTCTGGCTCTGAAATGCCCTGTCCTGACTTTCCTACTTGCTTTTCCCATCAGATAATTCTTCCTTTTATACCATAACATGGATTATTAAACTCTTATTCAATAATTGCAAATCTTTCTAAAGAATTGTGTATCCCTGTTAGTCTGTTGTAATTACAAAATATGCTTATACTGAAACCAAGATCCCTAGGTGGGGAAGATCCCCTGGAAGAGGACTTCACAACCCACTGCAATATTTTTGCCTAGAAAATCCCATGGACAGAGGAGCCTTGTGGGCTACAATCCATGGAGTTGCAAAGAGTCAGACATAACTGAGCACAAGTGTGGATGGACGGATGGAAACCAAGCCCTTTGGGGCTCCTGGGCACAAAAGCCTTTCTGTGTACCCTTCCCTGAATTCCAAAAGGCAGGTTCAAACAGTTGCTAATCAGGGAAGGGGGGAACATGGAGATAAGGGAGGAAGAGCCAAGAAACAACAGTGTAGTCTTAGGGACAGGGTTCTGGTTTCACCTAAATGGGTACACATAACATTATCTCTGAACTCCTCTGCAGGACTAAAGCCCCCACCAAACAGGAAACTTGATGAAGCACTCTTCATTTCAAAGTCACAGTTCTGATCTCTGGGCTGAAGGAATGTGGGCCACGCACACACCCTGGTTCTTATCAGCAACCCCACCCCAGGACTAGAAGACTCTTCACAGCACCCGCAGCTCCACCCCCAGGTTGGGACACACACTCCTGAGGGCATTGCCTGGTAAAGCAATAAAACTATTCTCTTCTACTTCACCCCAAACTCTGTCTCCAAGATTTAATTTGATTTTGGGGTACAGAGGCTGGATTTGGCCTCAATACCTCTGGAATTTGTTGTAAGTTGCAGAAAATCATGTTATTTTTCTCATTCAATGATTCACTGTTTCATATATAGTATTTGAGAACAAGATCGATAATTGTATTTATAACAAGACACGTGAATAAATAATTTTATTTACTTATGTAAACAAAATGAGTTACATTTTTAGCTCTGCTGGTGAAGCCCACATTATGCTGAGTAGAACAAGTAGGAAAATAATTAATTTCCACATGCACTGATACTGAAAACATAAAGCTTTTACAAAGGGCTAAGCACTGTTCTGAGATTTTTATATGAATTAACATTTTAAGTCATTATGGCAACCTGAGGGGACTGTCCTGTTGTTTTCCTTAATTTACAATTAAAGGAAAGGAGGTAGAGAGGAAATAAGTAACTTGCCTAAGGCCACATACTTTGGAATAAGCGAAAGTGGGATGACACTGGCTCAGAGTTCCAACTCCTTCCCACTAGGCATTAGTGTTACCCACTGTGCTAAAGGGGAGGGGTTCTCAACATGTGCACCTGGGACCAGCAGCATCAGTATCACCTTGGGACCTGTTAGGGAGGCAAATTGTCTGGCCATGGCCCAACCTATTAAACCAGAAACTCTGGACATGGCACCCAGCAATCTGTGTTGAAATAAGTCCACCAACTAACCAAACATGTACCAACATTTGATAACCACTGCAGGTAATTTTGACTTATGCTTTGAGCTATGGTTCTTTTTGGATAAATAGGAGAAACTTTTACAGAAACTCTGAGGGATGAAGGAAATGTTGTATGTGATTGGTCCTTTAAAATAACAGATGACACTGATAAAATTTTAAGTCTGTGGATAAGTCATAAAGATGATCATTCACAGCTAATGGTTAGTTGCAATTATACCGAATGGGAAAAAAAGTAAGGTATTTTACTCCCTTTCTTTTAAATCGTTAACTTTTACTGGCATGATATTGACTGTAGGCTGATAAGGTTAGAATAAAGCAGTCTTCATATTCCTTTCACAAAACCTCCAATGCCATACAGTGAGTGTAGTGTTACCCCTGGCCTCAAACCAATGAGAGGCAATTTTGCTGTCTTGTTCAATTTTTATCTTTTAAGGCAGGCCCTTCTCTGACACTGTAATTTTTACTGATCACCCCCTGGAGTTCTTTATTTCTCTTTGACACCAAGAGAAGTTATTTGTTCTCTCCTGCTTTTCCCACCTGTCTCTTTAAGTTTTCATTCCTCTTGTCTTTTTGGGATTTTGAAGAATCACTTTCTAAAATGGTTAAGCTTAGTTTTCTCTACGCACCCAATTTCACTTCCTGCAGCAAAACCATATGTGCCCATCCATTTGATCTTTAGCTGCTGCCTATCACCAGGTGTGGCCTGGGGAAAGGATTAGAGCAGTGCTTCTCAAACTTCAATGCTGTGCAGGCACCTGGGCAATTTTGTTGAAATACAAATTTCATCTCTCATGCACTCCTAGGCTCACACTTGGAATAGCCCTGCTCTATCGATGGCTCTTGACCTGGGCTACAGGTTGGAATCACCTGGGTGGCTTTAAAAACTACAAATGCTTGGCTTGCTCCCCATAGATCATGCCTCAGTTGATCTTGGGTGGTGACTGATAGAAGTTCCCTGGGGTATCCTAATATGCAGCCAGAATGAGAGGTAGGCATTTCCTTCAGTGGCTCCTTGAATCTGTACCATCTGCGGCCTCCAGAGATGTGTTCTGACTGATCTTAGCTAGCACCGTGTAGTGTAGACAGCATGCCAAAGACTGAATCTTGACCTCCTGAATTGGAATCCTCATTCTCATGCTTATTAGCTGTGTGACCATAGACAATGTAATTAGCCTCTCTGTGTCTTAGTTTCCCAACTGGTAAAGTGGGGATAAGATGGCATGTTCTACTAAAAGGTCAATGTGAGTTAAAATATGCAAAGTACTCAGATCTGTGAGGATGCAGCGATCTTGACAGGGGCTGAACAATTATCCCCTTCCAAAATAGGCAATCACATGGCTGTTGGCTAAAGCCTCAGTTTCTCCCCAATCAGGCCTCTTCATAGGGCCACTTAAATGTCCTTGCAACATGGCAGTTGGTTTCAGTGAGAGTCACTGAAGAGAGAAAGATGGAGAAGGAGGAAGGGGAGAGGAGGAGGAGGAGGAAGAAGCCTCAGTAGTTTTTGTGATTGAGTCACAGAAGTCATACTATCGCATGTCACGTTTTATTCACTGGAAGTGAAGCCACACCCACTTATAAGAGGTGGAATGACTTTCCACCTCTTATAGGGAGGAGTATCGAGGAATTTATGTACATAATTTAAAACCACCAGTTTCTGGCTCAAGGTTTTTGTTGTTGTTTAGTCTCTAAGTCCTGTCTGACTCTTTGCATCCCATGGCTTATGGTAAGCAATGTGTTTGTTAAATATTGATTGCTTCATTAGCTGGTATTGAAACCGTGTAGCCCAACTTGGGGCTTGAGCCCACGCAGCCAAGACCTGAGCCCGGCCAAAACCCACAGTCTTTTAACTGAGATAACACATCTGGTTTCAAGACTTAATGAAGCTCAGATTCTTGATGCCTCATTGCAAAAAGAATTCAGTGAGAGACAAAGTGATAGGTAAGAAGTGAATTTATTTAGTGAAAAAACATACTCAACTGACAGACTGCCCCAAAATATGGGTGGATTAGTTTTTGATAGGCTGGATAATTTCATAGGCTAATAAGTGGGAGATTAATCTAACAGCTTCAGGGAAGGGGTGGGAATTTCCAGGAACTGGGAATCCCTTCTTTTTGATCTTTGATGGCCTCAGAACTGTCATGGCACTGGTGACTGTGTCATTTAGCTTATTCTAATATATTACAATGAGCATATATTGAGGCTTAAGGTGTAGTGGAAATTGACTCATCTGCCATCTTGGTCTGATTTGGTTCTAATCAGTTTACATCGTGTCCTTGGACTATGCCATTCTTTTAAAGTTTGTGCCCTGCCCCCTTCACTCTTGTTTCAGAATCATATGTCCATAAAGGAAAAACATTGCCTGCCATTCCAATTCTACAAAGATCAAGTCATTAGCCACTGCAGTTGACCACTGACAGTGTGCCCTGAGGAGAATTCAGGATGGAGAAAAACAGTAAGTATTCTGTGCTTTGGATAGACCAGTCCCCAGATGGTTAAGATGCATCTAAGAACAAATTTCAATGACTCCAGGTTCTTGCAACTTCCCATACATAGAAAAACACTAAAACAGCTTGAAATTTCTGTTTTTTGTGATTAGGAGTAATTTTAAAATGTTTGACTACATGTTTTCTTGCAGCAAAAATTCATCTAAATCCTACCTCCTTCTCTGCCTCCTCATAGCAGTTCCTCAGAGCTATATGAGAGTCTGTATCCTGGGCTATAGTCCTCAGTAAAGTCCCTGAATAAAACTGAAGCTCACTGCTGTTACGTGTTTTTCTTTTCTTTCTTTATTGTTTTAAAAATATTTATTTATTTATTTTTGGTTGCACTGGGTCTTCATTGCTGTGTGGGTGCTTTCTCTAGTTGTGGTGAGTGGGGGCTATTCTCTAGTTTTGGTGCATGGGCTTTTCACTTTGGTGGCTTCTCCCCATGCAGAGCATGGAGTCTAGGGTGCTGGGGCTTCAGTAGTTGTGGTACATGTGATTCGTGGGCTCTAGAGTGATGGCTCAGTAGTTGTGATGTACAGGCTTAGTTGCCCCACTACATGAGGAATCTTCCCAGACCAGTGATCAAACCAGTGTTCCCTGCCTTGGCAGGTGGATTCCCAACCACTGGACCACAAGGGAAGTCCTGTTGTATGTTTTTTTTTTTTTTTTTTTTTATCAGTGACGCTTCTGTCTGAAAATATTTAATCATGCCATATTGTTTTCTAGAATCAGCTCTGGCCAATGGAACCCTCTGGGATGACAGGAGTGTCTGTTTCTACACTGCTTAATACAGTGGCCATGAGCCTCAGTGGTTATTGAGCATTTGAAATCTGGCTAGTGAAACTGAGGTTCTTTAGTTCCTCTTCATTTTCTGCCATAAGGGTGGTATCATCTGTGTGTCTGAGGTTATTGATATTTCTGCTGGCAATCTTGATTCCAGCTTGTGCTTCATCCAGCCTGGCACTTTGCATGATGTACTATGCATATAAGTTAAATAAGCAGGGTGACAATATACAGCCTTGACCTACTCCTTTGTCAATTTGGAGCCAGTCTGTTGATGAAAGTGAAAGAGGAGAGTGGAAAAGCTGGCTTAAAACTCAACATTCAAAAAATAAGATCATGGCATCTGGTCCCAACACTTCATGGCAAATAGATGGGGAAACAATGGAAACAGTGACAGACTATTTTCTTGGGCTCCAGAGTCACTGAAGATGGTGATCACAGCCATGAAATTAAAAGATGCTTGCTCCTTGGAGGAAAAGCTATGGCCAATTTAGACAGCATATTAAAAAGCAGAGACACTGCCAACAAAGGTCTGTCTAGTCAAAGCTATGGTTTTTCCAGCAGTCATTATGGATGTGAGAGTAGGACTATAAAGAAAGCTGAGCACCAAAGAATTGCTGCTCTAGAACTGTGGTGTTGAAGAAGACTCTTGAGAGTCCCTTGAACTGCAAGGAGTTAAAATCAGTCTATCCTAAAGGAAATCAGTCCTGAATATACATTGGAAGGACTGATGCTGAAGCTGAAACTCCCATACTTTGGCCACCTGATGCAAAGAACTGACTCATTGGAAAAGACCCTGATGCTGGGAAAGATCAAAGACAGGAGGAGAAGAGGACGACAGAGAATGAGATGGTTGGACAGCATCACTGACTCAGTGGACATGAGTTTGAGAAAGCTCTGGGAGTTGGTGATGGACAGGGAAGCCTGGAGTGCTGTGGTCCACGGGGTCACAAAGAGTCAGACATGACTGAGGGACAGAACTGAACTGAACTAGTGAAACTGAGGGCCTAGGTTTATGTTGTTTAAAGTAATTACAGTTTAAATTTGACTAGCATGTGTAACTGACTACTGACTACTGTATTGGGTGGCTGAATTTCAGAGCCTTATTGCAAATGGTCTTCATTTTCTAACAATTCCCTTGTGTCTGTTCCTAGGACTGTGTGTGGCATGGATGTAAGGTACTCTGGCAGCCACAGTCCAGTTTGACCCTCCCCAAGGCTGCTTGAAATCCTTAGAAGAGCCGCTGACGTGGCCTCTTCATAGCTCCTTGACAATCACTTGCATCATTCGACTGTATTTTATGCTCAGGAGCCTTTGTAACCATTGGCCCTCAGTTCTTCAGAATCTGTATAATCGACTCATTGTAGAAGCAAACGGAATTTTCAGGTCAGGAATGAGCTGTGTTTGTCACTTACCAGATGAATGGCAATGCTGATTCCTTTTTCTTGCTGATTCTCATGTGGTGGATACCCATACTAGGGATGCGTGTGATTCAGGCGCAGAAACGGGAGAACTGGGGAGGGCTGCAAAAGCAGCCAAGGAGCTGGGGCCTTACTCAAGACTGACATTTTTTCAGTTGAATTAGTTTCTTTTTGAATGAAACCCTGAGTCTTCTCTTGTTTAGGAGTGGGAAGTTAGGGTTTTACTTTTATTTTCTGTTGACTAAAACGGGACAACTGACACAGGTGGTCCAAAAGGGAGATGCACTTCCAAGATTTAGAAACCAGGAAAAAGATAAGAGAGATGCTCCATGCTTGTGAATAGGATACCCTCTATTATTCTAATGTCCATATAAATAAAATCATCTCTAATATTATTAAATAATATCATCTTACTACCTTGTGTTCTTTAAACACTGTCCCTACAGTTCTTGAATTTGTGAAAAGTTTACATTAGGGTTTAAAATTTAATAATTATCTCCAGAATCTTCTTTTTTTGCTCATCAATTTCTCTGTGAACTTTTCAGATATATAACCTGAGAGTGGTTATGTCCCATTCATTGTTTCAGTCCTGAAGGCAGATCAAGTTCTCTTTCCACTACTCATTTCTTTGTAGGGTACCAGAGGTTAGAACTTTAGTAAGAATGACATCAAAGAAGATTTAGCTTTCTATTCTTTGTCAGTAACACTGTATTTGTCCTGTAATATGCAAGTATTATAACCCAGGCTATTTGCAAATGTCCATAAAATTCACTTAGAAAAAATGTGATATATATATTGAATTCAATGTCTGAGTTTTTGATTAAGCACCAAGAGAATAATTAATATAAATTAATATAATTTCCACATTATGGAAATCTAAAATTAAAATTTCAGATTTGAG
Organism: Odocoileus virginianus; assembly: GCF_023699985.2. Classification (NCBI taxonomy): domain Eukaryota; kingdom Metazoa; phylum Chordata; class Mammalia; order Artiodactyla; family Cervidae; genus Odocoileus; species Odocoileus virginianus. Next base: position 44,848,967 of record NC_069682.1, read on the forward strand.
CACACATCCATGTTTCCTTATATCACACATGAGAGAGCTTCCAATTCAATCCCAAGCAGGAGAAGCCAGGTTGTTTAAAGTGTATGTGTGTATGTGTGTATTTGAATTTAATAATTCAAATTATTAGCACCTAGGCAGCTAAACTTATTGCACATGTGAAGTTAAACATTCTCAGGTATTCATGACTCATGGGCCTAAAGACTTCCCAATCTTTAACTGTGGAACAGACATCCTCTCTTAGTTCTAGACACACATCTACCTGTGAACTGGTGTCCTCAGCTAAATGTTTCACTGGCATCTAAAACTCAACCCCACCTTTCACTGAATTCTCCATTCTTCCTTCACTCTTTCCCTAACTTCTGGAAAATTGGGAATTCCCTAGATGTCTCCATCTCCAACTCCATGGTTAAGAGACGATAGAGGAGGTAGGAAAGAGTGTCTATGGCACTAAATTTTGACAAATTATTTCCCAAAAATATTTTTAGAAACTTATGTTCTAGCAGGGGGCTTCCCCAATGGCTCAGTGATAAAGAATCCCCCTGCAGTTCAGGAGATGCAGGAGAGGCAGGTTTGATCCCTGGGTCAGGAAGATCCCCTGGAGGAGGAAATGGCTACCCATTCTAGTATTCTTGCCTGAAAAATCCCATGATTAGAGGAGCCTGGAGGACTACTGTCTATGGGTTTACAAAGAATTGGACATGACTGAGCACCTGAACGTGCGTGTGCACATGTGTGTGCGCACGCATGCATGTACACACACACACACACACACACACACACACACACACACACACCCTAGCAGAAGTATACAGGAATTTCTGTTTTTCTACATCTACTCCTTCATGCCTGATTTTGTTTCAAGATTGTAACAATCTATAAGAAGAATTAGGTACCATTTCCAATTATTCTATTTTCTGTAAGAATTTATATGATGTAGAATTAAATATTCCTTGTTCAATCTGTACTACTTGTATCTGAAACTATCTGGAAATGATGTTTTTTCCATAAGTAGTTTCTTTTTTTAACTACTGATTCTCTCCTTTACTCTTCTTGTTTTTACTTTAGTCAGTTTTGGTAAGTTACATTTTTATAGGAAATATCTATTTCATCTAAGTTTTCAAATGTATTAACATACATACAATTTTGCATAATTTTAATAATCATTTAAATCTTTATTTTAGCCATAGTTTTGCCACCTTTGTAATTCTTAAGTGGATTATTTTACCTTCTCCTCTTTTTTGATATGTCATCCTCTCATGTTTATTTTGGAGAAGGAAATGGCAACCCATTCCAGTGTTCTTGCCTGGAGAATCCCAGGGATGGCGGAGCCTGGTGGACTGCCATCTATGGTGTGGCACAGAGTCGGATATGACTGAAGCGACTTAGCAGCAGCAGAAGCAGCATGTTTATTTAAAAATGTAATTGGTTTCTTCTCTTTGCTTAATTTTTTATTTATACTTTGAGTTTATTTTGTGATTTCTAATTGTTAAAAATGAGTGCTTAGCATCTTAATTTTCAACTTTTTTCTTTTCCAAGGTAAGTAATTATAGCCAAGGAAGTAATTATATTATCACACTAGATACCTCCCAAAGCTATAGAAAATAGTATTCCCATTAATTCCAAGTTAAAAATTTTTTCTATATAATTCCTTTTTTATACAATGGATCATTTAGAAACGTGTTTTTAAATCTCTAAAATATTTTAGTTACCCTTTTCCCTACATATTTCTACTTAGTTATACCATAGCCAGAGGACATGATCTATATAATATAGATGCTTTGAAGCATACTAAAAATTGCTTTACTTTTTGTAAACATTCCACATATGTTTAAGATAAAGATGTATTTAATGGGGTCCTATATATGTCTACTAGATCACCTGAATCAAATCCCTTATGATTATATAGCGGAAGTGAGAAATAGATTTAAGGGACTAGATCTGATAAACAGCCTGATGAACTATGGATGGGGGTTCATGACATTGTACAGGAGACAGGGATCAAGACCAATCCCAAGAAAAAGAAATGCAAAAAGGCAAAATGGCTGTCTGAGGAGGCCTTACAAATACCTGTGAAAAGAAGAGAAGTGAAAAGCAAAGGAGAAAAGAAAAGATATCCCCATTTGAATGCAGAGTTCCAAAGAATATCATGGAGAGATAAAAAGCCTTCCTCAGCAATCAATGCAAAGAAATAGAGGAAAACAATAGAATAGGAAAGACTAGAAATCTCTTCAAGAAAATTAGAGATACCAAGGGAACATTTCATGCAAAGATGGGCTCAATAAAGGACAGAAATTGTATGGATCTAACAGAAGCAGAAAATATTAAGAATAGGTGGCAAGAATATACAGAACTATACACAAAAGATCTTTACAACCCAGATAATCATGAAGGTGTGATTACTCACCTAGATCCAGACATTCTGGAAAGTGAAGTCAAGTGGGCCCAAGGACGTATCACTATGAACAAAGCTAGTGGAGATGATGGAATTCCAGTTGAGCTATTTCAAATCTTAAAAGATGACACTGTGAAAGTGCTGCACTCAATATGCCAGTAAATTTGGAAAACTCAGCAGTGGCCACAGGACTGGAAAAGGTCAGTTTTCATTCCAATCCCAAATAAAGGCAATGCCAAAGGATGCTCAAACTACTGCACAATTGCACTCATCTCACACGCTAGTAAAGTGATGCTCAAAATTCTCCGATCCAGGTTTCAGCAATACGTGAACCATGAACCTCCACATGTTCAAGCTGGTTTTAGAAAAGGCAGACGAACCAGAGATCAAATTGCCAACATTCACTGGGTCATCAAAAAATCAAGAGAATTCCAGAAAAACATGTATTTCTGCTTTATTGACTATGCCAAAGCCTTTGACTGTGTGGATCACCACAAACTGTGGAAAATTCTGAAAGAGATGGGCATACCAGACCACCTGACCTGCCTCTTGAGAAATCTGTATGCAGGTAAGAACTGGACACAGAACAATAATCTGGTTCCAAATAGGGAAAGGAGTACATCAAGGGTATATATTGTCACCCTGCTTATTTAACTTATATGCAGCATACATCATGAGAAACACTGGGCTGGATGAAGCACAAGCGGGAATCAAGATTGCCGGGAGAAATATCAATAACCTCAGATAAGCAGATGAGACCACCCTTATGGCAGAAAGTGAAGAAGAACTAAAGACCCTCTTGATGAAAGTGAAAGAGAAGAGTGAAAAAATTGACTTAAAGCTCAACATTCAGAAAGCTAAGATCATGGCATCCAGTCCCATCACTTCATGGCAAATAGATGGGAAAACAGTGGAAATGGTGTCAGATTTTATTTTTTTGGGCTCCAAAATCAGTGCAGATGGTGACTACAGCCATGAAATTAAAAGACACTTACTCCTTGGAAGGAAAGTTATGACCAACCTAGACAGCATATTAAAAAGCAGAGACATTACTTTGCCAACAAACGTCCGTCTAGTCAAGGCTATGGTTTTTCCAGTGGTCATGTATGAATGTGAGAGTTGGAATATAAAGACACAGTAGAATTGATGACCAAGGAAGAATTGATGATTTTGAACTGTGGTGTTGGAGAAGACTCTTGAGAGTCCCTTGGACTGAAAGGACGTCCAACTAGTCCATCCTTAAGGAAATCAGTCCTGGGTGTTCACTGGAAGGACTGATGGTGAAGCTGAAACTCCAATACTTCGACCACCTGATGCGAAGAGCTGACTCATTGGAAAAGACCCTGATGTTGGGAAAGAATGAAGGTATGAGGAACAGGGGACAACAGAGGATGAGATGCTTAGATGGCATCACTGACTCAATGGACATGAGTTTGGGTAAACTCTGGGAGTTGATGATGGACAGGGAGGCCTGGTGTGCTGCGGTTCATGGGGTTGCAAAGAGTTGGACACGACTGAGCAATTGAACTGAACCGAACTAGATCAAACTTGTTAATTAAGTTGTATATTTTATATACATGTTTTCCCCTGCATGGTTTACTGATTACTGAGAGAGGTGCATTTAAATCTCCAGTTCTCCTTGATTTTCTTCCATACTTTTTGCTTATTAGGTGCATATACATTTAAACTTTACATAACTTCCTGATTAGGTAAATAACTTATCATCATTTCTTTATCCTTGATAATGTGTTCTTTTAAAGCCTATCTCTTGTGATATTAATAGTGCCATACCAGCTTTCTCTGATTGGTATTTACTTGGAACAAACTGTTTACATCCTTTAACTCTGAGTATTTCTATGTCCTTATATCTGACATATGTCTTTTGTAAATGGCAGATAGCTAGATCCAATTTGGCAACTTTCTCTTGTAATGTGCTATTCTAGTCTGATATTAATAATGATCATAGATATATTTGATTTATTTGTTCTGTTTTATTCTACTTTGAATTTAAACTGATTTTTCTAAGTTGACATGTTTTTTTCTCCATTGCCCTCTTTTTGATCAGTAAACTTTGTAACCTTTCATCCTATTCCCTGTAAAACTTACATTCTTTTTTTAATGGTTATTATTAAAATACTAACATGCATACTTGAGATCTAAAGCTAACATTTCTGTCCTCCTCTATACAATTCAAGAATCTTAGAACACTTTATCCCAATCACCCCTACCATTGTACATTTTATTGTTTTCCAGTATTTTATTCTATTTTAACTTTAAACCCTGGTTGGATGTTATTATGATTATTTTCTATAGCTCCTATTTATGGAGACCTAAATTTACTGATTTGTTTATTCACCATTCCTTTATGTATTGCAGGCCTTTCTTTCTGCATTATTTTCCTCTTTCCTAGAGTACACTCCTTTAGTGAATGATTCTAAGAAGCAAATGGTCTTGGTTTTGATTTTCTGAAAAGTTTTATCTTCATTCTTTAAAGTTAAGCCAGATAAAGGACCAGTTAACAATTTTTTTTTTCTTTTATTATTTGGATGATATTATGCTATCATCTTCTAATTTACATAGCTGTTTTAAAAATGTCAACTTTCAGTCAAATTGTTGTTTGTATGTAGATAACTAGAAAAAAAATCTGATTTTATTCTTTAATTTACTCAGAACATCAGTCTATTTCCCAAGTGAGGATGGAGGAGGAAGTAGTAGAGGCTGGAAGAGAGAAGAAAATATAAGAAATGGTCTCTGGGGCAGAGTGAGAGCATGAATGAGTTGGAAACCTGTTGCATGTTTGCTAGCTCACTAGAAGCCCACTTGAAGTTACCAGTTAGCATGGTTGTGTACGTTCTGCTCCCCATGTTGGCAACCCATATGTAGTAAACAGGCAGTGGAGAGTTAGAATTAAGGGATGAAGTTCAATTAAGTGTGTGTTAAAATTTTTCTTAAGGGAGAATGAGAGGAATATTGGTCTTGCATGTTAAGGTGGTGAAAGAGAGAAGAGAGGACACAAAGGTGAGGGAGAGTGAAAAGATGTTAAAATGCACAAATTCAAGGACCCAGAAGATCTAATGGATTATTCTCATTGGAGGTAATAGAGAGAGTGAGCAGGGAAGATAGGAGGTGGTGGATGCATATGGAATGCTTAAAAAGTGAGAGTAATAGAAAACCAGGTGTTTTTCTATCCCTGTGCTAATACAATTATTTAAATTATGCTAGCTATTTAATAAATCTTGCAACTTTTATGATAAGTCCCACTTTTTCTCCTTCTTCTCCCTCTCCCTCCCTTTCTTCTTCAAAAGTGTTTTGGCTATTCTTGTCTTTTAATCTTCCGATGAATTTTAGGATTACCTTGCCAAGCTCCTTGAAAAAGGCACTGAGAGAAAATATGTAAATTTTCTATCTAGACAATTTTTCCTGAATGGCTCCTGCATAGGGCCTGGTCCCTAGAAAGTCAAAACCATAATTAGCTGTTGGAATTTTCAGCCCCGCTCTCCATCCTCCAAAGAGGTGAGAGTAGCTGGAAATGTACTTAATGATTGATCTTGCCTACTTGGGGAAGCCTCTATAAAATCCCAATAGTAGGGATTTCTGAGAGCTTCCAGGTTAATGAGTGCATCTACATAGGGAGGGTGATTGCACCGCAACTCCATGCCCCAACCCCCCCCAGACCCTGCCATATGTATCTCTTCATCCTGTTGCTCATCTGTATCCTTTATCATATCTCTTAATAAACTTGTAAATGTAACTAAGTGTTTCCTTGAATTGTGTGAGCTGTTCTAGCCAATTAACCCAACCTGGGGAAAGGGTAGTGGGAACCTCATGTTTATAGCCAGATTAGACAGAAGTTATGGGTAACCTGGAGATCTACTACTTGTGACTGGCATTTGATGTAATGTGGGAGCAGTTCTGTGGGACTGAGCCCTTAACCCATGGATCTGACATTCTCTCTAGGTAAATAGTGTCAGAACTGAGTTAAACTGTAGAACATCTAGCTGGTGTTGTGGAGAATTGTTTGATGCAGGGAAAGCTACCCACATTTTGGTGACCAGAAATGTCTGAAGGCAAGTATTCTGTGCGAATAGTAAAGGAGACACACACAGGGGAGGACTGGTTAGTTTTCAACTCAGATTTTAATTAGATTATAGGCTACTTTGGAAGAGAATTGACTTTAAAAAAATTATCTTCCCATCTAAGGCATTCCCTTTAATTTAAGCATTATTCTCCAGCCTTTGGCTACATAGATTAATTTTCCCCAAAAAGGACTTTCATATTTCCTGTTAGATTTTTCTACTTAAAAACTTTTTATAGTTTAGGTATTTTCTTGTGTTTTCTGTGTAGGCAATTATATGTGGCATGATTTAACTTCTTAATTATATCTCTTTATTTCTTTTCTCATCTTACTGTACAACTCAGAAGTCTAAATCAGTGCTGAATTGAAATGATGAAAGCAGAAATTCTTGCTTTTCCCCTATTAAATGTAATGTATCTACATTCACTCTTGATGAAAGTGAAAGAGGAGAGTGAAAAATTTGGCTTAAAGCTTAACATTCAGAAAACTAAGATCATGGCATCTGGTCCCATCACTTCATGGGAAATAGATGGGGAGACAGTAGAAACCAGTGTCAGACTTTATTTTTTTGGGCTCCAAAATCACTGTGGATGGTGACTGCAGCCATGAAATTAAAAGATGCTTACTCCTTGGAAGGAAAGTTATGACCAACCTAGATAGCATGTTAAAAAGCAGAGACATTACTTTGCCAACAAAGGTCCATCTGGTCAAGGCCATGGTTTTTCCAGTGGTCATGTATGGATGTGAGAGTTGGACTGTGAAGAAAGCTGAGCACCGAAAAATTGATGGTTTTGAACTGTGGTGTTGGAGAAGACTCTTGAGAGTCCCTTGGACTGCAAGGAGATCCAACCAGTCCATCCTAAAGGAGATTGGTCCTGAGTGTTCATCGGTAGGACTGATGTTGAAGCTGAAACTCCAATACTGAGGCCACCTCATGCGAAGAGTTGACTCATTGGAAAAAACCCTGATGCTGGGAGGGATTGGGGGCAGGAGGAGAAGGGGACGACAGAGGATAAGTAGCTGGATGGCATCACCGACTCGATGGGCATGAGTTTGAGTAAACTCCGGGAGTTGGTGATGGACAGGGAGGCCTGGCATGCTGCAATTTATGGGGTCGCGAAGAGTTGGACACGACTGAGAGACTGAACTGACTGATTAACTAACTGATCTAATATATTTCAATTAAGAATGATGCTCACTGTAGATTAATGGGTAGATACTCAATTATTAAGGTCTTCGTATGACACTCAAGCCTAAATGTCTGTAGGTTTTCTCTTGGAGTGTTCTGTTTCCCCAGGGTGGAACATTTAATTTCTTACCTGCAGGATAGGCCTGACAGTCAATGATCTCAAGTGCCTAGACAAGAAGGGCACTTGTAATCTCACCATTAAACGATCTCTCTGTTTCAGTAGGCACCTCACGCTTGCCCATCACTGTGCTTGAACTCCCAGTTGTGAGGCTCTCTGGACAACCCTTCCAGGGAGAGGGTTTGTCTCTTGCTGGGGTCAAGAGGCCCTGCATGTTTGGAGAGGATACCAGTTTCTTATGAAGGATTTCAACTAGACTTTCCTTTTCCTTAGACTTTCAGAGGTGCTTGTTGCCTCTAGTTCAGGCCCTTCTGGCTTCTACTGTGAGTCAGACACTTCATGTTGCTTCTTGCCTCCTGCAGACTGCCTGCTGGTGTCAGCTTTCCTTGTTTTGATGAGTCAGTTACCATTTATCCATCTACTTTCCTTCTTTCTAAATGTCCTTTACATTTCTCATCTCTTCTGTGGCTTTGTGGGTTTAATTCCTTTTGTGGGCTTTAGAGAAGAGTAACAATAATTGATCTGAATTTCTAATGTTTAACTGAAAGTCAGATTTGTCTTTTCCATCTTTTTTCAGACACTTTCTATGACATCTATGTCATAATAGAATTATGATGAGCATACACCTGGATTAAAAATCTGACTGAAAACCTGAGAATCTTTATTTTTAACTGGCAAGTTTAACTTATTCATGTTTATTATGAATATTATTATGCTTGAATTTATTTCTTTCTGTCATCTTCATATATTTGCTTTTCACAGCTTTTCTTTACTTTTTTCTTTTTTGCCCTGTATCTGTTTTATTGAATTTTCTTTATTCCCTGCTTTTCCTTCTCTATTAGTTTGGAAATAATGGATTCTATTTCTATGGTTTTAGGGATTACACTTAAAATTTAAACTTGCATACTTGATTCAACCAAATCTAAAAATAATCAGCCTCTCTACCCTTATGCTGATAATACAACCCCCTAAGAACAATTAACTCTTACTATCAGCTCTTGTTTATCATCTTGTCTGGCTTTTCAGGATCCTTTTGTCTTATGTTTAGCTTTGTTGTTGTTGTTCAGTCACCAAAATGTGTCTGACTCTTTGCGATCCCATGGCTGCAGCACCCCAGGCTTCCCTGACTCTCATCTCTATTGGAGTTTGCCCAAGTTCATGTCCACTGAGTCGATGCTATCCAACCATATGATCCTCTGTCACCCTCTTCTTCTGCCTTCAATCTTTCCCAGCATCAGGGTCTTCTCCAATAAGTTGGCTGTTTGTATCAGGTGGCCAAAACTATTGGAGCTTCAGCTTCAGCATCAGTCCTTCCAATGAGTATTCAGGGTTGATTTCCTTTAAGATTAACTGGTTTGATCTCCTTGCTGTCCAAGGGACTCTTAAGAGTCTTCTCCAGCATCACAGTTTGAAAGCATCAGTTCTCTGGTGCGCTGCCTTCTTTATGGTCCAGCTCTCACATCTGTACATGGCAATTAGAAAGCTTTAGCTTTACAATTTTCTAAATGCCTCGATTAGTCATTATTACTGTTATTACTGGCAGTCTTTATTTAACAATTTCTTTGCTCACAATTACTTCTTGTATCTTGCATTTTCTTTCTGGGTTCAATTAACTTATTACTGAAGACCATACTGTAGTGGTTTTTTCCCAGTGCAAATCTTTGAATAGTACATTCTTTCATATTTTAGATAACTAAAAATGCATCTGCTTCACTTTCATTTTACAACTTAATTAGCTGGTTATAGTGTTTTAAGGCCGTAGTTAATTCTTTCTGAATGCTAAAAATAGTTTTGTCTCCTGACACCTGTTGTTACTAAGGAGATGGCTTTTTTTTTTTTTTTTTTTTTTTGTAGGCATGGCGTGTAGAATCTTATTCTCTGACTAGGAATCAAACTCATGTCCCCTGCAAAGGAAGCACAGAATCCTAAGCACTGGACCTCCATGGAAGTCCTGGAGAAGACTTCTGATTTTTCTTTGTGTTAAAAAAATTAAGTTTTTCCTTTTTTCCCCCTTCTGAGAATCTCTTTGTCTTGTTTTCCAGATTTATTAAAATATAGCTGGGTATGGATTTATTTTTATGCTTATTTAAGCAATATATCTAGGTATTAATTTTTTTTTATGCTTACATGTTTTTGTACATTTTTTCCCTCAGGATTTATGCTTTTTCATCAGTTCTGGAACATTCTCAGTCATTATCTTCTCAGCACCTCTGTTCTCTCTTTCTGGAGCTCCAGTTTTATATAAGTTAAATCTTCTCTTTACTCTTTCCACCTCTTATAAATTTTTTTAACTTCTTGATAATTCTCTGTCTTCTTCCTTCTGTGATACTGATTCATTTTTTCATTTTTGAAAATCAAAAATTTAACTAATTTGTATTTTAACCCATCTGTTGAGATTTAATTGGAATGCCACTGATTCTTTATCAAAGTCTTTTAGCTATTTTTTTCCCCCAGAGTTCTCTGTTCTTATAGTTTCCATTTCTTAGTTCTTTGAAAATTCTTATTTTCTAATTTTTCTCAGTTTATTCTGTTCTTGCAAATTCTTGGTGTGATACATATTCCAGTTTGTTTTATCTGCTGACTTCCTTTCATGGCAGATGATTTCCTGGCTTGCTGAGTCAAGTGTTTTGCATATGTATTTGTGGGTGTTGTATACAGCTCAATAGGGGTTTTTCTTGCCTCTGCCTAGCGTCCTTGGGATTTCTATTATCCAGTCAGCTTGGAATTCTGGTGTCACTTAGTAGCATGAACTCTAGGTTTTCTCAGGCTTGATATTTTAAATTCTCATAGGAAAACACTACTTTTTCAGTCAAAATTTTGGGAAAAGACAAGTTCCTTGATCCTTTATTAGGCCCCCAAACTGATTTTTTTCTAGTTCCCCTTTCACAAAAGGAGTAGCCTTTTAACTATATATATATATGTGTTTTTAATTAATTAGTTTATTTTAATTGCAGGCTAATTACTTTACAATATTGCAGTGGGTTTTGCCATACACTGACATGTATCAACCACGGGTGTACACGTGTCCCCCATCCTGGACCCCCCTCTCACCTCCCTTCCCATCCCATCCCTCAGGGTTGTCCCAGTGCACTTGGCTTTGAGTGCCCTGTTTCATGCATCAAACTTGGACTGGTGATCTATTTCACATATGGTAATATACATGTTTCAATGCTATTCTCTCAAATCATCCTACCCTCACCTTCTCTCAGAGATATATTTTTTTAATACAAGTAGTCCAGAAACACCTTGCCTTCTCCGTGCCCCAAATCACAACTTTGTGTTTTCACAGATGATAAGATGCTCTCCCATCTGTGAAACATATGAAATTTGATGCAGATACTTTACGTCGGCAATTAAATAGTCATTGAACAGTAACTCTAAAAAGTTTTACGTTTATAGAAGTATGACCTATTGATTACATTTTTACAAATTAAATAAAGTTGTTATCCATTAGCTATAATGTGAGGGATTTTGATACAGGCTTGATGTTAACACATGCACTCACTCTTTACTTCTTGCATCTGCAAAGTTCTTTTTTCCCTCTCTTTCTTTTTGTATCCACATGTTTTTTGTGTCTATAGTGGGAGAAAGATCAGTTTAGTCTGCACTTAGTCTAGTTGCTAGAATCAGAAATAATAAATCAAGATAACACTCAAAATTACTTTCTATCATCTTATTTTAACTAACATGATTGAAAATTTACAAAATATCAAAGATGACAGACTTAATTATTATCTTCCTTGTCTCAATATTCTATTGATGGATCAGCAATGTTTGGATAAATAATAAAGATCTACATAATTATTAAATTATTCTTATAATTTTTTTGCCTTTATTCAGAAAGATCATTATTTTTAACCAATATTTTTTTTTTTAAAGGAAGAATTTTATTTTTTTTATTTTATTTATTTATTTATTTATTTTTTAAATTTTTATTAGTTGGAGGCTAATTACTTTACATCATTACAGTAGTTTTTGTTATACATTGATATGAATTAGCCCTGGATTTACATGTATTCCCCATCCCGGTCCCCCCTCCCACCTCCCTCTCCACCCGATCCCTCTGGGTCTTCCCAGTGCACCAGGCCCGAGCACTTGTCTCATGTACCCAACCTGAGCTGGTTATCCGTTTCACCCTAAATAATATACATGTTTCAATGCTGTTCTCCTGAAACATCCCACCCTCTCCTTCTCCCAGAGTCCACAAGTCTATTCCATACATCTGAGTCTCTTTTTCTGTTTTGCATATAGGGTTATCGTTACCATCTTTCTAAAGTCCATATATATGTGTTAGTATATTGTAATGGTCTTTATCTTTCTGGCTTACTTCGCTCTGTATAATGGGCTCCAGTTTCATCCATCTCATTAGAACTGATTCAAATGAATTCTTTTTAATGGCTGAGTAGTATTCCATGGTGTATATATACCACAGCTTCCTCATCCATTCGTCTGCTGATGGGCATCTGGGTTGCTTCCATGTCCTGGCTATTATAAACAGTGCTGCGATGAACATTGGGGTGCACGTGTCTCTTTCAGATCTGGTTTCCTTGGTGTGTATGCCCAGAAGTGAGATTGCTGGGTCATATGGCAGTTCTATTTCCAGCTTTTTAAGAAATCTCCACATTGTTTTCCATAGTGGCTGTACTAATTTGCATTCCCACCAACAGTGTAAGAGGGTTCCCTTTTCTCCACACCCTCTCCAGCATTTATTGCTTGTAGACTTTTGGATAGCAGCCATCCTGACTGGCGTGTAATGGTACCTCATTGTGGTTTTGATTTGCATTTCTCTGATAATGAGTGATGTTGAGCATCTTTTCATGTGTTTGTTAGCCATCTGTATGTCTTCCTTGGAGAAATGTCTGTTGAGTTCTTTGGCCCATTTTTTGATTGGGTCATTTATTTTTCTGGAGTTGAGCTGGAGGAGTTGCTTGTATATTTTTGAGATTAATCCTTTGTCTGTTGCTTCATTTGCTATTATTTTCTCCCAATCTGAGGGCTGTCTTTTCACCTTGCTTATAGTTTCCTTTGTTGTGCAAAAGCTTTTAAGTTTCATTAGGTCCCATTTGTTTATTTTTGCTTTTATTTCTGAAATTCTGGGATGTGGGTCATAGAGGATCCTGCTGTGATTTATGTTGGAGAGTGTTTTGCCTATGTTCTCCTCTAGGAGTTTAATAGTTTCTGGTCTTACATTTAGATCTTTAATCCATTTTGAGTTTATTTTTGTGTATGGTGTTAGAAAGTGTTCTAGTTTCGTTCTTTTACAGGTGTATTTTTAACCAATATTTTTACAAAATTGACATTGAATTGACAGAATTGGCATTAGATTGATTTAAAAAATTAAAAAGTTAGATGAAATTGTAATTAGTATATAAAACTTTAATATTTTCACTAGAATGTAAAGTAAATGTAAAAAAAATTAAAATTTTATTCATCTTCAAAAGTTATTTTTCTTCTAAAATATAAAAAATTATTTATCAAAATTAATAGCCAAAAGATAAATTATAGCTAATGGATATCAATGTTATTTAATTAGTGAAAAACTGCTCTCTCCCCTTTCTGATCTTTATTGTTCTTAGAGTTTGTAGCACATCACTTAGTACTTTATTATTTCCTGCTTGTATCACTCAAGTTAGGTGGTGAACATGTTGAAAGCTAGAACCATATCTTGGAGAAACTTTGTAGTTTATATTAACCTAATTTATGTTATTGCTTGTTACAGATTGATTTTCTTTTCTGAGATACATTTCTCAGGCTCTTCAGCACATGCATTAATAGATCATATAATCATCAAAGCATAAATAGGTGTTTTTAAAAATAAAAGTTGGAGGTCTGTGAAGATCCCCCTCCCCACTTTATTAATATTAAAATACAATTTATTGAATTCTTTTTCTCCCCCTTTTACTTGGTTGCTCTGTGCTAAGTGAAAGTTTTTTTTTTTTTTTTTGGTAGTATGTATATGAGAAATGCAAACAAAGAAGCAGTCTTTTTATGGTATAAACTACGTTTGACTTCAAGCCAAGGGAATGTGGAAACTCATCTACATTCATGGAAAGGAATCACTAGTTTTGAGTTTTCAAGTTCTTCTAAAATTTATTGAAATTAGCTCAGGCAGCATTAAACTTGAGGCTTCCAGATGACTTTTATGATTTTCTTGTGGTTTTTTTAGAGGACTGACATATTTTTATTTCTTTACACTAAGAAAAGACAATAGAATTATTTAAATACCAACAGATATTTTTAGAGATGCATGTTTGTCCAATTTACTTTGCTTCTTTTTTTTTTTCTTATTAGATACAGTTGGGATTTGAAGAGAAACAAAGCTATAGACCTTACTGTCAAACAGTTAACATAAGAGCAGAATACATCAGTTTTTCTTTAAAAATTCAGAAATTTTCCCATATTCCCCAAAGTATGTATTTAATTCTCTTGGCATGTTACATAGCAAACTGAAAGTATTTATGAATGTGGCTACTTCTTTTAACAAGTTCCAATAACTGCTTCCTAAACTTGTGTTTTTATATCAATTACATACAGTAAGCACTGAAATCAACCAAAGAGAACTGCGGAGGCCAACTTGAGATATTCATGTTCAATGAGGACTGAGCCTGCCAAAAATAAAATGTGGATATAATTTTATAACACCATTTTATAATTAAAGTCATAAGTGAGGTTTCCTGCTATTGTTTAAAAATGTGTCATGATAAATTTAAATCAAAGATATGGGCAAAGAAAGGTCTGTAAAGTAACAGATGAAGGCAACTAAGATGGTACAGGAACACAGCCCAGTGCAGAAAAGAAACACATGCAAACAATTTTAGTGAAATAATTACATTTATTGTAGATGGAGTTCTGTTTTAGAAACTATAACCACTTAGAAATGGTTTTCATTCATGTCAGACTGAGGTTAACTTGTTGGTACTGTCTGTCTATAGAGAGATTTTTTACCAGCAGAGAAACTTAATACATTGATTTAATGATAAGACTATGTCTTCTGACCAAATAGCCACCAAACAAAATCCCCTAAAACAGAAGGTAGTTCTTGCATGTGGTCCACAGTTAGTGTCACCAGATTTTAGCAAATAAAAATACAGGACACCCAGTTAAATTAGAATTTCAGATAAATTACAAATACATATTTAAGGGTAAATATGTCTCACACAATATTAGGAACTAAATTTTTAAAAAGTTATTTGTTGTTTATTTGAGATTCTAATTTAACTGGGTATCTTGTATTTTATCTGACAAGTTTAACATTAGTAAAAACACAAAGTTTGGCAATGGATTTTTGTAATTTTAAGCTAAACATTTGAATGACAATACATTTAAATGATCAGAGCAGAGAATGAGGTAAATTTATTTTTTGCACTGTCAGCTCATTAAATTTCTAATGTTCATAGCTATACGGATGAGTGATGATTTCTGTTCAATAAATGGAGAAGATTTTTGTTTTGCTAGTGAACACAACTCATTTAAAAGAACTTCTTCCCATAGGAGATAAGTTGATTCACATACATGGATAGATTTAATCATTAGGGCATTCCTGGCTTTAATAAGTCATGTTTGTCTAATGCACAGGCCGTTCCCAATGTATCAATTCATTCATCTTGTCTCTAATACAAGCCATGTGTTTCTTATGGGAGTTGAAAGGACATTAATCAGAATCTCCCCCTTCAGCCAGTCCAAGGGGACACAGAGTTCTTGGTTACATCTCAAATGTCAAGATATGGGGAAATGGAGAATAACATTCAAAGCGTATCAGTTGTAATTCATACCGTTGTTACAATTGCTGTGAAATGTGTTGGGGGTTGGGCAGCAACGAACCATAAAGCAATGTCTTTTCTGTGGAAACTGTGGCTGGAAGGGGCTGGAGGGCTGTATCTGTTTTTCCTCAGCAGACAAAACTTCCACTGAATCCACAAGAAAGCAGGATTTGGTATCCAAAATTATGTATAGCTTGATTGTCCTTTAAGAGTAAGGGAAAGATGTAGTCATCTCTGACTTGATTTCCTTGTTTTAGATCAGTGATTCTAAATCTTGGCTGTAGATAGGTACCACCTGGGAGCTTTTAAAACTCCTGAGGTTTTTTGCCACACTCCAGACCAATTAAATCACAATCTCTGGATTGGGATCTAGGCATCAATCCTTATCAAAAACTGTCCATGTACTGCCAGTGTGCAGCCAGGCTGGAGAATGACTGGCTCATCACAGGAAATTCTGTTTATAAACATGGAAACACTTACTGACTTGATATTCATGGCATTTGATTTCATGTAAATTTATGCTGTTATTTGGCAACTTCTCTATATTTACAAAGTTTTTTTAGTTCATTATCATCATTCATATTATGAACATCATCTCTTACGTGCTTAGAGGAAAAGTGATGGCAAACAATTAAGCATAATAAATATCTTGTAATGAGATGCTGGACTTCCCTGGTGGCTCAGTGGTAAAGAATCCGCCTGCAATTCAGGAGATGCAGGTTCAATCCTTAGGTTGGGAAGATCCCTTGGAGAAGAAAATGGCAACCTACTCCAGTGTTCTTGCCTGGGAAATATCATGGACAGAGGAGTCGGCAGGCTACTATTCATGAGGCTGCAAGAATTGGACACTAGTTAGTGATTAAACCACCACCAATGAGATGCTAACATTTGAAATGGATGAAATACATCAGGTGGTGGGCTAGGGTAATCAGAAAAGCCTTCCTCTTCGGATGACTTTCAAGTGAAGCTGCAAAACTGGTTCTCAAAGTACGGTCCCAGCCTCCATGTTACCTGGAAACTTGCTCAAAATGCAAATACTTAGGCCCCACCCACTCTAGCACTCTTGATCAGAGACTCTGGGAGTGGGGCCCAGAGAACTGAATTTTAACAAGCTCTTCAGCTGCTTCTGGTGTATGGGCATTTAAATCAACATTTCTCCTAATGTTGATTTAAAGCAATCCCATAGAAATTGCTGTGCTCTCATTCACTTTCAGTTTTGATCTACCTTTTAATTTAAGGGTGATAGAGAAGAATGTTTTAGATTCTAAATTGGGTAACTTTTGGTTGCTAATTTCCAGTTTTATTTTTTTAATTTAATTTTTATTTTTTTAACACCAAAAATATTTTGTATTGAAAGTGTTAGTCACTCAGTTGTGTCCGACTCTGCAACCCCACAGACTGTAGCCTGCCAAGCTCCTCGTCTGTGGACTTCTCCAGGCAAGAATACTGGAGTAAGTCGCCATTCGCTTCTCCAGGGGATCTTCCCAACCCAGGGATAGAACCCAGGTCTCCTGCATTGCAGGCAGATTCTTTACCATCTGAGCTATACAAATATCTTATTTTGTACTGGGATATAGCCAATTAACAGTGTTGTGGTAGTTACAGGTGAACAGTGAAGGAACTCAGCCATACATATTCATGTATTCTCCCTCAAGCTCCCTGCTCCTATTCAGGCTGGCACATAAGATTGAGCAGAGTTCATGTGCTATACAATAGGTCTTTGTGGTTATCCATTTTAAATATAGCAGTGGGCACATATTGGTATATGTTCCCTTTGGCAACCATGAATTTGTTTTCTAAGTCTGTGAGTCTCTTTCTGTTTTGGGAGTAAATTCCTTTGTATCATTTTGTTTTAGATTCCATATATAAGGGATGTCGTATGATATCTCTCTTTCTCTGTCTGACTTACTTCACTCAGTATGACACTCTCTGTGAAAGTGAAAGTTGTTTGTGTCCGACTCTTTGCGATTCCATGGACTATACAGTCCATGTAATTCTCCAGGCCATAATACTGGAGTGGGTAGCTTTTCCTTTCTCCATGGGATCTTCCCAACTAGGATTGAATCCAGGTCTCCCACATTGCAGGCGGATTCTTTACCAGCTGAGCCACAAGGGAAGCCCAAGAATACTGGAGTGGGTAGCCTATCCCTTCTCCAGCGGATCTTCCTGACCCAGGAATCAAACTAGGGTTTCCTGCTTTGCAGGTGGATTCTTCATCAGCTGAGCTACCAGGGAAGCCCATGACACTCTCTAGATCCATCCAAATTGCTGCAAATGGCCTTATTTCATTCTTCTTAATTAATTTACAGTTTTCTTGTATTGTCTTTATATAACATCACATAGATGATTTCTTTGAGGCTATCAGACCAATTTTACAATATTTCATGGATTTTGGAAAAGAATATATATCTTTTGGAGTACATATTCATATCTACTAAGTCAGGATTGCTTATTCAGTAATTTTTTCTGTGCTTGATCTGTCAATCTCTGATGATGTGAAAGGCTTCCACTCCGGGGCTGGCTGTTTTTCACCTTTCCAACATTTTTGTTTCATGTGTTTCAAAATGATGTCCTTATATAAAAATCCATGAGTATTTTACCTTGATGATTCTATTAGCATTTATAGCATTTTATCAGTTTGTCATTCCCTATTATTATTTTTGCCATTCTATTTTGTCTGATATTTACTTTGCTTCATGTATCTTTGTTCATCACCTTAAAATAATTTTATTTGTTTATTTTTAATTTAATTTTATTTATTATTTTTGGTTGTGCTGGGTCTTCATTGCTGCATGGGCTCTTCTCTGGTTGTGGTGAGCAGGGGCTACTCTTTTTTGCAAAATGTGGGCTTTACATTGTGGTGGCTTCTCTTGTTACTGAGCATGGGCTCTAGGGTGTACGGACTTCAGTAGTTGTGGCACATGGGCTCAATAGTTGTGGCTCCTGGGCTTTAAAGCACAGGGTAATAGTTGGAGCACACAGGCTTAGTTGTTCTGTGGCATACAGGATCCTCTGGAATCCAGAAATGAACCCATGTCTCCTGCATCGGCAGACAGACACTCCACCACTGAGCCCCACTAGGGAAACCCTGTTCATCACTTTTGCTGTCATATTTCCTTTCATACATTATGTCTCTTAAGACAGCCTACAGTCTGTAGATAGTTACTGGTTTTGTTAGTTTTGAATCTAATTTGAAATCTCTGTTTTTGACAGCAGAAATTAGCCATTCATATTCATTGTGATCTTTGAAACATTAAAACTGCCATGTTATTTTGTGATTACTAGTTTTAAAATTTTATTATTTCATTTTCTTTCTGACTTTTGATAGGACTATCTATCTATCTATCTATCTATATATATATATATATTTTTTTTTTTTTTAAAAGCACTTTTTCTTCCTGAAGCACTAGTAAGTTTTTGGAAATAATACGTCTGAAACAACTTAGAAATCTGTCTTCAAGTTCTTTGAGACTTTTGCATTAAGAAGTGGGGTCTAAACCCCCTTCTCCTAAATAAATGCCAGGTCTAACAAATAGAATGTGGTAAAATGATATAGGTACCACATCTTCTGTCTGGTGCTCTCTCTCTCAATTTCTCTCTCTCAGAATGCTTGCCACTGGAACCCAAGCACCATACAACTAGGAAGCTTGGTCTGCATGGTGAGGCCATGTGCAGGTGTTCTGAGTAATAGCTCCCGCCGAGGTTTCAGCAGAAACTCAGCATCAACTAACACATGTACAGAGGAAGAACCTTCAAGCCTAGTTGTTTTCGGTCATCCCCCAAACCATGAGAGAGGAAAAAGGAATGGTTACTCTTGTTTTAAGTTACAGATGCCAAAGCAGTGGTAGATAACTGAAGCAACATCTTATTTTTATATTTGTTAGTTTTATATTTATACTGATGACAAGATCAAGCATTAATCAATATTTTTTGTCTATAACCTGAGCAAGGCAAGGTCTTTAATAAATTTATACTTAACCTCCTTCTCCCTTTTGGCTTATTGGAAATAAATATGGGATTGTTATTTATATCTTATATTGTGTCTTTGTTATTTAATATTTTATTATTAATAGTGTTTTAAGTGTCCTATGCATATTACCAGCAATTGTTTACATTCAATTGTAAGTTTTGTTGCATATCTTACTCACTACTATTCCAGGTGTCCCATATCTTTCTCTTGGATTTGTTATTTCATTTCACTGTGGTATATACTTGGATCATTTTTCAAAGAAGATATATGAATATTGAATATTGAATATTTTGATCCCTTACCTATCTAAAGCTTTAATTTTGCTCTCACACATCAATGATGTTTCACCTGGGAGTAGAATTCTCAGTTCTAAATAATTTTCCTTCAGAAATATGAAAACAATTCTCCATTGTCTAGTAGAACCTCCTGTCAATGAGAAATCAGATGCCAATTCAGCATTTGTTCTTTTGTTTATAAGGTATTTTTTTTTACTTTTGGATTTTCAGTTTAATTTTTAATATAAATATTTTTGCCAACCTGTACCTCTGCCTATGACTTAAAATTATTTCTGCTTATGCTTTGATGGCCTATTTCAGACTGAAGACTCAAGTCCTTTAGTTCAGGGATTTTTTTCCTATTATTCCTTTGGTTATTCTTTTTGTCCTCCTTTCTCTTTTTTCTCTGGTTCTTGAATGCCTACCAGATGAATGTTGGCATCCTGGACTCTCTTCCATGTTTTTAAAATTGTGTTTTTGTATTTTCAATCTAATCGATTTCTTTCCTTCTTTTCCTCTCTGTCCCTTCCTTTCTTGTTTTCTCTCTGTCTCTTCCTTTCTGTTTCTTTCTTTTTGTGCTTTATTATGAAATTTATCATCGAGCACAATATTTTGGTTGATTTTTAGTCATTTATTATTCAGCTCTTCTGTTCAATATATTATTTTGGGAATCAGGCTTTTAATGTCAAAGAGCTCTTTGTTGTTCTCTGAATGCCTATTCTTATGTTATGGGTCCACTCTCATAATTAGAACTTGAAAAATTATCATCTATTTCTTGTATTGTTGATTTCTGCTTATATTGATTGTGCCTTTGTATCTTCAAATATTTGGTGATAGTGACCACCTGTTCATAAAAGGAGGATTAGATTGTTTACTAAAGTTATGAGGCACATGTACTATCTGGAGGTCTCTTTCCACAACAAGCATGTTTCTTTTTAACTTGCATGAACATAAAACAGTGAGAGAGAAATCTGGATGAACCTGGAGTCTTATTTCCTTCTGATAGTTTAGCAAAGAACTGACTCAGCAGGCCTGAGTTAGCTTAGCAGCTTGATAGCAGGCACTCAGCTTCCAAAATTGCTTCTAACAATGTCTCTTCCCTGGCCAGAATATTCCAAAGTAATGTATTTTTCATAGCCGTTCCCTTTTCCTGATGCTATAAAAACATATGCTATCATGGGTTAGAGTCCTAGGACTGGAATTTTGGCCATGTTCACACATTTTATCCATTCTTGGCCTAAGCATGGGTTAATGAGAGGCTCAAAGACTCTGTGCACTCTACTACTTCTTTGCTTATAATCACTATTTTTCAAGTTGGTAAACTCTGGTGTCTGCACTAGATATACGGATCTATGGCCCACCCATTTGTATGACAAGCAGGCTTGGGGAACCCTAAGTTATCCAAAGCTGAGATGGGTTTGCTCTAGGCATGGATGATGTTTTTATTTTCTATGCATTGCCTGCCTTTTGCTTTTTTCTTCATGCTTACTGTGGAGTTAGGGACTTCCCTCTGTAGGCCTCAGTTCTGCCCTGGAGTCATCCGCCAGTACTCTTCTCCTACAGTTGTGATTGACCTGGAAGCAAAAGCAACTGACAGCAGCTCTGTACACAGAGGGTCAGGGTATATGTTCATTTGGGTGTTTTGACATCAACTATAAAAGATGCTTGCTTACTCCTTGGAAGGAAAGTTATGACTAACCTAGAGACCATATTAAAAAGCAGAGATCATTACTTTGCCAACAAAGGTCTATCTAGTCAAGGCTATGGTTTTTCTAGTGGTCATGTATGGATGTGAGAGTTGGACTATAAAGAAAGTTGAGCGCCAAAGAATTGATGCTTTTGAGTTGTGGTGTTGGAGAAGACTCTTGAGAGTCCCTTGGACTGAAAGGAGATCCAACCAGTTCATCCTAAAGGAGATCAGTCCTGGGTGTTCATTGGTAGGACTGACGCTGAAGCTGAAACTCCAATACTTTGGCTACTTGATGCGAAGAGCTGACTCATTGGGAAAGACCCTGATGCTGGGAAAGATTGAGGGCAGGAGGAGAAGGGGACGACAGAGGATGAGATGGTTGGATGGCATCGCTGACTCGATGGACAAGGGTTTGGATGGACTCCAGGAGTTGGCGATGGACAGGGAGGCCTGGCATGCTGTGGTTCATGGGGTCACAAAGAGTTGGACATGACTGAGTGACTGAACTGATTCAGAGGTGGGGGGCTGTTGGGGGGTGGGGGAGAGAGAGAGAGAGAGAAGGAAACTAGAAGTATTATAGTGATGAACCTTCCAATCTATTCAGTGGTGAAGAACAAGAGCAGGTGTGAATCTGCTGTGCATTCAGTGTGTTTTGGTTCCAACATGCCACTCAGGTTGAGCATCTTATAAGACTGAGTGTGATTCTAACCTTTAAAGATATCTTTTATTTTCTGTATGCTCTTAATGCATGTCATAAACTATCTGGTGCTCCAGTGAAAAGCTATGATCTGTCCCAGTGCTGGAGGAAAATCTATCAACTTGTAAACTCCATGGTGATTGAAGATATTTTCAAGGTGATAATGACTCCAGGCAACTTCTGCCTTACGTGATGATCTTAAAATGTTCCTTGAGAGCCTGACTCACCACATGGGCCAAACTTTATTTAAACTCCTGTAGAATTGTTCCAAAACCCAACCACACGCCCTGCTTTGTTAGCTCACAGCTTGGAAATTCTTTGGGACTTTTTGGAAAGAGGTTATTTATCCTAAATAAATTTCTTTGCAAGTTCTATTTTAGGTTGGAATATTTTTTCCACTTTTATATTAATCTTATTCCAGCTATTTACATTTAAAAAATATTATTTTTGAAATTATCCATTCTCAACATGAAATTTCAATCCATAGCAAAAAAAAAAAAAAAAAAAAAAAAATTGGCCACCTTTGATGCCCAATCTAGAGTAGATCCGAATTTCTATTTCTCCCCATTACTCTGTTAAATGTTTATTCAAATGTATTTTTAAAATCTGATCTTCTTTATCTAAATTTGTGTATATATGAATAGTTTTAAAATGTGTTTCAGCTCTCTAGTGGTCTTTTTGCTCTGTCTACAAATCACTCCAAACTCAGTGGCTTAAAACAACATATATCTTATTATATCTCATGATTCCATGGATTGGCCATGGTTAAGCTCATCAGTTTTTCTACTGGCCTTGCTTGGACCCTGTAGATAAAAATGTCCACAACAATATTCCTTATTCTACATGCTACATTCTGATCAAATGGTGGAGACTATGTTCCCTCCTCTTAAGTTAGGTAGGCCATTGTGAATTGCTCAGTACTAATAGAACAGAGTATAGCAGAAGAGATTCTATGTAACTTCAAGGCTAGCCCATGAAAGGTAATATGGCTTCCATTGGGACACTCTCTTGGGTAAGTTTCTCTTGGGACACTCACACTTGGAACTCAGCTTGAAGAAGCCCAGGTTATATGAAGTCTCAGTCCTGGCCATACAACTTAGCAAGCTTGTATGTGAATCCTTTAGGCCTCAAGTTTACTCGAGGTGGCACGATGTACAGCATCAGGCAGCAATGCCAAACTCTGCACAAGTTGAAGATGTATGAATAAGTAAATGTTACTGTTTTGAGCTACTGCAAATGTTCTGGAGTGGTCTGTTATGCAATAGTAGGATAACAGGGTAGCTCCCGTGCAGCAGCATCTGATGGTGGTGTGGAGTAAGATGTACAGTGCCTTGTATTCCTCAAGGTAGACTCTCACCCTGATGGGAGCCTGTACACCTTTTGCGGAAACTCAGAACTCCAAAAAGGAGAAAGTGGAAATTTTCAGGCCTCTTTCATGCCTCAGCTTGGAAGTCCCAGAATGTCACTTCATCCACATTTGATTGGTCAAAGCAGTCAGAGGCTCAGCCCAAATTTCAGTGGGGAGACATGGCTCCAGCTGCTGATGGGAGGAAGAAAGAACATGATGTGCATACAGGAGGAAGAGGGAATTGATGTTGGCCATTTTGGAAACCAACTACCACACTGTCCTTCATTAGAATATCAGGTCCACACAAGCCCCAGCTTTGCCTCTCTTGTTCACCATTGCACCTAGCACCTACTGCCGTGTTTGGCACATGGTTTCTGTGAAAATATTTATTGCAAAAGTAATGGGTATACAGTGCAAAGGAAAAGTGTTTTTGTATGAGACCATTTCTTCTGACCAGAACACTTCCTTCTCTCTCCCCTGCTGACTAACTCCCTCTCCTTTTCAAAGCTCAGTTTATGTGCTGTTTCCTTTATGACTTCAGGCAGGGTCATTCTCTCCTCCTGGATTCCTTGGTCCATTGCTCATGTCTCCTTGTTGTGTTGGGCATTTCTTGGTTTCCTTCTGGGAGGACCTCAAAGGGCAAAAATCATATCTTCATCATACATTTGAGTGATTTCCAGTGTCTGGCAGGTAGTATGCTCAGAAATAGAGTCATGCTTAGATGAACACTCAAAAATGGGATCAATTACTTCTAATTCTGGGCTCCATCACTCAACAGAGAAATGAAAAATTTGAAGTACATTTTAAGGAGAGGTTAAAGGCATTGGAATGGGAGTGAGGCAGGCAAAGACAGGGATCAAGAAATCAAGAAAAGACAGAGTCAAGAACAAGGCAGTTATTTCCAAAGAAAAACATGGAGATTACTAAAATGTTAAAAATAATTATATGAATAGGAATGTATAACCTTCTAGGCTTCATCTGTAAAATGGGGATAAAATAGTTCTTATAAAAATTTAAGGTTGATGTGAAGAGTAAATGAAATAGAATATGCATAGTGCTTGGATCAATGCCTGGAGCATACTAAGTGTTTGATAAATGCTAACTATAATGAAGAATTGATGCTTTTGAATTGTGATGCTGGAGAGACTCTTGAATCCCTTGGACAGCAAGGAAATCAAACCAATCAATCCTAAAGAAAATCAACTCTGAATATTCATTGGAAGGACTGATGCTGAAGCTAAAGCTCCAATACTTTGGCCACCAGATGGGAAGAGCCAACTCGTTGTAAAAGACCCTGATGCTGGGAAAGATTGAGGGCAAAAGGATAAGGGGGTGGCAAAGAATGAGGTGGTTAGATAGTATCGCTGACTCAGTGAATATGAATTTGAGCAAACTCTGGGAGATAGTGGAGGATAGAGGAATCTGGTGTGCTATAGTCCATGAGGTTGCAAAGTGTTGGACACAACTTAGCGACTGAATAACAATAACAAAAATGAAAACTCCAGCAATATTTGCAGTTGGCTGACTGACCACTTTGTGCCAGAAACTTGTCTCACAGATATGGATGCCAAGCAATGGATATTTATTTACTAGAGTAATTCAACATGATGCAAGAAAGGGATGGTAGCCTCTCTCCTGTCATTTATCACTGGCACTTTCAGAGTCTAGAATCTTCTCCAGTACAGGAGGGAAGAGCAGGTGAACCTGAGACTGGCAGTTTCTGCAACGTGGTGAATAGGAGGAAAAGCCTAGTACTTGCTTGTCTGTCACTTAGAATAGAAAAAATGCATGTCTGAAGAGAAATCTCTGGGTCTAAGATTTCTAGATTTGGGGAATTTGAAGCTTGTTTTATGTAGCAATTCCTTTCTATCCAGCTATTAGAACAAAAAATGTCTGCTGTATTAACACCAGTCTTTCTTGAGAGTTATTCTGAATAGAGAAATGGTGGAGTTCTTGCTCACCTGATGTAGGACCCAGCAGACATGTCACAGGCAGTCTCTCATGCATACTCAGCAACACCCTCAAGGTTCCTTGGAGACTCCATCATCAACTGAAATTGTTTTGTCTGATAACTTACATGGCCTGTTCAAGGGCAGATGGCCCAGACAGACCTCTTTGCTAACTGGCAGCTAATTAGTTTACCTCTAAAATGCAAAATAAGGTCTACTGTTCTTATTGTTTTTTCCTCTTCTTTCTCACCACTGTTTTTTTCCAGTCCTGCTTTTACCTCTGTTCACTGACAACAATCCAATAGCCATCTCCTTTACATACAAGTGAATTGTTTGGCATGCAGATAATTAACTACCTGTCTCTGAGTCATTCTTTGACATATGACATCATGGAGATTTATTGTTATCTTATATGCAGTCCCTTAAAATATTAGTAAATATTCTGTTTTGATATTTTCAATATAAAGGCTACTTTTGGAGACTGATTTTAAAGTACAGAAATGAGGGTAGATGCCTTTTTGAAATAGGATGCATCATTATATAAATGGCCTTTGGACACTGATTGATCTGGATGCCAGATTTTGAAAATACCTGGAGATGTATTGGTTGAAGAAACAGGTAGATATTTTAATCAGAATTGTCCAGTTAATATCAATATATAAGTGAAAGAAGATGAATTATTTTCTAAGATCTCTGAGATAGTGGTTTGCCCTCCAGGGAACACTTGGCACTGTCTGGAGACATCTCTGCTTGTCACAAGTGGTCCAGGGTTGGGGAGGGAGTAGAGTGCTACTGACATCTGGTGGGTAGAGGTCAGGGATGCTGCTAAAGATCCTACTGTGTGCAGGTCCTCACAATTACAAACTATCTGGTCCCCAATGTCAATAGGGCCAAAGTGGAAAACCTGACCTAGGGTTACAAGTCCCAGTGACCATCACCCCCAGGTAGCACTCATTAGGTTAAAAGTTCCTTTTTCCTCTTTCCCCTATCCCTACCTTTGTTGTTTTGTCAACTAAGCCAATGTCAAACACGAGGCCTGGCATACATGGAACACTCAAACATTTCTCTTTGACTTCTGTGACTTTGGTGAATATTGGTAGATGAGTAAAGGGTCTAACTTTACCAGCTAATTGCAGTGTTTGTGCTCCTCAAACATTGTGAGCTTTCTGTTTTCTTGCCTTAGATAACTTTCCTCTGGATTCACTGGGACTCAGACTTGAAATTACCCAAGAGATTAATTCTGCAGGGATTTGGAAAGATAGTGAAGCCACACGTGGCAGGGAGGTGAATAAGTGACATTTCTCTGCTTTGATTCTAAGGTTACTAGGCCCTCTGGATTACAGTGAATTTATAAGGGATTATATGATTTGCAGAAATATTTGCCCATTAAATACGTTTGTTAAAAAAACTCACTTGAATTAACTAATTTCTATAATGTTCCTGCAGCAGATCTTTTATTAATCTTTATGCCTATGAGCAGTGATTGAGTGCCTTTTACAAACCAAACCCAATTATTTCCTCAAACTTTGATGAGACCAAGAGACTTTATATCATTAACTGGTGAGTTGTTCCAAAAGTGTTGGCTTATTCATGACCAGAGAATTCCATCTCTTTTGTGGCCTTGGCTAGATTTTATAAAGCATAGCCTCTTGTTTATTTATAATGAACTTTGAGATCCTTGGACGAGATGTATTACATATGTGCGAAGGATTAGAAGGCAGATTTTAATAACAACAGGAATAATACTGCTTTGTACTGCTAAACTGTAGATCTTTTCTTCTAAAGATTTAAAGCCCATTATAGACATAATTTGATTGTTGCTGTATTGCAACAGTGTTTTTCCTTCTCTCCCTGTCAAGTCAGATTTTTTTCTTTATTAAAGATGGCACAGATACTTTCTCATGTTATGACCTCTTTGATAAACAGCTCAGGATGTTATAAAAACAAAGCAGGAGATATCTCAAATAATTAACGACAGAAGGCTTGTTGATGCTTGGGTGTTAATGTTACCAGAAAGCCTGGCTATTTGTGGGTTGCTTAGTACGTTTTTGTACAGATGTGTGTGAGGTTGAGTTTCAGCCATATGCCTGTAACAGCATCAGGAAACATTTTGTCATGCTACTTCCTTGGGTGATCTTTTATGACCAAAAGAAAAAAAAGTCATATTTCTGTCTTGTGAAATTGAGCTCGAATTCTGGGTAGTTTAACAGTAATCGGTATATGCCTGAATCGCAGCTGCATGGAATGGTTTGTATTATATACCAATGGCAACTATTGCTCTAAATATGGAAATTAAATACTTTAGGTTCAGGCTGATTCAAATTTGTGGGTAGGAAATGTCTGATTTTTTTCAAGATAAGTTTAAAGTGTGTGGAGGTTTCTCTAGGGCTACAAGTCCTATTCACATTCATATGTATTTCTTTGGGACAGTCCCTTGAGATCTCTTGGCAGCCTCCTTCTTTAATATAATGGAGAGACTGAGATCCAGAGGAATGCCAAAAAAAAAAAAAAAAAGAAAAAGAAAAAGAAAAAGAAAATGTCCTCAGAAGATTACCAGAGTGTGGTTGATCTAGAAACCAAATCAGACAGTTCCAAGCCTCAAAAGATAAGTATCAAGCAATACTTGGCTTCCCTCCCTCCAGGCATCATGAGACATCCACATTTAGCCAGAGTCAGTTCGTAATTTGGAAGCTTCTTACATTACTGACATTCTCAGATCCTGCACCAAATTTCTCATCTACTCTCCTAATCATAAGTAGTTATGTGTAGTATTATGGTAGTCTTGATGCTTCTATTATCAGTCCATCATTCTAGATGTATTTCTTGAAGCCTCTGTAGCCACGACACAAACTCTAATACAAGATGGCACACACTCAAATATATACACTAATACTCTACAAGATGACCATATGAAACTCACCTAGTAAGCTTTCTTAATGAGGTTTTCTTTTCTAAGAAAAACAATTTTTAAAATTTTGTATTGGGGTATAGAAGATTAACAGTATTGTGATAGCTTCAGGTGAACAGGGAAGGGAGTCAGCTATATATATATTGATACATACATTCGTTCTCCCTCAAACTCCCCTCCCATCCAGGTTGTTAATGTGGCTTTCTTAATTAGTGTATATTAGAGCTCACTTAAATTTTTGTTAAGGGGTGAAAGTGACATGATATCTCAGAAGTTATTTACTAGTGCCTTGCTAGACCATCTGAGTCTGTGACCTTCTAGACACCTAGCAGACTGTACTGTGCTGTCTTTACCAACTCCACCCACCCTAGTGTTTGTGGGCTCCTTTGGTGGACACTTTCTGTCACCCTCATGACTTCTGACCGCAAGCACTTGTGTTCTCTGCCTGAAGCTTTTTTTGGCCTGAGGGCTGACTCATCCTGACTTGGGACAGAGCAGGGGAATTAGGATTGGTCCTCAATTGTTGAGTGATGAGAGCTGGTGGATATGAACCCAGGCTTCCTCACTATCTAGGTCAGCCCTGAGCTATATTCTGCACAGTGTCTGAGAGGGTGCCCAGGGGGCTGAGCCCTACAGCCTGTAGCAGTCTGCCATCTCTAACAGCTTCTCCTAATTCCTTCTTTCGCCTTCCCAGTCCTTGCTGCTATCACTTCTCACATAAACTACCTGCACTGGTATGTAGTGGGATCTGGGATCTGGTGTTGGAGTAATCCAGACTAAGGTAGCGCCTAATATAGCAGTCCTCCAGGGAGCCTGCCTCTTCTCAGTGGGCTACTAAGAGTTTTGGCTCTACTTCCTACATAACCCTTGAATTTTCTCCTCTTAGGCTTCCCTGGTGAGTCAGCAGTAAAGAATCCACCTGCAATGCAGGAGACACAAGAGATGTGGGTTCAGTCCCAGGGTTGGGAAGATCCTCTGGAGAAGGGCGTGGCAACCCATTCATTTTCTTGCCGGGAAGATCCCTACAGTCCATGGGATTGCAAAGAGTCTGACGTGACTGAAGCGACTGAGCTCAGCATGGCACTAATTCTAGAAGCTGGTTCAAATCTGTAGAATCCCACTTAGTTGATTACAGTGGCTTTCTAAGGGATGTTTCCATTTAAATCTATCTCTCCATAAGTAGTCTTCACAGTGTCACTAGAGATAAGATTTCAGGAGGCATACCTGATCCTGTTACTTCCCAGCTTCAAACCTTCCAATGGCTCGGCCATTCATCACCCAGCCCTGGCTTACCCATCCCGCACCCGTCTTGAGCTCCATACTGTTGCACATGTTCTGCGGCATCATTGTGGGATTTACACTCCACTTTTGTCCACCAGTGAACTTCAGCACAATTTAAGGACAAAATAAACTTTACCTTCTCTCTGAAACAGTCCTTTGGTAATCACACTCAGAGGTGGCTTCTTCATTCCCTCGCTTTATCCTTTATCTTGTACACATCTCCACAAATGCTTTTATCTGTTTACTGTGTGAATGTATTATCCTTTACCACTCCACTGTGGGTTCTTCAAGAGAACTCACCATCTATGATTCTAGGCCACTGGCTCAGCTCTAGGCATGAAATCAGTACTTGATCCTGACAGGGACATGTTGGCCATTTAGTTTGTCTCTTGAAAGATTGCTCTGGGAAATATGGTGGGGCTGAAAGTTGGGAGGAGGCTCTTTATTTTCCTGACCCATAAGAACTGCTTAATGAAGAGAAACAAATTGATGATGATGGTTGCTTGACCCAAAGGTTTGGTGGGACAATGTGGTTAAAATAATCATTAAGTATTTTATATAGAAAAAGAGCCATTCTGGTGCTTCGTTGTTAAACCTACTTGTTTTGCTATGTTGAATTTCTGTTTAATGGACACATTTATTAGCCTTTGCTGAACATGTAGGAGGAAATGAAGGTAAATTTGCAGGAAACTCATGTTCTCTGGGATTTATTCTGTCCCTACCCCTAGATTTGTTAAGACTTGGAGTCAATGAAGTCAAGTGGTAGAAAAATTATAGAGTAAAATAAAACGATGCTTAGTTCTGTCTGATCTCAGCTTGGAAGGTACTTGGATTTCTGTTGGTTAGTTGTACCTGGAGGAACATGGTATTGGGCAACCAAAATACCCAGCTCTGTTCCTTCTGAGGGAGAACTTGTGGGGAGAACCCTGTTTTCCTGGTGCTGTGCCTTGGGTATGGGCTTTGGCTCCCTTTCCTGTGGAAGTGTCTCCATTCTAGAAGCCAGATTCCTATCTACAGTCCCAGGGAAGGTGTGGCAGAAAATTTCACCAGTTGATACATGGTCCAGTATGGGGAGGTTGATTCCCATTTTTTTGAAGCTGCTCTCCTTAACTTTAGCACCATCCCCTAGGACTTCTTAGTATCAGGGCAGTATGGTCGAATGGAGAAAGCGTGGCACTTCCCAACTGTCTCCTTGGAGTCTCCATGGTAAGAGTTGAGAAGGAACAGAGTTGCTAAGCAAGGTTGAGGTCAACCATGGTCAGCACAGCCACTTCCTAGCTGCATTGAAACACACAGCGACACTCACGGTGGTGGCTGAGACATGTCTCCTGGGGAGGATGGGAAGCTAGGTGTTCCCAGCCTTGCAAGGGGCTGGGAACTGCTTTTTAATTGGGTAGAGCCCTGAGGCTTGTGTGATGGGATATAGGCGTACCCTGCAATACAAATAAAGCCACAGGTGTGGGTCTACCCTGAGGAATGGAGACAGGAGATAGCAGCCAAGCCTAGGCAGAGAGGAGGCTGGGAAACCACTGCCTGTGAGCCGAGTGCGAGGGTCCAGTTCCCACGCACAGTGAGTGGCTTCACCTCCTGCCTGAGTTCCTAGCAGAGTAGCCCTCACAGACCCAGCCTGAGGTTTCGCTTGCTGGTATTGGATTCCTCACTCTTTCCATGGGGAGTCTGTTGTGCTGTGTCACTTGTGTTTTCTCACCCTGCCCGGCCCATCTGAGATTGAAAGGTGGTGGTGAGTCCTGAGCTCCAGTCTGAGATTTTCCTCTCAACCTCCATGTTCTCTGTCTGTTCTCAAATAGAGTCTTTTAAAAACTAAAAACAATTATACATATAAAAAAATTATTCTATCAATGATAATAAGACTCTTGGTTATTTTGTTCTATATTGAAAAGTATCAAAGAATTAGATTTTTCCATTTTAACAAAAATAATCATAATGGTTTACATTTAAAAAATGTTTTTCATGTGGCTTGGTACAACGTTAAGAGCTCTGTTTCCATAGTTCTGTTTAATTTTCATGACAGTTCTCTAAGGAAGATATTACTATGAACTCCAGTTTATAGACAAGGAAACAGAGGAACAGAGATATTAAGTAACTTTCCCAAGGTCACACAATAAAAGCAGAAAAGCCAGGCCTGCATTATTCACTTCATGCTAAATAAATGTAAACAATGCAGACTCAGCATTGGGGAGATTCTCATGGTGGAAACAGTAGTGCTACTGGGGTACATTCTCCTTGTTGCAAAGGACAATGGAGGTTGGGGTCCATATTTTAATGGGCCTCTTACCATCTTACCCACATTTGTCTCTCTTTCTGGGATACTCTCATTCCCTCCCAAATCAGATTTTCAAATTCTTTTTATTTCCCTTCCCTCACCTCCATTGGTCCCCTATTTCCTCTCCCACAGAACAATGGCAACCAGATGGCATCACTGCTTGTCACAAACCTGTGGGAAAGAGTGCCCACATTTATTCTATTTATTCAGGAAAGCCCAAACAAGCAATTACTATCTTCTAAACTTGCACTTCCCAACATGGGAGCCACCAGATCCATGGGGCTGCTGAGCACTAGAAATAGAGGGAGTTGAAGCTGGAATGTGCTGTGAGTGTGACCAGCACATACAATTTCGAGGACTTAATACGAGAGGAAAAAGAATGTAAGATATCTTGTTAATAGTTTGTTAATATCGACTACAGGTTGAGTGTTGGCTTAGATAAAGTACATTATTAAACTTAATTTTGCTGGTTTCTTTTGAGTTTTTCTAATGAGGTTACTAGAAAATTTAAACTTACCTGTGTGGCTTGCCTGACGTTTCAGTTGGATGGGACTGGTCTAAACCTTGCACTCCCTGTTTGGGGTAAAGAAAAGAGAGAGGTGCAACCCCTCTCTGAGGGATTCCCGGGGTATGCGTTGTCGGTGCCGGGCCTCTTCTAGATGCTGGTGCTCAGGAAGGATGCAGATTCTGTGGGGGGCCTTGTGAGGACCTTCTGTATATTTAGGGAAGGCAGATGCTTTCTTTAATCTAGTGGAGGGAGTCCAGGCATCAGCGTTTGGCTGCAGAATCAGTGTCAGCTGTCAGGTTCTGAATGGCAGAGGCCACTCCTTCTCTGCAGTTTCTTGGCATGGCATCTCAGTAGCTGTTCAGTGCTTAAATGTATTTGAGTTCACAAGGCTTCTGTCTGGTATCCCATGAACCTCCTCATGTGGGCAGCCTCTGCTTGTTCCCGATGGATTTCTCTCGCCCTGTTGCCACGTCTGCCGCATCACCAGGCCTGCCAGTCCCTTCTCTCATTGTTCTTAAGTACCCTCTTCATGTCCCAGTCCTAACCAGACCCTCATCATCTCTCACTTAGATCTCCTTTAGTCTTCCTACCTCCAGACTAGCACAGGGGTTCTCAAACTCCAGCAGGAGTCAGAGTCATCTGGAGGACTCCTTAATGCACAGCCTGCAGGGCCCCAGCCTCAGAACTCTGACCCAGGCCTGGGTTGGGACTTGAGAATGTACATTTCTAATTAGTTTCCAGGTGATGTAGATGTTGATGGTCCAGAAGCACACATTTGGAGGATTGCTGGCCTAGCCAATCATCTTCCTAAAATACAAATTTGATCATGACATTTTTTATAAGACCCATAGGTGTTTAGGCTGCCTCCACGGGTCTTCAGGGTCTGTTTCCTGGGTACCACCCTAGTTCCATCGATGAGGCCTTTGCTTCCTCAGAGTGCCTGCCATTCTCCTGATTAACTAGGCTCTATCTCCCCTCTAGGTGCCGTGTGTGTTGTACATATCCCCCCCTTATCCTGCAGGCTGCTGCTCCCAGGCTCCTCTGACTGCTAGCTTCATGCTGAATGGGGCCAGTTGGAAATAATTGAAGAAGGTGGGAAGGTGGTAGAAGGTCTGTTTTTCTTTTTTCTCTACTCTTTGAGCAGCATTTCCAGGAGTGGCTGTGTCTTTTCCATGGACTCAATTTCTGTCAGATCACTCAGTCAGAGAGTACTGGAAATAACAAAGTTCCCTAAGATCCCTGTTGTCTTGGGGCAGAGCAGCTTCCTGCTGTCTTTAGTACTTGGCTGCTTCTCTGGCCTCATTTGGCTTCTCAGCTCTTCTATTTTCAATATTCTGTATATAGCTCTCTCTAAATGCATAACAGTTATACCAAGGATATCCAATAGAAGTTTTTGTCATGATGTAAATGTTCTTTCTAAATGCAAGTGGCCAATAGGCACATGAAAAGATGCTCAACATTGTTATTTATTAGAGAAATGCAAATCAAAACTACAATGAAGTATCACCTCATATTGGGCAGAATGGCCATCATTAAAAAGTCCTCAAATAACAAGTGCTTGAGAGGGTATGGAGAAGAAAAGGGAACATTTTACATCTTATATTGTTGGTTGTAACATAAGTTGGCGCAGCCACTATGGAGAACAGTATGGAGGTTCCTCAGAAAATGAAAAAGAATTACCATATGATCCAGTAGTCTCATTCATGGGCATATATCCAGACAAAACTATAATTCAAAAAGATGCATGCACACTTATGTTCATAGCAACACTATTCACAATAGCCAAGACATGGAAACAACGTAAATGTCCATTGACAGATGACTAGATAAAGAAGATATGATACATAGATACAATGGAATACTACTCAGCCACAAAAAGAACAAAATAGTGTCACTTGCAGGAATGTAGATTGCAACTATTGATTATCATATTAAGTGAAGTAAGTCAGAAAGACAAAGACAAATGCCATATGATATCACTTACATGTGAAATCTAAAATATCACACAAATAAACCTATTTATGAAACAGAAACAAAATCAGGGACATAGAGAATAGTCTGCTGGTTGCCAAGGGGGAAGGGA
Source organism: Odocoileus virginianus (assembly GCF_023699985.2). NCBI lineage: Eukaryota > Metazoa > Chordata > Mammalia > Artiodactyla > Cervidae > Odocoileus > Odocoileus virginianus. The sequence goes on from NC_069682.1 coordinate 44,883,494, forward strand.
GTGGGAGAGGGCTGGATTGGGAGTTTGGGATTCGCAGATGAAAACTGGTATAAATAGAATGGATAAACAACAAAATCCTATTGGATAACACAGGGAACTGTATTCAATATCCTGTGATTAATCATAATAGAAAAGAATATGAAAAGGAATGTATATGTTTATGTATAATGAGTCACTTTGCAGTACAGCTGTGATTAACACAACATTGTAATTCAACTACACTTCAATAAAAATAATTAAAAAAGAAAATGTTTTTCCTGTATCTGCCTTGTTTAATATGGCAGCCATTAGCTGCATGTGGCCATTTAACCCTTGAAATATGGCTAGTGCAACTGAAGAACTAAAATTTTAATTTAATTTAATGTAAATTAGATATAAGTAGTCACATGTGATTAATGGCTACTGCATGGGACAGTGTAAGGCTGCTGCTGCTACTGCTAAGTCACTTCAGTTGTGTCCGACTCTGTGCGACCCCATCCCTGGGATTCTCCAGGCAAGAACACTGGAGTGGGTTGCCATTTCCTTCTCCAATGTATACAAGTGAAAAGTGAAAGTGAAGTCACTTAGTCAAGTCTAACTCTTCGAGACCCCATGGACTGCAGCCTACCAGGCTCCTCCGTCCATGGGATTTTCCAGGCAAGAGTACTGGAGAGGGGTGCCATTGCCTTCTCCGAGTGTAAGGCTAGACCCCACTTAATATACAGCTGCTAAAATTTAGGAACAGATCCTGAAATTGGTGTAGGAAAGAATAAAGAGGTTTTCTGTACTCTGTGCTTACAATATCTTGCTCTCTGCATATCAGTTCCACTACTTTTAAAACTTTTAAATCACTTTCTAAAATGTAAATCTTTGTGGCTTAGATTAAAAAAAGAAGAAATAGTAATAAGAATTACGTAAAGTAAACTAAAGCAAGTTACAGAACAATGTGTCTAGTACCATCTGATTTGGTATAAATAAAAATAAGTGGAAATGTGAGTCTTTATATAAAAATACTTGAAATGATACACAAAACACTGTTAATTGCAAAAATAGGGGTAATAAGGTAGAAGATAGTGATCTATCATCTGTCTGCCTCTCTCTCTCTCCCTCTCTCTATTTTTGCTATGAGTCTGTAACACTTATACAAAGAAAGCATCAAAGCAAAAAAACAAAAACAAAACAGAAAGAAATGTTATTCTGTTTATGTATAGTGGATTATATATAAACTTGTGCTTTGTCATTTACGTTCTACCAGGATTTAATCATTTTCTTAATGACTTAGGGTTGTCACTATGAATTTAACGTTATATACTATGATGTAATATGATGTTTCAAGAGTAGCTGATATTTGTTTTAATCAGGGGTGGTAAGACATGTAGAAATGGAAATGGTGGTCATGAAGTAAGAAGTTTTTAACTCACAGATACCTAGAAACAGGATGCATGTCATGTCATGCAGGGCCACATGGGGAAGCACCAGTGTTGGCCAGGACACAGAAGTGGAAAACTTGGGTAAGAACTTTTACTGTAGTCTCCATGGGAAGGAATAAATGAGGCAGGGTAAATAGGCTTAGGCTTGGCTAGTTTGAATAATTTCAACAGGCTCTGGAGCATAGGAGATCTCCCTGGCGGCCTGGTACCTGGCCCTGGGGGTGAATAGAGAAGGTGGAAAGTGCCATGAGTGTGAGAGCTTGATAAAGGCGGTAGCTGGGGTTTGGGTTCTGGGTTGATTAGTTTGATATGAATGACATGTTCTCAAGTGAGTTGTCTGCTGTTTCTAGGAATTGACTAGCCCTGGGAGGTCCAGCAAAGTCCTAGCTGGCAGATCACCAGAAATATGGAAAATAAAAAAGCAGGACTAAAAGCAAAAACAAGACCTGAAGCTGACTGTGGCTCAGATCATGAGCTCCTTACTGCAAAATTCAGGCTTAACCTGAAGAAAGTAGGGAAAAACACTAGACCATTCAGATATGACCTAAATAAAATTTCTTATGATTATACAGTGGAGGTGGCAAATAGATTCAAGGGATTAGATCTGGTAGACAGAGTGCCTGAAGAACTATGGACAAAGATTCGTAACATTGTGTGGGAAGTGTTGATCAAAACCATCACTCCCCGCTCCTGCCCCCCCCCCCCCAAAGAAACGCAATAAGGTAAAGTGGTTGTCTGAGGGGACCTTACAAATAAATGAGAAAAGAAGAGATGTGAAAGGCAAAGAACAAAGGAAAAAAATATACCAAACTGAATGCAGTTTCAGAGAATAGCAAGGAGGGATAAGAAAGCCTTCTTAAATGAACAATGCAAAGAAATAGAGGAAAACAATAGAAATGGAAAGAGTAGAAATCTCTTCAAGAAAATTGGAAATAGCAAGGGAAAATTTCATGCAAAGATGGGAACAATAAAGGAGAGAAATGGCAAGGACCTGAGAGACACAGAAGAGATTAAGAAGAGGTAGCAAGAATACACAGAAGAACTATACCAAAAAGGTCTTAATGACCCAGATAACCACGATGGTGTCATCACTCACCTAGATCCAGATATCCTGGAGTGCAAAGTCAAGTGAAAATAAAGTTGGTCCTCTAATGGACTGGAACCTGGTGGTCCGGAGTCGACGATGAGAAAGTGAAAGAAGGAAAGAGGCTAATATTCCCTGGGTTACGTAGCCGGCTTTCGCGTTCCAGGGAATCAGCCAGAAATAGAGAGATAAAGAGAAAGAGAGGAAGAGGAAGAAAGAAAGAAAGAAAGAAAGAAAGAAAAAAAGAAAGAAAGAAAGAAAGACACAGGGACCAAAACTCTGATAGAGCAAAGGTGTTTTAATCAACAGGACGTTGGCATATATACTGTCTTACAAGGTAGTTATTCTCAGCAAAGATAAAGGTTAAAATTCCAGACTTAAAAAACACAAGGTGATCCCTGTTAAAGAGAGAAGAGAGTACTTATCACCATAAAGAGAAACTAACAAAGGAAATGCCTAGATTCCTCAGCCCCAGGAAAGGCACGCTTCTCCTCTTAATTCCTGAATATTCAGGAATTAATAAGGGCCAAAGGTTTCCCAACAGATCCAAAACAGCACACAGGAAGCCTCCTGTTAAATGCATCCTGACAAAGTGGGCCTTAGGAAGCATCACTACTAACAAAGCTAGTGGAAGTGATGGAATTCTAGCTGAGTTGTTTCAAATCCTAGAAGATGATGCTATTAAAATGCTCCACTCAATATGTCAGCAAATTTGGAAAGCACAGCAGTGGCCATGGGACTGGAAAAGGTCAGTTTTCATTCCAATTCCAAAGAAAGGAAATGCCAAAGAATGTTCAAACTGCCATGCAATTGTGCTCATTTCACTCACATGCTAGCAAGGTAATGATAAAATCCTTCAAACTAGGCTTCAGCAGTACTTGAACTGAGAACATCCAGATGCACAAGTTGGATTTAGAAAAGGCAGAGGAACCAGAGATCAAAATGCCAACATCCACTGGATCATAGAAAAAGCAAAGGAATTCCAAAAAAACTCATCTAATTCTGCTTCATTGACTATGCTATAGCCTTTGACTGTGTGGATCACAACAAACTGTGGAAAATTCTTAAAGAGATCGGAAAACCAGACCCCCTCACCTGCCTCCTGAGAAACCTGTATGCAGGTCAAGAAGCAACAGTTAGAACCAAACATGGAACAACAGACTGGTTCAAAATTGGGAAAGGAGTATGTTAAGGCTGTATATTGTTACCCTGCTTATTTAAGTAATGTGCAGGGAACATCATGTGAAGTGTAAGGCTGGATGAATCACAAGCTGGAATCAAGATTTCTGGGAGAAATATCAGCAACCTCAAATATGCAGATAATACCACTCTAATGGCAGAAAATGAAGGGGCAGAAGATGGCAGAAAATGAAGAGAAAATGAAGAGCATCTTGGAGAGGGTGAAAGAAGAGAGTGGAAAAGCTGGCTTAAAACTCAACATTCAAGAAACCAAGATCATGGCATTTGGTCCCATAATGTTGTTGCAATTGATGGGGAAAAAGTGGAAACAGTGACAGGGTTTATTTTCTTGGGCTCTAAAAATCACTGCAGATGGTGACTGCACCCATGAAATTAAAAGACGCTTGTTCCTTGGAAGAAAAGCTATGACAAACTAGACTGTATTAAAAAGCAGAGACATCACTTTTCTGACAAAGACATAGTCAAAGCTATGTCTTTTCCAATAGTCAACTGTGTGGAGTTGGACTATAAAGAAGGCTGAGCCCCAAAGAATTGATGCTTTTGAATTGTGGTGCTGAACATGACTCTTGAAAATCCTTTAGACTGCAAGGAGTTGAAGCCAGTCAAACCTAAAAGAAATCAACGCTAATACTCATTGGAAAGACTGATGTTGAAGCAGAAGTGCCCTTACTTTGGCCACCTGATAGGAACAGCCAACTTGTTGGAAAGGACCCTGATCCTGGGGAAGACTTAGGGCAAGAGGAGAAGGGGGAGACAGAGGATGAGGTAGTTGGATGGCATCACTGACTCGATGGACATGAACTTGAGGACACTCTGGAAGGTAGTGAAAGATAGGGGAGCTGGACATGCTGCAGATCATGAGGTCACAAAGAGTCAAACATGACTTAGTGACTGAATAACAACAAAGCTGAATTATAGTCTTTGAGTTCTTACTTCCTGCTTGTCAGGGCTCAGGGATCTTTTCTCTTGCTATGTGTGGCCTTGCATCTGCTCTATTTCTTTTCTCTTTTATGTTTGTTAGACTTCTAAGTCAAATAAGAGTAAAAAGGCTCTAACTGGTGACCTAAGGTATTTGCTTTTCTTTTAACTTTTATTATGACATCTCTGGTGGGCTATCAATTTTTTGGAAAAGATCACCCCTCATCATTTTAAGGATAAATTGTTTCTAAGGACGTGGAATCACATCAGAAACTAAGTGACCACTCAGTGCAGGGGTGCGTGCAGTGTAGTTGATCTTGTTATCCCAAGTTCCTTCTCTTCATGCCAAATTTGGAGGACCCTGCCATAGGCCAAGAGCATTGCTCTCAACACGAAGCTCTTTAACACATGTGACCTGTATGCTGCCCTGGGGAAACTTGCTGCAAACAAATTGTGCCCCAAATAGGAACTGTTCCTGGCATTCAGGTCCTTCCTAATTTTCCAACCAGCCATGGGAGCAACAAGGCCATGTTCCCATCCTGGGTCTCCAGTGTTTTAAAGACTTGGGCATATTATTATGTGTCCACTTTCAGCTTTTTAGGACCCTGGAAAACCCATATATTTTGTTGTTTTTCCTTTTTTTTTTTTGGTCTTAGTGTACTATATTCTTGAGTCTGTGGCTTATAGATAAATATAATTGCTATTTTATAGGGCAATCTTCTTAACCATCTTCATGGTTCAGTACTAAAAATGACATAAAACAAGCCAGTGGACATAGCAGCATGACTTTGGTAGCTGCAGAACTTGGGCAAGTTACTTAGCTTCCCTGTGCCTATTTATTCAATTGTAAAATGAGAATAATAATGGGACCTAGCTCTTATGTAGCTGTAAATGTTAAATAATTGAGTTTTTATAAAGTCAGTACTTTAATAATTCAAGATAAAAATGTCACTCTCAATATGTGGAAGCCTGCTGTAAAGAAATTAGTAAAGCAGGAAGTGAGTTTAGTATGGGCTGTAAAACGCATGTGGGATTTTGGGAATTTCCTGTACTGGAAAATAAATCCCTTAAGTGGGGGCTGTCCTACTTAAGGGTGGGATACCAAACCCTGGACCATGGACTGGCACCACTAGGAATCAGATTTTGGAACAGGAGGTGAGTAGCAGGCCAGCGAGCAAAGCTTCATTTGTATTTATAGCTGCTCCTCATCCCTCATATTACTGCTTGAGCTCCACCTTCTGTCATATCAGTGGCTGCATTAGATTCTCATAGGAGTGCAAATCCTACTGTGAACTGCCCATGTGAGGGATCTAGTTTGCATGCTCCTTATGAGAATCTAATGCCTGATGATCTGAGGTGGAGCTGAGTTGGTGATGCTAGGATTGGGAAGTGGCTGCAAATACAGATTATCATTAGCAGAGAGGTTTGACTGCTCAGAGGCCATAGTAAATCAATTACTAACAGACTCATATCAAAAACTCTATCATTGAGTGGAAAGTGACAGTTAAGCTGCATCTGGTGAAAGGCTGTATAGTGGCAAGTGAGTTGATGTACTTCTATTGTACAGTTGCATCTTGTGGCAGGCTTTAGGTCAGACTCCCACACTTATTTTAGTCTGCAAATGGCCTGCCCATTATTTTATTTACCACTTCCATCCATGCATCTTTCTAGTGCTGTGCACTTGTCTGTCATAGTTTTGATAAGCCCACAAGCTAACCCTAACCAAAATGAGTATAAAACAGTTACTGGAGAGCTTCTTTGAAAAGGGGGGAAAGGCCCAGGGATGAGACAGCAGAAGACTCTAAGACTGCCAACAAAAAGAAAGCTGCATTTAAAAGAAAATACAAAGAGTCCTACTTAAATTATAGGTTTCTTGCAATAAGTGATTCACATTCTCCAAGTCTGCTTATATATATAATATGTGGTTGACTGGCTATCCAATAAAGCCACAAAACTTTCAAAACTGCTTTGCCATGTGGAGACCAAGCACCCTGCAGAGTTTTTCAAAAGAAAAGAAAAAAAAAACATGAACATGAAGAACAGAAGTAATTATTGAAGGCTACCACTTATGTGTGGAGCACAACAAATTGTGGAAAATTCTTAAAGAGATGGGTACACTAGACTACCTGCCTCCTGAGAAATCTATATGCAGGTCAAGAAGCAACAGTTAAAACCAGGCATGCAATAATGGACTGGTTCAAAATTGGGAAAGAAGTATGTCAAGGCTGTTTACTGTCACTCTGCTTATTTAATCTATATGTAGTGTACATCATGTGAAATGCCAGGCTGAATGAATCACAAGCTGGAATCAAGATTGCCAGGAGAAATATCAGTAATTTCAAATATGCAGATGACACCACCCTAATGGCAAAAATTGAAGAGGAACTAAAGAGCCTCTTGATGAAGGTGAAAGAGGAAAGTAAAAAAGCTGGCTTAAAACTCAACATTCAAATCCCAGTCCCCCCTCCCACCTCCCTCTCCACCCGATCCCTCTGGGTCTTCCCAGTGCACCAGGCCCTAGCACTTGTCTCATGTACCCAACAAAACTACTGTAATGATGTAAAGTAATTAGCCTCCAACTAATAAAAAAAAAAATTAAATTAAAAAAACAAACAAACAAAAAAAAACTCAACATTCAAAAAACTAAGATCATGGAATCTGGTCCCATAACTTCATGGCAGATAGATAGGAAAAAATTGGAAACAGTGACAGACTTTATTTTCTTGGGCCCCAAAATCACTGGGAATGATGACTGCAGCTATGAAATTAAAAGATGCTTGCTCCTTGGAAGTAAAGCTATGTGAAACCTAGACAGCATATTAAAAAGCAGAGACATCACCTTGTTGACAAAGGTCTACATAGTTAAAGTTGTGGTTTTTCCAGTAGTCATGTACAGATGTGAGAGTTGGACCATAAGGAACGCTAAGCACTGAAGAATTGATGCTTTCAAGCTGTGTTGCTGGAGAAAACTCTTGAGAGATCAAGAGAGCAAACCAGTCAAAATAAAGGAAATCAACCCTGAATATTCATTGGAAGGACCAATGCTAAAGTTGAAACTGCAGTACTTTGGCCACCTGATGTGAAGAGCTGACTCATTAGAAAATACCCTGATGCTGGGAAAGATTGAGTGCATGAGGAGAAGGCGGGGGGCAGAGGATGAGACGATTGGATGGCATCATTGACTCAATGGACATGAATTTGAGCAAACTGTGGGAGATAGTGAAGGACAGGGAAGTTTGGCATGCTCTGTGACCATGGGGTCACAGAGTTGGACACGGCTGAGTGACTGAACAACATCCACTTCATCAAATGTGTCTGCACTCATGAATCAAACAAGATCTTCTATGACCCACCTCCTAAAGTAATGGAAATAAAAGCAAAAATAAACAAGTGGGGCCCAATTAAACTTAAAAGCTTTTGCACAGCAAAGGAAACTACAAGCAAGGTGAAAAGACAGCCCTCAAAATGGGAGAAAATAATAGCAAAGGAAACAACTAAGAGTTAATTTCCAAAATATATAAGCAACTCATACAACTCAATACCAGAAAAGCAAACAACCCAATAAAAAGTGGGAAAGGGACCTGAAGAGACATTTCTCTAAAGAAGACATACAGATGGCTGACAAGCACATGAAAAGATGCTCAACATCATTCATTATTAGAGAAACAAAAATCAGAACTACAATGAGATACCACCTCACACCAGTCAGATTGGCCATCATTAAAAATTCTACAAACAATAAATGCTGGAGAGGGTGTGGAGAAAAGGGAACACTCTTGCATTGCTGGTGGGAATGTAAATTGATACAGCCACTATGGAAGATGGTATGGAGATTCCTTAAAAACCTAGGAATAACATGGAAAATTACATTACCATATGTAAAATAGATAGCCAACAGGAATTTGCTGTATGGCTCAGGAAACTCAAACAGGGGCTCTGTATCAATCTAGAGGGGTGGGATGGGGAGGGAGATGGGAGGGAGGATCAAAAGGGAGGGGATATATGTATACCTATGGCTGATTCATGTTGAGGTTTGACAGAAAACAACAATATTCTGTAAAGCAATTATCTTTCAATAAAAAGAAAAAGAATAAAGGAGATAACAAAGGCTGGCAAGGAAAAAAAAAAAAGCTAGGAAGAAGACTACATGACCCAGCAATCCCACTCCTAGGCATATACCCTGAGGAAATAAAAATTGAAAAAGACAGATGTACCCCAATGTTCATTGCTGCACTATTTACAATAGTTAGAACAAGGAAGCAACTAGCTGTCCATTTGCAGATGAATGGATAAAGAAGATGTGGTACATATATACAATGGAATACTACTCAACCATGAAAAGAACACCTTTAAATCTGTTCTAATGAAGTGGATGAACCTAGAGCCTATTATACAAAGTGAAGTAAGTCAGAAAGGGAAATATAAATATCATTTACTGACATTTACTGATATATATAGAATCTAAAAAGATGGCACTAATAAATTTATTTTCATGGCAGCAGTGGAAAAACAGACATAGAGAAAAGACCTATGGACATAGGGAGCAGGAGAGGAGTGAGAAAGGGAGCTGTATGGAGAGAGTAATATAGAAATGTACAATACCACATGTAAAGTAGATAACCAATGGGAATTTGCTGTGACAAATGACTCAGGGAACTCAAACAGGGGCTCTTCGACAGGCTGAAGAGTGGGATGGGGAGGAAGATGGGAGGGAGGGATGGAAGGGAGGTCCAGGAGGTACATGGGTGTACCCATGGCTAATTCTTGGGTATATGACAGAAACCCACAAATTTCTGTAAAGCAATTGTCCTTCAATTAAAAAATTAAAAAAAATTACCTTGATGTTAGGGATAGCTGTTATAAAGTAAAAATTATACATTTTATGCAGATGTTTATTAAATGTATCAATCTGATGATGGCAAAAAAAGAGCTTGAACCAAAAAAAAATGTGTCTGCACTGGGCACATCATTATTAGTAGTAATTACATTGGAAAGCTAGATGCCCTTTATTATTGGTGAAAAGTTGATCTTGACTGCTACTGTGTACATTTTTCATGAACTTTTAGGAGAGGCTGCAGTTCAAAAGATGGCATATGTTCCTCTTTCAGCTAGCACCATAACTAGATGAATGGATGAACTAGCAGAGGATATTGAGGAACAATTGTTAGAGAGGCGTCATTGTACTATGCCCCAGGTTGACGAGTCTACCGATGTTGAGAACAAGGCAACAACGCTGGTTTTTGTGCAGTATATTTTTTTCAGAAGAATGTGCATGAGGATATGTTATGTGCACTTTTGTGGCTAACCAACACCACAGGTTCAGACTAATCAATTTGTGTTGTTACATGCGTGAACAGAGCAGCTGCCGTGACTGGACAGTCTTCTGGTTTCTCTCAGTTCAGTTCAGCTCAGTCGCTTAGTCATGTCCAATTCTTTGTGACCCCGTGGACTGCAGCATGCCAGGCCTCTCTGTCCATCACCGACTTCTGGAGCTTGCTCAAACTCATGTCCATCGAGTTGGTGATGCCATCCAACCATCTCATCCTCTGTCATCTCCTCCTCCCACCTTCAATCTTTCCCAGCATCAGGGTCTTCTCCAATGAGCCAATTCTTCACATCAGGTGGCCAAAGTATTGGAGTTGCAGATTCAGCACCAGTCCTTCACTACATGGGTCATAGAGATTGCCTCTGAATGTGAGTCTATGTACTGAGTTATCCATACAGAAATGCTGACTAACTCTAAACTGTCACCTGAACTTAACAATGTTTTGCAGGATGATCAACCACATTAAAGTGCATGCCTTTAACTCATGTCTGTTTGTGCATCTCTGTGAGGAGATACACAGAGTACACACATCTCTTTTACAAAGAAGTGAGATGGCTTTCTAAAGGTAGATCACTGGCCAGAGTTTCTGAGTTATGAGAGCTGCTCCAGAGACTTCTTTTAGGAAAACAGTCTCCACTTGCAGACATTTCAGTAGCCCAGAACAAGTCACAAAATTTGCTTTCTTGTGTAACATATTCAACCTGCTTAATGAACTCAACTTGTCACTTCAGGGAAGAATGACAACTGTGTTCAAGTCAGCAGTTAAAATGTTTTCATTCAAACCCAAACCGGAATTATGAGGGCAACAAGTGAACATAGGGATTTTTGAAATGTTTCAAACATTAGCAGAGATTTTGAAAGAGACTGAGCAAGAGCCATCTTTCTCCCAGATGGTTCACAATCACCTATCTCAGCTTTCAAAAGAGTTTGAGCATTATTTCCCAATCACAAAAGACATCCAAACTGGCAAGGAATGAATCTGCGACCCATTTGTGAATAAGCCAGGTGAATCAACTTTGTGCTAGAAGAGGTCAACTGCTGGAGATTGCCAATGTCAGTGGCCTTTAAAGTATATTTGAGACAACGTCAAATCTCCATACATACTGGAGTCAAGTCAAAGTGGAATATTTTGAGACTGCCAAAAAAGCACTGAAAAGCCTGCTTCCATTTCCAACATCCTATCTTTGTGTAGCAGGATTTTCTCTGGTGACATCAATCAAAACGAGGTGATAGAGTAGACTGGAAACAAGCAATGCACTTCATGTGTCACTGTCTCCCATTACCCCCAGATGAAACTCTCTAGTTGCAGAGAAACAAGTCCATGACCACCACTGATTCTGCATTATGGTGATTTGTATGATTATTTCATTACATAGCACAATGTAATAATAATAGAAATAAAATGCAAAAGTTATCTTCCATGATACCAGTCCCTAGTGCCAAAAAGGTTGGGGACCACTGCCCTAGAAATCCTATTAGGATGTCACGTTCAATTGAATATCTTTTATGTTGAATAACTGACTACTGTGAGCTGAATCTGTTGTCCTCATGCAAGTCTAGGGGAAGACCCCAGTTCTGATAATCTATTTGTTGTAGGTAAATGAATGCAGATAGCTGACAATTCCATGCTGAGATCAAGTGCATGAAGGTTCCGAATATGAAGGACCACTGGGTTGGAACAGTCTGCCTCCCAGGCCCTGCTTTCCTGGCTTCTGGGTGTCTTAAAACTGCCTACTGAACTCAGGTTTTACAGGTAGTGCCTGGAAAGAATCTGCCTGCCAATGCAGGAAATTCAGGCTTGATCCCTGGATCAGGAAGATTCCAGGAGTAGGAAATGGCAACCCAGTCCAGTATTCTTGACTGGAAAATTTCATCGACAGCAGAGCCTGGCTACCGTCCATGGGGTTGCAAAGAGTTGGACACAACTGAGCATGCAATCACCCTGAACTCAAGCCTAATCTCCCTCCCATAATCTTAGTCTGCAGATTTATTACCTTGGATTTTTTCCTCCATGGCATAGGTTTATTGCTTTCTAACTGTACAATAGGAAAGAAAGATTCACTATATAGACTTTCTATAGCTAATTATAAACCCTTTCAACATGGGGTCTACAAGGAGATTTATAGCAGACTTGTGTATAATTGTCCAATCCTGGAAACAACATAAAAATCCATCAATTGGAGACTGGAGAAATACAAAGTATGGTGTATCCATCGAATGGGATACTTTTGAAAGGGCTTCCATTTTAGCTCAGCTGGTAAAGAATCTGCCTGCAATGTGGGAGATCTGGGTTTTAATCCCTGTGTTGGAAAGATCCCCTGGAGAAGGGAACAGCAACCCTCTCCAGTATTCTGGCCTGGAGAATTCCATGGACAGAGGAGCTTGGCAAGTCCATGGAGCCGCAGAGTCAGACACGTACTACTCAGCAATGCAAAGGGACAAACTAACACACAACAACATGGACTGAAGTCCAAAAAATGTTGAATAAAAGTAGCCAGGCAGAAAAGATATACTATATGACTGCATTTATGTAAAAACTTGTTATAGTGAGAGAAATTAAAACAGAATTTGCCTCTGTTGGGGGATAGAAAGCCTAGACTGACTGGAGAACATTTTGAGGTGCAGAAAATGTTCTATGTCTTTATCTGAGTGACATTCGTATGAATTAAGTGGCAAAATTCATTGAGCTGTAGTCTTGAGGTTTGTGCATGTTACTGTGTATAAATACCTCAATAAAGTGCTATTAATATTAGCATATTAAAAAGTTTTAGAACGGGGAATATGTGTTATGTGGGAAATGAAAAAGAATGCTTAAAAATGCTTTATCAAGTGAAAAGCCTTAAAGAGTGACAATTCTGTATAATGTGTCTGGCTGCATTGTTACCCAGCATTTATTTTAGGGAATGATTAGCTCAGGACCTTTTCTTCCTTTCTTTCCCTTGTTTGACTGCTGGTCTGATTTCACTGTTTATTGGCATCTTATGCAGCACATTGAAGGAGAAAGTACAAAGCGTGGGTGGGGGTGGGAAATTTGCAATCGGAAGGCACTGCAGTATCCAGAAATGGACAGAGTTTAGGTGGGTTTCCTAAAAGCAGAGCTGGAGCTGGGATTTTTGAGCAAGTGATTTATGGAGGCAGAGGTCTCAGGTGAACCTGTGAGGGGGCCAGGATGGGGTCCAGAAAGATGCTGGGCAAAGACGTGGGCTGGATGGAGTCTGGCCTCAACCAGAATATTCTGGAGCTTGAATGACACCACACAGTTGTTTCACTGGAGGTAAGAAGCTTGGGCTTCTGCGTCCCTATCTCTATGGGTCATGGCAGGGGGTGGAGTGGGTTCGGGGTGTCTGCTGCATATACACATATGTTCTCATGCAGCCACGTGTGGGGCAACTTCTAGGCATTTCCTGGACTTTTCCTGAGATGGGAGCAGCTGTGAACTATCAGCAGCCAATGCTGACAGCAGCTGGTCTAGGGGATCTGGACAGGCAAGGACAGCTCCCAAGGCCATCACAGGACTGGTGCAGCCAGTATTGAGGATAAACTGGTAATACCAATTCAGGTCCTTAAAAGGCAAGGGGACTAGAGAACCCACAAGGAGGTCCACAGAGCCCCAGAGCACTGGGAGAAGATGGCATGGGCCATGGGCTTGCTTTGGAGAAAGTGGGATATGCTGGCACCTGGTTGGAATTTAAAAAGAACCTCTAAAGAGAAAACCAAATTCTGGATTCCAATTACAGGTGTTCAAAATACCCTGTACTTTTTCTTCACTGTAGTTATCACAATTGCAATTGAATTCTAATTGTTTTTGGGCTTATTTAATGTCATCCCCACGATACAGTAAATGCTAGGAAGAGACTCATGATACCACACAATTACTCCTATATCTCTCATGCCTAGCACATATTAGGTGCTCAATAAATACAGATGAAGGAATGAGTGGGTATGTTTAAGAAAATGGAAGAAAGGGGTTCATAGAGGTGATGTCTTAGCTCAGTTGTTTTACTTTCCTGGAATGCCTTCCCTGCTGCCCATACCAACCCAAGCCCAGCCTGTAGTGTCCAGTTCATCACCTATCTCTGTCAGGTGTCTTCCTCCTAACTCACCATGCACAGTGCCATTTAGTGCTTATGTGAAGTCTGTAAACCTTGCTTTTGTAAGTGGTTTTCTGTATTTATCAGTCATCTAACTCATTACAGAAAGGGACTGGTTGGAATTTTTTTGATGGCCAAGTTCCTGTTTTGCCTTTGGTTTCTAGGATGCTTTTTTTTTTTTCTTTCTTTCTTTTTTTTAAATTTATTTTTATTAGTTGGAGGCTAATTACTTTACAATATTGTAGTGGGTTTTGTCATACATTGACATGAATCAGCCATGGATTTACATGTATTCCCCATCCCGATCCCCCCTCCCATCTCCCTCTCGACCCGATCCCTCTGGGTCTTCCCAGTGCACCAGGCCCAAGCACTTGTCTCATGCATCCAACCTGGGCTGGTGATCTGTCTCACCCTAGATAATATACATGTTTCAATGCTGTTCTCTCTAAACCTCCCACCCTCGCCTTCTCCCACAGAGTCCAAAAGTCTGTTCTGTACATCTGTGTCTCTTTTTCTGTTTTGCATATAAGGTTATCATTACCATCTTTCTAAATTCCATATATATGTGTTAGTATACTGTAATGGTCTTTATCTTTCTGGCTTACTTCGCTCTGTATAATAGGCTCCAGTTTCATCCATCTCATTAGAACTGATTCAAATGAATTCTTTTTAATGGCTGAGTAATATTCCATGGTGTATATGTACCACAGCTTCCTTATCCATTCGTCTGCTGATGGGCATCTAGGTTGCTTCCATGTCCTGGCTATTATAAACAGTGCTGCGATGAACATTGGGGTGCACGTGTCTCTTTCAGATCTGGTTTCCTCGGTGTGTATGCCCAGAAGTGGGATTGCTGGGTCATATGGCAGTTCTATTTTCAGTTTTTTAAGAAATCTCCACACTGTTCTCCATAGTGGCTGTACTAGTTTGCTTTCCCACCAACAGTGTAAGAGGGTTCCCTTTTCTCCACACCCTCTCCAGCATTTATTGCTTGTAGACTTTTGGATAGCAGCCATCCTGACTGGTGTGTAATGGTACCTCATTGTGGTTTTGATTTGAATTTCTCTGATAATGAGTGATGTTGAGCATCTTTTCATGTGTTTGTTAGCCATCTGTATGTCTTCCTTGGAGAAATGTCTGTTTAGTTCTTTGGCCCACTTTTTGATTGGGTCATTTATTTTTCTGGAATTGAGCTGGAGGAGTTGCTTGTATATTTTTGAGATTAGTCCTTTGTCTGTTGCTTCGTTTGCTATTATTTTCTCCCAATCTGAGGGCTGTCTTTTCACCTTGCTTATAGCTTCTTTTGTTGTGCAAAAGCTTTTAAGTTTCATTAGGTCCCATTTGTTTATTTTTGCTTTTATTTCCAATATTCTGGGAGGTGGGTCATAGAGGATCCTGCTGTGATTTATGTTGGAGAGGGTTTTGCCTATGTTCTCCTCTAGGAGTTTTATAGTTTCTGGTCTTACATTTCGATCTTTAATCCATTTTGAGTTTATTTTTGTGTATGGTGTTAGAAAGTGTTCTAGTTTCATTCTTTTACAAGTGGTTGACCAGTTTTGCCAGCACCACTTGTTAAAGAGGTTGTCTTTTTTCCATTGTATATCCTTGCCTCCTTTGTTGAAGATAAGGTGTCCATAGGTTGTGGATTTATCTCTGGGCTTTCTATTCTGTTCCATTGATCTATATTTCTGTCTTTGTGCCAGTACCATACTGTCTTGATGACTGTGGCTTTGTAGTAGAGCCTGAAGTCAGGCAGATTGATTCCTCCAGTTCCATTCTTCTTTCTCAAGATTACTTTGGCTATTCGAGGTTTTTTGTATTTCCATACAAATGGTGAAATTATTTGTTCTAGTTCTGTGAAAAATACCGTTGGTAGCTTAATAGGGATTGCATTGAATCTATAGATTGCTTTGGGTAGAATAGCTGTTTTGACAATATCGATTCTTCCAATCCATGAACACAGTATGTTTCTCCATCTGTTTGTGTCCTCTTTGATTTCTTTCATCAGTGTTTTATGGTTTTCTATGTATAGGACTTTCGTTTCTTTAGGTAGATATACTCCTAAGTATATTTTATTCTTTTTGTTGCAATGGTGAATGGCATCATTTCCTTAATTTCTCTTTCTGTTTTCTCATTGTTAGTGTATAGGAATGCAAGGGATTTCTGTGTGTTAATTTTATATAGGATGCTTCTTTTCTTCTGCCTTTCCTGTTACCTGCAAAGAATTTCCCCCAACAATCATCGCCTACTAAAATCCTTAAAAGGCCTGTTCACGGGCCATTCCTTTACTTGCTGATCCAGTTGGAAATCATCTTTCTCTCATCTGAATTCTACCACTCTGAAGACACTAGCTTTTGCTCCATTGCATGGTAGTTATTCCTATATATGTCATAGTTTCTCTCTATATTCTTTTATAACAAGATCACATGTTGAACATCTTAGTGCTGTATGCACTGTAGATGCAAAATAAATGTCTTTTATACTGTTAACATCAATGTATAGATCGTTGTTGCTTTTTAGCCACCCCGTCATGTCTGACTCTTTGTGATTTCATGGACTGCAGGACATCAAGCCTCTCTGTCCCTTACCATCTCCCAAAGTTTGCCCAAGTTCATGTCCATTGTATCAGTGATGACATCCACCCACCTCATCCTGTGACACACTCTTCTCCTCTGCCCTCAATCTTTCCCAGCAACAGAGACTTTTCCAGTGAGTCAGCTGTTCACATCAGATGATCAAAATACTGGAGTTTCACCTTCAGCACCAGTCCTTCTAATGAGTATTCAGGGTTGATTTCCCTTAAGATTGAATGGTTTCATGATCACTGCCTTGTCATGATGAAGGGGCTTGCACAATGTGATGAAGCTATGAGCCATGCTATGTAGGGCTACCCAAGACAGATGGGTCATAGTGGAGAGTTCTGACAGAATGTGATCCACTGGAGGAGGGAATGGCAAACCAGCCTAGTATACTTGGTGTGAGAAACTCATGAACTGTATGAAAGGACACAAAGATATGACACCGAATGATGCGTCCCCCAGGTCTGAAGGTGTCCAATATGCTACTGGGGAAGAGTGGAGGAGTACTACTAATATCCCTAGAAAGAATTAAGAGGCTGGACCAAAGGGGAAATGACACTCAGTTGTGGATGCGTCTTGTGATGAAAGCAAAATCTTTTTTTTCCCATTAATTTTTATTAGTTGGAGGCTAATTTACAATCTTGTAGTGGTTTTTGCCATACTTTGACATGAATCAGCCATGAAAGCAAAATCTGATGTCACAAAGAACAGTATTGCATAGCAACCTGAAATGGTAGGTCCATGAATCAAGGTAAATTGGACATGGTCAAGCAGGAGATGGTAAGAATAAACATCAACATCTTAGGAATCAGTGAACTAAAATGGACAGGAGTGGTGAATTTAATTCAGATGACTATTATATCTACTGTTGTGGTCATGAATCCCATAGAAGAAATGAAGTAACCCTCATAATCAACAAAAGAGTCCAAAATGCAGTGCAACCTCAAAAATGACAGAATGATCTCTGTTTATTTCCAAGGCAAACTATTCAATGTGACAGTAATCCAAGTCTATGTCTCTACAACCGCTGCTGAAGAAGCTGAAGTTGACCAGTTCTATGAAGACCTAGAATACCTCCTAGAACTAACATCAAAAAAAGATCTCCTTTTCATCATAGGGGATTGGAACGCAAAAGTAGGAAGTCAAGAGGTACCTCGTAACAGGCAAGTTTGGGCTTGGAGAACAAAATGAAACAGGGCAAAGACTAACTGAATTCTGCCAAGAGAATGTATAGGTCATAGCAAATACCCTTTTTCAACAACACAAGAGATGACTTTACACATGGATGGACATCACCAAATGACCAATACCGAAATCAAATGTATACATATTAGACAATATATCAAGACTATAGGATGACTTAGAGTAATAAGGGTGGAAATTGGACAGGAGAGAAGGTGAATTCTTTAAGTTTTTGAAGTGACCCAAATTCAATATTTAATCTTTGAAGAAGAGGCAGAGGAAGAAGAGAGATGGCAATGGAGGAAGTATAGCGGAGAGTCATCTGTCCACAGACTAATTGAGATCAAGAGGGTCCCAGAGCAGGATGGAACATAGCTCCGTGAGTTTCCTTTTCCTTTTTCGTGGGTGACATGTGCCAAACCTGGGTGATCGAGACCTTACCCTGGAACTTCACCAGTCTTACATTTTAGGGCAGTTCTTCCCAGAACTGAGTCCTGTGGTTTGTGGTCAGTGAGGCCCAGCCTGTCTTCCTAGATTTGGCACAGATGTTGATGATTGTTCCTTCAGCTTCGAAACAAGGGTTTATAGTGCCAACAATTCATATTAAACAAAGCCTGTTTCCTCTATAATGTGAGAGCACTTTCCTGATCACTCTTTAATGAAAACAGATGTTTCTGAAACAGCCTCTAACAGGATATGGAAAATTTGGCCAATAATCAAATATAGGTTCAAAGGGAGATCCTTGATGGCCCAGTTTGCACTGTGGACAATGGCTAAAAATAGCACATTGATGCAGTACTTTTAAAATGTAACAACTGTTACAGAATGCTGCTGAATTCTGGAAGCAGCCATCTGATGTCCGGAGGAAGCTCCCCAGTGAAGGGGACAGAGTGAGGCGGGGGTTTCTCCCCTGTGGAGGTGAGTCTTGTCTTACTGTGCTCCGCCAGGTGTACCTTCCCTCTCGTAGCCTCCCTCTGACTTAGGAAGCTGAGTCATTTCCTTCAGTGTGTATAGTTCTAGAAACACAGAGAGCAGGCATCTTACCTCAAACCTGCTTAATAGTAGGGGAAATTTAATGCTACAAATACTAATTAAATACCTGTGCCAACTTGCTACTGTCCTGGATCCAAAGATGCACAAATAAAGCTAAGTGTTGAAGCAGGGAACTTATTAGTAGAATTATAGAGTTAGATGGGATTTTAGGAATTAGCTATCACAAAACCCTCATTATAATGATGGTGAGGTGGAAGGGAGGGGAAAAGAAATTATCACTTATTATGTGATGATTATACGTCAGGCATGTATATTCTGTTATTTTGTCTCCTAAAAACTCTATGTGGGAGAAGGTGGGAAGGAATACATGAAAAAACATTTTTTTAAAAAAAATTGCATACAATGGAGACATTGTACCTTTGAGTAATTTGAATTCTCACGAAATTCCTATAAGATAGATGATATATTTTCCATTTTGGAGAAGAGGAAAATGAAGCTCAGAGATATTAAATATCATTACTGAGAAGTGGCTGAGCTGGGATTTGAATGGCACATAATCAAAGCCTTTGCTCTTTCCTGACCCAATATTTCAGATAAAGACACAAATATGCACAGAGTATGGCGTGTTTCAAACATGACTTCTGATCCATGACTCAGTTGTCTTAAACCCAGGGATTGAACCCAGGTATCCCTCAATGCAGGTGAATTCTTACCAACTGAACCACCAGGGAAGCCAATTCACATTGAATGTGTCCATGGTGGGGGACTAGGAGGAAGCAGGCATCAACTGACCAAGGATGCTGGACCCCAGTTCAATCCTTCTTCCTAGATTATATGCTCTTAGTCAGTAACTTTAATCCCAAGTTTTCTATGGGAACAAATCCCAGAGACCAACAAACATCACTTGTTTTTAAGATGTTTTCAAAGTTGCTGACAAAGCTATTTAAAATATTCCATTTGCTCAATGCTTTGTGCGTCTATGAAATTTTTTTGAAGCATAACTTTTTTTTTTTTTAAAGTGGATGGAACACTCTACAGTGAATCTGATCTATAACTGGTTTTCTCAAAATGCAATCTAAGGATTTATAAAATTTTAATCCATTCTTTTCAAGACAGTTTATGTTATCAGAAATCTGTTTCCAGCCTCCCACTATGTGTCCCGGTCTTTCCTCTTCCTGGTGTCTACTTTAGGTCCCTGTGGTTGGAGTTGGAATAACTTCCTCACTCCTTTTCAGATGTGTTAGAAAAAGTCAATAATTATTCTCTGAAGAGCACCCATTGGATAGTTGGAGGTAGTTGGGGAATCCCCTTTCACCTTTTAGTAATATGAGCCTTTCCATTAGAGCTAGTTTTTTAGAATGGAGAAATCAAATATGTTCAGACATGTCTTTATGCATTAGGGAGGGGTATGCAGAGCAGAGAGAGGGTATGTGGAGGCTTCTCCATCTGTGTTTGAGCATAGGGGAATCCAAATATGCTTGGATGGAACCTACACTATGGTAGAGATAAAAACTGAGAGACTTTATAGCACTGTGTAAATCTCAGATGGTCCTTTGCTGGTCCAGGAAAGAAGCAAATTAGTCCAATGGCTGGTGTTAGGGAAGCAGTACTTATTTGCTATGATCACGCATTTTATCTGGATTCTTCCCTTTAATTACAAGACAATGTGGTCAATGGGATTAGTACTGGCCTAAGACTCAGCACACCTGGTAACTAATTAGGTAACCCAGGGAGAGCCTCTTCATCTCTCTTCTCTCTCCTTTCTTTGGGGTGAAATGAAGAATTGGAATAGCAGTCCCCTAGTGGTCACCCAGATCAGGCAATCCATATTCTGGTGAAATTCTAGGAGGGAAACAGTATTGCTTCAATTCCCCACATCCTGGATGAGCACAAAGGGATGTGTTATGTCAAATACTGGTGGGGGAAAATGACTGATATTTTATTGGAAAATTCACCAGAAGAAGACAGCATGGTGTACTGAATCAATAATTAGGTGACCTGAGATTGAATTTTTGCTTTGTCGTTAGTTTCCTGGGTGACTGTGGGCTTAAATTTCCTTATTACTTAAGTGACAGTTCAATTTCAAAGATCTCTTGAATGACTACTGCTGGTGCCTCTATGTGCTAGTCACTGAGCTAAGAGTAGAGAGAACAGGATATGAGTTCTGATTCTAGAGGCTCACAGTTTGTCTGGAAAGGAGTAAATAAACTGTTGTGGCTATTTAGGTTAAGTAATACCACAGAAGTATGTTCAGATGCTATTCAAAAGAAGAGACAAAAATTAGTATGCCGTAGGGAAAAGTACAGACTTCCCCAGTAGCTCACCAGTAAAGAATCCACCTGCAATGCAAGAGCTGCAGGAGATATGGGTTCAATTCCTGGGTCAGGAAGATCCACTGAAGGGCACGGAAACCCACTCTAGTATTCTTGCCTGGAGAATCCCATGGACAGAGGGGCCTGGTGGGCTACAGTCCATGGCATCGCACAGGTCAGACACAATTGAAGTGACTTAGCATACATGCAGGGAAAAGTCGGGGAAGGCTACAGAGGTTGCATTGGTCTACTGCTCTCCAGAGAAGAGAACTGAGGGGGAAGGACAGCCCAGGCAGAGGAATGAACCGAGGGAGGGAGGGACAAGGACATCTGAGACAATGACTCTGGGGAAGTAACATAGGATGCACGAAAGAGGTAAGGGAGAGAGTAGTGCAGTACAGCTGAGATCACACCATTCTGCAGTGGACATCTGTGCCTTGCTAAGGAATGCAAACTCTATTCTGCATACAGTGAGAATTCACTGACAGGTTTTAAGGTTGCAGCAGGATGTGATTTGTATATTATGAATGAGAAAATGGAGGTAAGAGAAAAGAGGCTAGTAAGCTAATTAGAAGCTCCTGCAAATATATCTAAGGAAGAGGAGCTGAGAACTTGAAATAAAAGCCTTAGTAGAGGAAATGAAGTAGCCAGCTTCAGGCTAGGACTTGTCTTGTCAGTGGAATCAGAATGGGCTACATAATTGGTGGGGCCCAGTGCAAAATAAAACCCAAGAGCTCTTTCTTAAAATAATGATTTCAGGATGTTGACAACAAAGCAGCAAATCAGGTGAAGTGAAATCGCCCAGTTGTGTCTGACTCTTTGCGACCCCTTGGACTGTAGCCTACCAGGATCCTCCGTCCATGGGGTTTTCCAGGCAAGAGTACTGGAGTGGGTTGCCATTTCCTTCTCCAGGGGATCTTCCTGACCCAGGGATTGAACCGAGGTCTCCTGCATTGTAGGCCACCGCTTTACCGTCTGAGCCACCACGGAAATCAGGTGAGGGCCCTTCTAAATGTGGTGTCCTGTGTGGCTGCACTGGTCTCATGCCCCTGAAGCTGGCCCTGAGCAAAGGACTCCTTACTTTATTTCCTTCTGGGTGTGCTATAATCATAGCTGGAAAGACTGATTAAAATTGATAAGATTATACATTTTGGGGAGAAGGTCCATATTGCCCATCATTTCATTCCGTCTACTCTGCCATCTGTCTGGATTTTTTTTATCTTATGTAATCTTTTGAGTTATCACACCAAGAGATAAACCAGGCTGATTGGGATCTCTGTTGTTGTTGTTCTTGTTCAATTAAGTTGTGTCCAACGGCTTTGTGATTTCATGGACTGTAGCACTCCAGGCTTCTTTGTCCCCCACTATCTCCCAGAGTTTACTCAAATTCACGTCCATTGAGTCAGTGATGCTATCTAACCATCTCATTCTCTGGCACCCCAGTCTCCTTTTGCCTTCAATCTTTCCCATCATTAGGGTCTTTTCCAACGAGTTAGCTCTTCACATCTGGAAGGCAAAGTATTGGAGCTTCAGCTTCAGCTACAGTCCTTCCAATGAATATTCAGGGTTGATTTCCTTTATTTTGACAGGTTTGATCTTCTTGCAGTCCAAGAGACTCTCAAGAGTCTTCTCCAACACCACAATTTGAAAGTATCAACTCTTTGGTGCTCAGCTTTCTTCATGATCCATTTCTCATATCTGTACATGACTACAGGAAAAACCACAGCTTTGACTATATGGACCTTTGTTGGCAAAATTGTTGGCAAAATCTCTTTTTAATATGCTGTCTGAATTTGTCATAGTTTTCCTTCCAAGGAGCAAGTCTCTTTTAATTTCATGGTTGCAGTCACCGTCCACAGTGATTTTGGAGCCCAAGAAAATAAAATCTGTCATTGCTTCCACTTTTCCCCCTTCTATTTGCCATTAGTTGATGGGACCAGATACCATGACCTTACTTTTTTAATGTTGTGTTTCAAGCCAGCTTTTTCAATCTTCTTTCTCACTCTCTGCTTTCACCCTCATCAAGAGACTCATTAGTTCCTCTTCACTTTCTGCCATTAGAGTGGTTTCATTTGTATATCTGAGGTTGTTGATATTTCACCCAGAAATCTTGATTCCAGCTTGTGATTCCCCCAGCCTGGCATTTTGCATAATGTGCCCTGTGTATAAGTCAAATAAGCAGTCCTCTCAGCAGACTTGAGGTTTTACTGTTTTTTTCCCCTCATGAATCAAAAGACCCTATTTAAAATTTTTTATAGGTTTTTAAATCTATTTTTAATTTGATAGGTATCATTTTGCTGATCAAATAATTCAGTGTTATTTTTAGGTGCAGTTTTTGTTTTGATTTGATAGTTTCTAGTTTTTGGAAGAATTTGATTAATGACTTGGAGAGATTTTTTCAGAAGGCATTTAACATTTTCTGTTGGGATTTAATAACCACAAACTTTTCAGATTCAAGAAAAGTTGATTTCTTCCAATCAATAAGCAGTTTAGGTCTTTGCAAATATGCTTCTGGGTTGTCATTGACATTGCAAAAAGCTAATATTGAAATAAGGTGGACTAAATGTGGTTTGCCAACTAGCATATGTAGAAAGGATGATGGTGTTAGAAAATCCTTATTTTGCAATATTTGTAGTAATTAAAATTTGCATCATTATTAATAATTAATTCAGGAAAAATCATCAATACATCCTAGTGGTTGAAATTTGATGAGAATTAGTATATGTTCATGGGCTTCCCAGGTGGCGCAGTGGTAAAAAATCTGCCTACCAATGCAGGAGACACAAGAGACACGAGCTTAATCCCTGGGTCAGGAAGATCCCCTGGAGTAGGAAATGGCAACCTGTCCCAGTATTCTTACCTAGAGAATTCCATGGACAGAAGAGCTTGGTGGGCTCCACTCCACGGGGTCTCAAAGAGTCAGACACGAGTAAGTGACTGAGCGCTGAGCACTGCACTGAGGATATGTTCATAGTCTCAAAGTATCCCCTACAAATATTTATTACTTATGAAGGGAAAGCTTCCCAGGTGACGCAGTGATAAAGAATCTGTTTGCCAATTCAGGAGCTGCAGGAGACACCAGTTCGATTCCTGGGTTGGGAAGATCCCCTGGGGAAGGGAATGGCAATCCACTCCAGCATTCTTGCCTGGAAATCCCATAGCAACATAGGCTACAGTCTATGGGGTCACAAAGAGCTGGACATGACTTAGAGACTAAATAACAGCAACAATGTTGGTGGGTGAGCACCGTTTCACATCACGTGATTGAAGTTAGTATTGCCAAATCATGTGATAAACAGAGAAAAAAACATCTGTCCTCTGACAGGAGAAGGCAAAAGACCATAATCCTAAATGGACAATGTTGTATAAAAGAGCTGGCTGGATTCTTTTAAAATTGTCCAGATCATGAAAGATAAAGAAAGGCTGAAGAATACTCCAGAATAAAGGAGACTGAAATGCAAGGTAGGAATCTTGTATGGATCCTGGACCAGGATAAAAAAGATAGCTGGAAAGACATTATTGTTATGATTGGTGAAGTCTGAATGTGGACTGTGGATTAGATAGCAGAATTACACCAATGGTAAAATCACCTAGGTTTTGGAACTGTGGTTAATGTAAGAAAATATTCTTTTTTTAGGAAACACACACTGATATATTTAGGAGTAAAGGAGCAAGATATTTTGCAAAGTATTCTCAAATGGGCTGGAAAATGGAGAGAGTGACAAAACTAATGGAACAAAATTCTTATGGTTTGCCCCATTGTGAATCTGGGTAAAGCATGCATGAATGGTATTGGTATTCTGGCAACTTCTCTGGAGGGGTTAAAATTATATCCAATTGAAGTTGTCTCCAAAACCCCATAAAGACAAAAATGTTCTCTAAATGCAAAGGTGCAAAATAGAAATACTATTGATGGTATAATTACATTATATTGCATTACCCTAAAACCAAAGCCGTACACATTTTAAAGCAGCTAAGTATGATTAATGAAAGCAGGGAAAAGACCCCTCTAGATTTAGCAATAAAAACCTTGTATGCCTGGACATGACTGACTTAATAGTTTTCAGTGTTCTTCCCTACTATGTCCACCTCACAGTTGAAAATAGAAAATGGGAAATATGTATTTCTTTTCAGCTGTGGTGGAGAGAAACTGACTTTTACCTAAAAAGCAGCTGAGACTCACAGGAAGTACAAATGGGTAGAAAAGGAAAACATGTTTCCTAGATGGCATTTCTTAGTCCCATACTGAGAGAACAGCACTGTCTATTGTGGTTGAGGTTCTAGAAATTAGACAAGAAAGTTTGCTGTAATGTAGAGACATTGACTTGGGGGTTTTGGTAGTAGTGGACAAAGTCAAAACAAAAGAATTAATTCCATTCGAAATCGTTTCCTGAACCAGATCCTGTGGAGTGAGCCACCAGGAGGGACAAGGTAGCAGAGAGTTGGACCATTTTAACAAGAGCATTCAGCTAAAGATTTGAATTCTCTCACTTCTATCTTGCCTTTGGATCCCTTGTCACCATTTTCTTCAAATCCAGGCAAAACAAGACACCACGAGGCCTCATGTTTGTGATTATTTTGCTTGTGTTTTAAAGTCTGTTCTTTCCCTAACGTTGTGTATTCTCCAAGGACTTCTCCAATCCACCTCACTCCTCAGCTGGTGTTGGCAACAACTTTGGTAGATGTTTCAAAATACTCAACAGTTTACTCCTTGCCTGCTTTTATTTCCCTCTCTTCTACATGTAATGCATAATGTACGGGCTACACATGTTTGTTTTGCCAGTGGTGGAAACATTTAACTAAATGTTTACTGAAATCAGTTAAGTATATGAGTTTTATTTGGAAGATAAAGCTGTTTCACTGGATCTTCATTTTTATTTTTGAGTCCTGAAACCAGGTTGTCATTTTTGAGGAAGCAGTAGGTGGAGCTACAGGCTTTTTATCACTAAAGAATTCTCAGTAGCTGCCCATTGCGGAATAACCTGAACAAGCACATCTTTCCAAAAATAACAGAGGCATTTCCAAGTATTCCAGAAATATATGCAAGACTGTTTAGTCATTCATAATCATTGCTTTGCAAGTGCTAGAGAGATTCTTTAGAAAATATTTCAGAAGCAGAAAAAAGATTCACAGAATTCCTTGTATTTTTAGAAAAGAGATTCTTAAAAAAAAAAAAAAAATGAATTCAGGAGGGAGAGAGAGGCCCTTATTCTGCGTAATCATGTACCATTATTTTTTTTCCAGGTGGTGAAAGGGCCCAGAGGGGTAACCAGGGGCGGAAAAAAGTCTTTTCCATTTGCGTCAGAACTCTGAGGAGCTCTTTACTCCCCACTCGATGAACTTTTTTGAGGCTCTAAACTGTGGTTTTGATTCTCTCTGAATTACAGAGGGTGGCCTGGGTTAAGTGATTCTGAGGAGACCAGAAAGCACTTGTAAGAGGTCACTCTCAAGTGCCATTCCTCTCACTGGGTACCGTGATATTCCTGACCATTTCTCTGGGATAGATTAAAAAAACAGTTTTTCATTACTGTGGAAATGTAGATTCTTTTCACGTAAAAAATCACAAGTGCTGATAAATGCTCTAATGGTTATACATATATATATCTTATTATATGTATTGTTGGTTCTCTCTCTGTATATATATATATATATATATATATACATATATACGTAAGTTTTGGGACTATCACTCTGAGAAGATGATGAAAGAAATGAATCCTAACTCCAGAAAAAACACACATAAATAAAATTTCACATTTACTTTATATAAACATATACACAGGTATATATATATTTATATATAGAGATGAGAGAGAGGGATTTATTTTAAGGAATTGGATTATGTGACTGTCGGGTTTGGCAAGCCCAAGATTTGCAGGGCAAGCTAGCTGGCTGAAAACTCTGGCATGATTTCTATCTTACAGTCTTCAGGGCAGAATTTCTTCTTCTCTGGGAAACCTCAGTCTTTACTCTTAAAGTCTTCAATTGATTGGATGAGACCTGCCCCCATAATGAAGAATCATCTGCTTTACTCAAATCTAATGGTTGTAAATGTTAGTCACATGTACAAACATCTTCATAGCAACATCTAAACTAGTGCTTGACCAAGGAATTGGACACCAAAGCTTGACCATATTGATAGATGAAAGTAACTATTACAGGTCCTATTGCTATAATCTGGTCTCAGGAGCTTCACAAAGAAATCATGAAAAACACTTTCAAGCACATCATTGACCTGGGTATTGTGTGAAGAAAAGGCCATAGGATGCTGTGTTGGAAGAACTAGGGTAATTGCTCCATCCTCTCTGTGGGGACAGTAAATCATGACACAAAATAGTGATGAGACAGAAGGAGAGATATTGCTACAATCTGATGAATAAAATGTTGTAAACATCAGGCTTCTCTGCCTTCAGCTCTTCCAGATGCTGCTGGAGATGGTGATGTGTAGCAGCGGGGAGAGTAGCCGTGATGTCTTATGACAGACTGGATCAGACTTAGCAACTGTGGAAGCCAGCTGCTTCCTTATGTTGTGTTCTTCACAACAAGTACAGAAAACCTCTGATTTATAAATGGGAGGAAAGGGCTCAGAAAGATTCATTGATTCATCTGTATACTGGGCAGTGCTCTGGGTGCTGGGAATAAATACCAGTGTGATTAAAACAGACACATTTCTCTCATGCATTAAATATTCTAATGGAGTGACAGAAAACAAGTAAGTAGACAAGTAAAAATTTCAAGTTGCAGTAATTGATGGGAAGCAAACTACTAACTAACTAAGTGGACTGAGATAGCATTTACTGGTGAGATGGTGGGAAACTTACTTTAGGTGTATCATAAGGAAGCCTTCTGTGGGGTGTTGATGTGTAATCTGAAACCTAAATAAACTTAATGGATGGGCTAAATCCTCCTCTGATAAGAGCTGGAGCTGGGATGCCCAACCAGGTGGTCTGAACTCGATTCATTTTTATCTTAGCTTAGAAGTTGTGTCCGCCAGAAGAAGTCTGGCATTCTTTCTCAAAACTGAGGAAGAAGTGTGTGTGTGTACAGAAGGACAGGTATGCACACACAATGGATATGTTTCTGAATCTCCTAGTGTTTCCATCATTCCTGTTAGGCAGTTCTTTCTCTCTGTAGCCTGGATTTTTCAAGTTGTACCTGACATTTTCTTTCTTTTGCTTTGTTCTTTGTTCACGTGGACAGACACTCTGCTTGTTGCCTTTTGTATTGGGTTGACCTTAAAAACTTCATCTGAATTTTTCTGCAACATCTTATGGACAACCTTGAAGAAACTTTTTGGCCAACCCAATAGAAAAGCTGTTTGTCAAGCTGTCACTTGCATTAATATATCATTTTTTTTTTTTGATGAGCCTATCCTTCTGGATCTTATTTTCTGATTATTTAATTATCTTCCAGGCTCTACATAGGTTGTGTGGATTGTCCTTGGAACAACCCTCTAGGGCACTATTCACATAAAGACATTATAGATTGATAGGATCACAATTGGGCTTCCCTGGTGGCTCAGGTGGAAAAGAATTCACCTGCAATGTGGGAGACCTGAGTTCAATCCCTGGGTTGGGAAGATCACCTGGAGGAGGGCATGACACATTAGAATCATAAAAATAATCATACTTGTTTCAAATACTTTACCCATTACAGAATCATGTAACATGAATACCTACTATTTATTAAGTGCTAGATAAAGCACTAAATTCTTTGTGTGAGTTATGTCATTTAACCCTCACAACAATCTTATAAGATTATCTACATTTTATAGATGAAGAAACTGAGGATTAAGGAGGTTAGTAACTTCACCAAAGTCAAAAGCTAATAAGTGGTACATCTGTGATTTGACAAAGCCACATTCCCAGGAGTCAAAATTTCTTTGATTTCCACTACAGTATTCTTGCCTGGAGAATCCCATGGACAGAGGAGAATGGTGGGCTACAGTCTATTGGGTTGCAAAGAGTCGGACACAACTGAACGACTAAGCACAGCACATGATCATGATGGGGCTTCCCAGGTGGCACTAGCGGTTAAGAAACCTCCTGCCAATGCAGGAGATGTAAGAGATGCAGGTTTGATCCCTGGGTTGGGAAGATCCCCTGGAGAAGGGAATGGCTACCCACTTCTGTGTTCTTGCCTGGAGAATCCCATGAACAGAGGAGTCTGGCATGGACAGAGTCTGGCGTGCTACAGTCCATAAGGTTGCAAAAAGTTAAACAAAACAGAATTGACTCAGCACACATGCATGATTACAATGACAGTATATTGGCAGATGGCTGATTTCTCTGCTTTGGGGATAGGGGGTGATTTCTTTGCTT
This sequence comes from Odocoileus virginianus, assembly GCF_023699985.2. Taxonomy (NCBI): domain Eukaryota; kingdom Metazoa; phylum Chordata; class Mammalia; order Artiodactyla; family Cervidae; genus Odocoileus; species Odocoileus virginianus. Next base: position 44,912,909 of record NC_069682.1, read on the forward strand.
TGCCCAAAATAGCCTTACCAGCTAGAGGTGGCTACATGTCTGTCTTACTTATCAGCCTTCTTTCCAATCCAAAGATACTTAGGAAGATGAAAAGTGAGTTTGTGAATCTTTTCTCTCCCATTGGCATTATAAAGTTACAGGGAGCATATCTTACAGGAAGACATGTTCACTTTCCTTCTTTTTTTGACTGCTTTTTTGTTTGATGTCCAGTAACCTCCTGAAATTATATGTGAAATATTGTTTATGGTAGCTTAGCAGAATTTTTATGTTACCCATTCTAGGAAATAACCTTACTCGTGTTAATAATATGTACAAATGACATTTGGAAAGTACTCTTACCAGAGGGAGAGACTGGTATCTTAAACCAAAAGAGGGATGTCAGGTCAGAGAGTCAGTAGTGGGGAGAGAAGGTGTGGACAGATGGTGCTGTAGGTACTTCTTAAAAATTTAACTTTTGTGTAGAGTTGAGTAAGCCAGGGACTTCCCAGGTCTCTGTTTTATAGGTCAATGTCCTCATTGGAAGGAGTTCACCATGCTTTATTTACTCTCTAAAAGCCCAAGTAGAAACTTCGAACCGAGGATGCAATTATATAATCTGCAGGTGGGCTTGTAAGAAATTTTGATTCCTGGGAATGTGGCTTTGTCAAATAACAGATGTACCACTTATTAGCTTTTGACTTTGGTGAAGTAACTAACCTCCTTAATCCTCAGTTTCTTCATCTTTAAAATGTAGACATAGTTCTTATCTCATAAGATTGTTGTGAGCGTTAAATGACATAATTCACACAAAGAATTTAGTGCGTTATCTAGCACTTAATAAATAGTAGGTATTCATGTTACATGATTCTGTAATGGATAAAGTATTTGAAACAAGTATGATTATTTTTATGATTCTAAAAATGAAGACTAGAAAATAAAAAAGTAAGGTCTAGATTGTTTTAAATTTGTATCTCATTTTTTATTCCAGAAGAGAGAATCTTGCATCTTGAAGTGTTCTTCATATTGGTAGGAAATAATTCTGAGCAACTATTTAAAACCGTAAATATAGTAAGCCTAAAAAAAGTTAAGTTGTTCATTTTCTGTAAATTGAATAGATTAGTTTTGTGATTGGTAAGTTACACCAGGAGCAAGCTACTTTTTGCAAAAACTTTAAAAGAACAAATGGAATTTCAAAACGTGAAACTCAAAGTGTATTTAGGGAGCTGTAAATTGTCTCATTAGTTTAGAGCAGCATGCTCATTGAAGAAGGACTTGCAGATAAGACTGGAAAGAGAAATTGAGAAGGAAGGATTTTGCTTGCTTAAGTGGAGATGTGTGAACTCTTTTTTAGCCAGTAGAAAACTAGCAAAGATTTTGGAGAAGGGTGATCCAACCAGATTGGGGAGATGTCTACTTTCACTATATGTATTAATAGAAGTTGAATTGGATATTGCTGTTGTTGTTTAGTTGCTCAGTTGTGTCTGACACTTTGTGATCCCATAGACTGTAGCCCACCAGGCTCCTCTGTCCATGGGTGATCTCAAAGCAGGGGACAGTTGCAACTGATCAGGCAAAAGAAAAGCAGAGTTTGAGTGAGGAGCCTCTGAAAAGTTAGAGCAGACATAAACACTTGGGAAAACTTTGCGTGCGTGCTAAGTTGCTTCAGTCGTGTCCAACTCTCTGCGACCCAATGGACCACAGCCTGCCAGGCTCTTCTGTCTGTGGGATTCTCCAGGCATGAATACCGGAGAGGGTTGCCATGCCCTTCTCCAGGTGATCTTCCCAGTTCAGGGACTGAACCCAGGTCTCTTACATCTCCTTCATTGGCAGGCAGGTTCTTTACCATTAGCACCACCTGGGAAGCCCTCCTGGGAAAACTTTGGATGGGGGTCAAAGGAGAGGAAAACAGGGAATTTGCTGCCATTAATAGTGAAATTCTAGCTAGGCTGAGTGTGACTTTCGATACATTATGTTTGGACCTGTGTGATAGAACACCCCATGTAGGAGCCCTAGGCCATTGGAAAGAGCTCAGAAGGGACATCAAGGCTGGTGACAGATTTTGATGTCTTCAGAGAAGTGATGTTTGAAGTCATAGGCTAGAATGGATTTCCTAAAACCTTGGGAAATGCTACATTCAGAGCAGAAGGGGGTGGACAAGTAATCAGCAGAGACTGAGAAAGAGCTGTGGGAGAAATAGGGAACAAGGGTGAGGAATGGTCACAGAGACCAAAGCATGAGGGCATTTCTCTAATGAATGGGTAACCTGACAATGACCAGGTCGTAAATTATAGCAGAGAGAACAATTTTGATGGTGAGGTTAGGGAATAGGCAGCTTAAATAAGTAGAGAGAGTGGATGTGATGAAGGATAGCCAGGAAATAAGACATCTAGTGGTGAAGGGAATAAGAGAATTATGTTCTTGGTAGTGCTGGATCAAAGAAGTGTTGGAATTAGGGAAAAGCAAACAAAATACCAGGAAGAGAGGATAATTAGTAGAACAATATTGCAGATTCTAAGGTGTCCATAACTGGTAAATAATATTGCCTTTCTTAGTGTTTGAGAGCCATCTCATATTTCTCTCATGTTTTTCTGTCACTGCTTATCTTAATTTACTCTGTTTTTTCACTCTAATCTGTTATAATGTTCTCCATGAAACCTCTTACAGCTATTTTCAATATATATTATAATATCTCTTATTTTTAACATCTGTTGCATAAGTTGTTTTTCATTTACTTTCTCAATTTTGAGTACTTCTGTTGTATTTTTATCCAACCTAATTTATATCTCTTTATATATTAAAGACATGCTTCTGATAACTTTAAATCATCCACACTCCTGGTACACATCCATCATGTCTGTATTGAATGACTAATTATTTAGAATGATTACATCTTGACTGTTTCAAAATTTGGGAGGATGGTCAGACATTCCAGTTTCACCTTATTTCTGTTTCTAGGACTGACAATGGATTGACATTTCAATTATTTTTCAATAAGCATTTCATTTCAAATGATATATAGCATTTAACATTATCTTTCACATGCAGTTGATGATCACTAAGTGTCTGTTGGTTGGTTGAAATGGTTGTTTTAGTTTAGAATGGGCTTGATTATGTGTCTTGTACTAATAATAGCTGACACATACCTGGATTTAATCCAGTGATATCTGGAATTTATTCCTAAACTTTTGCAACAAGTGAGCGACTTGCAGCAGATGTCACTAGGACTCAGTATCATCTGGTTCTCCTTTCTTCCCTGGGCACACAGTAGATTATATTCTCAGACCTTTTGAAACTAGGCAGGTCATATGACTTGTTCTGGCCAATAAAATATGAGTATAAGTGAAGTATATTGCTTTCAGACCTTCTAAAGTCTCCTGTTCCTCTTTTCCTCTTTCTGATCATGAATATACCTTCATGTTACTATGAATTTGCCTCATAGATCAAGACCAGATGGAGGATAATTGGCCTGGAAGGTCACCTGGACTTGAGGTTTATTTTGTTTGACTGATAAGGTTTTTGGTGTGAAAGGCCACTGGGAATTTTTTGTTTGTTTGTTTGTTTTTATTGCAGTATAACCTACATTATCTTGACTATTACTGTTAAAAGCTAATGGTGCACTAAACAGACATTTCTCCAAAGAAGACATACAGATGCTAACAAACACATGAAAAGATGCTCAACATCACTTATCATCAGAGAAATGCAAATCAAAACCACAATGAGGTACCATCTCATGCTGGTCAGAATGGCTGTTATCAAAAAGTCTACAGACAATAAATGCTGGAGAGGGTGTGGAGAAAAGGGAACCCTCTTACACTGTTGGTGGGAGTGCAAACTAATACAGTCCTATGGAGAACAGTGTGGGGATTCCTTGAAAAACTGGAAATAGAACTGCCATATGACCCAGCAATCCCACTCCTGGGCATACACACCGAGGAAACCAGAATTGAAAGAGATACGTGTACCCCAGTGTTCATCACAGCACTGTTTACAATAGCTAGAACATGGAAGCAACCTAGATGTCCATCAGCAGACAAATGGATAAAAAAGCTGTGGTACATATACACAATGGAATATTACACAGCTATTAAAAAGAATGCATTTGAATCAGTTCTAATGAGGCGGATGAAACTGGAGCCTATTATACAGAGTGAAGTAGGTCAGAAAGAAAAACAATACAGTATATTAACACATATATATGGAATTTAGAAAGATGGTAACAATGACCCTATATGTGAGACAGCAAAAGAGACATAAAGAACAGACTTTTGGACTCTGTGGGAGAAGGCGAGGGTGGGATGATTTGAGAGAATAGCATTGAAACATGTATATTTCCATATGTGAAATAGATCACCAGTCCAAGTTCGGTGCATGAAACAGACACTCAAAGCCAGTGCACTGGGACAACCCTGAGGGATGGAATGGAAGGGAGGGAGGTGGGAAGGGGATTCAAGATGGGGGACACATGTACACCCGTGGCTGATTCATGTCAATGTATGGCAAAAACCACTACAATATTGTAAAGTAATTAGCCTTCAATTAAATAAATTAATAAAAATAACATTGATGAAATAATAAAAAGAGAAGGATAGAAAAAAAAAAGGCAGCTAATGGTGTGCATAATAGACTTGTAGGCATTGGGTAGCTACCCAGGAATTAAGAAGTTGTTAAACAGCAAGCAATGATTGTGTAAGTACAATTTCCCATCTCAGGGAGCTTTACCTACCCCAGGAGAATGAAAATAACTACTGTGACTAAATGAAAATATGGAAGAATGAGATAAAACACGCACAAGTAAGTAGTAATCTAGGGGTCTAGCTGCCTGCTTGGGACATGTGCTGTAAGTGCATATTTAACACAAGGTGAAGAAGTTAAGGTAAGGGGTGGGTATGTTTTTGGAGACACCTGGTCAGATTTTCTGAAAGGATTTCTTGAAAAAAATCTGCTCTAAGTTGAGGGGAAGGGATGGAACCTGGAAGAAAATAATTTCATGTGATAATTTTAACGTGGTAGGAGAAAAAGTGTGTACTATCTTTTTATGTAAAGAAATTAAGGCAAAAGTCATACAATTAATATATAAAAAGAATGATGGATGATAATTGGAGTGAAGGAGGAGAAATAAAAGTAGAAAAACATCTAGCAGGGATAAGAGAGATGACCAGGTTGCCTGGTGGCCAAGGCAAAGAGAGAAATACCATCAGTCATGGAGAATGACAGTGTCCATGATATAAGAAACAAACCAGTTGTTTGGGAAAGTGGAGCCACAAGGTCTGATGAAAATTCCTAATGTGGGTCTGCAAAATTAGAGGAGTGTGATTTAAAGACTGTAACTTAGAAAAAAATCTTGGCAGTACAAGCTAGCTAGAAGAAGCTGAGAGCTACTCTCCAAACAAAAATGAAATATAAAAGCTCAGAAATCATATATATGCAATATTTTTTACCCTAAAAATCACCATGTGAGGGAATCCATGATTTAATATTTCGAGTATATCATGAATATATAATACAAGAAAGTTTGGGGAATGTAGTTTCTAGATACTGCATTGGGTATATAATGTTATGTGGTGTTTTCTTTGGGAAAAGATGCTTGAGTTTTATTGCTGTTTCACTGTGAGTTTGCATGAATATATTGAGTAACGTTTGGTAACTTAGGAAGAGTTCCATTGCAATACTTGATATGTTTGTTTTAAAAACTCCTCTCCAACCTTAAGAAAGATACTCCAGTAGTAATCACAGTATTTGCCATTAAGGACTAATAGTCAGCATCGGTGGATATTCTCAAAAGAGTGACAGTTCATGGAGATGGTGAGATAATTTTATAGTTGGACCAAAAGACCAGAGAGCTCTTTTATAGCTACTTAAATAAGTTAATATTGATTTTATGATGCTTTTTCTATTATTTTATAAGGGAAAGTAGTGAGAATATGAGGTGTTGGCATCTGTTGCCCACTTTTATGAACTGGCCTGCTTGCTTCTTTTTTTATTAACTGTTTCCTGCTTTCCAAAGCAACTGGACAGACTGTTCATGGACTGAGCACTAGGTCAAGAAACAAGTTTTCTTTTTCTTGAAAAAAAAAAAAAGAGAGAAACAAATTTAACTATTTCTATGTAATTTCATCTTGAATCTGGATTATTTTATTTATTAACAGAACCCAGTCTCTTTTTGAAATGCTAATTGGGGTCTCTCAGGCAAGTCCAAAACATTTCTATAAAGTTGTTTCTTCCCCTCCCCCATTATTGTACTCAGAACATTCTCAGTTATTGATCTCAGAATGTTGCCTAAGCACATGACCCACAAAAACCCGTGGCTGTGCACAGTGAATTATATAATCCTGCTATGTAATTCTCCTCTTATGCATATCCTTGGGGGCCACTATGACTTCATTTAGCCACTGGTTTCACTATCCTTACTTCAATAATTTTCTTAAGAAAAAAAATGCTTCTGTTTTAGTTATATATCTTCTGAAATCAGGTTCCAACCCCCGAAAACATGAGCCATTTGGCAACACTATCTCCTTAGATTCCTATGGTCCAGAGTTATCAATTTCCTCCAGATTTCAAGATCTCAGGCCACGGTATCAGCTAATTTGTATTTGTACTATATCCTGTAACAGTGTTTCCTACAAATTGTCTTGGCCTGGCAGATCTTTAAGTGAGCTGAGGATAGCCCACTGAAATGGAGGGTAGGGGTCCTGGCCTTGAAATTCACTTAATTCTAAGGAACTGAGCTTCAGTGAAGCTACATGGATCCAGACTGCTTTGCTATCTAACATTGGACCTTCCCAAAACATTTTTTTCTTTCTCATTTAGAACTTGATGGTTTTTTAAAAAATCATCTCTGGTGGGAAATTTTAGCTAAAGAATTTTTATTTTTAGGTTTTGCATTCAACATGTCTTTTTTTGGCAAAGCAAATAACATTTCATCAGACAGGAGGCCACAGGGTTTACCCTTGGATATATAGTGATTACATTTCCAAATGTAAGGCTGATGCCATGTGGGGCTTATTTCAGATGGAGGGAGTGGATGGTGGCATCTTGGTATGCAATCAACAGGACAACCCACTCCTAACCTCCTGTGAGTGACTGAGGCCAGACTTCAGAAGGAGGCTCATGTACTTCATGTAGGAATATTTAAAAGTTAGAAATAAAGCTAAGAGATCTTTAAAGATAAACATAATTTTGCTTCCCATCTTGACAAATGTTATCTTCTTCTTTACCCGGAAGGCAAGGTTTAAATTTATAATTCCTAAAATCCTTGGATTCTGTTTGATTGTGCTACTTGGGGAGAGTTGACCTCAGTGCAGGCCTTTTAGCTGTCAGCCTGGAGCCCTTCTCTCCTACCTCCAGTTCCTGCACCAGTAGAGGCTTCTTCCATGCACCCTGGGGTATATACCACACAAATAGTTGTCTCATGGCCACATCTTGAGCCCATGACATTCTGCGTGTGGGAGGATAGGCTTGGGGAACTGGAGAATGAAGACCCTGGAATAGGGCTCAAGAGATTCTTGGGTCCTGGGTACTGCGGTGTGGTCTAGAAGGAAGGTGTATTAGATTGCTAGAGGGATTGGGGGCAGGAGGAGAAGGGGATGACAGAGGATGAGATGGCTGGATGGCATCACCGACTCGATGGGCATGAGTTTGAGTAGACTCCAGGGGTTTGTGATGGACAGGGAGGCCTGGCGTGATGCGATTCATGGGGTCGCAAAGAGTCGGACACGCTGAGCGACTGAACTGAACTGAAGACTTCTTTAACAAAGTACCACAATGGGGTAGTATTAATAGATATGTATTGCCTCACAGTTCTGGAGCTAGAGGTCTGAGATTAGGTGTCAGCAGGGTTGGTTTCTGTATAAATTTAGCAAAAAATTTTTTTTTTTTTTTGTGCTGTGCTGGGTCTTTGTTGTGGTGCATGGGCTTTCTCTAGTTGTGGCAAGCAGGGGCTATCCTCTAGTTGTGGTGTGCAGGTTTCTCATTGCTGTAGCTTCTCTTGTTGCAGAGTATGTACTCTGGGCATGTGGGCTCAGTTTTGAGGCACATGGGCTTAGTTACCCTGCAGTATGTGGAATCTTCCCAGACCGGAGATCAAATTGGCATCCCTTGCATTGGCAGGTGGATTCTTAACCCCTAGACTACCAAGGAAGTCCAGGTTGGTTGTTTTCGAGGGTTGTGAATAGAGAATCTATCCCATCCATCTCTCCTGGCTTCTGGGGTTTTTCTGGACATCTTTGGCACTTCTTATCTCATAGATGGGCTTCTCTGGTGGCTCAGACCTTAAAGAATCTGCCTGCAATAAGGGAGACCTGGGTTTGACTTCTGAGTTGGACAGATTCCTTGGAGAAGGGAATGGTAACCCATTCCAGTGTTATTGCCTAGAAAATCCCATGGTCAGAGGAGTCTGGTGAGTTACAGTCCATGGGGTTGCCAAGACTCAGACATGACTAAGAGACGAATACACACACACACACACACACACACAGCTTGTAGATGCATCACCTTGATCTCTGCTTTCATCTTCACATGGCATTTTCTCTGTGTTTATGTCTGTGTCCAAATAGCCCCTTTTTACGAGAACACCAGTCACGTTTTGATTAGGGTCCACTCTAATGACCTTGTCCCAACTTGATTACTTCAGCAAAGACTATTTCTAAATAAGATCGCTTTCTGGGGTGTGGGGTGAAAGGACTTCAACCTATGAGTTTTTGGAGGATACTTTTAAACCTATGACAGAAGGTAAGTGGCACCGTAGGCACATCCCCTTGGCCTCGTGGGTTCTTGGGAAGGTTGTTGCTGGGTAGGATCCAGAAGGGGGCTCTCGAAAGCTTGGGGTCTGTGGGAAAGTTGTTGGGAAGGTTGTTGCTGGGTAGGATCCAGAAGGGGGCTCTCGAAAGCTTGAGGTCTGTGGCTGGGATCCTTGTAAATGAAGTGCTGGGCATTAGTTCTTTCCTTGTCACCAATATCTCCACAGTCTTTAACAAGGAAGATCTAATATTACAGTTTAAAAAGCAATAGAAAGGGCATGAACTTTAGCTTTCTCTTTTCCCCAGTTGATCAAATTAATGAAGCCTCTTCCTTTGCCTCTGAGTAGTCCTTCCAATCTAGTCCATCCTACCCCTTCATTCCCTCTTCACCCCTAATTCCCATGGTACTTCTCACCCGGATCATTTTATAGATTATGAGTTTCAGCTTTTTTCCAACCTGAACTGTTGATCTTTAACACAGTATCAGAGTGTGGCAGGTCTTCAGCAAAACTGTGTTGGTTCTCTAGGCCTCTGGCCTTTGTTGATTGCACATGTAATCCACTAGCTTTGATTCTGCACAGTATATTTCTAGTTTTGAGGGCAGTCAGGCCTTCGATGTTATGTATGTGGGTTATTTCTGAGCCCGCATTTTAAAAATAATCCATGGCGGGAAGGAGGGGTATTCAATTCTGTGACTAAAAACAATCTCCTGGGAGCCAAAGAAACACACAGATAATGTTTATTCTCCATGCTAAAAATAGGTGGGCTGGTATTTTTAGTCATTCCCCAAAATATGGTGTCTGGACTCAAATTCAGCTGTGGGTGCCTGTCTTTATGGGATCCAATGGGACGAGTCTTGTGGGGAGGAGTCGCTAGGGTCAGATGTTAGGAAAAAAATGTTTCTAGGAGAGAAGCTAGTCCTTGCTACCAATTTAAGGTTTCTAGCTTATGAGGGTGTAGTTCAATTTCAAACATTTTTAGAGTTATAAAAACAAAAACAAAAACAAGAACAAAGCAACCTCAAGGAATTATCGAGAGCATAAAGACCAGCAGTTGTTCATCCCAAGCTGTAAAAATGAACTACTTCTTCTCCTCAGATGAGGGCAAAAAGTGGTCTGGAATCACAACAAAATTAATTTGTTTGCTCGTGTTTAAATTTAAAACGACTTACCTGATTTTTTTTCTTCTGTAATTTGCCAGAGTTAATTCAGTCCCAATGGACTTGCTTTTTACCACCTTACTATAAAATCTGATTCAGTTTCATACAGGTTTTTTTTTCCTTACTAATCCCCAGACTAAATGTATGCTTTAAGAAAACACCAGGGCTATAGCTGGTGTTTTTGTCATGTTTCTTGTATAGACTTTCTGGGACCCTAGGTGTGGGAGAGTTTTCACGGACATTTAAAGAGTTTAAGAAATTTTTCCAAATCAGCATGGTGGTTCCCCTACCCCCCCCCCACCCCCCACTCCCTGCCCACTTCTGAACATGTCAAGTTTAAGGGCTCATTTCTTTACCAGATCTTAGCTCTACCAAATATCTGCTGGTGTTTAGATCAATTGTGAGGTTTGGAAAGGAGTGGAAAGAAACATGCTTAGTGAAAAAGTACTGTGTCAAACTTGAAAGTAAAAAAATAATTTATTTATTCTTTTAAAAAATATTTAGTTTTAAATTAAAGGATAATTGCTTTACAGAGTTTTGTTGTTTTATCATTTCAGAGAGCTTAGCCTGTCCCCCTGGAGGGCCCAAGTCTTCTGCTGTCTCTTAGAGGTTGCTTTGTAGGAGTTGTTCCATACCTTGATAAGTTTTTGATATATTTGTGAGGAGGCTGGTGATCTCCCCTTCTAACTCCTCCACCATCTTCCATCTCCTCAGAATCTGAGTTATTCTTGTATGACAAAGCCATCTTTGTCTCACTAACCTAAGATCAGGAATCAAAAGCTGGGGGCTGCCTCCAAATCATAAGCTGTGCATGGGATTCAACCTAAACCCATCCCACAGCAGAAGTTTTGGAAGATTTTAATATGACTTTGGAAGCAGCAGAATGAGCAGCAGTGCTTTCATTGTGTCCAACAAGCACATGTAGTGTCACTGTGCTTGATATTCTCCACATAATCTTCTGGGTATTGGGTGTGTGTGAGAGGACTGGATGCAACAGAAGATGTTTTCATTGAGTGAGTTAGGATGGAGCAAATGTCTGTGTCTTATTTCAAGCTTGCCTGAAGATTCTTCCTGTGACAATGAGTGAATTTAATATCACACTATACTCTTCAATAGGAATTAAAAAATCAAACCCTTTTTGGCATAGTCAGTCCATCTCTTCACATGTTGAATTTTGGTAACATTGCAGGGGCCAGGAAATCTATGGCCCAAGGACTATGTGACTGAAAAAAAAAAGGAAGAATTTCCACACATGGCATGACATCTCTGCCATGTCATCTGCCAAGTGGATGTGATTTTTCAAAGATTTTTAAAGTTCTTTTACTCCATCTCCAATTAATTCCTCTGTCTGTAGTAAACCCCTTCAGATCTCTGGTGATGGAAATTATGGATATTTTGAGGGCCAGTTGTATTTTCCAGGCTAATTTTTTAAAAAGTATACTCTTCGTATTATGATCATTCTAAGAGTGATGACCAAAATTTTGGAGCCATTATTTTCTTTTAAAAGTCAACATAAAATTTCTTTTCTTTCTGTCTGGTTTCATGAAACTAAGTATCTCAAAATCACCAAACTCTAGTGCAAAGATGGCGACACCGAAGGCAGGTCGCGCAGGAAGTTAGCGCAATGGTGGAAACCTACTCGCAGTAGTTATTTTTCAAGCTCTTCTGTGAACACATTATCTATTTAGCAATTTTCTATTCCTTGTAATTAAAATGTAAAAAGTCACACTTTCTCTCTGCTTGATATTCTTCGTATAATCTTCTGGGTGGAGCTTGAGGATTTTTCTGGGCTCCTGGTGCTCGCCTGGTTACCTCTGCTGACAGACCTGGACACAGCCCTGTGTGTGTCTGTCGCACTCAGCAGGGCAGCGAATGGCAGGGTCCTGCTGTGATTTCACAGTCCTGCTTTCTTCTCCGGCAACCTGGCTGGGCTATATATATACCATTACCACATCATTCACAGCTTTCTGTCAGAAAGCCAAGAATCACATCACCTTATCCCACACTCACATTAGCACGAATAATTTAAATCAACATTTCTGCGTTGGGGGATACTGTTGTTTGGGAAGTGGGGTGCATCTACAGGGCTGACTGACAGGGGTAGGTTTTTCTAACTTTTGGTGGGCTCAAGCGCTTGTCTAAATACAGACTCTTAACACTGCCTTGTTGTCTCCACCCAGCAGGCAGCGATTCTGGCTCACTACATCACAGTCTCTCATGTCAACAAAGCCTCGTCTTAGCAGTTTTCCTGGTGTTAGTCTGAGGGGTGTATGTCTCTGTCTGTGAGTATGTTTGCTAGGAAAGTTTTTCTCCCTGATGGAGGAATGGGAGAAAAGAAACAAGCCACAGAGTTCTCTAGAAACACCCACGACTTATTTAGATTTCATTGTGAGATTATGAGCTCTTCTTCCTCCCGGAATCTCTTGAGACCTTAGGTTGGCATATCCTAAAGTATCATAGACATCAATGACCTCTAACTTGGACAACCAACAACAAGTCAATTCAGATCTAAACACTCTCCAGGCTCCTTGGCTCCCTTCAACAAAAACAGTGATGCCTGCACTCTGAGCTTCTCTCCTCTCCTGGGTGATGGGAGTAGGATGGAAAAGACCATCAGGATCTCTTCTCTTCTGGTGCTTCCATCCTGACATTCTTTCAGATTCGGGGTATGACCTTAAAAAACAACAACACTAAGTGCAATGAAGGGATATTAGTAATGTATGTGTGAGACAAAGAATGAATATTTTGAGGGAACTTACAGAATAGAATAAAGAGATACTCCATATTAGAAAATTGTTTTCTGAAGATGAAGGTAAAATCATATGCTGAAATCATCATCTGCAGTGACTTTGGAGACCAAGAAAATAAAATCTATCACTGCTTCCACTTTTCCCCCTTCTATTTACCATGAAGTAATGGGACCATATTCCATGACCTTAGTTTTTGAATGTTGAATTTCAAGCCAGCTTTTTCACTCTCCCCTTTCACTCTCCTCTCTCACTCTCCTTAAGAGGCTCTTCAATTCCTCTTCATTTTCTGCCATTAGAATGCTATCATCTGCATATCTGAGGTTGTTGATATTTCTCCTGGCAATCTTGATTCCAGCTTGTGATTCATCCAGCCTGGCATCTCCCAAGATGTACTCTGCATATAAGGTAAATAAGCGGTGTGACAATATACAGCCTTGTCATACTTCTTTCCCAATTTTGAACCACTCCATTGTTTCATGTCCAGTTCTAACTGTTGCTTCTTGACCCACACACAGATTTCTCAGGAGACAAGTAAGGTGGTCTGGTACTCCCATCTCTTTAAGAATTTTCACACTTTGTTGTGATCCACACAGTCAAAGGCTTTCAATAATGCAGAAGTAGATGTTTTTGTGGAAGTACCTTGGTTTCTCCATAAGCCAATGAGTGTTGGCAGTTTGATCTCTGATTCCTCTGCATTTTCTAAACCCAGCTTGTACATCTGGAAGTTCTTGATTCACATACTGCTAAAGCCTAGCTTGAAGGATTTTGAGCATAAACTTGCTAGTATAAGAAATAACTGCAATGGCATGGTAGCTTGAACATTCTTTGGCATTGTCCTTCTTTGGGGTTGGAATGAAAACTGACCTTTTCCAGTCCTGAAAATCCATGGAGAGAGGAGCCTGGTGGGCTACACAGTCCATGGGATCACAAAGAGTCGGACATGACTGAAGCAACTTAGCACAAGTTTTCCAAATTGGAGGACATATTGAGTTCAGGACTCAGTATGATGGAAACATCAGGAAAAAAAAAGTGGAAGCAATCTATGTGTCCATCAGTGGATGAAGAGATGAACAAAATGTGGTATACAAATACAATGGAATATTTTTCAGATGTAGTAAGGAAGAAAATTCTGATGCATGCTACATGCTGCAGCATAGATGGATCCTGAGGCCTCATGGCTAATTAAATAAGCAAGTCACAAAAAGACAAATAGTGTATGATTCCATTTATATGAAGTATCAACAGTAATTAAATTCATGCGAACAGGAAGACTGGTGGTTTCCAGGGGAACTTGGGAAGTGGAAAATGAGTTGTTATTTAATGGGCTTCCCTGATAGCTCAGTTGGTAAAGAATCTGCCTGCAATGAAGGAGACCTGGATAGATTCTGGGTTGGGAAGATCTTCTGGAGAAGGGAAAGGCTACCTACTCCAGTATTCTGGCCTGAAGAATTCCATGGACTACAGTCCATGGGGTCTCAAAGAGTCAGACAGGACTGAGTGACTCTCACTTTCACTTTCATGTAATGGGTATAGAGTTTCAAGTTTGCAAGATGAAAAATTTCTGGAGCTTGGTTGCATAAAATATTAATATACTGAATATGACTGAACTGTATACTTAAAAACAGTTAGCAAATTTTATGTTATTTTTTAGCCACAGTTAAAGAGTAAAAAAAGATATATTGATTGTTGATCACTGGGAGAAGACCCAGAGATCCCTCCTCATGGAGGGAGCTGGCCAACTTTGGCTTGAAAGTGAAAGTGAGAGTTGCTCAGTTGTGTCTGACTCTTTGCGACCCCATGGACTATATAGTCCATGGAATTCTCCAGGACAGAATGCTGGAGTGGGTAGCCTTTCCATTTTCCAGGGTATCTTCCCAACCCAGGGATCAAACCCCAGTCTCCTGCACTGCAGGTGGATTCTTTACCAGCTAAACCACAAGGGAAGCCCAATATTTATTTATTTGGCTGTGTCAGGTCTTCCTTGTGGCATGTGTGGTTTTCATTGCATCATGTGGGATCTTTCACAGCTCCATGGCATGTAAGGTCTTAGTTCTCTGATGAGGGATTGAACCCACGTTCCCTGCATTGCAAGGAGGATTCTTAACCACGGGACCACTAGGTGTCTTTAGCTTCTATTTCAATCTGTTAGCGCTTCTAACCCTCTATCCTCTTCGTATGCTTAAATTTGCCTACAAGTAGTCTGACAATCAGTAACCCTAATAGGTACCAAGCGTAATTCCCTTGTAAAATCCCACAGGGAATTATTTTCTCCTTCTATTTTCTGACTTCTCTATCTTGAAATTTTGTTTATTCACAATATATACATGTCATATACAAAACTAAGTATTCTCTTTGTTATTCTCTCTACTACTTCTGCTGTTACATGATTTATATTTTTGCTCATAGTGTGCTTAATTTTTTCCCCTATGGAATTCTTGCATTTAAGTAAGAAACTCTGGTTTTATTTCCATGTATTCAACAAGAGTATGTTGAAGGCCCACTCTATGTATTGATAAACAGTGATTCCATTAATGATTGCAAAATCACAAATGCCTATGAGGTAAACATAAATAGATTAAGTTACTTTTAGTTGAGCCATGGTTAGTATTAATACTATATATTTTAAATCATAATCTACTGTTTAAAATAGATCAACCAATTGTGTAGTGATTTTACTCTAATCTAAATATTTGACTAGAGCACAAAGGGAAAGGCAGCTATAGATAAAAGCAGGTAGTGGCAACATCAAACACCCTTACCCTTTAGATTCAGCACAAGTTATGAACCTTTATATCCATCAATGCCATCTCTGAGCACCCCTCTTCCTAAGCCTTCCCTGCCATAGACACAGCTGCTAAACAGTTCTGGGCTCTGACTCTGCCATTATAAAGTCTCCATACCTTATCCTCATTACTTCTTTGATCCTCTCAAGGAGGCTGTACTGTGCTAAGATCTTTCTGTGCATGTTTTCTTGTCCATGCCTTAATTCTATTTCAGGCAGTTTTTCTCACATGCAGGCTAACACTCTCTTTAACCTTCTTTACTTTAAACTCTTTCCTTCCTTATCTGTTAACATTTGGGGTGTTTTATAGAAGGCTGTGTCTGTCTGTTTTGCATCCCAAGTGATTCTGATGCATGTAGTCTGAGGACCATTCTTAGGGGAAAAGCATACATTTTTGGTATTAAGTATACCTGGGTTTCAGTACTGGTTTGCCACTACATAGCTGAGCTACACTGAGGAATGAAGCCCTCATCCATATCCATAAAATGGGGGTTCATGAGAACACCAGGTTGATTTACATGTTTGTCTTATTTCCACTTTTAGATTTTGTAAATCATCTCTGGTAGATGGGATTCTGTGAGCAAAATGAGGGATTGGTTGAAGATAGGAGCACAAATAATTTATCACTAGTAGCCATTAAAGCAAAGCTACAGAACAAGATAGCTTTGCTTGGTGGCTTGGTGGTGGCAGTCTGTAGGTCAAGGCTGTTCAATAGAAATATAAGGCAAGACACGTAAGTGATTTAAATGTAAAGAAATAGGCAAAATTAATCTCTACTATAAATTTTATTTAATTTAGTATGTTCCAAATACTATTACTTAAAGATGTAATAGATGCTAAAAATTATTAACATTTTACATTCTCTTTGTCAAACTAAATCTGTGAAATTGGTTTAAATTTTCCAGTTAGAGTACATTTCAAGTTGGTCCCTAAATTTGTATCAGAAATAAGTGAACTGTAGTTTGTAAAAATTTGTGGTTGAAAAAGTAGATTCACACACCAACTTACTCTAAACATACTTAAAAATTTTCCAATAATTGAGTCGATCATAATTTAAAATTAAAATGGAAATAAATAAAAAACTCAGTTTCTCAGTCATACTGGTCATATTTCATGGCTTAATAGCTACATGTGTTGGATAGTACTTTATTAGGTAATGTGGATCCCAAGTCATGAGGTTTGTGGACATAGATGGGTCCTTTGCCATAGAATTAATCAGCCAGTTTTTTTCTTTTTTAGTAGGGAATTATATATACCACATTGCCCATTAAACCTGCAGACATAGTTCATGCATAAAGAACACTTCCCTCCTTTTTTTTCTCTGAAAAATGGGTCACATTTTTGATTTTATTCATGGGGCTGAATTTAGTCATTTTGCCTGCTACAAGCGATACACTTTTTCAAAACTGTCCTGTGGGGAATCTTAGTATTTTTTCAGCTTGCAGCTGCACTATTGTTAGGTCAACAATTAGCTTAGTCTTCTGAGTTACATAACAAATATACCAGCTCCCAGGAAATGAATGACCCCAGGACAAACTTATCGCCAAAGTAGGTGGAATCTACTTAATGTGTCCTGCTCTGTGTTTGTGATAAGACAGGACTGTAAAATAATGTGGTACATTAAATATTATATTTTAAAAAAAAGAGAGAATAAAAGAATGGGGATTCTTCTTTCATATTTACTGAGAAAAGGTCCAAACGGAAAAACTAGAAAGGTCTTAGAACTGAACTCTGTGTGTGTAATTGAACATTAATTGAAGTTTTGTGCATGTTTTATCATGTCTGACTCTCTGCAACCCCATGGACTGTGACCCACCAGGCTCCTCTCTCCAAGGGATTCTCCAGGCAAGTATGCTGGAGTGGGTTGCCATTTCTTTCTCCAGGGGATCTTCCCCACCCAGGGATTGAGCCCAAGCCTCCTGCGTTGCAGGCAGATGCTTTACCATCTAAGCTACTAGGGAAGGCCAATCAAAGTTTACCACACTTCATAATTTCAGATTTCTACAAGTAGGAAAAAGTAAGGAAGTCACAGCCAATTTAAAATAAAGAAACAAATGTATGAAAAGCCCAGAGCTGACATCATACTCAGTGGTGGAAAACTGAAAGCTTTTCTTCTCAGATTAGGAGTAAGGCAAGGATGTCCACTTTTGCCACATCTGTCCAACACAGTACTGGAAATATCAACCAGGGCAATTAGGAAAGAAAAAGAAGTAAAATGCATTTGAGCTGTAAAGAAAGAAGTAAAGTTTTCTTTGTTCACAGATAGCACAATTCTATATTTAGAAACCCTTTCTAGAAAGAAAAAAAAACTGTTAGAACTAATAAATGAGTTCATCAAAATTGAAGGATACAAAATCAAAATAAAAAATCAGCTGCATTTTTATAGTAACTAAAAATGAATTACCTGAAAAGGAAATTGAGAAAACAATCCCATTTAAAATAGCATCAAAACATAAAATACATAGGAATATACTTTACTATGAAGGTGAAAGTCTTGTACACTGAAAACTATAAAGCTGTACTTTATTGAAGACACAAATAAATGAAAAGCTATTTCATGTTCATAGATTAGAAGACTTAATTTGTTAAAATGTCCATACTACCCACAATGGTCTACAGATTAAATGCAATCCCTATGCAAACCCCAGTGATTTTTTTCCCCACAGAAATAAAAAAATTTTTTTCAAATTCAAATGGAATCACAAAGGACCTCAAATAATCAAAACAATCTTTAGAAAGAAGACAAAAGCTGCCTACTTTACCATTCTGATTTCTAAACCTTATAAAGCTATATAATCAAAACATATGGTACTGGCCTTAAGACGCACAAAAGTTCACTTGGGTTCAAGGGAGTCTCTCCATAAGGTCTCTCCAGGAGACAAGGTGAAAACATGGTAGCTTATCATTCCCATAGTCTACTGGCTAAAGCAGTCACCAGGTACACTCAGATTCTAGGTGACGAAGAAATAGACTACTTTTAAACGAGGGAAAGGCAAAGCCACATTTCAGAAGTGCACATGGAATGGGAGGCATTGTTGCAGACATTTTTGGAAAATAAAATCTGCTATTACAGGTGACAGAAAGGTGATGAAGTAGCAAAGAAGGAAAACTGTACCTTAAATCCCAGGAGAGTTGACTATGGACTCTAAGTACTATTGCTTGTTTGACATAAACTGTTAAGTTGAACAAAATTTGCCAAATTAAAGGAATTAGAGCTTCTTGGTTCCTTATTTTTAGTTTGGTCTTATTGTGTACCTTAGGCTCATTTACCTATTGGCATTTATGTTTTGACTAAAAAACTTGCTTTGTTATGGGGCCTCCAAAGTGCAGAATTTGACTCAGTAGTTTACCTAAAATTGTAGCTCACTTTGCTTAGTTTTGACGTGGTAGGTTTCATTCATCTATCCACCCATCCATTGATTCAGTATTAATTTAGTGTCTGCTATGTACCAGATGGATTTCCCTGGTGGCTCGATGATAAAGAATCCACCTGCAGTGGGGTGGACCTGATGCCTGAGTTGGTTAGATCCCCTGGAGGAGGGCATGGCTACCCACTCCAGTGTTCTTGCCTGAAGAATCTCCATGGACAGAGGAACCTGGTGAGCTATAGTCCATGGTGTTGCAAGGAGTCGGACACGACTGAGTGACTAAGTATGGCGCACGTACTAGACACTGCTTTTAGTGATGCATTTACAGTATTGAGCAACACAGACAAAATTCCTGGGCTTATGGAGTTTACATCCTCCATTATTTCTCAATTGGAAAGCAGCTCAGAGCAAGGCAGAGCGACGGTTATGACTAATGAGAATTGGGAATACAAATAGAATGTCTGTAAGACTCTAATGGTATGAGAAGAAATACTTTCTTCTTAACCAGCACATAAACACATTGGGGGAAACCCATTTTTTCAGCACATGTGGGGAAAATAAAATCTACTGGTGAATGTTGAGGAAAACTCTTTTGGAAGCCTGGAATGACTTTAAATTTACCAGGAGGCTGTAAATGAGGTTAGCTTTGTGTTTATTGGGTCAGAAAAAAGAAAACTCAGACTAGGAAGTCCCAAGGAGCTATTCTTATTATTATCAGTTTCAGTGACCTTAGATCCTTTTCATTCTCTGGCTGCTAAGCGGCCATGAGTTGTGGAATGCTTCAGATTTTATCCTATACTAATTTCAGAAACTTCAGCAAAGTATAAAAGAGAAAGGTAATGATGATTCACAATTTCACTCTCCAAAGATTATCTCTACAAATCTTTTGAAATATTTTCTCAGTGTCTTTCTAAATAGCCATATTTACAGCCAAAGCCATGGATCTAAGAAATTTGGGATCCCACACCATAAACCATTCTGCTCTTTTCCTTTAACACCATAAAAACGCATATTTCCCTACATTACCAAACATCTCTAGAGTGGTAAATTTGCAATGGCTGTGTAAAATTATATTATACCAATGTTAATCCTTATTTTGAATATTTACATATTTTCTTTTGTTATTAATACCATTGTAATAAACATTTGTGAGCATTGATGTTTGTGTACATCTCTGACTTTTTTTCCTTAGGATAAACTCTTAAAAATGGAATTCTTTGGTCAAAGATATAACCTTTTTAGGGCAAGCAATTCTGTCTCCTCCAGGCAAATAAAAAAGGGGAATTTTAATTCACTATATTAGTACTGAAATGGCATCTGATGGTTAGTTCTCTTGTTTTGGAAAGTTCTCTTGTTTTGTTTCCAGAGGTGCTATTATAATAACTGTCTTATACAATTTCTTAAAGAGGGGAAACCTCCTATGATAGCTATTTTTGAGAAGAGTTCAGGAGCAAAATCCTCAATGTGCAACCATAGTTTGTTTTTTTTTTTTTAATTTACTTCTTACTTTCCAAGTCAAAGCAAGAGAAGGGGACACGTGAATTGGAGGCTGCATCCATCACTTACAGCTGCTCCTGATAAAAGAGGAGCAGCTCCAAGTGCCTCAGTGCCGGCAGCTGCTTTCTTGACGGCTATCATCTCCCTCCCGTATCATCTCGGGTTTCTCATTTTGTCCAAAGTGCAGAGCCAAGAGGCGTCTAGTCTCAAGCCTGGGACCTGCTCACCTTATCACTCTGGCACTGCATCCCATGAGAAAAGGGGCTTGTTTCTCCCCACCCCCACCCTTTTAGCAGTTTACAACAAATTGGTCTCTTGTATACAGAAAGAGCAGGCCCTAGGCTGGATCTGACTATTCAGTTTGGAACTGTTTATGGCTTATTTTGGACTCTCCAGGCAGGGCCATAAATACACAGTTAATCTGCCTGATAGCAGGAACAGCACTTTGGCCCCAAGAGATTAACCACATGTGAAATACAGAAACCCCATCTATCCTGCACCAGCCAGCTATATGCAAGGCCAGCCCTCTGTAGACTGAATGGGGGACGGAGGCTCCAACTGCCTCTGGCTGTTTCCTTTCCCTGCCCTGTCCAACACCTGGTGCCATCCAGGATCCTTCCTGGCCCTTGGAAAAGATCTTAAGCAGTTACTTAAGCTGTTGGTTGTCCCTTTTGATTTAAATTTGGGATTTAATCCCTATCATTATGACTTGAAAAACCTTGTTACCTCTTATTTGGTCATTTAGGGTTGCAATGTTCAAAAAGGTTGCCACTAGTCACATGCGGCTATTGAGACTTAGATGAATCAAAATGCACTCAAGTAAAAAATTCAGTTTCTCAGTCACACTAACTATGAGTCAAGTGGCCAGTATCTCACAGTATTGGATAATGAAGACATAAAACACTTTCGTGATCACAAAAGGTTTTATTGGTCAAATCTGATTTAGGACGTTTGCAATAGAGAAGGCATAGGTAGGAAAAATGGTCTCCTCACTTCATATTTTGGACTTTTTTTGTGTTGTTGTTAGCCTATACATGAAAAAAAAGTCATAAATATGGATGAAAAGTGTTGGACATTGGTACATGCCAGGGAATGTGCTTAGAGCCTTATATGCTCTACCTCATTAAATATCAAAATAAGCCTATAAGGTAGGGACTATTGTGCCCATTTTACAGATGGTGGTAAGAAAGGTAAAGAAATTCTCCCAAGATCATTCAGTTAGACTTTGGTTCCATTCTGCCTTCCTCCCAGGTAACCTGCCCTCCACCCCGGTGAAGCCTCATGACCAGGCTGCCACCCTGGGCTCCAGGACAGTTTGGGGATTTCTGGAGTTCCTTGACTCCACTGGAGTGAGATTTTGAGGTTGGAGGGCTGCTTTGCCTTGGTCAGGTGCCTCCCGTTGTACACTCCCCAGATCCAGGTAAACCTGGAAGTCTTCTAGAATCCCTATCTTTCTAGTTTTATGGCCCTGTAAGTGGACAGAATCTGGGGTTCTTGGCATGTCATCTTGATAGGGGAATTGCAGAAGATTCCCAAGTTTTTCCAGCTTAAGAAGTGACTTGGAGACTGAATGATTTGGCTTGTTCGAGCTGCCCTGAATATCCTCAAGTGCTAGGAATGTGCTTTGGGTGGATAGTCACACAGAGGGTTCACAGGGACAGTGAAAGGAAGGGAGGGATACAGAGGCCCTAGAATAGTTCTATAGAGGGTTCTTGCCATATCCCCAGGACATGTCCCTGTAGCCAGCTACCTTCTCACACAAGGTACCAGTCATTGTCTGCCCTGCCCCAGGTCTTGCTTCCTCCCTCTTGCATGTCTGTGGGCACAAAGTTTTCTCTCCATGTTGGATGTGGGCCAGCATGCTAGCACTTTGTGAGTTGAGTGTCAGGACAAGGTGAGACTTGATTCTCCCAGAAATCTCCCTTGTTCTAGAGATAGCCTGGGGGGCCAGGGAGCTCTGAAGGACCAAAGTTCAATTCCCTCCACTCCCATCACACTTGAATCTCAGGAGGTGCAAGTTCCATGTTTCCCAGTGGTGACAGATTAGAGGAGGGCCAGACAGGACAACCCAGCTGCGGCTGGAGGGCCTTAGAGGTGGGCTGATTAGGCTAAGCTGCTTGGCAAAGGTCAGATTGTGCCTCCTGAAGGGAACACTCCACTCTTGCCTCTCCAGCAGGGAAGCCTGTTGTGGAACACAGAGCCCCTGCAATGCGAGTCTGAAAGCTTGACTGGTGGGAAACTGTGGACTTTTCTGTTATTGTTGTTTGTGTGCATGAGAAACTCCTTACTCAAACTGTGGACTCCTGAAGAGTAGAGTGTACCCTTTTCTTCACCAAGTGCTGGGTTACCTTTACTCTATGTGTGTGTGCTAAGTTGCTTCAGTCGTGTCCGACTTTTTGGAACCCCATGGACTGTAGCCCGCTAGGTTCCTCTATGCATAGGATTCACCAGGAAAGAATATTGGAGTGGGTTTCCTTGCCCTCCTCCATGGGATCTTCCCGATCCAGGGATTGAATGTGCATCTCTTACATCTACTGTGTCGGCAGGCAGGTTCTTTACCACTAGCACCACCTGGCCATGATTAAAAAACAGGAGGCTGTGGAGGAGGCCATGGCAAAATAGTTGCATATTTTGTTCCAAAAAATGTAATATATTGACTAGTTTATATTATTTTACCCACTTTTGGGGAAAATTTTCCTATATAACCCACCTTCTTATATTTCTTACTCTTCATCTAACTTGTTTATTCTTTTAATCCATACAAAGAAAAAAATAGGAATGTTATCCACAAACTATTAACTTTTGATTTTCTATGAGTGTTGCATATGAGGGTTTGCATCTCAGTCAAATAACAACTCCAGGTAATTTAAGTAAATATGGAGTGTCCCGGAAGCTGTGGGGCAGGTCACAGACCTGAGAAAAAGCCCAACACATGGGTATTGGAAGGTTAGTATCAAAGGGGGTTTCCAGACATGGGTAGTTGAAAATAAAGGAAACCTTCCTTGTGCTGGAGTCCATCAGCTCAAAGTGTTTTTCAATCCTAACATGTCCTCCTTCAAGATTCAAAATCCTGGGAGAGGAGAGTTTGATTGGCCTAGATTGGGTCACATGACCATACTTGGCTTCAACTGATGGGAAGGAGAACAGGTGACATTACTAAGGAAAAGGGGAGATGTGCTGGGAAGGCAAAAAAACAGATGATCACTGCAGATCATAGATACTTTATGTTCATCTGTGATTTCTAGGTATTTTGGTAAAAATTTATTAAGAATTTTAAAATATATTTATATATATTTTATAATAAGAAAATCTTAAAAAATTTGTTATTTTGGTATGTAAAAAAAGATATAACAGCAACACTGCAAGAGGATGCTGGTACACTGGAAAAGAATCAGAGGTGAATATTTGAGAAGGGACAGAAAACCATGCAAAATATATTTTGGGGAGGAGTGTGGGGTATGTTAATCAGCAGACAAGGGGACTCAGGTGCATCCTTATGAGCGCCTTCCACCACTTGAGGGAACAGTGTCAGGATGTGGTGGGTGTGTCCTTCAAGTCTCCAGGGGTAAAGCTATGCTTCTGAGAGTCTTCACTGCCCAGAGATATGAAGGATGGCTGAGAGCTCATGCATGACCTCAACAAGCATATCCATGGAGGGACTCAATGACTTATGCCATGCTTGGTGTAATTGGATGAGAAGATTCTGGCATCCCTTCCAACTCTTACTCCTATGGTTCCATGCTCACCATCAACATGTAGGGGAAGCAGGAAAGTCAATTTTCTGAAAGTCAAGTGAACAAAACCCAGTGTCTGGATGACTGGGAAAAAGTATAAGAAAAATATAATTGTAACATTCTACATATTCAGAAGAATGTCCAAGAATATGTTAAAGATTCTTTTTTTATCCACTTATTTTTATTAGTTGGAGGCTAATTACTTTACAATATTGTAGTGGTTTTTGTCATACATTGACATGAATTTAGAAAGATGATAATGGTAACCCTATATGCAAAACAGAAAAAGAGACACAGATGTACAGAACAGAATTTTGAAATCTGTGGGAGAAGGCGAGGGTGGGAGGTTTCGAGGGAACAGCATCGAAACATGTATATTATCTAGGGTGAAACAGATCACCAGCCCAGGCTGGATGAATGAGAGAAATGCTTGGGCCTGGTGCACTGGGAAGACCCAGGGGAATCGGGTGGAGAGGGAGGTGGGAGGGGGGATCGAGATGGGGAATACGTGTAAATACATAGCTGATTCATGTTAATGTATAAAGACTCTTATCTTTTAGGATCGTACTGTCTGCCCCACCTTTGGGGCACAGTCCCCTAATCCCTTACCTCCCAGCTACAGCAGTAGAGAGAAGGAACAAAATGAACTTTCTTTAAAATGACAACCTGGAGACAAAATTGAAATTTGTCAAATACATACACACATATGCATAAGAAGTGAACTCAGAGAATTGCTCATTTGGTAAACTGGCATTCAGGGAATTTGCTTGTGATGAACTGAAGTTTCATTTTGAGGCTACAGATATGGGGAGTTGAACCAACATTTTGCAATTTCCTTAGGTTGGGAAGATCCCCTGGAGAAGGGAAAGGCTACCCACGCCAGTATTCTGGCCTGGAGAATTCCATGGGGTCGCGAAGAGTCAGACACAACTGAGCCACTTTCACTTTCACTTTTCAGTCTCAGAGAGGTAATCTACACTAGGGTGTTGGGGACACACCAGCCTTCAGAGCCATCTCTGAGTATCTCACTTCTAGGGAAGGTTGGGACCTTTCTAGGTGCAGCAGGTCTTTAGGTGCCCTGGGTATTCTGAATGGTTCTGAGGGGTCCCTCATTGCTGATACAAATTAGAGCTGCTTTGGAAGGACTCGAGGGAAGAGCTGTACCGCAATGAGAAGGCATCTTGATTCAGTCAGCATTGTTCTGTACCTTTCCTGGCTCATGTGTGGACCCTGCGCTGAGCCACTTGAATACACCCGCATGGATGAAGCACTTAACTCCCACAACTGCTGGAAGCACAGACTTAGACAGCCACCAGTGGCTAGAATGCTTTACCAACTGGCTCAGCTGAATAGGGGGCTTTCCTGGTGACTGAAATGGTAAAGAATCTGCCTCAAATGCAGGAGACTTGGGCTCAATCCCTGGGTCAGGATGATCCCCTGGAGAAGGGAATGGCAACCCACTGCAGTATTCTTGTCTAGAGAATTCCATGGACAGAGAAGCCTGGTAGGCTATAGTTCACAGGGTCTCAAAGAGTCAAACACAACTGAGCAACTTTCACTTGCTCACTCACAGCTGAATGGAGCTGCTTTGTCCAAGGTCACATCTCGACCTATGACCAAAACTGAAATGGAGGTAGAAAGGCTCTATTCCCTTGCTCTAACTTGACAGCTTCGAAACTTAGCTCAGGTGAATTCTGGTCCCTCTGGGTCATCCTGGTGGCTTTGAAATTCTTCCTGCTGTATCATCTGCCTCACCCAGAATATATTGTAGTGAATTATTACACTTAAATAGTAAGCCATCACAAAAGAGCTTTGTGTTCAGTATTTCAGTTAATCCCATGTATATTCATGACATATGTGATATTATTGTCACAATTCTAGAGCTAAGGAAACTGAGACTTAGATAAGTACAGTAACACCATCAGCATCATAGATGGTAGTTGGTTACCGTGGAGTAATTATTTATCATCCTTATGTACTGTACACTTAGTTTTTTCTGAGCTCTTCAGTATTTAACTTTTCTTACAACTATGTGGGGCTTTCCTGATTGCTCAGTTGGTAAAGAATCCGCCTGCAATTCAGGAGACCCTGGTTTGATTCTTGGGTTAGGAAGATCTGCTGGAGAAGGGATAGGCTACCCACTCCAGGATTCTTGGGCTTCCCTTGTGGCTCAGCTGGTAAAGAATCTGCCTGCAATGAAGAGACCTGGGTTTGATCCCTTGGTTGGGAAGTTCCCCTGGAGAAGGGCAATACTATCCAGTCCAGTATTCTGGCCTGGAGAATTCCCTGGACCGTATAGTCCATGGGGTCCCAAAGAGTCAGACATGACTGAACGACTTTCACTTCACTTCACACCTATGTGAGTGAACCATAAGAAAGTTGAAGTTAATACCATCTGAAGTGAAGTGAAGTGAAGCTGCTCAGTCGTGTCTGACTTTTTGCAACCCCATGGACTGTAGCCTATCACGCTCCTCTGTCCATGGGATTTTCCAGGCAAGAGTACTGGAGTGGGTTGCCATTTCCTTCTCTAGAGGATCTTCCCGACCCAAGGATTGAACCCGGGTCTCCCATATTATAGGCAGACGCTTTACCATCTGAGCTACCAGGGAAGTCCAACTCAATATATATATTTAAGTGATGAAAGTGGCACAATATATTTAAAGGGATGAAAGGGAAGAACTTACAATCAAGAATGCTCTACCCACCTAAGAGCTGGTGAAGGTCACAGCAGGGCATAGAGTCATGACTCTAAGTCTATCTAGAACTTGGTCTAATAACCACATTGACAATGAAGTCCTGAAGTGGAAGTTGGTGCCTGTTTTTGCTCTGCTGACAGTTGGATGAAGGACTTGAGGTGCACCGAGGATTCTAATGTCTCCAGGAATTCTTGGAGGCTTTCAAACTCCTGGAGTATTTTTTTAGTTTCTAGGAAAACCCCAAAGTATGCCATGGCACATTGGTGCATCATTCAGTGCAAAGTGGAGATAGGAAAAGGACTCCTGGGATAAATATTCATGATTCTGAAAACACAGATGGTTTTCTTTCTTATGACCAAGAAAAGACAAAACTACTAAGGATATGGTTAGTAAAAATTAATCTTCATATTTTGCTCTAATACCAGATAAGGATGACAGATCTGTCGCTGAATCTTGTAAGCATCTTCACAAACCCATTCCCCCCCTAAAAATTTGCTCACACAGTGTCTGAAATTTCACAATACCCCTTTGAAGATTTACAGAAACTGTGTCTGATTTCTTAGTAATTCTTCTGGAGACTACATCACTATCTTCAAGTATGTTTACGGCTTAAAAATAAATAATGTAGACAGGAAACTTATGTGGGATAAACATGATCCTTATGTTTTACTCTAGCATTTCAGAAGAGTCAATATCCTAATGTGACTTAATGCTGCACACTGCCGGTAGTTTAGCTTGGCTGTTCCTTCCTTTGCTTCTTGAAGCACAATGGAAATAGAATGGGCAGAACATGGGTATTAAGTACTAGAGTTTTGAACTTGATCAGTGACCTGTCAGCCTGCCTTGGTAAACAACATACATTTTGTCTTCAAAAGCCTGGATGATACCAATGAGCTTATCTTCACATTAGGGAAATATATACAATATGAGGAAAAGGCCAGATTTTAGCAGCTGCTTGATTTAGCTTTGAGTTCTGGTCAACTCGGTTTGAGTATCTGGGCCTGTCCTCCATTTCTTAATAGGGCAAGAGGTGTCCACATCACAGAAAGACCCAGCAACAGACAAGGTCTTTTAAGGTTGTATATTCTTCTCACTGCCTATTAGATGTTACTCATCTTGTTGGACAGCTGCTCATTATAGTCATGCTTCAGTCATGCAGGATATTGATACTTTCATTGACTCAGGATGTCATGTAAATAAATGTGTCTGTTAAAGACTATAGGTATTTTGGTTTGGAATTAGGGTGTCTTTAATTATGATTGGAGTTATTTCTTCACTGATCTCCAGTAGCATGTTGGGCACCTACTGACCTGGGGAGTTCATCTTTCAGTGTCCTATCTTTTTGCCTTTTCATACTCTTCATGGGGTTCTCAAGGCAAGAATATTGAAGTGGTTTGCCATTCCCTTCTCCAGTGGACCATGTTTTGTCAGAACTCTCCACCATGACCTGTCTGTCTAGTCAAAGCTATGTTTTTTCAGTAGTCTTG
Organism: Odocoileus virginianus; assembly: GCF_023699985.2. Lineage (NCBI taxonomy): Eukaryota > Metazoa > Chordata > Mammalia > Artiodactyla > Cervidae > Odocoileus > Odocoileus virginianus. Next base: position 44,941,099 of record NC_069682.1, read on the forward strand.
TATAGATATGAGAGTTGGACTATAAAGAAAGCTGAATGCTGAAGAATTGATGCTTTTGAACTGTGGTGTTGGAAAAGACTCTTGAGAGTCCTTTGGACTGCAAGGAGATCCAACCAGTTCAGCCTAAATGAAATCAGTCCTAAATACTCATTGGAAGGACTGATGCTGAAGCTGAAACTCCAATACTTTGGCTACCTGATATGAAGAACTGACTCCTTGGAAAAGACCCTGATGCTGGGAAAGATTGAAGGTGGGAGGAGAAGGGGATGACAGAGGATGAGATAGTTGGATGGCATCACCAACTCAATGGACATGGGTTTGAGTAAACTCCGGGAGATGGTGACAGACAGGGATGCCTGGTGTGCTGCAGTCCATGGATCACAAAGAGTTGGACATGGCTGAGCGACTGAACTGAACTGAACTGAATTATGATTGCTTATTTCTTTGTTTCTTCTATACTATCCTCCATTTCTTCCCTACTTTCTCATTTTGGTGTGTCTTCTTTGGGTATATGGGGTAAAACAGTTCAAAGGTCATCTTTGTCCTTGAGTAGCTCAGATTCTGTGGGAATATGGACAGTTTATCTCTGAGGGTCTCACCAGAAAATGTCTTGAGTATTTAAAACAAAGGGACTTTAGAGACAAAAGAATAGTAATGGCAGAGAATTGGGATCAAAGGTTTTAGAAGAGCTATGAAGCCAAAAAGTGATCAATGAAGCCACCAGAAATTAGCAACAGCAAGAATACCTTACCATCTCTTGGCAGGATGGAGATGGAGAAGAAGAAGGTAAAGTTAGCTTGGAGAGATCAACTCTTGGAAGCAAGAACCTCAAGTGGGCCTATTCAGTGCGAGCAGGGATCACAGTGGGATGCTGTGTTGGAGAAACTGTCCAAGGCAGAGAGGACAGACTCTGGCTTCTCTCTTTGTCTGCTTTTCTACCTCCTGTCCCTGTCTCCCACTGAACAAGCCCAATAAGGATTCTATTGTGAATATTGCTTACCTACTATGATAGCTCTGGGCCTATTTTCCCTCTGATCCAGTTTTGAACCCTCCTTTTCTCTGTCCTGAATCTCAGGAACTGACAGAACCTTGGAAACAAAGGCTGCAGGAGTCAGCCCCTGAGATTTAGTACCAAGAAGTTGAGAGCTGAGCCCTGGATAGGAGGGACAAGAGTGTCAGGGTCATCACAGCAGGTAATCAGTATCCACACTAGAATCTGGACTGGGGTGTTCTTTCTCTAATTCTCCATCCTGCTACTTCCTGCCTGCCTTTATAATCCAATTCAATGTTGTTCTTCTGGAAAGCTTTCTTGTGATCCTGCTAGTCCAAAGTCTGTCTCTTTTGTGTTCCCATAATGTTCTGGCATACTTTTATTAGGGCATAGATTGCACTGAATTTTAATTTACAGTGTACTTCTTTGTCTTTCTCCATTAGTCCCAAGTCTTGTTGGTGGCAGGGACCATTTCTTGTCCATCCCTCTATCCTCAGTCCCAAGCTTACCTCTTCAGTAAGAAGTCAATAAACAAAAGAAGAAATCCCTAAATCTTGTGAATAGAGATATGTAAGACAGTAACAGATATCTTCACTTGCTAGTCACTTGCTTATAAAACACAAAAATTGTGCAAATGAAAATGGTCTGATAAGTTTTTGTCCCTGGTTTTATTTTTGAGCCATATCTAAGCTCCATAGGTTTTGAGCTGGATGTACTTTATCATTCCTTTAGGATGCTAAATGTGTCTTTGGCAGATAGAAACTGTTGACAGATTGCTGGAAAGGCAACCCGAGATGACAGAAGTGTGAAATAAATGGACTTGGGAGCTGCAAATGGATCTTCTGAATGCTCCTTTCTCTTATACCAATGGCTATTTGCCAGAATAATATGTCAGTTTGTCTTTTTTCCTTTTCTCCATTCCGCTACAAACAGAGAATTGCTACTATAGACAGGACAACAGAAAATAGTTCTTATTTAATTATTGGAATGAGAGAGTGCCTGATCTTCATGTTTCTATCTCATTGATTCTTTTTGTTTCCAACAATTATTCCCATTCTCTACTGATTTTTATTTGATGGCTTTTTTGTAGGTCAAATGACACCCTCTCTGGCCAAAGTATCTTGGCTCCTGTCTTCCTCTTAGGTGCATGGGAAATGAGTTGACATAATTTATCATAAAAATTCCTTTCAAGCCTGTGTAGAAATTGTCTATTCACAAAGTAAGTAGCAATTTATGTCATGAATGTATGTTGTTTTAAATTTAATTTAAAAATTTGGGGAGCATTCAAAGGTATAGAGTTTTTAAGGTCAGAAAAATTTAAATTTCACTTCAATATACATGATGAAACATATAACTGTATTTCATTATATCTCAGATTTCAAATATATTTTCATTCATTCTTATCTACCTATCACCTAGTTTTCCTCTCCCAAATAAATTACTATTACTCACTCTTTGTGTACTTTAGTAGAACTATTTCATGCTTATAAGAGCAAAGTATCCCACCCTCCCCACCCCCAACACACACACACACACACACACACACACACACACAACACTTTGTATAAATGGAGCATATTGAACCTGCTGTTTTGCACTTTCCTCTTACTTTTTTTTTTTTTGCTCAACACTACATAACCCAAAAATCTGACCACAGGAAGGAAGTTCCTCTTTTACCCAAATTTCCTAAATAGGCCCTTTGATCCTTGGAAGTTACATTTCTATTGGATAATGGATATATATATATTTAATTTTTTTTCATTTGTAAAATCTGCAACACTGAAGAGACAACACCTTAAACTTCTCTAGTTGAATATTTAGTCTAACTTTGTAATCTGCTAGGGATGTTAGAGTGAAAGGGATTGATGAGAACATAAGAGAGTTGAGATTTTGGGGGAGAAAGATTGCTGTGACTAGGAAGAGAGGTACTGAGAGGAAACTTTTCCTGCTTCTTTGATTTGTAGAGTGTCCTTCCAAAATGTAAACAACTTAGAGGAGGCTAAGTCATAAAAGGCAGAGGGCCAAGGAGAGCCATACTTGAACAATATGGTAGTACCAAAGTGATTTTCAGACAAATATAACCCAACCCTGGGAGATAAGGGTTGTCTTTATCAAAGCTGTTAAGACTAACTAGGAAAATGTATTAATAGAGATGACTTAAAGGAATTTATTTAAAGGATCACAGATGAACTCAAGTGCACAACTATAAAGATGTTTGTTCATCACAGAATCTTGATGAAATAGTAAAAAAAAAAAAAAATGTAAATGGCATCAATGTTTAACAATGAGAACTTGGTTGTAAAATGATGAAGATGAATTATCTTATCATTATTCTTCAAAAATTAAAGACAATTTTTAATGACATGGAAAGGGTTTGAAATATAATATTAAGTAGAAAAAACTGACCAAATAGAATATTATTCAATTTTGGTGAAATATATTCACTATTAATATATTTATGATAATATCTGTTTAGAAAAAATCATATATTTCTGTAAAATAAGTCTAGGTGGTAAGATAATGGGTGATTTATTTTTTTTGATAATGGGTGATTTTAACTTCCTTTTTTACTTGGCTATAGCTTCTAGGTTTTCTACAGTAAATGTACTCATTTTTCAACAATAAGTTTGAAAAATGTAAGAACAATTAGCTGAGATGTATGCCAAATGGTTTATATTATTAGTTTTAGTCCTAATTCTACTTCCATTTGTCCTGCTTAAAATTGTTTATGGAGCCATAATGTGAAATAAGGGCTTCATTGGTGGCTCAGTGCTAAAGAATCCACCTGCCAATGTGGGAGATGTGGGTTCAATGCCTGATCTGGGAAGACCACTTGGAGAAGGAAATGGCAACCCATTTCAGTATTCTTGCCTAGAGAATCCCATGGACAGAGGAGCCTAGTGGACTATAGTCCATAAGGTGGCAAAGAGTTGGACATGACTTAGTGACTGAACAGCAACAACAACCAACAATGTGGAATTTGTATGATGATGCAAATAATAGACCATTCAGGTATGACCTAAATTAAACCTCTTGTGACTACACAGTGGAAGTGACAAATAGATTCAATGGATTAGATCTGATAGACAGAGTGCCTGAAGAACTATGGACAGAGATTCACGACATTGTACAGGAGGTGGTGATCAAAACCATCCCCAAGAAAAAGAAATGCAAAAAAGGCAAAATGGTTGCCTGAGGAGGCTTTACAAATAGCTGAGAAAAGAAGAGAAGCAAAAGGCAAAGAAAGATATATCCATCTGAATGCAGAGTTCCAAAGAATAGCAAGCAGAGATAAGAAAGTCTTCTTCAGTGATCAATGCAAAGAAATAGAGGAAAACAATAGAATGGGAAAGACTAGAGATCTCTTCAAGAAAATTAGAGATACCAAGGGAATATTTCATAAAAAGATGGGCACAATAAAGAACAGAAAAGTTATGGGACTAGCAGAAGCAGAAGAGATTAAGAAGAGGAGGCAAGAATACACAGAAAACTGTACAAAAAAGATCTTAATGGCCCAGATAACCATGATGGTGTGATCACTCACCTAGAGCCGGACATTCTGGAATGTGAAGTCAAGTGGGCTTTAGGAAAGCATCAGTATGAACAAAGCTAGTGGAGGTGATGGAATTCCAGCTGAGTTATTTCAGATCCTAAAAGATGATGCTGTGAAAGTGCTGCACTCAATATGCCAGCAAATTTGGAAAACTCAGCAGTGGCCACAGGACTGGAAAAGGTCGGTTTTCATTCCAATCCCAAAGAAAGGCAATGCCAAAGAATGTTCAGACTACTGCATAATTGTACTCATCCCATACACTGGCAAAGTAGTGTTCAAAATTCTCCAAGCCAGGCTCTAACAGTACATGAACCGAGAACTTCCAGATGTTCAAGCTGGATTTAGAAAAAGCAGAGGAACCAGAGGTCAAATTACCAACATACTTTGGATCATAGAAAAAGCAAGAAAATTCCAGAAAAACATCTACTTCTGCTTTATTGACTACGCCAAAACCTTTGGCTGTGTGGATTAAAAAAAACTGTGGAACATTCTTAAAGAGATGGGAATACCAGACCAACTTGCCTGCCTCCTGAGAAATCTGTGTGCAGTTCATGAAGCAACAGTTAGAACCAGACATGGAGCAATGGACTGGTTGTAACATTGGGAAAGGAGTACATCAAAGCTGTTTATTGTCATCCTGCTTATTTAACTTACATACAGAGTACATCATGTGGAATGCTGGGCTGGAGGAAGCACAAGATGGAATCAAGATTGCCAGGAGAAATATCAATGACCTCAGATATGCAGATGATACCACCCTTATTGCAGAAAGTGAAGAGGAACTAAAGAGCCTCTTGATGAAAGTGAAAGAGGAGAATGAAAAACTTTGCTAAAAATCAACATTCAGAAAACTAAGATCATGGCATCCGGTCCTAACACTTCATGGCAAATAGATGGGGAAACAATGGAAACTTGCAGACTTTATTTTCTTGGGTTCCAAAATCACTGCAGATGGTGACTGCAGCCATGAAATGAAAAGACGCTTGCTCCTTGGAAGAAAAGCTATGACCAACCTAGACAGAATATTAAAAAGCAGAAACATTATTTTGCTGACAAAGGTCAATACTAAATACTACCTTCCAGCTTCACAACCTGCATCACACATATAATTTGATGGATATGTAAAGAGTTATTTCCTAGATCTTAACATTTGCATTACTACATATATATATATATATATATATGCATATATAATTATACATATAGTTTTTAATGTTTTTTTTCCCCCACGAGTTAACTTTAAAGAGGTAACTTCTGGATTCATTGCTCTGTTACTTTGGTTGCTACTCATTAGTCTGATTGCTATGTGTCTAGAAAAGTGTTATTTTCTTAAAGGTTATGCTTTTTTAAAGCTGTCACATTACCATTGTTTACTAAGAAGGAAATCTCAATCTGAATTTCTAAAATTTATGGTTCCATCAACTAGCAACCTGAGTGCTCAAGAGTCTTCTGCAGTAGTAGTTTGAAAGCATCTAGTCAAAGCTATGGTTTTTCCAGTAGTCATGTATGGATATGAGAGTTGGACCAGAAAGAAAGCTGAGTGCTGAAGAATTGATGCTTTTGAACTATGGTGTTAGAGAAGACTCTTGAGATTCCCCTGGACAGTAAGGACATCAAACCAGTCAATCCTAAAGGAAATCAGTCCTGAATATCTATTGGAAGGACTGATGCTGAAGCTGAAGCTCCAATACTTTGGCTACTTGATGCAAAGAACTAACTCACTGGAAAAGACCCTGATGATGGGAAAGATTGAAGGCAGCAGGAGAAGCAGACAACAGAGGCTGAGATGGTTGGATGACATCACTGACTCAATGGATATGAGTTTGAGCAAGCTCTGGGAGTTGGTGATGGACAGGGCAGCCTGGTGTGCTGCAGTCCATTGGCTCACAAAGAGTTGGACACGACTGAGCAACTGAACGGACTGACTGATGCAAATAATAGGTCTTGTAGATTCTTGTGAAGCAACAATGAAGTTCAATCTTCCCTCACTCTTGAACTTCTTTTCTGAAAATTCTATTCAACGCCAATTCCCCTCACCCACTTTTTATTTGAAAAATACTATTTGCCTCACAGAGAGTAAATGACATTTAAAATTGTGTTCAGTATGTGTTATGCAATAGAGAGTCACACAAAGTGCACTGATATTGTAAATCACATATGAGATCAGCCAGCTTGATTCCATTCCCACTTTATTTTTTTGATATGGAGCTCTTCTATCCCAGCTTGGATGGTAATGTGCATGCGTTCATGCTCAGTTGTGTCAGGCTCTTTGGGACTCCATGGACTGTAGCCCACCAGGCTCCTTCTGTCCATGGGATTTCCCAGGAAAGAATACTGGAGTGGGTTGCCACTTCCTTCTCTAGGAGATCTTCCCAATCCAGTGATCAAACCCAAGTTTCCTGCATGTTTGCTGCATTGCAGGCAGATACTTTACCACTGAGTCACTGAGGAAGGCTTTGGATCGTGGTATGTATGTTTTTTTTTTTTGAGAGATATGAGTATTTTTGAAACAGGCTGCTTTTTAGTGTTCCATGGTGTGATTGTAGGGGGAAGTTTCACTGTTCCTAAGTTTATATTTGATTCTGTTGATCCACAGACCAAGGAGGGCAGTTCTGTTTTCCTTTGTAACCATCAGATATTTGAGAGCTTACATGACAGAGGTGACAGTCCTGTAAAAACAGTCCTTCAGTTTAAGTTCCACAAAACACTGTTAATAGAGGAGGAAGAAAATATTTTCTCTGCCACACAGACAAACAAACTAAATACAAATGCATAAACCTTTCAATAAAGCAAAATTCTTATTCAACAAAACAGAAATAAAAGCAGAAGCAAAAAAGCTATACTAATCAGTATCATGAGAAGTGAATTTCCACTCAGCACAAAAAATGTTTATGAAAAATTTCCAGTTAATTATTGTCACTATAATGTTATAAAACAAAAAATAACCAAACTTTAGTACTGTGCAGTATTGAACATTTGTTTTCCTCTTCAGTCTATGCGACTGCTGGGTGACATTTGTCTAGTTTTTGCCCATGCATCTTAGTCAACTGGCAGTTCAGTTCTGCTCCATGTGGCCTCTTTCCCTACAGCAGGATAATCTGAGCTTATTATTATGGTTTAAGCAGGGATCCAAATAATAGAAGTGTGCAAGTTCTCTTGAAGCCTAGGCTTGGAACCCATGAAACATCATTTTTTGCATAATCTATTGGCTACTTGTCTCTTGAGAAACTTGTATGCAAGTCAGGAAGCAACAGTTAGAACTGGATATGGAACAACAGACTGGTTCCAAATAGGAAAAGGAGTACGTCAAGGCTGTATATTGTCACCCTGCTTATTTAACTTATATGCAGAATACATCATGAGAAACGCTGGGCTGGAGGAAGCACAAGCTGGAATCAAGATTGCCAGGAAAAATATCAATAACCTCAGATATGCAGATGACACCACCCTTATGGCAGAAAGTGAAGAACTAAAGAGCCTCTTGATGAAAGTGAAAGAGGAGAGTGAAAAAGTTGGCTTAAAGCTTAACATTCAGAAAACTAATATCATGGCATCTGGTCCCATCACTTCATGGCAAATAGATGGAGAAACAGTGGAAACAGTGTCAGACGCTATTTTTCTGGGCTCCAAAATCACTGCAGATGGTGATTGCAGCCATGAAATTAAAAGACGCTTACTCCTTGGAAGGAAAGTTATGACCAACCTAGACAGCATATTAAAAAGCAGAGACATCACTTTGCCAACAAAAGTCCATCTAGTCAAGGCTATGGTTTTTCCAGTAGTCATGTATGGATGTGAGAGTTGTACTATCAAGAAAGCTGAGCACCAAAGAATTGATGCTTTTGAACTGTGGTGTTGGAGAAGACTCTAGATAGTCTCTTGGACTGCAAGGAGATCCAACCAGTCCATCCTAAAGGAGATCAATCCTGAGTGTTCATTGGAAGGACTGATGTTGAAGCTGAAACTCCAATATTTTGGCCACCTGATGCAAAGAGCTGTCATTGGAAAAGATCCTGATGCTGGGAAAGACTGAAGGCAGGAAGAGAACGGGATGACAGAGGATGAGATGGTTGGATGGCATCACCGACATAATGGACATGGGTTGGGTGGACTCCGGGAGTTGGTGATGGACAGGGAGGCCTGACGTGCTGCAGTTCATGGGGTTGCAAAGAGTCAGACATAACTGAGTGACTGAACTGAACTGAACTGAATTGGCTACAACAAATCCCAAAGAAAGTTCAGATTCAAGGGGTGGGCAAATAGATTCAGCCTTTTGATGGGCATTTGTGTGAAGACATATTGAAAAGGGCATGGATCAGGGAGGGGTAGAGAATTGATGCCCATTTTTAACAATCAATATGCATAGGAATTTGGAAAAATAAAGGTTGCCACCTGGTGATAGCACTGATGAATCCAGGCTCTTCTAAATAGATTGGCAGCTTTGTCATTAGATTTCCATAGTTTTCCCACCATGTTTCAGAAAGCTGAAGTCTGAATCAGTGAATTGTATTTGTGATGTATATTTGTAGTTCCTACAAATAAAAAGTAAGAGGAGGCAATGCCCTCTTTTCCCAAATAGAACTCTGTGTTTGGTTAAAAACTGTGATTATGTGTGAAGTTAGAATGGTTGCAGCTCTCTCTCTCTCTGTCTAACTTTGAGAAATGTGTATATTCATAGAATGAAATCACAGGAAAGGATCTGAGATTCCAAATTTCCCAGTTTTCTCAATGAAGACACTACACTAGGACCCTGAGATACAAGTGACCATATCCATAACTTTATTTTTCAAAAATATGACATCCAAGGGCAGAAAATAAAAGCTCCTAAGAATAATAATAAAAAAAGATTTAAAATAAGATTATCATAATATATATATATATGGGTAAAATAAAACTACAAGTGAGCAAGAACATAAAAGATTTGAACATTATAGTCAAAATCTCAGTTGGTTTTGTCAATTATCTCTAAGCTTTCATTGAATTCTACTTTACTACTTATGGGTTGTATTCTTATCTTCTTCCTTTTTCTTTATATTTATTATTTTTTTCCTTCGTCCAGCTTCTTTAATAGAATTTTTACCTCATTAATTCCTAATCTTTTTTGTTTTCTTCAAATATGCATCTCTAAGGATATAAATTTTTTGCTTCATATTTTTAAAGCATGGTCCACAACTTTGTGCCATATATAGGATGATTTCTTCACATCTATCTTCTGGATTCACTAGGTCTTTGTTCAGCTATGTCTAGTTTACTGTATAACCATTTCATTTTCTAAGATTTTCTTTTAAATTTTAGAATTCTTTTTGACCTTTTAAAATGATATCCTAAAAATGACATAGTGGATAGTCTCAGCTAGTGTGTGTAATTCTTGAATTCAGGCTGGAAGCTGAGATTCTGGTTTGGCTTTGTTAGTTTTCTTATGAGAACTGCGTAATACAGTGAATAATGAAATCTAGAACTAGAATTAGCCTAAGTCAGAAGGATACCAGATTGAACCCTTGGATTTAAAAGCTGTTTAGTTTTTTGTGCTGTAGTGCCAGTCTCTGTTGTGATTAACTGTGAAACTAGACCTAACAATTTAGAAGTCTCTTGCAGTCATTACCTTTTAAGTGTTATAAGTTTTACTTTTTAAAATAAAAAACTTAGAGAATGTTTTATATTCTCTTATCACATAGTGGTTTCTCTTAAGCTAGGCAATGTAGATGTATACCTAGATGAATAAACCTTAAAATCTAATGCAATCAGTCTCACAGCCATTATAAACCTCTGTTTCACAGAATTTTACCATTCCCCTGTTGACAACCACAATATCCACATAAGAATGAAGAAAGAATTACTTTCTTGATAACTATTTGCGGTTTTTGACATTTGGCAATCCACTCCAGTATTCTTGCCTGGAAAATTTCATGGATAGAGGAGCATGGTGGGCTATATAGTCCATGGGGTCTCAAAGAGTTGGACATGACTGCGTGACTGAGCTCACTCATGCATTTGGGGGCTTCAAGACATAGGATAAGGAAAGAAAGGTGAAAGTTATAGACATTCTAGTTGTTTATTGTGAAGTGGAGAAAAAGTTTTGTTCTTTATGAATTCTATTGTTTCCTAGATGTCTTTAAACATTTAAAAACGTATTTATTTTAAAGACTCTTTTTTCCTTAAAAAAATTTTTTTTTAATTGAAGGACAATTGCTTTACTGAATTTTGTTGTTTTCTGTCAAACCTCAACATGGATCAGCCATAGGTATACATATATCCCCCCCCTCTTTTGAACGTCCTTCTCATCTCTCTCCCCATCCCATCCATCTAGGTTGATACAGAGCTCTTATTTGAGTTTCCTGAGCCACACAGAAAATTCCCATTGGCTATATATTTTACATATGGTAATGTAAGTTTTCATGTTACTCTTTCCATTCATCTCACCCTCTCCTCCACTCTGTTCATCTCCACAAGTCTATTCTCTATGTCTGTGTCTCCACTGTTGCCCTGTAAATAAATTCTTCACTACTGTTTTCCAGATTCTGTGTATATGTGTTAGAATACAATATTTATCCTCTTTCTGACTTACTTCACTCTGTATAATATGTTCTAGGTTCATCCACCTCATCAGAACTGACTCAAATGTGTTCCTTTTTATGGCTGAGTAATATTCCATTGTGTATATGTACCACAACTTCCTTATCCATTCATCTGTTGATGGACATCTAGGTTGCATCCATGTTCTAGCTATTGTAAATAGTGCTGTAATGAACAATGAGATGCATGTGTCTTTTTCAATTTTGGTTTCCTTAGGGTGTATGCCTAGGAGTGGGATTGCTGGGTCATATGGTGGTTTTATTTCTAGTTTCTTAGGGAATCCCCATACCATCTTCCATAGTGGCTGTATCATATTTACATTTCCACCAACAGTGCAAGAGCATTCCCTTCTCTCCACACCCTCTCCAGCATTTATTGTTTGTGGACTTCTTGATGAGGGCCATTCTGACCAGTGTGAGGTGATATCTCATTGTAATTTTGATTTGCATTTCTCTAATAATGAGCGATGTTGAGCATCTTTTCATGTGTTTGTTAGCCATCTGTATGTCTGCTTTGGAGAAATGTCCGTTTAGGTCTTTTTCCCACTTTTTGATTGGGTTGTTTGTTTTCCTGATGTTGAGATGTATGAGCTGCTTCTATGCTTTGGAAATTAATCCTTTGTCACTTGTTTCATTTGCTATTATTTCCTCCCATTCTGAAGGTTGTCTTTTAACCTGGCTTATAGTTTCCTTTGCTGTGCTAAAGCTTTTAAATTTAATTGGGTCCCATTTGTTTACTTTTGTTTTTATTTTCGTTACTCTAGAAAGTGGGTCATAGAGGATCTTGCTTTGATTTATGTCGTTGAATGTCCTGCCTATGTTTTCCTCTAAGAGTTTTATATTTTCTGGTCTTTCATTTAAGTCTTTAATCCACTTTGAGTTTATCTTTTTGTATGGTATTAGGAAGTGCTCTAATTTCATTCTTTTCCATGTAACCGTCCCATTTTCTCAGCACCATTTATTGAAGAGGCTTTGCCCCATTTTAAATTCTTGCCTCCATTGTTAAAACTAAGGTACCCATAGGTGTATGGGTTTATTTTTGTGTTGACTATCTTGTTCCATTGGTCTGTATTTCTGTTTTTGTGCCAGTACCATATTGTCCTGAGGACTGTCACTTTGTAGTATAAACTGAAGTCAGGAAGGTTGATTCCTCCAGCTCTGTTTTCCTTTCTCAAGATTTTGGGTCTTTTGTGCTTCCATATAAGTTGTGAATTTTTTTGTTCTAGTTCTGTGAAAAATGCCATTGGTAATTTGATAGGGATGTCATTGAATCTGTAGATTGTGTTTGGTAGTATAGTCATTTTTACAATATTGATTCTTCTTATGAGGAACATGGAATATCTCTCCATCTGTTTATGTCATTTTTGATTTCTTTCATTCAGTTCAGTTCAGTTCAGTCGCTCAGTTGTGTCCGACTCTTTGCGACCCCATGAATTGCAGCACGCCAGGCCTCCCTGTCCATCACCAACTCCCGAAGTTTACTCAAACTCATGTCCATTGAGTTGGTGATGCCATCCAGCCATCTCATCCTCTGTCGTCCCCTTCTTTTCCTGCCCCCAATCCCTCCCAGCATCAGGGTCTTTTCCAATGAGTCAACTCTTCTCATGAGGTGGCCAAAGTATTGGAGTTTCAGCTTCAGTGTCAGTTCTTCCAATGAACACCTAAAGGACTGATCTCCTTTAGGATGGACTGGTTGGATCTCCTTGCAGTCCAAGGGACTCTCAAGAGTCTTCTCCAACACCACAGTTCAAAAGCATCAATTTTTTGGCACTCAGCTTTCTTCACAGTCCAACTCTCACATCCATACATAGCTACTGGAAAAACCATAGCCTTGACTAGACAGACCTTTGTTGGCAAAGTAATGTCTTTGCTTTTTAATATGCTGTCTAGGTTGGTCATAACTTTCCTTCCAAGGAGTAAGCGTCTTTTAATTTCATGGCTGCAATCACCATCTGCAGTGATTTTGGAGCCCAGAAAAATAGCGTCTGACACTGTTTTCACTGTTTCCCCATCTATTTGCCATGAAGTGATGGGACCAGATGCCATGATATTAGTTTTCTGAATGTTGAGCTTTAAGCCAATTTTTTCACTCTCCTCTTTTCATTTCATCAAGAGACTTTTTAGTTCCTCTTCACTTTCTGCCATAAGGGTGGTGTCATCTGCATATCTGAGGTTATTGATATTTTTCCTGGCAATCTTGATTCCAGCTTGTGCTTCCTCCAGCCCAGCGTTTCTCATGATGTATTCTGCATATAAGTTAAATAAGCAGGGTGATAATATACAGCCTTGATGTACTCCTTTTCCGATTTGGAACCAGTCTCTTGTTCCATATCCAGTTCTAACTGTTGCTTCCTGACCTGCATACAGGTTTCTCAAGAGGCAGGTCAGGTGGTCTGGTATGCCCATCTCTTTCAGAATTTTTCACAGTTTATTGGGATCCACACAGTCAAAGGCTTTGGTATAGTCAATAAAGCAGAAATACATGTTTTTCTGGAACTCTCTTTCTTTTTCGATGATCTAGCCGATGTTGGCAATTTGATCTCTGGTTCGTCTGCCTTTTCTAAAACCGGCTCGAACATCTAGAAGTTCACGGTTCACGTATTGCTGAAGCCTGGCTTGGAGAATTCTGAGCATTACTTTACGAGCATGTGAGATGAGTGCAATTGTGTGGTAGTTCGAGCATTCTTTGGCATTGCCTTTCTTTCATTAGTGTCTTATAATTTTCTGTGTACAGTTTTTTTGACTTCTTAGGTAGGTTTATTCCTGGATATTTAATTCCTTTTGTTGCAATGGTGAATGGGATTGATTCTTGATTTCTCTTTCTGACTTTTCATTGTTAGTATATAGAAATGCAAGTAACTTCTGTGTATTGATTTTGTATCTTGCAAATTTGCCTAATTCACTGATTAGCTCTAGTAATTTTCTGATACTATCTCTAGGGTTTTCTATGTACACTATCATGTCATCTGCAAACAGTGACAGTTTTACTTCTTTTACAATCTGGATTCCTTCTATTTCTTTTTATTCTCTGATTGCTGTAGCTAGGACTTCCAGAACTATGTTGAATAATAGTGGTGAAAGTGGACACCCTTGCCTTGTTCCTGATCTTAGGGGAAATGCTTTCAGTTTTTCACCATTGAGAATAATGTTTGCTGTAGGCTTATCATATATGGCCTTTACTATGTTGAAGTAGGTTCCTTCTATGCCCATTTTTTGAAGACTTTTAATCATAAATGGGTGCTGAATTTTGTCAGACTTTTTCTGTATCTATCGAGATGATCATATGATTCTTATCTTTCAATTTGTTAATATGGTGTATCACAATGATTGATTTGTGTTTATTGAAGAATCCTTGCATCCCTGGAATAAATCCAACTTGATCATGGTGTATGAGCTTTTTAATGTGTTACTGAATTCTGTTTGCTAACATTTTGTTGAGGATTTTTGCATCTATGTTCATCAGTGATGTTGGCCTGTAGTTTTCTTTTTTTGTGTTGTTTTTGTCTGGTTTGGTATCAGGGTGACGGTGGCCCCGTAGAATGAGTTTGGAAGTGTTCCTTCCTCTGCAATTGTTTGAAAGAGTTTTAGAAGTATAGGCATTAGCTCTTCTCTAAATGTTTGATAGAATTCTTCTGTGAAGCCCTCTGGTCCTGGGTTTTTTCATCTTTTGAGAGATTTTTTTTATCACAGCTTCAATTTCAGTGCTTATAACTGGGTTGTTCATAATTTCTATTTCTTCCTGGTTCAGTCTTGGAAGATTGAACTTTTCCAAGAATCTGTCCATTTCCTCCAGGTTATCCATATAGTTGTTCATAGTAGTCTCTTATAATCCTTTGTATTTCTGCATTGTCTATTTTAACCTCCCCTTTTTCATTTATAATTTTGTTGATCTGATTCTTCTCTCTTATTTTCTTTACAGTTTGACTAAAGGACAATTTGGTTTATCTTCTCAAAGAATCAGCTTTTGGTTTTATTAATCTTTACTATTGTTTCTTTCATTTCTTTTTCATTTATTTCTGCTTGAATCTTTATAATTTCTTTCCTTCTACTAATTTTGGGTTTTTTTTTTCTTCTTCTTTTTCCAGTTTTTTTAGGTGTAAATTTAGGTTGTCTATTTGATGTTTCTCTTTTTTCGAGAGGTAGGATTGTATTGCTATAAACTTGCCTCTTAGAAATGCTTTTGCTGCATCCCATAGGTTTTGAGTTGTCGTGTTTTCATTGTCATTTGTTTCTAGAGATTTTTTAATTTCCCTTTTGATTTCTTCAGTAACCTGTTAGTAATTTAGAAACATGTTGTTTAATCTCCATGTGTTTGTGTTTTCTTACAGTTTTTTCTTGTAGTTGATATCTAGTCTCATAGCATTGTGGTTGGAGAAGACTCTTGATATGATTCCGATTTTATTAAATTTACTGAAGTTTGATTTGTGACCCAAGATGTGGTCTATTCTGGAGAATGCTCCATGTGCACTTGAGAAGAAGGTGTATTCTTCTGCATTTGAATGGAATGTCCTAAAGATATCAATTAGATCCATCTCATCTAATGTATTATTTAAGACTTGTGTTTCCTTATTAATTTTCTGTTTTGATGATCTGTCCATTGGTGTGAGTAGAGTGTTAAAGTCTCCTATTATTGTGTTACTGTCGATTTCTCCTTTTATGTTTGTTAGTGTTTGTCTTATGTACTGAGGTGTTCCTACATTGGGTGCATAGATATTTACAATTGTTACATCTTCCTCTTGGATTGATCCCTTGATCATTATGTAGTGTCTTTCCTTACCTCTTGTAATCTTTATTTTAAGGTCTATTTTTTTTTTTTTTTGGAGATATTAGGATTGCTACTCCAACTTTCTTTTGCTTCCCATTTGTATGGAATATATTTTTCCATCCTCTCAGTTTCAGTCTATATGTGTCTTTAGCACTGAAGCGAGTTTCTTGTAGATTCACTTGTAGACCCATAGCAAATATATGGGTCTTGTTTTTGTATCCATTCAGCCACTTTGTGTCTTCTGGTTGGAGCATTTAATCCATTTACATTTAATATATATATATAATATAATATACATATATACACACATATATATATATATATATATATATATATATATATATATATATATATATGTATATACCTATTGCCATTTTCTTAGTTGCCCGGGGTTGATTTTGTATATCTTTTTTCTTTTCTTGTATTTCTTGACTATACAAGTCCCTTTAACATTTGTTGCAAAGCTGGTTTGGCTGTATTGAATTCTCTTAACTTTTGCTTGTCTGAAAAGCTTTTTATTTCTCTATCAATTTTGAATGAGATCCTTGCTGGGTACAGAAATCTTGATTGTACATTTCTCTCTTTCAATACTTTAAATATATCCTTCCATTCCCTTCTGGCCTGCAGAGTTTCTGCTGAAAGATCAGCGGTTAAGTGTATGAGGTTTCCCTTGTATGTTACTTGTTGCTTCTCCCTTGTTGCTTTTAATATTCTTTCTTTGTGTTTAGTCTTCGTTAGTTTGATTAGTATGTATCTTGGCATGTTTCTCCTTGGATTTATCCTGTATGGGGCTCTTTGTTCCTCTTGGACTTGATTGACTATTTCCTTTTCCATGTTGGGGAAATTTTCAACTATAATCTCTTCAAAAATTTTCTCATACCCTTTCTTTTTCTCTTCTTCTTCTGGGACCCCTATAATTAAAATATTGGTGATTTTGATATTGTCTCAGAGGTCTCTGAGACTATCCTCAATTTTTTTCATTCTTTTTACTTTATTTTGCTCTTCAGAAGTTATTTCCACTACTTTGTCTTCCAGTTCACTGATTTGTTCTTCTGCTTCAGATATTCTGCTATTGATTCTTTCTAGAGTATTTTTAATTTCAGTAATTGTGTTATTTGTCTCTGTATGTTTATTCTTTAATTTGTCTACATCTTTGTTGCATTTGATTCTTGCATTTTCTCCATTTTGCTTTCAAGGTTTTTTGATCATCTTTAATATCATTAGTCTAAATTCTTTTTCAGCTTGTTTGCCTATTTCCTCTTCATTTATTTGGACTTATGTGTTTCTACTTTGTTCATTCATTTGTGAAGCATTTCTCTGCCTTTTCATTATATATATATATAACTTGTTGTGTTTGAGGTCTCCTTTTCCCAGGCTTCAAGATTGAATTCTTTCTTCCTTTTGGTTTCTGCACTCCTAAGGTTGGACCAGAGGTTTGTGTAAGCTTGGTAGAGGATGAGATTTGTACTGAGTTTTTGTTTGTTTGTTTTCCTCTGATGGTCAAGGCTGAGTGAGGTGGTAATCCTGTCTACTGATGATTGGGCTTGTAACTTTGTTTTATTTGTTGTTTAGATGAGGCATCCTGCGCAGGGTGCTATTCGTGGTTGGGTGATGCTGGGTCTAGTATTCAAGTGGTTTCCTTTGTGCGAGTTCTCACTATTTGATACTCCCTAGGGTTAGTTTTCTGGTAGTCTAGGTTCTTGGAGTCAGTGCCCCTACTCCAAAGGCTCAGGGCTTGATTTCTGGTCAGGAATGAAGATTCCACTAGTGGTTTGTTGTGGCATTAAGGGAGAGTAAAAAAAAAAAAAAAAAAAAAAAATCCAAAAATGAGAAAACCAAAGATGAACCCCAGACAAATGTCAGTTACAAAATCAGGCAAATAATAATTAAAACAATGGAATATAAATATATACATATACACCCATGAGAAAAGTGAAAACAGTAAAACAAAAATAAAGCACAGTAGATTGACCCAGTGAACAAAGTAAATCAAAAATTATATGTCTACCAGTTAAGAACAAAACTTACTAAAGCATGAACTGGAAAGCTAAACTAAAACAAGGGGACAAGTGGGGAATAAAGCAATGAAAACAAAATTAACAGGTATGTTGAGAGGAAAGGAAAGAAAGAAAAGAAAGAATAGATATGCACAGTTAAATAGAGGTAGATGAAGATAATTTATAAACATTAAAGATTAAGTGCAAGGGGAAAAGAACAGTAGGAAAGGCAAACAAAAGAATAAATGTAGAAAAAAAAATTAAGAGGCTTTTATAAAGATTAAAACTTAAAAATTCTCACCTCCAATGTCCACAGCTATCAGAACTAGTGCGTTTTCTTTTGTGGGAGCTTTTTTTTTTTTTTTGAACTTAACTCCTTCCTCTGGTACTATTTTTTTTAATTTATTTTTATTAGTTGGAGGCTAATTACTTTATTATGGGAGTTTTCAATGACCTTTTATATACTCCACAGACACAGAGTCTGCCTAGTTAATCATGTGGATTTAATCTGCAGCTTGTACAGCTGGTGGGAAGGGTTTGGGTCTTCTTCCTTAGCCACACTGCCCATGGGTTTCAGTTGTGAATTTACTTCCGCCTTTGGATGTGGGTCCTCCACTAGGGTTTGCTCCTGAGTCTGCCCTGGAGGACTTGGGCTTGCCCATGTGGGGGCCAGGTGTGGAGGAGGTGCAGCTGCTTGAGGCTAGGGGCTCTGGCATCACCAGGTACTCAGGGGAGTTGCAGCTAGGGCAGCAGGAAATATGGTGCTCTAGAATGGTATGGCAACCATTATTGGCCAATATGCTCCAGTATTCTTGCCTGGAGAACCACCCTCCTTGACAGAGAAGCCTGTCAGGCCACAGTCTACAGGGTTGCAAAGAGTCGGACACAACTGAAGTGACTCTGTATGCATAGATGCAAGTCTTTTTTCTGTGGCAGCTCTGCCCCAGTGAGAGTTGAGTGTGAAGGTGGTACACTGCTTGACTTTCAGGGACCCTGGTGTGCAGGGACAGGGACTTCCCCAACTGCAGGTGTTATGGCCTTGTCAGAGTCTTTTTTCGAGCCTCTTGTAGCTGGTTATCAGAAGGCCTCTTTGGCCAATCCTTCTCTGTAGCTCCACCCATTCAGGCACTCTGAGGGCTCCCTTGCCTGGGGGTCCTTCTCTGTTGTTCTGCATGTCAGGCACATAGAGGGGCACCCAGTGGCTGGGGTCCTACTCTATATATTGGTGCATCAGTCACTGAAAGGAACACCCTGGGTGGGGTCCTACTCTGTAGTTCAGTGCGTCAAGCATTTGATGGGTCAGTCTCTCCATTGTTCAGCTGCCAATGCTGGCATGTGGGGAGAGAGAGGCTATTGTGATGTCTCCACTCCCTACATGTGACTCAACATTATCACCTTGCTTCCAAGGTTGCCTGGCTTTCCTCCAAAGGCATTTCCCATCACAATCTTCTCCCTCACCTCCCCTCGATCTGTTTCTCTGCAGTCAACAGTAACCCTCGCCCTGGGATCGCTTCACACTCCCCATACTCCAGCTCCCAGCCGCTGAACCTTTCAGGGGACCCTCATCTCTGTCCGGGGTATGTATGGCTGTGGCAAGGATGTCTGATTCTCATTCCATTTAGGCTGCCGCAGATCAGCTGTTTCACTCTCAGCCTTAAATGTTTCTCCCCTGACTCAGACAATTACCCCAATGTGGGGATTGGACCCTTGTTTTAGTTCCCCCACCCACTGAGGGCAGGTCCATTCCTGCTAACACTCCTGTTTCCCCCCTAGTTCCTTTGTCTTACCAAGTTTTATGTGGTTCTATATATTCTTTTCCTCTGGTCAGGTACTCCTGTCCACTCTCAACTGGTGTTCTGCAAGGATTTTTGTGTCTGAAGGTGTATTCCTGATTTATCCGTGGAGAGAGATGCACTCCACATTCACCTACTCCTCCGCCATCTTGTTCTCTCCTTGAAGACTCTTTAAGATTTTGTTCTATGTGTTCTAGTTCTTTCCTGGCAAATTCTTCATTTATTCCATACTGATTATCTCTAGTAATGGCGTCTTTCCTTTGTGTGCTTCATTACTTTTATGTATGACCTCATTTTTGGTGAAGAATATTCCACTGAAGACCTCTCTGATTGACCTAATTGTGCAAGCATCCCAAATGTGGTTTCAGCATAGTTTCTGCTGTGGTTCTGTTGTATTTACTGACTTCAAGTTAGTTTGTATACTAGAATTTATACTTAGATTTTATGTACCATTTAGGTTTGCATACGTGTACAACATGGCTAAGTGCTTCAAAACTCTCTCTGTCAACTTCCCCACCCTGCCACAGACTGGACCAATACTGTAGGTAGTGGCTGAGTTTTTACTGGACTCTGTTTCAGGATGGTGTTCTTTTCTGGCTCCTGGTTATATAACTGAAACCATAAAGCACCTTTTCAGCCTGTATGTCCTCAAAGGCCACATGGTTTCAACTTTTGCTCAGCCCCATGGCTTTAGATATGAATTTCCTTCTCATTTATAACACCTGAAGTTTTCACTCCTGTTTTTAGGCTCAGATATGTTTGTATCTTTATCATTTAAAACAGTTTAAGTATCTGGAGTAGGCGGATCTTCTGGTATCAAATCCTTGCTCTAATGGATAGAAATTCCATTGATGGAATATCTATAAAGGATGTTATCAGTCAAAATGACAATATAGAAGTAACATAATTTCAAGTGGCATTAATAGTGGTGGAGATAAAGTGGGTAAAGGTCTAAGGAATTGGGGTTATTGTACAGGGACATCATGGATAACACCCCTGAAAAGGTAATATTTGAACAGATCCCTGAGTCAAGGGAGTGAGACACGCAAAGATGTCAGGCGACTTTGTCACCACTAGAAATGAGACCTTTTTACAACATATTATAGTAGTTGTAGATATCCTTCCATGTTATTGCTTCCATGTAAATTCATCATTACTACTTTGAGATTGCAATGCTTATGAAATGTCCCTCTTGATCTTGTAATTTGATGCATTGAAAAGCATTTCACATGTCCTAAAATAGTTTTTAAGGTGTTTTGACAACTGTATTTTGATGCAAGATGTACTTTTCCCCATTATAATTCTATAAATTTTATTTTATACCTTTAAAAACATCATCCTAAGAAAAGATCCAGAGTCTTTACCAGGGTATCAGAGGGGTCATGACACACAGGAACTTAAGTATCTCTGGTAATCTCCAACAGTTAGTGGCTAAACATCTACGGAGGAACCAGCAAAGGACATTCAAATGATTGAGTTTACATGGAGCCAACTGGATTATATGTTTTTGCCATTAGGCAGAATAAGTACTCAAATAGAAACTAACTTTAGTTAGAGATTAAAAAAATTTAAAATTTACATTTTTGTACACCGGGATGCTTTGATACCAAAGCAAGAGATATTTCTTAGAAACAGAGGTCAGCCATATCAAATATTGATGAAAATGGACATTTGTATTTGGTTAGATGGGAATTAAGTTACTCTTAACCGAATAAGAGCAATTTCAGTAGATTTTTGGAGGCCAATATCTGGTTTGAATGGATAGAGAAGAAAATGGGAGGTGAAGCAATAAATCAACTAATGGTATATTTTTGGGGAGAGTTTTGCTGTAAAGAGAAGCAGAGAGATTTGGAGAGATTGGAAGGAGATGTGGAGCCAAGAGAAGTTTAAATTATTTTTAAAGACTGGTGATATCAAAGAGATGAGAACGATGATAAAAATGGTGATGCAGGAGAGAGGGATCACTGAAGTGATGGGGATGGAATCTGGTAGAGGGCTTGGTGTTAGAGTGAAGCAGGAATGATTCATTCATTATGACAAGAATCAGTCAGTGCCATTATTTATATTTGTATATTTCATCATTTTCTGATTGTATGTATCTTTTCAATGAAACAAAAGGTGATGTCATCAATTGAGAGTGACTGGTGTGGATGTGTTTTGCATGTTTAAGGAGGGCAGGTGTGGTTTTAGAGATTAGAAGTGTAGTGGAACTGCTGGAAGAAGGCAACTGGCAACCCAATCCAGTACTCTGACCTGGAAAATCCCATGGACGGAGGAGCCTGGTGGGCTGCAGTCCACGGGGTCGCTCGGAGTCGGACACGACTGAGTGACTTCACTTTCACTTCTCATTTTCATGCATTGGAGGAGGAAATGGCAACCCACTCCAGTATTCTTGCCTGGAGAATCCCAGGGACGGGGGAACCTGGTGGGCTACCGTCTATGGGGTCGCAGAGAGTCGGAGGCGACTGAAGCGATGCAGCAGCAGCAGGAGTGGAACTGCTGAGCTGTGTCAAAAGCCCACTGAAGATCTGAGTATAAATTTTAAGTGAGGTAAGTGTGCACACTTGTGAGGTTTCCTTCAAAGGCAGCCGTGGGCTGTGCAGAGGTGAGTTTGGGGTTTGATTTTTCCAAGGGCTAAAGTGGAAAATAGAAAATAGGTGATTGTTTTAGTCAGGCCACACTGCTATCACAAAGTAATAGATGACTTATAAACAATAGAAATTTTTCTCTCACATTTCTGGAGGCTGGAAGTATGAGACCAGGTTGTCAGCATATTTGGGTCTGGTAATCCCTCTCTACTAGATTGCAAACTCTGACTTCTTGTTATATATTCACATGGTAGAAAGAGAGCTATTCTGGGCTATCTTTAGAAGGGCACAAATCCTGTTCACGAGGGCTTCACTCTCATGACTAAATCAACTTCCAAAGTCCCCTACCTCTCAATATCATCACACTGGGGGTTAAGATTTCAACATGTGAATTTTAGGGGGAGACAAAACTCAATCCATAACAGACACTGAGGAAATTGAGTCTATAAGAAAGTAATTATGAACATGGCATGAAATTAAATTTGGGAAGTAAGAGAATTGGAAATATGAAGAGGGTGATAGACTATAAGCAAATGACAAGATCAATGAGATTGAATAATGAATGGAACAGATGTATTACGCGTAAGAAGATGGAAATATAGGAAGTATTATCATTCCAGAGTGTTGTTCTAGAGATCTCTGTTTGGAGGCAAAGCAAATATTGATGGTGACAAGTTCTATGAAGTCACAGATGTCATAATGAAAAGTCTCAGTGACTGGAGTAGAGAAAAACATTACTGGAATTGGGAAGGTCATGACACAGAGATGCAGGGTAGAATGAATCACCTACATGGATGGTGAAGCCACTGAGAATAGTGAAATGATAGCAGTGGATGGAAAGAGGGTGTGTGAGGTTCTGAAATCTGTAAGGAATGACTAGAATGGTGATTGGTGACTGATAGTGAGAAAGGACTGTGGATGGAAAACTGCTGGCAGAGTCACTGGGTGTTCTGATGCAGGAGGGAAAGTGTTTAGAGGCAACAACCTGAGAAATAAGAAATGTCACAACAAGGTCAGATTGTAAAGAGGAGGAAGAGCAGATTAATAAAGACAAAAATTGATTTTAAATTAAATGAAATAAAAAATGGAGTAGGAAGTATAAAAAGATGAAAAATAGATTTTTCTATAAAACTCCCAAATTAAATAAACCAGTGGCAAAAATAATTAAGGAAAAAGATAAAATAGGACAAAAGTAGGGATGAGGAACCAAATATAGTCATGGTTATAGAGCAGAGTAAGAGTAATAAAGAGTAATAAGAAAATATTATATGTAACTCTCTGGAAATAATTCTTAAAAATCTATTGGACATGCATGGTGTCTAAGCAAAATATCAACTAAAATTGACAAGAAAGCAAGTAGAAAACTTGAATTGATTAGTTGCCATTTAGATTTTTGTAAGATCATGATATATCATTTAAAGAAAGGCAACAGATTCAGGAGGTTTTAGAGCAGTTTTATATACCTCTTAAGAGTAGATTTCTTAACTGTTTAAATCATTCCAATTATATAAAAAGAAGGAAAGTTCAAAGATTTATTTTATAAAGTTGTTGTTCAGTCACTAAGTCACATCTGACTCTTTGCAAACCCATGGTCTGCAGCGTGCCAGGCTTCCTTGTCCTTTACCATCTCCCAGAATTTGCTCAAACTCATGCCCATTGAGTTGATGAGGCCATCCAACCATCCCATCTCTGTCCTATTTTAACCATTAATCCTATTGTAACCAACCCCGTCCTCCCCTTCTCCTCCTGCCCTCAATCTTTTCCAGCATCAGGGTCTTTTCCAATGAGTTGGCTCTTCGCATCAGGTGGCTAAAGTATTGGAACTTCTGCTTCAGCATCAGTCCTTCCAATGAATATTCAGGGTTGATTTCCTTTAGGATGGACTGGTTTGATCTCCTTGCTGTTCAAAGTACTCTGAAGAGTCTTCTCCAATACTACAGTTTTAAAACATCAATTCTTTGGTGCTTAGCCTACTTTATGATCCAGCTCTTACATCTGTACATGACCACTGGAAAAACCAAAGCTTTGACTAGATGCTTTCAAACTGTAGTTACTGGAGAAGACTCCTGAGTACTGTTTGCTAGTAGATGGAACCATAGATTTTAGAAATTCAGATTTAGATTTCCTTTTAAGTAAACAATGGTAATGTGACAGCTTTAAGAAAACATAACCTTTAAGAAAATAACACTTTCTTAGACACATAACAATCATATATATATATATATATATATATATATATATATATATATGAAGTAATGCAAATGTTAAGATCTAGGAAATAGCTCTTTACATATCCATCAAATGATACGTGTGATACGGGTTGTGAAGCTGTAAGGTAGTATTTAGCAATTTAAGTGCAACATTATTATGGGTCACATTGCTTATTTTTAACAACTTTATTTAATCCTTCTTTGCTTGACTGAAGAGTAGGCCAATGACTTTATGCATCTGGTATAGTTTTCATGTCTAATTTTGTATTATCTCAAACCTGCTTGATTAATACAATTTAAAAGAAGTGAGTTGTAGAAGAGACTGGGATATCAAACAATCATATTCAATGGAGATTGAATCTTTGAATGTCTGAATTTTTGAAAGATAATGTCTGGGAAGGGGCTGGTTGCCACCAAGTTCAGTCCATAAATATCTGGTCAAGATTTGTGGGGAACTGATTAAACTTGATGTTGCTGACCAAGTGTTTCTAACTGCAGCATTGCCAATTGAGTCACATACTTCCCAACTGGTCTCTGGAGTATCCTTGCTTATTTAGAGTCATGACTTTCTACCAGCTCTGTTATTCATCCAATTGTTTGTCCCCGCTACGTGAATATGATTCCTAGTCTTCTGCCCTTCAAAGGCTGGTCATCTCAAAGGCAGGAGACATGTCATCTCTTATATTCTCTTTGCCCAAATGGTGACACAAAAAGTCACCTGGAACTTAGTTCTTTTGGCTTCAAGGGAAACCACATTCTTGAAAAATAGCTGAATTAGTAATAGCAGTAGGAATAGTAAATGTTTAAAAGGCAACTGTGAACTAGAAAAATTACAAACTTTTTTCTATTTTCTTCTCCACAGTGATCTTTACAATCTTCCCCAAATTTTCTCCCTGTCAAGCACAGTCAATTTTCATTCATGGTCCCTATGTTCTAGAACAGGAGTTCCCAACCCCTTTTTAGGAACTGGGCTGCACAGCAGGAGGAGAGTGGTGGACCAGCAAGCTTCATATGTATTTACAGCCATTCCCTCTCACTTTCATTACTGCCTGAGCATGTCAGACCAGTGGCAGGATTAGAATCTCGGATGGTGACTACAGCTATGAAATTAAAAGACACTTGCTTCTTGTAAGAAAAGCTATGGCAAACCTAGACAGCATATTAAGAGACATCACTTTTCTGACAAAGGTCTGCTTAGTCAAAGCTATGGTTTTTCCAGTAGTCATGTACGGATGTGAGAGCTAGATCATAAAGAAGGCTGAGTGCCCAAGAACTGATGCTTTCAAATCATGGTGCTGGAGAAGACTCTTGGAGTCCTTTGGACAGCAAGGAGATAAAACCAGTCAATCATAAAGGAAATCAGCTCTGACTATTCATTGGAAAGACTAATGCTAAAGCTGAAGCTCTAAAACTTTGGCTACCTGGTGTGAAGTGCCAATTCATTGAAAAGACCCTGATGCTGGGAAAAATTGAGGGCAAGAGGAGAAGGGATGACAGAGAATGAGATGGTTAGATGGCATCATCAACTCAATGGACATGAGTTTGAGCAAACTCTGGGAGATAGTGAAGGACAGGGAAGGCTGGCATGCATTGCAAAGAGTGGGATATGGCTGAATGACTTAACAGCAACAAGGAGCAAAAGCCCTACTGTGAAATGTACATGTGAGGGATCTAGGTTGTGTACTCCTTATGAGAATCTAATGCCTGATGATCTAAGGTGGAGCTGAGGCAGTGATGTTAGGACTGGGGAGTGGGTGCAAATACAGATTATCATTAGTATAGAGGTTTGACTGCACAGAGACCATAGTAAATCAACTACTTGAAGACTTATATCAAAACCCTATCAGTGAGTGGCAAGTGACAATTAAGCTGCATTTGGTGGCAGGCTTTATAGTGGCAAATGAGTTGATGTATTTCAGTTGCACAGTTGCATCTGGTGGCAGGCTTTAAATCAGAATTCAACACTTATTTCAGTCTGCACATGGCCTGCCCATTATTTTATTTACCACTTTTGTCCATGCCTCTTTCCCACACTGGGCACTAATCTCAGTCACAGTTTTTGCAAGCCCACAAGCCAACCCTAGCCAAAATGAGTAAAAAGCAAATGTTACTGGAGAGCTTCTTTGAAAAGGAGGAAAGATCCAATGATGAGGTAGCAGAAGACTTTAAGACTGCCAACAAAAAGAAAGTTCATTTAAAAGAAACTACCAAGGGTCCTTCTTAAATTATGGGTTCATTGCAACAGGTAATTCACATTCTCCAAGCCTACTTTTTATAATACTATCCAATGAAGCCATGAAACCTTAAAAATTTCTTCACCACATGGAGACCAAACACCCTGCATTAAAAGACAAGCCATTGGAGTTTTTCAAAAGAAAAAACTATGAACACAAAGAACAGAAGCAATTATTGAAGTCCACCATTTCATCAAATGTGTGGAGAGTATGCGCTCTGTGGGGAGAGCATCATTCTTGGTGGCTAACTATATTTCTAAAGCTAGGAAATCCCTTTACTATTGGTGAAAAGTTAATCCTGACTGCTGCTAAGGACATTTGTTGTGAACTTTTAGGAGAGGCTATACTTTCAAAGGTGGCAAGTATTTTGGCTAGCCCTATAACTAGACAAATTGATGAAATAGCAGAGGATATTGAGGTACAACCGTTAGAGAGGATTAATGAGTCACTGTAGTTTGTAATCCAGGTTGACAACTCTACTGATGTTGATAACAAGGCAACAATGCTTGTTTTTAGGTGATACATTTTCAGGAGGATGTGCAGGAGGATATGTCATGTGCCTTTTTATTGTCAACCAACACTACGACTGCAGAACTATTTTAGTCTGAATGAACACATATCAGGAAAACTGAATTGGTCATTTTGTGTTGGTACATCCATGGACAGAGCGGCTGCCACGACTGGATTACCTTCTGGTTTCACTACTTGCGTCGGAGAGGTCACTTCTGAATGTGAATCTGTGCTTCTGAATTTGATTCTATGCACTGTGTTATCCGTTCAGAAATGCTGGCTAACTAACAACTGTCATCTGAATTTAGCAGTGTTTTGCAGGGTAAGATTAAAATGATCAACCACATTTAAATACATGCCCTTAACTCATGTCTGTTTGTGCAGCTCTGTAAGGAGATATATGTAGAACACACACATCTTATGTTATACAGAGAAGTAAGATAGCTTTCTAAAGGTAGATCACTGGCCAGAGTTCTTGAGTTACAAGAGCTACTCCAGAGATTTCTTTTAGGAAAACAGTCACCACTGGCAGACATTTCAGTAACACAGAATGAGTCACAAATTTGCTTTCTTGGGTGGCATATTCAACCTGCTTAATGAACTTAATTTGTCACTTCATGGCAGAATGACAGCTCTGTTCAAATCAGAGGATAAAGTGTCTGCATTCAAAGCCAAACTGGAATTATGAGGGCAACAAGTGAACATTGGGAGTTTTGATATGTTTTAAACATTAGCAGAGATTTTGAAAGAGACTGAGTGAGGGCCTTCTTTTCTCCCAGCTGGCTCACGATCACCTATCTCAGCTTTCAAAAGAGTTTGAGCATTAATTCCCGATCACAAAAGATGTCCAAACTGGCAAGGAATGGATCTGTGACCCATTTGTGAATAAACCAGGTGAATAAACTTTGTCTGTGCTAGAAGAGGATCAACTGCTTGAGATTGCAAATGACAGTGGCCTTGAAAGTATATTTGAGACAACTTCAAATCTCCATACATTCTGGATTCAAGTGGAATACGTTGAGATTGCCAAAAGAGCACTGAAAAGCTTGCTTCCATTTCCAACATCTTACCTCTACCTCTGTGTAACAGGGCTTTCTCTAGTGACAGCAACCAAAACAAGATTACAGAGTGGACTGGACACAGACAACACACTTCATGTGTCACTGCCTCCCATCACCCCCAGATGGGACTGTCTAGTTACAGGAAAACAAGCTCCAGTATCCCACTAATTCTGCATTATGGTGAGTTGTATAATTATTTTATTACATATCACAATGTAATAATAATAGAAATAAAGTGTAAAATAAATGTAAAGTGTTTGAATCATCCTGAAGTCACCCTCCATCCCATTCTATGGGAAATTTTCTTCCACAAAAGCAGTCTTTCATGCTAGAAATGTTGGGGACCGCTCTTCCAGAAGACTCTCTATGAACTCTGAATTAGCAAATGCTGAATCATTACTCCAAGGAGAAACACAGGGTTACGTTCCTGTGACCTTCTTGTCATATTTTCATCAATCCACCAATACACAACCTTATTTTATGCATGATTCTGTTTAAAGACACTTGTTTACTATATAGAGTTGACCCACTAACATTGAGCTCATGGCTGACAGCACTATAACCCAAGCTTAAATGAGATTTAATTGACACAAATATTTTCTTCAGAAGGCACATCACCATCTTCTTGCAATTAGGAATACAAGACAACACTTCAGCACTGAGCTTGGGGTTCAACTTCAACAGGGAAATTTCCAACAGGAAGCACAAAAAATGTGAGAAAAGTGGCACATTAAAGAGACTGAGAAAAGAACACTTGTTTACAGTATTTGAACTGAAACAAGAAGGTTGATTTTTTTTTTTTCCTGTCTTACCTGGGAGTATGTGGGTTGGATAAGTCAAATATTTTGCAATTCTGCACATGTCTGCACATGACTGTTAAAATGCTATGAGTATTGACTTGGGGGTTATAAATTCTAGTGGGTAAGTGAATTCACAAATATGAAATCTGTGAATAATGATGACCAACTGTACCTTTATCATTGGTAAATCCCTGCTAAATATCTCTATATTCTTGCCTCTAAATTGTCACAGTTAATTTTTGGTTTATATACTTGTAGTGGCACCCCTCTGTCCCACTCACCTGTAAAACCAATGAGGCAGTTGGAACATTGATATGTTGGGATTAAGTTTTACAGCATGTCTGTGACAAAGCCAGGACTAGACCACAGATCTCAAGATGTGTGATCCAGTGGCTTTTCAGTCAAATCGCATGACTTTAAAAGCTTCCACTCCAGCATGTGTGAGTTTCCTTTCAGAGGTGGTCCTGAGCCTGATTGTCATTGTCTGATACTCTGTTAGCAGAAAAGGGAAGCATCCAGAAAACCCCCATTCACCTTCTGACTTTAGTTCATGAACCCTTTGTGGATTAAACTGTAGATTGTGCCCATTAAAAATTCAAATGAATGTGATGTTGAGCAAAATCAAGCTTATGAGACTTCATGAATGTATCATATGAATTAGCTCTGAAGTAATAGGATTGAGGCTAGGTACAGCTGATTGAGAAATGGCCCTTAGTAAGACAGATAGGACGTGGGGAAACCCTCCAAGAGACTGACAACCTAGAAGAGAACATGCCAGCTCCTACACAGTTGCCTTCCCTGGCTCACTGAGACAAAAGTGGAAGCCACTAGAAAAGCTATTTTATCAAAGCTCAAGAATTCTGTCTTGTAGCTTAACATCTGCTTTAAGAAATAGCCTCCACTGGGATGTCCTTTCCCATTTGACAGCATTTGTGTTCATGATAGTTCTGTTTCATTGTTTTGCTTTTTTCTTTCTGTGAGGATCTCCCTCCTTTATCCCGCCTATGGGCTTCTTGCTTTGAGATGCAAACACTGTTTTATCTTGTTTGGATATTAGTAAACTCACTGCTTGGAATTTCTTTTCTGCTTTTGGGTGAAAACTAATTTCTTTCATGGAAGCAAAATTTTATAATTAGAATGTTATTATTTCTCTTCATTTTCCCAAACGCCAATCTTCCACTAAATTATTCAAGAAATATGTGTCATATACTTAAAACATGCTTCCTAAATTTCTCTAAAGGAAATACTGAACATTACCAGTAAAAGTTCAGTACTGTGCCCCAACAGCTATTGGCTTGCCCATAACAGTTCTAGTTTATGTCTGTCGTCCCAACAAAATTATTCAAAACACCTCCTCTCACTTGTGGATGACAAGTTATATGGTTATTTTATAGATAATACCAGTGTAAGAAATAAAAAAGGAAGTACTGATAAAGTTGGCATTCCCAAACCATCCTAGACCAGGTTTACACATAAATATACAAGCAGCTTATTCAGCTCAATACGAGAAAAATGAACAACCCAATCAAAAAGTGGGGAAAAGACCTAGACAGACATTTTTCCAAAGAAGACATCCAGATGGCTAATAAACACATGAAAAGATGCTTAACATCACTCATTATTAGAGAAATGCAAATCAAAACCACAATGAGGTGTCATCTCATGTCAGTCAGAATGGCTATCATCAAAAAGTCTACAAACAATAAATGCTGGAGAGGGTGTGGAGAAAAGGGAACTTTTACACTGCTGGTGGGAATGTAAACTGATACAGTCACTATGGAGAACAGTGTGGAGAGTCCTTAAAAACAGAAAAGAACTGCCATGTGACCCAGCAATCCACTGCTGGGCATACACACTGAGGAAACCAGAATTGAAAGAGACACATGTACTTCAATATTCATTGCAACACTGTTTACATTAGCTAGGACATGGAAGCAACCTACATGTCCATCAGCAGATGAATGGATAAGGAAGTTGGGGTACATATACACAATGGAAAATTACTCAGCTATAAAAATGAATACATTTGAGTCAGTTCTAATGAGGTGGATGAACCTGGAACCTGTTATACAGAGTGAAGTAAGTCAGAAAGAGAAAGACAAATACTGTATTTTAATGCATATATATAGAATTTAGAAAGATGGTACCGAAGATCCTACATGCAGGGCAGAAAGGAGACACAGATTTAAAGAACAAACTATTAGTCTCAGTGGGAAAATGTGAGGGTGGGATGATTTGAGACAATAGCATTGAAACATGTATGTTACCATATATAAAACAGATGACCAGCGCAAGTTCGATGCATGAAGCAGGGCATCCAAAGCTGGTGCTCTAGGACAACCCAGAGGGATAGGGTGGGAAGGGAGGTGGGAGGGGGTTTCAGGAGAGGGGGGACACATGTGTAACTGTGGCTGATTCATGCCAATGAGTGGCAAAAACCATCACAATATTGTAAAGTAATTATCCTGCAATCAAAATAAATAAATTAATTTTACAAAAAAGGAAAAAAATAATTGGCTGGAGTTTATATCATTCTAAAATATAAAAATTACCTGTCTTTTCCTTTAGAACTTCTTTGACTTTTAAGACTAGTTGTGTTATAAGACTAACAGACCTCCTTCTAATACTTGTTGACTTATTCTATGCTTTAAATATCTATTTTTAACTACAAAAGTAGCAGACTTTTGTTGCAGAAATTTTAGAAAATGCAAACAAGCTAACAGAAGAAAATAAAAATCATCCATCATGTTTTCACTTGGATAATCACTGTTAATACTTATTTTACATCTACCATATTCTTTTCCCCTAGAAATCATAGCTATATTGTATCACATAATATCTGTATTTTATAATTATAAAAATAGAATTTTGGAGTCTGTTGATTCTTAATTTGCTGTTTCACTAACAAAATATTTTAATTGTTTTTCCATTGTTAAAAATATTCTCCTACAAAAGCAAGTAGAACAGAATGTTGAACAGTATTAGTTATTTGAATTTACCATAATTTATTAAAAATCTTAGCCTTTTTGAGATCTTTCCCCAAAGAAGGTAAAACAATGAGGCAGGGGCTTAAGTTAAGGCTGTATTTTAGACAGACATAAAGAAGAGGCTACATGCTAGGACTGCACTGGGGGACAGTCCTGGATGGTTGCAGTGTTCAATTGTGTGACGATAAGAGGCCTAATGAAATGATCTCTTGAGATTCATTTCTCTCCCTCATTTGTTATTTCTGTGATACTTTAATATATAGGAAGGAAACTGACACTTGATTATTTTTATTTAAGATTGACTCTATTATTGTGCTTCTTAATAGCAGCAGTAGAACTTACTTTCTGCAGCCTTAATGATACCATGCAATTAAATGTTTTTAATTAAATATTTCCTTATTAGGCATAAAAATCTCAAATTGTGAAACTGTTGGAACTCACTAGTTGATAGTTTACATAAATATCAGAATGAATTATTTTTGGTAGTGAAAACATTATTTTCATAATTTTTGTTTGGTTTCTAGTTATTTTAACAGTATTAATTTAATATTGTTTGTTGTTCAGTCTTTTAAGTCATGTCCAACTCCTTGCGACCCCATGGACTGCACCATGCCAGGCTTCCCTGTCCTTCTCTATCTCCCAGAGTTTGCTCAAACTCATGTCCATTGAGTCAGGGACACCATCTGATTATCTCATCCTCTGCTGCCTGCTTCTCCTCCTGCCCTCAGTTTTCCCCAGGATCAGGGTCTTTTCCAATGAGTCAGCTCTTCTCATCAGGTGGCCAAAGTATTGGAGCTTCAGCTTCAACATCAGTCCTTTCAACGAATATTCAAGATTGATTTTCTTTAGGATTGACTGGTTTGATCTCTTTGCAGGCCAAGGGACTCTTAAGAGTCTTCTCCAGCACAATTCAAAAGCATCAGCTCTTTGGCACTCAGCCTTCTATATGGTCCAACTCTCATGTTCTTACATGACTACTGGAAAAACCATAGTTTTGACCATATGGATCTTTGTCAGCAAAGTGATGCCTGTTTTTTAAATGCTATTTAACTTTGTCATGGTTTTCCTTCCAAGGAGTAAGCATCTTTCAATTTCATGACTACAGTCACTGTCCACAGTGATTTTGGAGCCAAAAAAAAAAAAAAAAAAAATCTGTCAGTGTTTCCACTTTTCTCTCTTCTATTTGCCATGAAGTTATGGGATAGGGTGCTGTATTCTCATTAAGCCAGCTTTTTCACTCTCCTCTTTCACCCCCGTCAAGAGGCTCTTTAGTTCCTCTTCACTTTCTGCCATTAAAGTGTTCCATCTGCATATCTCAGGTTGTTAATTTTTCTACTGGCAATTTTGATTCCAATGCCAGGTTGGTGAGTCATCCAATCTGGCATTTCACATGATGTACTCTGCATATAGGTTATATAAATAGTGTGACTATATACAGCCTTGTTATACTCCTTTTTCCAACTCTGAACCAGTCTGCTGTTCAATGTCTGGTTCTAACTGTTGCTTCTTGACCCACATATAGGTTTCTCAGCAGACAGGCAATGTGGTCTGGTATCCACATCTCTCAAAGAATTGTCAGCAGCTTGTTGTGATCCACAAAATCCAAGGCTTTGCAGTCAATGAAGTAGATGTTTTGGTGGAATTCCCTTGCTTTCTCTATAATCCAGCAGATGTTGTCAACTTAATCTCTGGTTCCTCTGCCTTTTCAAAACCCAACTTACACATCTGGAAGGTCTTGGTTCACTGTACTGCTGAAGCCTCGCTTGAAGGATTTCGAGTGTTACCTTGCTAGTATATGAAATGAGTGCAATTGTATGGTAATTGGAACATCCTTTGGCATTGCCCTTCTTTGGAATTGGAATGAAAACTGGCATTTTCCAGTCCTGTGGCCACTGCTGAGTTTTCCAAATTTGCTGATATACCATGAGCAGCACTTGAATACCATCATCATTCAAATAGGTCGGCTGGAATTCCATCACCTCCCCTAGCTTTGTTTGTAGTGATGCTTCCCAGGGCCCAGTTGACTTCATAATCCAGGATATCTGGTTCTAGGTGAGTGGCCACACCATCATGGTTATCTGGTTATACACCTTTTTTGTATAGTTCTTCTGTGTAGTCTTGCCACCTCTTCTTAATCTCTTCTGCTTTTGTTTGACTTCTAGTTATTTAAACAGTATTAATACAAAAACAATGAACTTTAAAATTCACTATAAATAGAAGATAAAATGCCTTGTATTTTCAAATACAGCTCTGACAATTATCAACTTTCCATGGTATTTTTTCATCTAACCTCTTTTATGTCAAGAATATTTGATGCTAGCAGGATTTTATTGAGACACAATTTACACATAGAAAAATGCGCAAATCTTAGTGTGTAGCTTGATGAATTTTGACAGATGGAGCTACCACTGCAATCAAGTTTTAGAACATATCCATTAGCCCAGTTCCCGGTGCTCTTTCTTAGTTAATTTTTGCCCTGTCCCCCACTCCAGCCTCCTCCTTCCCCAAACAGTTAACCATTATTCTGAACTATCACTATGGATAAATTCTGGCTGTTTTTAAACTTCATATCAATAGAATCATATATATATATACATATATGTAGTGTGTACGTTTTTGTGTTTCTTTTGGTTAGCATAAGTGTTATTGTTTGTTTGTTTGTTTATTTCTTCTCCCCTTGTTTTTAGACTCATCCATATTGCTGGGTATAAATCATGTTCATTTTTACTGCTGAGTAGTATTTTGTTGTCAGGATATATCAAAGTTTGTCCATTTTTTGAGCTTTCAGTACTCAAAATTCTTTGAGTTTTCAGTGCGGGGCTATTATGAATAAGCTGCTGTGAATAATCTTGTGCAACCTATTTTGTGGACTTGAGTTTCATCTCTCCAATGTGTCATTTCCTTTGTTGGAATTATTTTTGTCTTATATGATTTCTGTCATTTGTGCTTAAAGAGATTCTAGTAAGTAGTTGGAGAACAAATTTTTGACATGTAGGCATTTACCAAAACAACTTACTTGAGTTACTTCTTATATCAGAAAACACTTTGTATTGAAATGATAGATTACTCTAATATTATTCTAAGGTCAAAATGTGGTATTTTATGTCAGCAAATTATTTTTTGAGATTTGTGAAGTGTCCACTGTGAGCATCTTAGCTGAATTGGCTTTAAGAGAATTATCAAACAACTCAAGCTTTAAATATGAGTACTACTAAAAAAAAAAAAAAATCAGCCCTATTACACTAATTTCTTACTTGTTTTTCTTCTCAATGGTGGAACTCAAGATTTGAAAGTTTGAGTGAAATACTGTTACAAGTCAATAATGGGAACAATAGGTGCTCTTTTGAGGGCTTTCTTTTGCCAGGAATTTGTTCTGGGTTTCATTTAGCTAAACTAAACTGTCATTTATACACTGTATAAGTTTTTGTAATAAAGATAAATAAATATGTTTCAAGGAAATGAAAAACCAAGTTAAAAAGGGTCTGAGCTTTCTGTTTTGAAGTTTAATAGAAATTACACTTCATCTTTTTCCTATTTCTAGACTTTACTGGATATGGAAACACAAGGCCACCACAGGAGAGCCAATAGTGATATTTCTAGTTAGGCTTAACATTGCGTGGTAATTTTTAATCAATTAGTGGTTAAAGTGTTTTTTTTTCTTCTTAAAATAGATTCCCAAAATTCATTAAAGGATGAAACATTCTATGTAAGTGAACAGAGCCTCTATTTGTGGATCACTATTCAAAGCACCAATAAAATTTAATGTCAATTTATGTACAGAAATCTTTCTCATGGTTTTCTTACCCATGACATTTTCTTTTAGCTTAGTGAACTTTCAAAAAATAGCTATGTTAAATATTTGAAAGGTGGTCATTATTTTGTTTTATTATTATTATTTTTAGTTGGGAAGTAACTGAGGTGGTCCTTAAAGGTAACTCATTATCTATCAGAAGATAGGAAACTTAATTTCAAAATGGCTTTTGAATTCAACTCATTTATGATAAAAATTTTCCAGAAAGTAAGCACAGAGATATTCTCTCGCAACATAATAAAGGCCATATATGACAAACCTGTAACAAACATCATTATCAATGATGAAAAACTGAAAGCATTTCCTCTAAGATCAGGAAAAAGCCAAGGATGTCCACTCTTGCCACTATTATCAATATAGTTTTTTTTAAGTCCTAGCCACAGCAATCAGAGAAGAAAAAAAAATAAAAGGAATCCAAATTGGCAAAGAAGTAAAACTGTCACTGTTTGCAGATAAGAGGTGGCAAGAATACACAGAAGAACTGTACAAAAAGGATCTTAATGACCCAGATAATCATGATGGTGTGATCACTCACCTAGACCCAGACATCCTGGAATGTGAAGTCAAGTGGGCCTTAGGAAGCATCACTGCCAACAAAGTTAGTGGAGGTGATGAAATTTCAGCTGAGCTATTTCAGATCCTAAAAGATGATGCTGTGAAAGTGCTGCACTCAATATGCCAGCAAATTTGGAAAACCCAGCAGTGGCCACAGGACTGGAAAATGTCAGTTTTAATTCCAATCCCAAAGAAAGGCAATCCCAAAGAATGCTTAAACTACCACACAGTTGCACTCATCTCACATGCTAGTACAGTAATGCTCAAAATTCTCCAAGCCAGGCTTCAACTGTGAAGCCTGTATTTGAACTGTGAACTTCCAGATGTTCAAACCAGATTAGAAAAGGCAGAGGAACCAGAGATCAAATTGCCAACATCCGCTGGATCATCAAAAAAGCAAGAGAGTTCCAGAAAAACATCCATTTCTGCTTTATTGACTATGTCAAAGCCTTTGACTGTGTGGATCACAATAAACTGCAAAATTCCGAAAGAGATGGGAATAATAGACCACCTGACCTGCCTCCTGAGAAATTTGTATGTAGGTCAGGAAGTAACAGAAATAGACATGGAACAACAGACTGGTTGTAAAAAGGAAAAGGAGTGTGTCAAAGCTGTATATTGTCACCCTGCTTATTTAACTTATATGCAGAATACATCATGAGAAACGCTGGGCTGGAGGAAGCACAAGCTGGAATCAAGATTTCTGGGAGACATATCAATAACTTCAGATATGCAGATGACACCACCCTTATGGGAGAAAGTGAAGAACTAAAGAGCCTCCTGATGAAAGTGATAGAGGAGAGTGAAAAAGTTGGCTTAAAGCTCAACATTCAGAAAACTAAGATCGTGGCATCAAGTCCCATCACTTCATGGCAAATAGATGGGGAAACAGTGGAAACAGTGGCAGAATTTATTTTTTTTGGCTCCAAAATCACTGCAAATGGTGATTGCAGCCATGAAATTAAAAGATACTTACTCCTTGGAAGGAAAGTTATGACCAACCTAGACAACATATTAAAAAGCAGAGACATTACTTTGCCAACAAAGGTCCGTCTAGTCAAGGCTATGGTTTTTCCAGTGGTCATGTATGGATGTGAGAGTTGGACTAGAAAGAAAGTTGAGTACTGAAGAATTGATGCTTTTGCACTGTGCTGTTGGAGAAGACTCTTGAGAGTCCCTCGGACTGCAAGGACATCCAACCAGTCAATCCTAAAGGAGATCAATCCTGAGTGTTCATTCAAAGGACTGATGTTGAAACTGAAACTCCAATACTTTGGCCACCTGACATGAAAAGCTGACTCATTTGAAAAGACCCTGATGCTGGAAAAGATTGAAGGCGAGAGGAGAAGGGATGACAGAGTGACAGAGGATGAGATGGTTGGATGGTATCACTGACTCAATGGATATGGGTTTGGGTGAACTCCGGGAGTTGGTGATGGACAGGGAGGCCTGGCGTGTTGCAGTCCATGGGGTCTCGAAGAGTCAGACACGACTGAGTGACTGAACTGAACTGATAATATATGTAGAAAATCTGAAAAAATGATACCTGAAAATTACTAGAGTTAATAAATTTGGTCAAGTTGCAGAGTACAAAATTAATACACAGAAATCTCTTGCATTCCTATACACTAGCAGTGAAATATCTGAAAGAAAAATAAAGAAAACAAGCCCATTTACCATCACATCAAAATGAATAAAATACTTAGGATAAATCTACCTAAGGAAGCAAAAGACCCATTACTCAGAAAACTATAAGACACTGATAAATCAAAGATGGCACAAACAGATGGAGAGACATAACATGTTCTTAGATTGGAAGAATCAATACTCTCAAAATGACTATATTACCCAGAGCTATCTACAGATTCAATACAATCCTTATTAAATCACAACAGAATTTTTCACAAAGTTTGAACAAAAAAATTTGTAATTTGCATGGAAACACAAAAGATCCCAAATAGCCAGAGCAATCTTGAGAAACAAAAATGGAGCTGAAGGAATCAACCTCCCTGCCTTCAAATTATACTACAAACTCACACTTATCAAAAGAGTTTGGTAAGGGCACAAAACAATTATAGAACAATGGAACAGGATAGAAAGTCTAGTGACAAAATCCATGCACCTAAGGGCACCTTATCTTTGACAAAAGAGGCAAGACTATACTATGGAAAAAAAGTAGTATCTTCAGCAACTGGTGCTGGGAAGACTGGTCAGCTCTATGTAAAAGAATGAAATTAGAACACTTCCTAACACCACATACAAAAATAAGCTCAAAATGGATTAAATATATAAATTTATGGCTAGATACTATACATTTTTAGAGGAAAAGAGGTAGGATGCTCTTTACGTTAATCACAGCCAGATCCTCTTTGACCCACCTCTTAGAGATGTTGTTGTTCAGTCACTCAGTCACGTTCAACTCTTTGTGACTCCATGTACTGCAGCATGCCAGCCTTCCCTGTCCTTCACTATCTCACGGAATTGGCTCAAACTCATGTCCATTGGGTTGGTGATGCCATCTAACCATCTCCTCCTCAGTCACCCCCTTCTCCTCCTGCCCTCAATCTTTCCATGATTTAGGGTCTTTTCCAATGAGTCAACTCTTCACATCTGGTGGCCAAAATATAGGAGCTTCAGCTTCAGTATCAGTCCTTCCAATAGATTTTCAGGATTGATTTCCTTTAAGGTTGACTGGTTTGATCTCCTTGCTGTCCAAGGGACTCTCAAGAGTCTTCTCTGGCACCACAATTCAAAAGTATCAATTCTTCACAACTCAACCTTCTTCACGGTCCAACTCTAAAATCCATACATGACTACTAGAAAAATCATACATTTGACTATACAGACCTTTGTTGGCAAAGTAATGTCTCTCTCTCTTTTTTTAAACACATTGTTATATGGATATAAAAATAGGAGCTAATTAAATTTAAGAGTTTTGTACATCAAAAGAAACCATAAACAAAGCAAAAAACAACTCTTAGAATGGGAGAAAATATTTGCAAATGGAGGAACCAAAAAGATGTTAATCTTCTAAATATACAATCAGCTTATGCAGTTCAATACCCAAAAAGCAAACAACCCAATCAAAAAATGAGTGGTAGGTATAAATACACATTTCAGAAAAGAAGACATACAGATGGCCAACAAAAATATGAAAGGATGCTCAACATCACTAATTATTAGAGAAATACAAATAAAAATTGCAATGAGGTGCCACCTCATATTGTTCAGAATGAGCATCATCAAAAAATTCACAGAGAATAAATACTGGGGAGGGTGTGGAGAAAAGGGTACCCTCCTCCACTCTTGATGAGAATGTAAATTTGTGCAGCCACTGTGGAGACCAATATGAATGCTCTTTTAAAAACTAAAAATAAGGCTACTGCATCATCCAGCATTCTGACTCATAGAAATATATCCAGAGAAAGCCATAATTTGAAAAGGTACATGAACCCCAATGTTCATTGCAGCACTATTTACACTAGTGAGGACATGGAAGCAACCTAAATGTTCATCAGTGGAGGAATGTATAAAGATGTGGTACAGAAGATATATAAAGAAGATACGTACAGTGAAATGTGTGCGTGCATGTGTGCTATGTTGCTTCGATTGTGTTTGACCTTCAGGACTGTGACCCTGAGGACTGTAACCTACCATGCTCCTCTGTCCATGGGATTCTCCCAACAATCATACTGGAGTGGGTTGCCATGCCCTCCTCCAGGGGGTCTTCCCAACACAGGGGTCAAACTTGCATCTCTTATGTCTTCTGCATAGTGGGTTCTTTACCACTAGCACCACCTGTGAAGCCTGCAGTGGACTATTACTCAGCCATAAAAAAGCTGAAATAATGCCATTTGAAGCAACATGAATGGATCTAGAGATTGTCCTACTTAATGAAGTGAGTCAGACAAAGAAAGACAAATAAATGAGTTTGCTTTTATGTAGAATTAAAGAAAAAGAGTATAAACAAATTTATCTACAAACAGAAATAGAGTTACATATGTAGAAAACAAACTTATGGTTACCAGAGGGTAAGGCATGGGAGGGATAAATTGAGAGACTGGAGTTGACATATATGCAGTACTATATATAAAATAGCTAATAAGGGCCTACTGAATAACAGAGGGAGCTATACTCAGTACTCTGTAATATCCAATATGGGAAAGAATCTGAAAAGGAGTGGATAAATGTGTATATATAACTGATTCACTTTGCAGTAGGCCTGAAACTAACACAACATTGTAAATCAACTATACTTCAATAAAAGTTTAAAAAAAAAGACAACGATAAAACCAAAGTTGTTTTTTTACTGTGCAGACTTTGAAAACATCTAATCATTTTAAAGCTACCGATTGGTTCCTTTCCAAGGATCACATGAATTTTGCCTCTGTGATTTAAGATCTAAAATTCTTGCTTTGGCATTTTTTGTGTCTTTGTTTAGAAACTAGTGGAACAAATTCTGTCATCTCTTATCTTTGTTATATTTCTTAAGCTTTTGTGATATCCATAAATATGACTGCCCTCTATCTGTGGACACATGTAGTCTGTGTTTCATCCCAGAGTTATATTTTAAGAAATATGTTAAAGAACCACAACTGTACAGGAGACAGGGATCAAGACCATCACCAAGAAAAAGAAATGCAGCAAAGCAAAATGGCTGTCTTAGGAGGCCTTACAAATAGCTGTGAAAAGAAGGCAAGCAGAAAGCAAAGGAGAAAAGGAAAGATATACCCATTTGAATGCAGAGTTCCAAAGAATAGCAAGGAGAGATAAGAAAGTCTTCCTCAGTGATCAGTGCAAAGAAATAGAGGAAAACAACAGAATGGGAAACACTAGAGATCTCTTCAAGAAAATTAGAGATACCAAGGGAACATTTCACACAAAGATGGGCTCCATAAAGGGCAGAAATGGTATGGACCTAACAGAAGCAGAAGATATTAAGAAAAGGTGGCAAGAATACCCAGAAGAACTGTACAAAAAAGATCTTCACAACCTAGATAATCATGATGGTGTGATCACTCACCTAGAGCCAGACATCCTGGAATGTGAAGTCAAGTGGGCCTTAGGAAGCATCACTATGAACAAAGCTAGTGGAGGTGATGGAATACCAGTTGAACTATTTCAAATCCTGAAAGATGATGCTGTGAATGTGCTACACTCAATATGCCAGCAAATTTGGAAAACTCAGTAGTGGCCACAGGACTGGAAAAGTCAGTTTTCATTTCAATCCCTAAGAAAGGCCAAAGAATGCCAAAGAATGCTAAAACTACCACACACTCACACTCATCTCACATGCTAGTAAAGTAATGCTCAAAATTCTCCAAGCCAGGCTTCAACAATATGTGAACCATGAACTTCCAGATGCTCAGGATATGTTTAGAAAAGGCAGAGGAACAAGAGATCAAATTGCCAACATCTGCTGGATCATCAAAAAAGCAAGAGAATTACAGAAAATCATATATTTCTGATTTATTGACTATGCCAAAGCCTTTGACTGTGTGGATCACAACAAACTGTGCAAAATTCTGAAAGAGATGGTAATATCAGACAATCTTACCTGCCTCCTGAGACATCTGTATGCAGATCAAGAAGCAAAAGTTAGAACTGGACATGGAACAACAGACTGGTTTCAAATAAGAAAAGGAGTACACCAAGGCTGTGTATTGTCACCCTGTTTATTTAACTTACATGCAGAATACATCATGAGAAAC
The DNA here is from genome assembly GCF_023699985.2 of Odocoileus virginianus. Classification (NCBI taxonomy): domain Eukaryota; kingdom Metazoa; phylum Chordata; class Mammalia; order Artiodactyla; family Cervidae; genus Odocoileus; species Odocoileus virginianus. The sequence goes on from NC_069682.1 coordinate 44,983,237, forward strand.
ACTGGGCTGGATGAAACATAAGCTGGAATCAAGATTGCTGGGAGAAATATCAATAACCTCAGATAAGCAGATGACACCACCCTTATGGCAGAAAGTGAAGAAGAACTAAAGAGCCTCTTGATAAAATGGAAAGAGGAGAGTGAAAAAGTTGGCTTAAAACTCAACGTTCAGAAAAGTAAGATCATGGCGTCTGGTCCCATCACTTCATGGGAAATAGATGGGGAAACAGTGGAAACAGTGGCAGACTTTATTTTTTTTTTTTGGCTCCAAAATCACTGCATATGGTGACTGCAGCCATGAAATTAAAAGACAATTTTCCTTGGAAGGAAAGTTATGACCAACCTAGACAGCATATTAAAAAGCAGAGACATTACTTTGCCAACAAAGGTCCATCTCATCAAAGCTATGGTTTTTCCAGTAGTTGTGTATGGTTGTGAGAGTTGGACTATAAAGAAAGTTGAGCACTGAAGAATTGATGCTTTTGAACTGTGGTGTTGGAGACTCTTGCAAGTCCCTTGGACTAAGCAGATCAAACCGATCCATCCTAAAGGAGATCAATCCTGAGTGTTCATTGGAAGAACTGATGTTGAAGCTGAAACTTCAATAGTTTGGCCACTGATTTGAAGAGCTGACTCATTTGAAAAGACCCTGATGCTGGGAAAGATAGAGGGCAGGAGAAGGGGACGACAGAGGATGAGATGGTTGAATGGCATCACCAACTCAATGGAGATGACAGGGAGGGAAGTGGTCCATGGGATCATGAAGAGTTAGACTTGAGTGAGTAACAGAACTGAACCACAATTGCAGGGACTGAAGTAGGTGGGTCTCCTGGATTTGGTGGAATTCATTAACAAAAGTTGAAAACTAGGTGCATTATTCTTTTGTGTAGCAAAAGCCTTCTAGTATTAATAATCATTGAAAGTGTTAGTTGCTCAGTCATGTCCAACTCTTTGAAACCCCATGAATGATAGCCTGCCAAGCTCCTCTGTCCATGGAATTCTCTAGGCAAGAAAACTGGAGTGGGTAGCCATTCCACTCTCCAGAGAGTCTTCCCAACATAGGGATCAAAACTGGGTCTACTGCAATGCTGGCAGATGCTTTACCACCTCAGCCACCATTCCTTCATGCATTAATAACTGTTAGGGATCTTAAAAGTGCCATCTTATACTGGGTTAGGGATAAATACAATTCATTTTCTATAGATGACAAAACTTTGTCCAAAAGTTTACAGTTTCCAGAGAAAATCAGACAGCAGATTTTGAGAAAAGTGTTAGTTGAAAACTAATTTCTTCATGAAGTTGGTTAGATGATGAGTTGGTTAGCCCGAATCATGGCATCTCAGCGTGTGTCATGGGCATACTTAGTTCCTTGCATAAACTACTGTGCCATTAGCATAATGAATACTGTCTTAAACTGTTATAGAAGAAATCTGTCACTAGAACCTGAAAGATCTTGAACAAATTGTGATCCTGGCAGTCTATCTTTATTTTCTACTCTGCCTGTTCTTCTTTAATGAAGGTTTCCTTCTCCATACACCACTCTCAAACTTTTCCTCGTTCTGTTCTTTGTCAGGGCCCTTTGTTAAAATTTGGATGTTAATTAAGAAGTTTAAATATCTCTTTGAGAATTATTTCTGTTTCATCAGGGGTTCAATATTTTCAGCCAAAGGAAGCCCAGGAATGAAAACTTCAGGATAATGAAGATGATCTGTTTAGCAAGTGTCAGGTAAACATGTAGCTAGTGTATGTTAGTGTGTGAATGTCACTATCTGGTTCTGACTTTTAAATTAGACCAAATAGATGACAATTGTGGCCATAGACCACAGGCAGCCCTGTATTAGAGACCCAAATATTAGTTACTATTCTCTTTTTCATCATTATTTGTGTACACATATTAAAAATATGAATATGGTGGAGATCATCATTGTGGTTATTAACAATAGATAATAACAGATAAACACAAATATAATTTAACAAAGTGATACTGTGAAGAAAATTAAATCAAGGGAAGGAAAAAAAAATTGAGATGGAGAGTCAGGGGGATCTGTCCTGGAAGATGGAAGTGAGCCCCTGCTGAATGCAGTAGGGAGCAGGCTTGTAGAAGTGAGTAGCATACTCCTTTGAAGTGTGAATGCAGGGTATGTGGAATGAGCACACCCAAGTGAAATGTGGAAATTAAATAATGGATTTCCACTATAGGAATGAAGAAAAACAAAGGTGTTGAGTTGAAAACAAGTTTTCAGAATTTCTGGGTTTTGTTTAATTACTTCTAGAACGTGTTCTTTCATGGTTTGGAGACCAGTAACTCAGGAGGAGACATGCATCCCAACACAGCCAGTATACAGTAGATGGTGATGTAGAGAGAACAGTGTAATTATGGTAAAAAAAAAAAAACAAAAACTTCCACTGAGGGAAAAGAAGAGTAGAAACAATAACATGACATTGCATATTCTCTCACTAGCTTTTAAGGAATAGTGTGGATTCCTCCGTTGGCATTGGAGTAACTTCCTTGGTCAGCCAATAAAACAGGCCACAATTCTCTGAAAAGATTCTACGGTCTCTTGTCTCCCACAGTGCCTAATTTTGTACTCTGGGAGGATGTCTCTGAGTTATTGTTATCCCCAACCAGAGCTCATATAGACTTCTAGAGGCTGTAACAGTTCAGTTTTCAGTACTACTTGCTACCTTTGGTTTATGGACTAACAGTACCTTAGACAGAAGTGGAGAGAGGAGCCAAACGCCCATTGTGAATCTGGGAGAGTGATGAGGTTCTTCAACTGGATAAAGCTTAAATATAAAATACCAGAGATCACTCCCAGGGTACTTTTTATGGCTGCCCCTGGGAAACTGCTATAGGTTTTATATTTTTATGTAATACAATAAAAATATTTTATTAATATGACATCTTTATTGAACATAAAAATTTTTCTCGGCAAATTCATTACTTCATCAAAATGTATACTTCTAAATTTTTCATTTTCATTTTAAAAAATATAACCTAAATGTTTTTTAAATTGGAGGATAATTGCTTTATAATGTTGTGATGGTTTCTGCCATATGTCAACATGAATCAGCCATAAAAATAAATAAATAAATAAATAAATAAATATGTGTGTGTGTATATATATATATATATATATATATATATATATATCCTCCCTCTTGTGCTTCCCTGCCACCCACCCTTCCATCCCATCTCCCACTCCATCTCACCCCTCTAGGCCTCACAGAACACTGGGCTAGACTCCCTGTGTTATATAACAGCTTCCCACAAGCTATCTATTTTACACAAGATGGTGTATATGTCAATGTAATATCTCTTTTTAAAAAATATTTAATTTTTAACTGGTTGAAAATTACTTTACAATTTTGTGTTGATTTCTGCCATACAACAACTCATCAGGCATAATTATATATATATATCCCTTCCCTCCCTTCTCTCCTCCCATTCCACTCCTCTAGGTCATCACTGAATGCCAGGCTAAACTCCCAGTGTTATTTAGCAATTTCTCATCAATTATTTACTTTACACATGATAGTGTACATATGTCAATGCTACTCTCTCAATTCATCCCACCCTCACCTTCTCCCACTGCATCCACAAGTCCATTCTCTACTAGGTTCTTTAGTAGTAGTATTCTAGATTACATATATATGTGTTAATATACGTTACTTTTCTCTTTCTAACTTACTTTACTCTATATAAGGCTCTAGGTTCACCCACCTTACCTAAAGGCTGACTTAAATTTGTCCCTTTTTAAGGTAGAGTAACATTCCATTGTATAAATGTATCACAACTTCTTTATCCATTCATCTGTCAGTGGACATCTAGGTTGCTTCCACGTCCTTGCTATTGTAAATACTGCTGCAACAAATGTTGGGGTGCACATGTCTTTTAGAATTGTGGAATCTCCATACTGTTATCCATAACAGCTGTGTCAGTTTACATTCCAACCAATGGTGCAAGAGGTTTCCCTTTTTTCCACATCCTTTCCCACATTTATTGTTAGTAGATTTTTTGATAATGGCCATTCTGACAACTGTGAGGTGATACCTGATTGTAGTTTTAATTTGCACTTCTCTAATAATGAGCAATGTTGAGCATTTTTCCTGTATTTATTGACCATCTATGTCTTTTTGGAGAAATGTCTGTTTAGGTCTTCTGCCCATTTTTTGATTGGATTTTTTTCTTATATTGAACTGTGTAAGCTGCTTATATATTTTGGAGGTTAACCCTTTGTCAGTTTACAATTATTTTCTCCCATTCTGAAGGTTTCCTTTTCATATCCTTTATGGTTTCCTTTATTGTACAAAATCTTTCAACTTTCCTTAGGTCTCATTTGTTTATTTTTGCTTTTACTTCCATTAATCGAGGATCTGGGTCAGAGAGAATCTTACTGTGATTTATGTCAGAGTGTACTGCCTATGTTTTCCTTTAAGAGCTTTAAGTTTTGTGCCTGTACCACACTGTTTTGACGATTGCAGCTTTGTAATATAACTTGAAGTCAAGGAAGTTGATTCCTCTAGTTCCATTTTTCTTTCTAAATATTGCTTTAATTATTTGGGGTCTTTTGTACTTCCATACAAACTATGAAGTTTTTCGTTTTAGTTCTGTGGAAAATGACATTGGTAATTTGATAGGGATTGCATTGAATTCATACATTGCTTTGGGTAGAATAGTCATTCTTACAATATTGATTCATGCAATCCAAAAACGTGGTATATCTCTCCATCTGTTTGTATTGTCTTTGGTTTCTTTCATCAGTGTCTTAAAGTTTTCTGTGTGCAGGTCTTTTGTCTCTTTAGGTAGGGTTATTATTGTTTATTATTATTATCTCTTTAGGTAGGTTTATTCCTAGGTATTTTATTCTTTCTTTCTTTTTTTGCAATGGTGCATGGGATTGTTTCTTTAATTTCCATTGATGCTACTCTCTTAATTTGTCCCACCTTCTCCTTCTCTCTCTGTGTCCACATGACCATCCTCTACATCTGTATTTCTATTCCTGCTCTGCAAGAAGGTTCATCAATACCAGTTTTAGATTTCATATATATCCATTAACATTTGTTTTTCTCTTTCTGATTTACTTCACTCTATATAACAGGCTCTAGGTTCATCCATCTCGTTTCAACTGACTCAAATTTGTTCCTTTTTAGGTCAAGTAGTTGAAAACAAGATCAATTGCCTTTGGCAAATGAAAGATTGTAAATAAGTTACAGTGATTTTTCATTTTGAGGAGGATATTTTGCTGATGCAATGTTCACTGAACCTGTTAAGAGCATTTTAAAGCTGTGACATTGGGATAACTTCTGGTAAATTATCTTGAAATACAAATTTTTATGCATCTATAACTGATGATTCTGAAGGTACATTTTTCTAAGTAGATTTAACTCCTTTTGAAGATCAATTTTGTGTAACTAAATTTAGCTCTAGATGTAATTGCATTTTAATATAAATATGTACACATATTACACATTAATAAGCATATTAATGTTTCCTCTGTTAATTCCTGGATGTGTGGAGGCTGAACAAGACACTGAAAGTGATTGTGTGATTTGTACATAATTCAAGATACCTTCTTAAGCACACCATCCTTGTACCTACAATTTTAAGAAAAAAATCAAAATGTCTTTTTTATGGTTAAAAATTTGTTGTCTGAGGCTTCATATGAAAATTGTGGTATTTTCCCACTAAGTGTGACAATCTTTACATTTAATTTTTGTTTCTAAACATGTATATATTTATTTTAAAACATTGCTGCAATTTTCAGCACCTGCTGCATCCTACATGTGTGGGCAGTCCAGACTATTTCCTCTGCTCACACACACATTCGAATGTTCCATGAAATTTCACTTATAAAACAGAAGTTCAAAGAAAAATCACGAATTTTATTAGGGGGATAGCAGAGCATTAAACTAAGTGCAGGGCCCTTCTGCTGGTGGGACCCTGTGTGACTAGGTTTTTAAAGCCAGCCCTCAGGGAGGCTGCAGAAACACTCCATTTGCCATCTTTACTCTCTTGAGGAATGTCATGCTTTCAGTGTGTTTGCATCTGGATTGACTGATCGTAGTCTGCATTTTACAACTGGACATAGGCCAGGGCCAATATTATATATTATCTGGTTTTTGAAAATATAAATCATCTTCAATTTCCCAATTTTACCTCTTAAGTAATTTTCTGTATGATTTATGTCACTTCTTGGTGACTTTTCTCATTTTCTGTATATTGTGTTCAGGCTTCAGGAGGCTACATCTTATATGAATGTATCAACAAGCTCATAACAATGGTTGAAATTGTTAAGGTCAGAGATTCAGGTCTAGATACTTACCTAAAAAGTTACCCAAACTTACCTAGTACAGTTTGTCCTCATTGGGAGAGGTTTTATAACATTTCTTCTTTCCGGGTAACAAACAATGATAACAGCTTGTTAGATATTTTCTTAACATTATAGGGTTTTTTTTTAGTGATGATAGACTATAAGGATATGCAATCTATATGATTTAAATTTCATGACTCAGTATTATGTGCTGCAGTGCCATATAACATGTACTAGTTATAAAATACAGCCACATAATATCTATGTTATAACTGGAGGGCTAAATATCAACAAGTTAGCAAATTACCCTGATGTCCTTTATACATTCTCATAGATCTTTATTTGCATGTCTAATTATGCCTTTTGTTTGATTTGCTTGATTTGAGATTTAGAAATATTTGGTTTCTGCCAAACCAAAGAGATTCAAACTTACTTGAGATATGTAAAGACTTTTTGTGATTAAGGCAGAACCCCCCTTCTTAAATCATAGCTTTGGGACATGAATATAAACAGAAACATTTCTCAAGCATGTGCCCATTCTTTCTCCCAGTTTTGGACATTAGCCAAGCTTCAGTTTAGCATTATCAAAAACAGAGCACACTGTCCTGAAAAACCCATTTAAAATAGGACTTACATTGGTTTAAGCTTTATTTATTATCTTTAAAAAAACTTTTGACATAGTTACTATTACTAGCTCTTACTTGGGAAAATGGAGTGAAATTTAATGATTTTGTGGTGAGGAAGGAGGCAAAATTTATCAGATTAAAAACTAATGATGAAGATCTGCTTTCTTATTTGGTTGGTATTTTGCACTTTTTAAAAATAAATTATTGCTTTGGATGAAAATGTGCCTCTGTCTTTACATGCATCTCTCATTTCTCACATGGCCCACAATTTAAGATTTTCTTTTAAATATTGTTTCTACATTAAAAATTATTTAACATGTATTGGTCTTTGAAACTGAATAAGGCCTTGGTCCTTTCATCTCTGGGGACTTTGGTTTAAACCTGGCTCAGTTTAAGCAGAAACAAGTTTGATCTTGTCACCCACACCTCTCCAAGCTTTTAGGATGAGTAGTAATTATAAAGACTGAAACCACTCCAAAATATGATAGCGTTTCATTCTGTTCCATGAAGAATAGGTATAAAATATTTCATTGGGCAGTCAAGGAAGATTAGCATTTTTATCAAAGATAATTACATCATACTTTAATCAGAGGAAAATTGATGAACTTTTGTAGCTTCTATTACAAACTATATTGGAAATGAAATTGGGGTATAAAGTATGAAACTTTTTACAACATTGCGAAAGACAGACTGGTACCTGGTGATCTGAGATTGCTATAATCCTTCTTGGGAGAGCAGTCCTGTATCCCTCAGGTCCCAATTCCCCCGGAAGTCTTTTCTTTATCACTTATCCAATCCTACTCTAGAAAATTGCTGACCCTCAGTCCCCTGGGGTTCCATGTTGAAGATACTAATTTAAGGTCATATCCAGCCAGAGAACATTCACATTTTAAAGGATTTATAGTCTGAAGCTGAAGAATGAAACCAGGGATTGGGAAGTTTTGGTGGACAGAAGGTGTGAGACCTGTTGTCCTCAGGTGAGCCTTTGAATCTTTCTTTGATTATCTTAAAAAGTAAATTTAAAATCTAAAACAGCTTGCTTATATGACTTGAAAAAGTCATTTGAATGAGGTAATTTTTGAGCCATTTACTCATGTGCAATTCTATTAAATTTATGATGGCCAATAATATTCTCATTTTGGTCTTTAGCTCTTTTGGTAGGTAGTCAATTGTGCTTACCAGAGAGCGATCAAAGGATATTTGAGACTAGATTTTGGCTTCCTTACTCTATTGAATATAAAATTGCTGGTTGAGGTTTTAAAACCCTTTAAATAATTTGAAGTATTCGTACTGTATTGTCATGTGAAAAAAAGTTTTCACAACACCATGTCATAATACAACTCCAATTTTGTGAAAGAGCTATGTGTATGTGTATATATCTGGTTGGGAAAAGGCAGAAAGCTATTAAATAAAATATGAATCAGTAATTTTATTTATTTCCAGATGGTGGAGAATATGAGTGAATGTTTTAGTAACTACCTCCCAACTCGAGTTTCATGTCTAAAAATGCATTTAAAAATATAACTGGAGGCTCTGTTTATGCTGAGATGGCAATAAATTAAGAAAAATACTCTAAGATATTTGTTCTTTATTTTAAAATAGCAGCATATTCAGGGATCTCATTAAAAATATAATTTGGAGTACTTGGTTTTTTTCCAGTGGTTTCTCTTTTTGTGACTGATTAATTTAAAAATATTAATTCCAAAGGCACTTTCTCTTCCAGCCTTTGAGCTAGCCACAAGGTATTTTCTGTTAATATAGAAAAGAAATTAAAGATATTTTTATATTTTCTCCCATTTCACTTGTCCAGTGACATCACTGATTAAAATCTCCATTCTTTGAAGGAAAATTTTTGAATTACTACTAATTAGAATAATTTATCTGCTGGAGAAATTGTTGAGGGGTCAACCTCCTTTTTTAGATTCTAACTAGCTTGCTAGATAAAGTTGTCATTACATTTAACTTGGTCTTTAATTATAAGCAGATGGATGAATTATTTTAATCGCTGCTATATATCTTAACAGTAGTTCATACATTGACACAAAGTGAAGAACATCAAACAGAAATTAAATGCTAGGGCAGGAAAGCAGCCAGCCTTCAAGGGAAGCAATTGATCACAACCTGTCATCTTTAAAGGCCAGAAGAATGCAAAATAAACACTTGGGATTAGTGTACTAAATATGGTTCATCAGTCTTCAGCTCTGCCCGCTGCTAATTCATCTATCTCATTTATTTTAATGCTTTATCATGTATCTACCCAGCTCTGTAATTAGCCTTTCAGGTATTCTCTTTTTTTCCCCTGCCTTTGAAATTATGTGTGGTGAGATTCTGCAAAGAGAGGATATTATTACCATACCCTACAGAAGAAGTGACTCTTGCAATGATTCTGTTTTATAACTTACATGCTGGAATTCCTGCTAAAACTTAGAGAGTGTGCTAAAGTTAGTTTAAAGAGAAAGTCTTAGTAGATTTGCTATGTTCTTTCAAATGGAGAGTTTAGTTTGGCTATAGGTAAACTGATTTTACAGGAGGAATCTGGATCTAGGCTCATTAAACTCAAAATACTAATTGATTTTTCAAAAATAAAAAGTACCAAAATTAGCTTCTGAATTAAAATTAAAAACTAGGATTTCATTGATTTGTTTCTGAGTGAAATATTTATTTTTCCTTTACTAAAAAGAATACCATTAGTAACGTGTTTTCTTCCATACCAATGCATATACTGAGATTATAGTAAGTTATATTTGGGATTTATACTCTGCCATGAATTTTTCTATAACAAAGTATTCCCACAGATCTTTTATAAGATGTAGATTTATTAATTTATTCATCAGTCTCAGAATATGACCAAAGCTGAATCACTTTAACTACTTATTACTAAGCGCTGGAAACCTGAAACAATGCATACAATCCAAATAGGTGTATTGTTTTTTTAACTTGATGTTGTAAATACGAGATGGTTTCTAGTATTTTGGGTGTAGACATAACATCAAAATACTGAGTTATCATAAGCTTCTTTACTAACTCAAGAGTATGGGATTTTCTACTTTTAGGCTCACTTTAGTATGATTCATTCATTTTGTAGGTTATCTAAGGAAGATTTAATCCTATCTGACTTTCTGTTGTAATGTCTCTAGAGTACTTCTCTTTGGTAAGTGTTGGGCAGTTCCCATGGGCTTGAACCCTGAATTCACTGAAGACCAAGATGTCTTGGTGTTTTCTGTGAAAAATCCATGTTCTAAAGTTAGAATGTATATTCATTTTAAAAATTCTCAGATGCACTAATTTATTTGCATGATTGTTCCTTTTTTCTGGTAAGGATTGATTACTTTGGAAGAAAATACTCCAAATATGGGGCTATCAACAATAATATATGGGTTTTGGAACAACAGATTGGAGGAATTTGCACACAAATGCTGAGAGTCAGCAGAGAATCAGACAAACTCATATACATTTTGTTTGTATATGAACCTAATGCAAAGAAGTCCAGATTTGGAAGCTTATATGACCCATCTACCAAATTCATTTCCCTTGTTTGTTTACAAATAAAAAACATTAGTGGGAAATTACTAGTTTTTTAAGTTAATTATTGCAGCTGTATGACTAGTTTCTGTGTAATCCTCAGAAAATCTGTTAACCTCTTGCCACCTACATTTTCTCTGTTGTAAAATGAAAATGAAATAAGATACAGTACATGAGATAGTGTATTGAAAAGCAGAGACATCAGTTTGCTGACAAAGATCTGTCTAGTCAAAGTGGTGATTTTTCCAGTAGTCATGTATGGATATAAGAGTTGGACCGTAAAGAAGGCTGAAAACTGAAGAATGGATGCTTTGGAACTGTGGTGCTGGAGAAGACTGTTAAGAGTCCCTTGGACTGCAAGGAGATAAAACCAGTCAATCCTAAATATTCATTGGATATTCATTGGATATCCTGAATATTCATTGGAAGGACTGATGCTAAAGCTGAAGCTCCAATACTTTGGCCACCTGATATGAAGAGCCAACTCATTGGAAAAGACCCTGATGCTGGGAAAGATTGAGGGCATGAGGAGAAAGGGGTGACAGGGATGACTGAGATGATTGGATGGTGTCACCAACTCAATGGACATGAGTTTGAGTGAACCTTGGGAGATAGTGACGGACAGCAAAGCCTGGCATGCTGCAATTCATAGGGTCACAGAGTCGGGCACTATTGAGTGACTAAACCAAGGCAACAACAACATGAGAAATAGCAGGATTTGATCGACTATCTTCTCTCCTTTTCACCTTCCTCCTTTTGACCTTTCTTATATGTGTATTGAGGAAGAGAAAACTAACCCCTTGTGGCCAGGAGCTAGTCTGCGACTCACAGCAGGGCCTTGGTATTCTCAAATATTAATAATTTTATAGAGTGTAGACATCAGATATAGCCATTCTGGAATCTTGATTGAGCAAGTCAAATCAAGGCAATTCCATAACATGTCAGAGCATGGACTACATCTCTAAGAAGGCTCACACTGATCCCCTCCTCCTGGTACTTGTGCTGTGTAATCTCCTTCCAAATGTGTCAGAAATGCTTCCTGTGACCAACAGCACATGGCGGAGATGATGGTGTGTGATTTTTATGGCTAAGTCATCAAAAAACATTGAGGTTTCTGTTCTGGTCTCTTATATTCCTTGCTCTGGAGGTTACAAGTCACCATGGTGTCAGGAAACTCAAGCAGTCCTGTGTTGAGCCCTGCGTGGGAAAAAACTGGGGCCACACACTAACAGCAACACTGACTTTCCAGCCCTGTGAGTGGACCATCTTGGAAGCAGATCCTGCAAGATAGGGACCTGGCAAGACTTTAAGAGTCCAGATGATAGCAGCTCTGGCAGATATTTGGACTGCTACCTCATTCGTGACCCCAAGCCAGAAACATCCTGCAAATTGCTTCCAAACTTCTGACATGTAGAAATTGTGAGAGATAATAAATATTTATTGTTTTAAGCCACTAATTTTTGAGAAAATTTTTTACATAGCAATAGGAACGTAATACTCCTTGCCAGAAGTTCATGCCTTCTTGGAGATGCAGAGCAGTCTGCTGCTGTGGTTTTCCTCTTTCAGTGGTGTTCACACATAAACAGAGAGTGGTGTGCTAGTAGATATTTAACATTCAGCTCTCACAAAAACAAAGAAACAACACCCTGATTTTTAGTATTTGCTAGTTCACCATTGCCAATTTCATACTACCAATGTGACATCACTGAACATGGAATTGGAATGATAATCAAAGTGCATATGATTATATAAAATTTCTTCCATACAGACACAATAGATATCAATAACCTTAAGAGCATAGATAATAGTAAAATGCAGTAAGATAATTAGGGGAGATGAGGTTTGAATATTTATTATTTTTACTCTTGATATAGTTTATTTTGTTGCAAGCTTACATGATTTAAATTTCAAAGGTGGTTATATATAATAATCTGCTCACAAAATTCCTGAAAGTTAAACAACTGGATCTTGTGAGCTAGTGTGAACTGGTTTCAGCACACCACTGCCAAAGTGATTTTTTGAGTGACAATATTTATTTAGATTCTTGTTTTGTTGAATTACCATTTGGGTGGTGATAAACCACATCTGTAATAAATTGTGTTAACATCTATATTGCTGATGCTGTCTGTGATGCCAATTACCTCACTGTTCACACTGTTTGCTGAACCTATGGTAGGCAACTTGTGAGCTAAGAGGCTGGAAGGAGACTTGAAGAGCCGTAGGAACTGCAGACATATTTATTCCCTCCTGGCTGGAACAGCGGCCATAACACAGACTCTCTCCCCCCTGACACAGCAGCTGTAGCCGCAGCCACAACATAACCATAACGTAGCCATGATATAACCTCATATAACATAACCATGATGTTGCCCATTGTAGCCCCAGTGCAGCCATAGCCAGGGCTTTCATGGGGAAGCTCATACAGGCCTGTAGCACAAAGTAGACCGTGACCAAGCGAGCACCTCATGACATGCATGCATAGTGCTCTAAGTGATATCAACTGTTACATAACCATGCAAAGTCATTGTTTACAGACCATGGGGTGAGAGGGTGTGAGAGCCTGACTAGCACCATCTTGCTCATTTCCCCACAACATCTATAACAAATTGTGATCAGGGCACCCTGATGAAATAATTTTAGGAATTCATGATGCATAGGTGGTAGTAGTCATTACCCTGGAAGGAGCTGTACCTATTATCTGCGTCTAGTTTAAGCTCTGAATATTGGAAGAATCAACAATTAGCCAGCATGGCCTGTGGCTGTATGAAAAGAAAACAACCGACTTTCACACTTTAGGGGTACACAATTGAGTGGACACTCTCTTTTTACTTCCACATCTGTCCTGCTTTGTGGGGTCATTATTGTCTTCCACTTCTATGCTTCTAAATCTTTTCTTAACTTCTGGAAAACCATACAATTTACTGATCATGGATATGAGCTTTCAAATCATGACTGTTTCCTTGCTCCTCAAAGTTAATAGCTGTGAAAACATGGGCACATTACTTAGCCTCTTTAATATTCAACTTCTTTATCCACGAAGAGCATTGTTATGAGTACTCCATGAAATTGTGTCTGTAACAGGCTTTCATAGTACCTGATGTGGATAATGTATAATATAATTAGCCACTATATATTCAAAATAACTAGCCAATTCACTGACACCATCTCACGCTGACATGAACTTTAGTTTTCAGAAGTCCCTTTGGATCTTTTTGCATTATAAGTTGCCTCCTAAAATCTTCATTCTATTCTAAAAGTATCTTCCCAAAATGCTTAATCTGAGAGAGGTGGTGAAAGATGGAGGGGGCAGGCCAGGTAACCCAAGAAACTTCCAATTTCTGGTCAGATAATGCACTGGAAAGGGAAGTATCTCTCTTATAGGACTAAAGTCATCCTCTTAGTGGGAAAAAGGGCAACACCTTCTCCTCATGGAAACATGAAGATGGAGAATCATTGTATGTTGGTTACTTTCCCTGTGTTTTCCTTTCTGAGTTTCTCGTAAATACCATTAAAAGCAGACCCATTAAGCCAAGGACTGCAAGATCTTTTGTCTTTGTTAGAGCCTCCTCTTATCCCAGTTGGGGTTGTGGAAGGAAGTATTTATTCTGGACTAGGACAAGATCCTTGGTTTAGGTTCTACTCTCCTAATCCATGTCCCCTTGGTCTTTCAGTGGTAGTCATGGAAAAGTGGCACCATATATCACCAGTTATCCAAATTGTCTTCGCATTCACTCCCCTGAGTAACTCTGAATTCATTAAAGACAAATTTGAGTCTCAGTTCTACTCCTTACCTTGGACAAATCACTTAAGTCCTCAAAACTTCTGTGTATTAAGCCATATAATGCTCATAGGAATGGCTTCACTTCTCAGGGTTGTCATGAGGATTAAATGATGTATAATGTTGCCGCATATAAAGTATTTAATAAAATGATATATTTACAGAGTAACTACACATATGCAGGAAATACTCCTCAATATGGATTTTTCTATTTCAGCTATTTTCTATTTGTTTCACCAATCAGTTCAAAAATTTTCCTTGCAAATATGCATTCTAAGTGACTTAAAAGATTGTACTGTGGCCTGGAATATTCAGCTTCATTCTCTAGAGCCTCAAGCAGTGCCAAAAGCCAGAAGAATGTATTTTTTCAAACATGTGACTACAGGGAACAATGATGTTGTACCTCGAATTAGGCCAAGAACATTTAAAAAGAAAAAAGAAAAGAACCATTCATGCTCCAGAAGGTGATGAAAGACAGAGGAGCATGGTGACACAAAGCTGATGGCCGTGGCACACATCTTCTGATGATGCCAGAGAACTGACAAGCCGACTGGACAAGAGAGACACTCATGGGCTAACCCGGCAGCTACTTGAATGTCTTGTTTCTTATCAGTCTCCTTGGAGGGGATGCTCAGAGGAAACCTTTGACGATCTGATGCCTGGGCTCAAACTAATTTTTGTCATGTTGGTGCCACATCACAGCACTGCCCACCCTTGACCCTCCCACCCTCCCTCTCCATTTCATCCTAAAATTACAAATATTTTCACTGACCTTATTCCTTCCCTCCCCCCACTTTCTTTGATGAATCAGTCAGATGATGGCTTGTAGATACACATCAGGCTTGCTAACTAACTGGAAAACTTCCAGGAACATATCAACAATGGTGATTTGGAAAGTAATATGCCCTGGAGTGTTGTCATAAGGATAGTGTTTTTTGTTTTTTTTCCTTGTAGCAGCTTGGTTTCTCCTCCTCAGGATAACTTTTTTTTTCCATCTGAGATAGCTCTATAATTATGAAGGAAGGACTTGTTAAGCTTTGTAAATTACTTACCAATTGACAAGTAATTTTATTGAGTACCTCTGGAGTTCCAGCTAGAGTCAGAATGGGCATAAAGATAAGAAGGTAAAGTCCCTGTGGTCATGGGGCTCACAAGAGGACAATCTAGTAAACAGACTAATTGAATACTGTCTCCTGAGAAACGTGATCAAACTTTCCAGAAAGACAATGGGTGTACTTGAGGCAGGAGATTCAGGCATTCCTGCTGAGAGGGTCTGATTCACAAGTTGGGTTTTGAAGAGTTTGTTTGTTACTCATCCCTCTCCAGACCCATTCTCCTCCCTTCTTTGCCCAGGAAGCTGACCTGTGCTGCGGTAGATACTGTAATATGCCACCCAGATTTCATTTCAGGAATAAAGGAATTATTCTCTCAGCTGCTGGAAGACAAGCTTCAGATGTAAGCCCCTTCAGGGGATTGCATCTCCTGGAGAAACTGCCTCCTGTATACGATGACTGATCATTACCAGATACAAAAACCAGCCCCACCTCACTCCATCTTGAGAGAAGTCAGTTATTTCAGTCGCTAAGTTGTGTCCGACTCTTTGTGACCCTATGGACTGCAGCATGCCAAGCTTCCCTGTACATCACCAACTCCCAGAGCTTGCTCAAACTCACGTCCATTGAATCGGTGATGCCATTCAACCATCTCATCCTCTGTCATCCCCTTCTCCTCCCGCCTTCAATATTGGCCAGCATCAGGGTCTTTTCCAAAGAGTGAGTTCTTCACATCAGGTGGCCAAAATATTAGAGTTTCAACTTCAGCATCAGTCCTTCCAATGAATACTCAAGACTGATCTCCTTTAGGATTGACTGGTTGGATCTCCTTGCAGTCCAAGGGACTCAAGAGTCTTCTCCAACACCACAGTTCAAAAGCATAAATTCTTTGATGCTCAGCTTTCCTTATAGTCCAACTCTCACATCCATACACAACTATTGGAAAAACCATAGCTTTGACTAGATGAAGCTTTGTTGACAAAGTAATGTCTCTGCTTTTTAATATGCTGTCTAGGTTGGTCATAGTTTTTCTTCCAGGGAGCAAGCATCTTTTAATTCCATAGCTGCAGACACCATCTGCAGTGATTTTGCAGCCCCCCTCCTCCAAATAAAGTCTCTCACTGTTTTCATTGTTTCCCCATCTATTTGCCATGAAGAGCTGGGTCTGGATGCCATGATCTTAGTTTTCTGAATGTTGAATTTTAAGCCAACTTTTTCACTCCCCTCTTTCACTTTCATCAAGAGGCTCTTTGGTTCTTTTTCACTTTATGTCATAAGGGTAGTGTCATCTGCATATCAGAGGTTATTGATATTTCTCCCAGCAATCTTGATTCCACCTTGTGCTTCATCCAGCCTGGCATTTCACATGATGTACTCTGCATATAAGTTAAATAAGCAGGGTGACAATATACAGCCTTGATGTACTCCTTTCCTGATTTGGAACCAGTCAGTTGTTTCATGTCCAGTTCTAACTGTTGCTTCTTGATCTGCATATAGATGTCTCAGGAAGCAGGTAAACTTGTCTGGTATTCCCATCTCTTTAAGAGTTTTCCACAGTTTGTTGTGATCCACACAGTCAAAGGCTTTGGCATAGTAAATAAAACAGAAGTAGATGTTTTTCTGGAACTCTCTTGCTTTTTTGATGATCCAGCTGATGTTGGCAATTTGATCTCTGGTTCATCTGCCTTTTCTAAATCTAAATCTGAAACTTGAACATCTGGGAGTTCACAGTTCACACATTGTTGAAGCCTGGCTTGGAGAATTTTGAGCATCACTTTGCTAGTGTGTGAGATGAGTGCAATTATGCAGTAATTTGAGCATTCTTTGGCACTGCCTTTCTTTGAGATTGGAATGAAAACTTCTTCCAGTTCTGTGGCCACTGCTGAGTTTTCCAAATTTGCTGGCATATTGAGTGTAGCACCTTTACATCATCATGTTTTAGAATTTGAAATAGCTCAACTAGAATTCCATCACCTCCACTAGCTTTGCTCTTAGTGATGCTTTCTAGGGCCTTGAGAAATCTTGAGAGAAACTGGAAGGATAATCCCAGCTCCAGAGTTCACCTGTTTCACAGCCTACCTTCTCCTCTGCCCAGTCCTGTTTCTTTCCCCTTCATTGCACACATGACCATACTAGGAATGCTCCCTAGTAAATGTCCTTCTTGGCACTCCATCTCTGGTGAACTTGACCCATCTGTGGACTGCAGCCCCCAGGTTTCTGTGCTAGCTGGATTCCTGATGGGTTTAGCCAGTGGTATATGATCAGAGGTGGGAGGAAAGGGAGGTGTATACTCCATGCCTCTCCCTCTTTCCAAGATGTTCTCTGGCAGTAGCTGGTCCCTCGGGACTCTGGTTCCTGCCCAAGAGGGCCCTTCTCCCTAGTGATGGCTCTCACCATTGCTTGCCTTTGCTCCATCAGGTCTAAGAGTGATAATGTTTCCCTCTTCTGCTAGTCTCCAGAGGCCTCAACATCCCTAGTTGGTTTCCTTAATCCTACTTCTTAATGCAGAGATCCTTTGGCTCAACCTTCAGTTGAAGCAGTGACATGCTGGTAAATGTTTAACAACTGGATCTCTGGAAAAAACAAAAAGCTCTGATTTGTAGTTTTTGACAATTTCTATGGTGTAAATATGGCTTCCCCAGTTGGCGCTAGTGATAAAGAACCCACCTGGCAATGCAGGAGATGCAAAATACAAGGGTTTGGTCTCTATCGGGAAGAGCCCCTGGAGAAGGGAGTGGCAACCCACTTAAGTATTCTTGCTTGGAGAATACCATGGGCAAAGGAGCCTGGTGGGCTACAATCCATGGGGTCACAAATAGTCAGACATGACAGAAGTGACTTAGCACACAAGGAGTTAATATGCCCAGTGCAGCCCAACATGATGCTATTAAATTTGGAACTGGAAAAAAGAAGTTAAATAGTTACACTATACAGTAGTCCCTCCTTATTTGAGATTTAGTGCTTTCTTCAGTTACAGTTACTCTCAGTTAGCTGTGGTCCAAAAACATTAATGGAAAATTTCAGAAATACATAATTCATAAGTTTTAAATTGAGTGCTATTCTGAGTAGTGTGATGAAATCCCATGCCCTCCTGTTCCATTGCAGGATGAGAATCATCCCTTTGCTCAGCATCTCCTGCCCATTAGCCACTTGGTAGCCTTCTGGGTTATCAGGTTACCTGTCATGGTATCACAATGTTTATACTCAAGTAACTTTTTAAAAATTTAATAATGGTCCCAAAGTGTAAGAGAAGTGATGCTGGCAAGTCAGGTATGCCAAAGATAAGCTATAAATGCATTTTTTAAAGTGAAAAAGTGAAAGTTCCTGACTTAATAAGGAAAGAAAAATCATAGTCTGAGGATGCCAACATCTATGGTAAGAACAAATCTTTTACATGTGAAATTGTGAAGAAGGAAATAAAATTCAGGCTAGTTTTGCTTTTCTACCTCAAATGCAAATGTTATGGCCACAATACCTGATGAGTGGTTAGTTAAGATGGAAAGGGCATTAAATTTGTACAGTAGGGTATATTGAGAGAGAAGGATAATTCACTTAACTTTTATTATGGTATTTTGTTAGAATTGTTCTATTTAATAATTAGCTGTTGTTTTAAATCTATTACTGTGCCTAATTTATAAACTTTATCATAGGTATGGATGTATAAGAAAGCAGTATAGATTTGAGATTTGATACAATTGGCAGTTTCAGGTGTCCATAGGAGGTATTGGAGGATATACCCAGTGGATGAGGGGGGACAACTATGCAAATACAATAGACGTAAATAATCTCAAAATTATATGAAATAGTAAAATGTAATGAAATAATGAGGCAGGCATGAGTATGTAGTATTTATTGTCTTTGTTTTTAATATAATTCAAATAGTTGAAGTTAATTTATTTGAAAATATTAACAGTGTTTAGCAATCAGCTTGAAAAATTCATAAGAATTAATAATTTTCTCCTGTGAGTCAGTATAAACAGGCTCCAGCATACTATTGAACTGAAGTATCTAAGTAGAATTCTGTGTTATGTTGAGACTCTGCTTGAAACAGGTAAAGAAAGTGAAAGTGAAAGTCACTCAGTTGTATCCAACTCTTTGTGACCCCATGGACTGAATTCTCTAGGCAAGAATACCGGAGTGGGTAGCCTTTTCTTTCTCCAGTGGATCTTCCTAACCCAGGGATCAAACCCAGGCCTTCCACATTGCAGGTGGATTCTTTGCCAGATGAGCCACAAGGGACAGTTTAACCAGGCAAGTTACAGGTAAGATTAAGAAATGAGTGGTAAGGGTGGAGTTGAAGCTGAAGTTGAGTAAGTGACAGGGCAGTTAACAAGTGTCCTCGACCAGTGTGTGAGTGTGCCCTAAGGTGTGGCCACTAACCAGATTCTAAATTTTCTAAACAGTGGGAAACACAGATTGTCATGGACCTCTGACCTTGACAGTTCTTTCATGACCTTTTTTGACAGTCCCTAAGAAAGGCAATGCCAAATAATGCTCAAAATACCACACAATTGCACTCATCTCACACACTAGCAAATTAAGCTCAAAATTCTCCAAGCCAATCTTCAACAATACATGAACCATTAACTCCCAGATGTTCATGTTGGATTTAGAAAAGGCAGAGCAACCAGAGATCAAATGACCAACATCCGCTGGATCATTCAAAAAGCAAGTGATTTCCAGAAAAACATCTACTTTTCTTTATTGACTAATCCAAAGCCTTTGACTGTGTGGATCACAACAAACTGTGGAAAATTCTTAAAGAGATAGAAACACCAGACCACCTGACCTGCCTCCTGAGAAATCTGTATGCAGGTGAGGAAGCAACAGTTAGAACTGGACATGGAACAACAGACTGGTTCCAAATAGGAAAAGGAGTACGTCAAGGCTGTATATTGTCACCCTGCTTATTTAACTTATATACAGAGTACATCATGAGAAACGCTGGGCAGGATGAAGCACAAGTGGGAGTCAAGATTGCTGGGAGAAATATCAATAACCTCAAATATACAGAGGCCACCACCCTTATGGCAGAAAGTGAAGAAGAACTAAAGAGTCTCTTGATGAAAGTTAAAGACAAGAGTGAAAAAGTTGAGTTAAAACTCAACATTCAGAAAACTAAGATCATGGCATCCAGTCTCATTACCTCATGGCAAATAGATGGGGAAACAGTGGAAACAGTGGCAGACTTTATTTATTTATTTGGCTCCAAAATCACTGCAGATGGTGACTGCAGCCATGAAATTAAAAGATTCTTACTCCTTGGAAGGAGAGTTATGACCAACCTAGACAGTGTATTAAAAAGCAGAGACATTACTTTGCCAACAAAGGTCCATCTAATCAAAGCTATGGTTTTCCCAGTAGTGATGTATGGATGTGAGAATTGGATGGTAAAAAAAGCTGAGTACTGAAGAATTGATGCTTCTGAACTGTGGTGTTGGAGAAGACTCTTGAGAGTCTCTTGGACTGCAAGGATTTCCAATCAGTCCACCTGAAAGGAAATCAGTCCTGAGTATTCATTGGAAGGACTGATGATGATGTTGTAACTCTAATACTTTGGCCACTTGCTGTGAAGAGCTGACTCATTGGAAAAGACCCTGATGCTGGGAAAGATCAAAGGTGGGAGGAGAAAGGGATGACAGAAGATGAGATGGTTGGATGGCATCACTAACTCAATGGACATGAGTTTGAATAAACTCTGGGAGTTGATGATGGACAGGGAGGCCTGGTGTGCTGCAGTCCATGGGGTCACAAAGAGTCAGACATGACTGAGAAAATGAACTGAACTGAACTTCACTTTAATGAAACTTCCTCAAATTTCTGTTTTCATTAATTAAAAGAAATCTGAAAAAGATTTTTTAGTTTACAAAAAAAAAAAAAAAAGACAGAAATTGGAAAATGGCACAGTCAGCATGTTCTGCAGTGGAGCCATTGTCCAGGCAGCACACATCCAGAGCAGCCATGGGGCCCTACAAAGCTACTTCTGCTATACTCAACATCTCAGATCCAGCCACCAGCGCTGTGCACTGTATCTGTGAGCACCTGTGCCTTCCCTGATTTATTTTGTGCAGCTGTTAGCAAGACGTGTCCTGAGGTAATCAAAGGAGCCTTATGCCACTTCACCTTCCAAGGACACAATACTTGGATAGTAGCAGAGACCTGTGTCTGTGTTCTTTGTTTCTTCTGGTGAATGCAGACAATGTTACTTTAGATTGTCTTGCAGCTTGGTGAGGCACAGACATTAGTTCTGGATCACTGGTGTAAATGAGTAATGTTCATGATTTTTAAGCCTTGCCCATAAAAGCAGCAACCCCATGTGACTTGTGGATTAATTACCATCACTGGCTCCTCTCAAAACATTAAATTTTACTATATTATGTTTATTACAAAGTTATTACTCACCTTGACCAATACACTGGATTGTAGAGAGTAAAATGTTGAATATTTCTAGGTAATAACAAACTGTTTTTCAAAGAGATTCTTTAAGTTCACACTCAGCCAGCAGTTCATTAGATTTTTCTTTTGGGTCAAACTCTTCTCAGTTCAGTTCAGTTCAGTTCAGTTGCTCAGTCGTGTCCAACTCTTTGGGATCCCATGAACCACAGCATGCCAGGCCTCCCTGTCCATCACCAACTCCCGGAGTTCACCCAAACCCATGTCCATCGAGTTGGTGATGCCATCCAACCATCTCATCCTCTGTCGTCCCTTTCTTCTCCCACCTTTGATCCTTCCCAGCATCCAGGTCTTTTCCAATGAGTCAGCTCGTCGCATTAGGTGGCCAAAGTACTGAAGTTTCAGCTTCAACATCAGTCCTTCCAATGAACACCCAGGGCTGATCTCCTTTAGGATGGACTGGTTGGAACTCCTTGCAGGTCAAGGGACTCTCAAGAGTCTTCTCCAACACCACAGCTTAAAAGCATCAATTCTTCAGCACTCAACTTTCTTTCTAGTCCAACTCTCACATCCATACATGACCACTGGAAAAACCATAGCCTTGACTAGACAGACCTTTGTGGGCAAAGTAACATCTCTGCTTTTTAATATACTACCTAAGTTGGTCATAACTTTCCTTCCAAGGAGTAAGCATCTTTTAATTTCGTGGCTTCAATCACCATCCATAGGGATTTTGGAGCCCAGAAAAATAAAGTCAGCCACTGTTTCCACTGTTTCCCCATCTATTTGCCATGAAGTGATGGGACCAGATGCCATGATCTTAGTTTTCTGAATGTTGAGCTTTAAGCTAACTTTTTCACTCTCCTCTTTCCATTTCATCAAGAGGCTTTTTAGTTCTTCTTCACTTTCTGCCATAAGGGTGGTGTCATCTGCATATCTGAGGTTATTATTATTTCTCCCAGCAATCTTGATTCCAGCTTGGGCATCCTCAAGCCCAGTGTTTCTCATGATGTACTCTGCATATAAGTTAAATAAGCAGGGTGACAATATACAGCCTTGACATACTCTTTTCCTATTTGGAACCAGTCTGTTGTTTCCATGTCCAGTTCTAACTGTTGCTTCCTGACTTGCATATAGGTTTCTCAAGAGGCAGGTCAGGTGGTCTGGTATGCCCATCTCTTTCAGAATTTTCCACAGTTCATTGTGATCCACACAGTCAAAGGTTTTGGCATAGTCAATAAAGCAGAAGTAGATGTTTTCTGGAACTCTCTTTCTTTTTTGATGATCCAGCAGATGTTGGCAATTTGATCTCGGGTTCGTCTGCCTTTTCTAAAACCAGCTTGAATATCTGGAAGTTCATGGTTCACGTATTGCTGAAGCCTGGCTTGGAGAATTTTGAGCATTACTTTGCTAGTGTGTGAGATGAGTGCAATTGTGTGGTAGTTTGAGCATTCTTTGGCATTGCCTTTCTTTGAGACTGGGATGAAAACTGACAATTTCCAGTCCTGTGGCTGCTGCTGAGTTTTCCAAATTTGCTTGCATATTTAGTGCAGCACTTTCACAACATCGTCTTTCAGGATTCAAAATAGCTCATGTGGAATTCCATTACCTCCACTAGCTTCGTTCATAGTGATGCTTCCTAAGGCCCACTTGACTTCACATTCCAGGATGTCTGACTCTAGGTGAGTGATCACACCATCATGATTATCTGAGTTGTGAAGATGTTTTTTGTACAGTTCTTCTGGGTATTTTTGCCACCTCTTCTTAATATATTCTGCTTCTGTTAGGTCCATACCATTTCTGTCCTTTATGGAGCCCATCTTTGCGTGAAATGTTCCTTTGGTATCTCTAATTTTCTTGAAGAGATCTCTAGTGTTTCCCATTCTGTTGTTTTCCCCTATTTCTTTGCATTGATCGCTGAGGAAGGCTTTCTTATCTCTCCTGGCTATTCTTTGGAACTCTGCATTCAAATGGGTATATCTTTCCTTTTCTCCTTTGCTTTCTGCTTGCCTTCTTTTCACAGCTATTTGTAAGGCCTCCTCAGACAGCCATTTTGCCTTTTTGCATTTCTTTTTCTTGGGGATGGTCTTGATTCCTGTCTCCTGTACAGTGTCATGAACCTCCATTCATAGTTCATCAGGCACTCTGTCTATCAGATCTAGTCCCTTAAATCTATTTCTCACATCTACTGTATTGTTGTAATGGATTTGATTTAGGTCATACCTGCATGGTCTAGTGGTTTTCCCTACTTTCTTCCATTTCAGTCTGAATTTGGCAATAAGGAGTTCACGATCCAAGCCACAGTCAGCTCCTGGTCTTGTTTTTGCTGACTGTATAGAGCCTCTCCACCTTTGGCTGCAAAGAATATAATCAATCTAATTTCGGTGTCAACCATCTGGTGATATCCATGTGTAGAGTCTTCTCTTGTGTTGTTGGAAGAGGGTGTTTGCTATGACCAGTGCATTCTCTTGGCAGAACTCTGTTAGCCTTTGCCCTGCTTCATTCTGTACACCAAGGCCGAATTTCCCTGTTAATCGAGGTGTTTCTTGACTTCCTACTTTTGCAATCCAGTCCCCTATCATGAAAAGGACATCTTTTTTGGGTGTTAGTTGTAAAAGGTCTTGTAGGTCTTCATAGAATCATTCAACTTCAGCTTCTTCAGCATTACTGATTGGGGCATAGGCTTGGATTACCGTGATATTGAATGGTTTGCCTTGGAAACAAAATGAGATCATCCTGTCGTGTTTGAGATTGCATCCAAGTACTGCATTTCAGACTCTTTTGTTGACTATGATGGCTACTCCATTTCTTCTAAGGGATTCCTGCCCACAGTAGTAGATATAATGGTCATCTGAGTTAAATTTACCCATTCCAGTCCATCTTAGTTCACTGATTCCTAGAATGTTGATGTTCTCTCTTGTCATCTTCTGTTTGACCTCTTCCAATTTGCCTTGATTCACGGACCTAACATTTCAGGTTCCTATGAAATATTGCTCTTTACAGCATTGAACTTTGCTTCTGTCACCAGTCCCATCCACAACTGGGTGTTGTTTTTGCTTTGGCTCCATCCCTTCGTTCTTTCTGGAGTTATTTCTCCACTGATCTTCAGTAGCATATTGGGCACCTACCGACCTGGAGAGTTCATCTTTCAATGTCCTATCATTTTTGCCTTTTCCTACTGTTCATGGGGTTCTCCAGGCAAGAATACTGAAGTGGTTTGCCATTCCCTTCTCCAGTGGACCACATTCTGTGAGATATCTCCACCACGACCGGTCCATCTTGGGTGGCTTAGTTTCATTGAGTTAGACAAGGCTGTGGTCCATGTGATCAGATTGGCTAGTTGTCTGTGAATGTAGTTTCAGTCTGTCTGCCATCTGATCCTCTCTCTCAGTGCCTACCATTTTACTTTGTATTTTCTTACCTTGGACGTGGAGTCTCTCTTCATGGCTGCTCCAGCAAAGCGCAGCCGCTGCTCCTTACCTTGAACGCGGGGTAGCTCCTCTCGGCTGCTGCCACTGATCTGCAGCCCAGCTTATCTCCTCTCTGCCGCGCTCCTGCACCGTCGCAGCCACCACGCTCATGTGCCGAAATGAAGTAGTTGGATGCAATCTCAAAAACGACAGAATGAGCTTTGTTGTTTCCAAGGCAAACCATTCAATATCACGGTAATCCAAGTCTATGCCCCGACCAGTAACGCTGAAGAAGCTGAAGTTGAACGGTTCAATGAAGACCTACAAGACCTTCTAGAACTAACAGCCCAAAAAATGTCCTTTTCATGAAAGGGGATTGGAATGCAAAAGTAGGAAGTCAAGAAACACCGCGATTAACAGGGAAATTCGGCCTTGGTGTACAGAATGAAGCAGAGCAAAGGCTAAAAGAGTTCTGCAAAGAGACCACACTGGTCATAGCAAACACCCTTTTCCAACAACACAAGAGAAGACTCTACACATGCACACAGCCAGATGGTCGACACTGAAATCAGATTGATCATATTCTTTACAGCCAAAGGTGGAGAAGCTCTATACAGTCAGCAAAGACAAGGCTGGGAGCTGATTGTGGCTCGGATCATGGACTCCTGATTGCCAAATTCAGACTGAAATTGAAGAAAGTGGAGAAAACCACCAAATCATTCAGGTATGACCTAAATCAAATACTCTTTTCAGTACTTGGCATTTTCCAAGTTTAGAAATGTTGCCTATCTTGTTAGTTTTAAATGGTATCTGAGTTTTCTTTTAGCTTCTATTTTTTCTAATTACTGGAAAGAATGATCAACTTTTTATATATTTATGGATTTGTATTTCTTCTCCTATGTAAGGCCTGTTTGAATCAGTTGTCTACTTTTTTATAGTTGCCCTGTCTTGTACTTATTTGTAGAAATTATCGAAATACCATGAAAACCAATCCTGTGTCAGTTATATGTGCTGCAAATGTCTTTTCCCAGTTTCTATCTTATCTTTCCCCTATTAATGGTGTCTTTTGCTGAATAAAGCTTTTGGGATATATGTAGTTGAATATATCAATATTTTCTCTCATGGGTTGCATACTACATCTTATTTAAGACATAACATTCTATCATGAGGTCATACAGGTATTCTCTTATATTTTCATGTGGATGTTTTGATTTTTTTCTTTTACATTGAGGTCTATAATCTACTGGAGACTTATGTTTTTATATACAGGGTTAGGTTGGAGTGCAATTTTTTCTTTCTTAATGGATAGTCAATATCTTAGCCTTAGGATCTTCAGTGAAATCAGCTTATTTAACTGTCTTATTTTTGTCTGATTTTCTACTTGATGTCAAGGTTGGGATAATCACATAAAATAAATTAATATATGAGCCCTATTTTCCCCTTTCTTAGAACAGGAATCCACATCACCTGTTTCTGTACATAAAGTTTTATTAGAACATAGCCATGCTGATTCCTTATGTATTGTCTATTGCTTCTTTTGTTACAATGACAGAGTTGACATTTGTGATAGAAATGGCATGGCCGCAAGGCTTAATGTATTTATCACCTGACCCTTTAAAGAAAGGTCTAGCACATGGTCAGATTTCATACATGTTTCTTGTGTGCTTGGAAAAAACGTGTATTATCTTTTTTTTTTCATTTATTTTTTTTAGTTTGAGGCTAATTACTTTAACTATTGTAGTGGTTTTTGCCATACATTGACATGAATCAGCCATGGATTTACATGTGTTCCCCATCCTGAAACACCTCCCACCTCCCTCCCCATCCCATCCCTTTCTCCATATCCATTCAGTTCAGTTCAGTCACTCAGTCGTGTCCGACTCTTTGCGACCCCATGAATCACAGCACGCCAGGCCTCCCTGTCCATCACAAACCCCTGGAGTCTACTCAAACTCATGCCCATCGAGTCGGTGATGCCATCCAGCCATCTCATCCTCTGTCGTCCCCTTCTCCACCTGCCCCTAATCCCGCCCAGCATCAGGGTCTTTTCCAATGAGTCAACTCTTCGCATTAGGTAGCCAAAGTATTGGAGTTTCAGCTTCAGCATCAGTCCTTTCAATGAACACCCAGGACTGATCTCCTTTAGGATGGACTGGTTGGATCTCCTTGCAGTCCAAGGGACTCTTGAGAGTCTTCTTCAACACCACAGTGCAAAAGCATCAGTTTTTTGGCACTCAACTTTCTTCACAGTCCAACTCTCACATCCATACATGACCACTGGAAAAAGCATAGGCTTGACTAGTCGGACCTTTGTTGGCAAAGTAATGTCTCTGCTTTTTAATATGCTGTCTAGGTGGGTCATAACTTTCCTTCCAAGGAGTAAGCATCTTTTAATTTCATGGCTGCAATCACCATCTGCAGTGATTTTGGAGCCCCACCCCCCAAATAAAGTCTGACACTGTTTCCACTGTTTCCGCATCTATTTGCCATGATTTGATGGGACCAGATGCCATGATCTTAGTTTTCTGAATGTTGAGCTTTAAACCAACTTTTTCACTCTCCTCCATATCCATTCGATGAAACAATATTTGTTATAATGTTAATTAATTATGAAACATTTGAACAGCAAATTTACTTTTTTGTAGCTCTATCATTTACTGAGGAAGGTATAATAAAATGCTTTACAATAATTTATAATGATTAAAATATTTTACATTGTTGAACACTTTAAAATGATGGTGGGTTTTTAATTTTCTCCTTGAGGTTCTGTCTGTGTGCTGGCCCACATTGCAGATTTTGAAACTGCCAGCCTACAGAACTGCATGTTGCATGTGCCAATTCCTTATCCTGCACACACACACATGTTTTATTTGTTCTGTTTCCCTGCAGAGTCTCACCAAATACACTCCTCAACTTTTTCTCCTTCTTCTTCTTTTATTTTGCTCTTAATACTGTTATTGAAAATCTCCTTCTTGTTAATGTAAAAGGGAAGGTAGACATGTATTCTCATTTCCAGGTGGATCCAATCCTTTGTATATCTTTTGTTACTTTTATTAGCATTATTAATTATGTTTCCTATCCATGTTTTGCTCAGGTGTGTAATAATATTATTTCTACTACTTTGTATATTTCTTATTTATTTTGCTTCTGAATTTACATTCAAATTTTCAGAGGATAACTCCATATTCTTGGATGGGACCTTAGAATTGTGCTTGCTTGACTCTAAGTTTTGTGATTATTAGAAAGCACCTGGGCATAGAGAAGATTCCAGGGTCAACTGAAATTTGCTTGTTTTAAAATTTAGTTAAGCCACTCAAATTCTCTAAGATATACCTATTATATAGTTTTGGTAAATTAGTAGCCATATTTTCTATAAATGACATAGGTTTTGAATTTAAACAGCCCTGAATTTGAGTCATGCATGCGCTGTATTTGAAATGTGTGTGATCTTGAATAAGTTGTTCAGTTACTTTGAACCTCAATTCTCTCATATCTGAAATGGGATAAATAATAGTTTTTTTTTTTTAAAGGACTGACAAAAGAATCAAGTGAAGCAGCTGATTAGACACCTAGGAGAGTGTCTAGAACATAATAGAATCTAAGTAAATTGTACCTAATATTGTTATTACTATTACCATAATTATTTTTCTTTATTTATTCATCAATCCAATAGATGTTTATTGAAAGCCTATTATGTGTCAGCCATTATACATAAGAAATGATAATGACCCTAAGAGACAAGATATGTGCTCTCATGGGATTTGTGTACAAGTAGATTTATTGCTATGCAATGACATTGTGGATGATAGGATAATTTGCAAGCTCTTCTGTCAGTAACAAACCAATTAAAACCTGTGTCCCCAGATGAGATGCATTGTTGCAGAATGTCTAGGTGGTTCTTCTGATCTCAGCTAGGTTTTCCCACATGTTGGGAGATTTGCAGTTTGTGTGTGATCTAGGAAGGCCTCAATAATGATGACAACTCAGATTTTCTCTCTCTGTCTCACCCTCCATCTTAGCCCCGGAATATTCTAATAGCAATGGCAGAAGAGTAAGAACAATTGAGGACAATTTTCAAACCTTTGCACCATGTCTGCCAACATTCCTTTGGCCACGTCAAGACACTTGACCAGCCCAGCATCAGAGTGGGAGGGCACTGCAAGTTTATAAAGGGCATGACTATAAGGACGGGTGAAGAACTGGGAATATTAATGAAACAAATCTGCTCCACCTTTAAAACATAACTTGGTGTACTGATTATTTTTGGGTGTGGACACATACATAGGAAGTTCTTTCCCAAGTCTATTAGATGAAGTCATAAAGAAGTAGTGTGTGATACTTATTTCTACATGAATGGCTATTCTGCTGTAAGCCTAATTTTGAAAACAAAATTTAAGGGAATGTTATTCAGTTTTGTTCAATTCCACACAGCATGGCTATCTCAGGTACAAAATTTATTGACTAAAAGAAACCTACTTAATTCAAAGGGCTTAGAAAACTTGACAACAGGTAGAGTTTAGAGGCTACCACAAGGATTTGAAGTTGCAAGAACAAAATGTGGAAGATCAAAGGGCGTAGGTTAGCTCAGGTAACATTAATAGGAGCAAGGTGTGCACTCTTTCCATATGTCAGGGCCAAGTGATGGGTCAGGAAGTTCAAGATGGCAGGAGAATCTAATAGGTGTACTGGTTGCCAGGAGTTTGTGACATCACCTTGATAATGAAGCATATCTCAGACCCAGACAAAACTTGGCTGGAAAGAGGGACCATGTGAAGGCTGCTGAGATTAGATCCAAACAACATCTTTTAGTGTTGGGGTGGGGGATGGTACAGGTGTGATTCCTTCATCTTTTCACTCATACCTATAACTCTCAACTCAGTTCTTTAATGGATGTTATGTGCATACATTATCTTCTTATTTATCCGTCAGTGATCCATGCATAATCTACTGCCCATGTTCCTAAAGTTTTATTGATGGTGTTGACTCTCCCTAGCATTTATCTCCAGAATGGAAGTTTTAATGGTGCACCTCTGCACAACTGTGCTCCAGTGATTTTTCATTCAACTTTTTGATTAGTAGCCAGGAACAATATTGTTTCATGTCTATACTCCTGTTCTCTTGATGGCCAATATATTGAAATAAGAAACTACTCGTCTGTGTTGTCCTCAGTATTCAGAATTAGAATGTTAAAACAAACATTTTGCCCACAAAGTGTTGCAGTTAGCTCATTCCCTCTGCTTCCCCACCCCCAAGAATGAAAAGTTCTTTATGTTCATGGAGATGTTTTCTGTTGAGCAGACAGTGGCCAAACCAAGATGGAAATTGCAAATGAGAGGGGTCATTGTATTGTATCTGTGCTGGGGGAGGCCTGCCATTGCACAGAAGAGGGACTGCTTTGAGTCTTCACTTGGAATTTCCATAGCTAAGTTGATGATAAATGTGGGGTTACCTTTACATAATGGGTCATATAAGGCTGAGTTGTAGTGAACAGACTTCAGGCAGAAGTATGTTATTGGGGGAATAGCTCCAGACTAGAAACCAAACTTTTAGGGTGAAAATGCCAATGTGATTACACACTTACCATTAATGGGCTGAATTGCATCTCTCCAACCCCCAAGTTCATGTGTTGGAGTCCTAACCCCCAGTTCCTCAGAATATGACCTTACTTGGAAATAAAGTTGCTGAAGATATAGTTAGTTAAGATGAGGTCATACTGGACTAGGATGGGCCCCTAATACAATACAAATGATATCCTTATATTAAAAAGGAAATTTGGCAGCAGATGTTAGGGAGCCTGCCATGTAAGGATTGAAGTTTTGCTACCACAAACCAAGAAACATCTGGGGCTTCCAGAATTTGGAAGAGGCGAGGAAGGATCCTTTCCCTACAGGGTTCAAAAGGAACATAGCCTTGCTGATACGTCAATCTGGGACTTCTAGCCTCCAGAGCTAGAAGACAACACATTTTTGTTGTTTAGGCCATTTAGTTTGTGGTACTTTGTTATGGGAGCTCTAGGAAATTGCTACATCACCCACCGCTTCTGACATTTGGTAATATATGCTGTGGCATTACCCAAACACAGAAGTGCTTGTCACTTGTTGGACAAAAACTGTGGCTGGTGGATCCATGATTCCTTTTGGAAATTCATTCTAGTCAGAACAGCTGTTCTCTGATGTTTGGAGATGACCTAGGCACACAAAAGGGAATACTGTTCATGCTTTGCCCAGTCTTCTATACTAGTATACGAGTGCATGCTCAGTTCCTAGTTGTGTCCAACTCTTTGCAACCCTTTGGACTGTAGCCTGCCAGGCTCCTCTGTCCATGGGGTTTTCTCTGCAAAAATACTGGAGTGGATTGCCATTTCCTCCTCCAGGGGACCTTCCAGACCCAGGGATCAAATCCATGTCTCTGGCATCTCCTGCACTGGCAGGCAGATTCTGTACCACTGAGCCACTTGGATTGCCAGTCTTCTTTACTAGGCTAGAGCCCATTTCCCAGTTGTAGGTGTGTTCTTGGCTTTTGTAGAGGATTGCTATAAGCCAGCCAGGACCTCCTTTATCAGGAAAACTATACCACCCATTATCCCCTTTTGCTTACATCCATAATAGGGCCTACCTCTTGGATATCATTTGTGGTGCAGGGCTCCCCAGGGGGTCAGGATGAGGCTGGACCCCACCTGAGCCCATAGCCTTGCTCAGCTCTGCAACCATCCTGCTCTCCTCACTCAACTTCTGAGAGTACAGCCTCTCTAAATCCCTGACATGGCTCTGCTCCTGGTAAACTTGGCTTTAGATCTCAGGTCCCACCGTTCTCCTTCCTGGAGAAATTGGAAAGAGAAGGGCCAAGCCATTTCCTACAGCAGCTTAAGGGGAAGGAAGACATGGTGCAGAGTAGGGCCCAGTTGAATGAGGCCAGGTGCTAAGGCGTGGTGCCCTCAGGCTTTGAGGTGGTGGAGTTAACCTGTGCACCAGCCTTTTATCTGCTGCTCTTATAAGTATCATCAGTCAGTAAGCTTGACTGTCTCTATGGTCATTATGGATATACTGACGTTGTTCTCAGAGACAACTTCTCATTGATTCCATCTTAAACTTTCCAAATGAGGGCCAGGTATGTGAGAAGACTTGTGAAAGATGCTGTTTCCCAATTAATGAGTGATAGGAGTGGTCTGACTAGGTTTGCTCCTCAGAAGTGTCCTCGTCTGCCCTATTCTTTTGGCTTTGGCATCACTGGCAAGACCCATTTGGCTTGACAAAGGAGCTCTTGGTGACCTCCTTACCTTAGGTGAACCCTCTGGTGACTCAGATACACCAAACACAAGAGAGATGAACGATTTGGGATTTGACAAATGCAATAAGAGGTCGTAAAGACAGAAGAGAAAAGAACAAAGAAATTCAAGGAAAATAGTCTGGACAAGAACAATTTGTAAGATATATTGTTTGGGTATATTTTCTTTCCAGAGATTCTTTTTTATCTATTGTCTTGCCTATCCGCTGTTAAATGGGACTAAGGGAAAACTCATAAATTTAACTTTAATTTTGAAATAAATAATATGAGGTTATAGCTCAAAATTTTGAGTTTAAATTATTAACACAGTGAACAGTTAGCATTATTCTTACCTTGTACCCAGTTGCTTTGTTCCTCTTCTTAGATGGAAAGTTTCTTATAGTTTCATAAGTATCCTTCCAGTGATAAGGCATTTCATACATTTGTAAATGTGTGCGGTGTGTGTCTGTGAATGCTTATTCCCATCCACGTGATAGCATCTTTTACATTCTGTCTTGCATCTTGCTTTTGTGCTGAACATTACACCTTGGAGTTTATTCTATTTTAGTAGACGAGGCCTCCCTATTGTTTTTATAGTTGAATATTTTCCCACAGTATGGATATGTTTAAATTGTTCTCAACTTTTTGTTTCAGTTAATATCCTTGTTGTTATTTTGTTTCACACATGTGTGAGTATACCAATGAACTGCAGGCTTAGAGCTACAATTGCTTCATCAAAAAGTATGTGTGCTTTAACTGTGACATAAGATGCTAGACTGACTTTCATGACACTGGTACAAACTTTTAGTCCCATTGGCACTGTAAGTACATGCTCATTTATCTATACCAAGGATAAACAAGCTGTAGCTTCTTGTTTTTGGAAATAAAAGTTTTGCTTGAACCCAACCAAGCACATTGTTTATGGTTGCTTTCAAACTGCAGAATTGATTGGATGCAACAGAGAACATATTGGTATGTTTCACAAAGGTGAAAATAATCACTATCTGGGTTTTACAGAAAAAAATTGCCAATCCCTGCTTCATATTCTGTGACACAGAAAGAAATCAAACTTTCCAATCCCTGCTAATCTGATGTAAGAAAAAGATGTTTCATTAGGGTTTTATATTCCTCCCTTGATGAGTGAGGTTGGAAGGTTTTTTATCTTCTTTTGTTTTTTGAAATAAAACAAAATTTTCTTATTCTTCAAATTTATCCTATATTGCATCATATTACACCACATTATGGCGGCTGTGAGAAGATACCCCTCCTCCAAGGTAAAGAGCAGTGGCTGCGCTTTGCTGGAGCAGCCGTGAAGAGATACCTCACATCTGAGGTAAGAGAAACCCAAGTAGGATGCTGGGTGTTGCGAGAGGGCATCAGAGGGCAGACACACTAAAACCATAATCACAGAAAACTAGCCAGTCTCATCACAGGACCACAGTCGTGTCTAACTCAATGAAACTAAGCCATGCCATGTGGGGCCACCCAAGATGGTCGGGTCATGGTGTAGAGGTCTGACAGAATGTGGTCCACTGGAGAAGAGGATGGCAAGCCACTTCAGTATTCTTGCCTTGAGAACCCCGTGAACAGTATGAGAAGGCAAAATGATAGGACGCTGAAAGAGGAACTCCCAATATGCTACTGGAGATCAGTGGAGAAATAACTCCAGAAAGAATGAAAGGATGGAGCCAAAGCAAAAAAAAATACTCAGTTGTGAAAGGGACTGGTGATAGAAACAAGGTCCGATGCTGTAAAGAGCAATATTGCATAGGAACCTGGAATGTTAGGTCTATGAATCAAAGCAAATTGGAAGTGGTCAAACAGGAGATGGCAAGAGTGAATGTCTACATTCTAGGAAACAGTGAACTAAAATGGACTGGAATGGGTGAATTTAACTCAGATGACCATTATATCTACTACTGTGGGCAGGAATCCCTTAGAAGAAATGGAGTAGCCATCATAGTCAACAAAAGAGTCTGTTGAAGAAGCTGAAGTTGAACGATTCTATGAAGACCTACAAGACCTTTTACAACTAACACCCCAAAAAGATGTCCTTTTCATGATAGGGGACTGGAATGCAAAAGTAGGAAGTCAAGAAACACCTGGAGTAACAGGCAAATTTGGCCTTGGAGTACGGAATGAAGCAGGGCAAAGGCTAATAGAGTTTTGCCAAGAGAACACGCTGGTCATAGCAAACACCCTCTTCCAACAACACAAGAGAAGACTCTACACACGGACATCACCAGATGGTCAACACCGAAATCAGATTGATTATATTCTTTGCAGCCAAAGATGGAGAAGCTCTATACACTCAGCAAAAACAAGACTTGGAGATGAATGTGGCTCAGATCATGAATTCCTTATTGCCAAATTCAGACTGAAATGGAAGAAAGTAGGCAAAACCACTAGACCATTCAGGTATGACCTAAATCAAATCCCTTATGACTATACAGTGGAAGTGAGAAATAGATTTAAGGGACTAGATCTGATAGAAAGAGAGCCTGATGAACTATGGACGGAGGTTTGTGACATTGTACAGGAGACAGGGATCAAGACCATCCCCATGGAAAAGAAATGCAAAAAAGCAAAATGGCTGTCTGAGGAGGCCTTACAAATAGCTGTGAAAAGAAGAGAAGTGAAAAGCAAAGGAGAAAAGGAAAGATATTCCCATTTGAATGCAGAGTTCCAAACAATAGCCAGGAGAGATAAGAAAGCCTTCCTCAGCAATCAATGCAAAGAAATAGAGGAAGACAACAGAATGGGAAACACTATAGGTCTCTTCAAGAAAATTAGAGATATCAAGGGAACATTTCAGGCAAAGATGGGTTCAATAAAGGACAGAAATGGTATGGACCTAACAGAAGCAGAAGATATTAAGAAGAGGTGACAAGAATACACAGAAGAACTGTACAAAAAACATCTTCACGAGCCAGATAATCACGATGGTGTGATCACTCACCTAGAGCCAGACATCCTGGAATGTGGAGTCAAGTGGGCCTTAGAAAGCATCACTATGAACAAAGCTAGTGGAGGTGATGGAATTCCAGTTGAGCTATTTCAAATGCTGAAAGATGATGCTGTGAAAGTGCTGCACTCAATATGCCAGCAAATTTGGAAAACTCAGCAGTGGCCACAAGACTGGAAAAGGTCAGTTTTCATTCCAATCCCAAAGAAAGGCAATCCCAAAGAATGCTCAAACTACCGCACAATTGCACTCATCTCACATGCTAGTAAAGTAATGCTCAAAATTCTCCAAGCCAGGCTTTGGCAGTATGTGAACCGAGAACTTCCAGATGTTCAAGCTGGTTTTAGAAAAGGCAGAGGAACCAGAGATCAAGTTGCCAATATCCGCTGGATCATCGAAAAAGCAAGAGAGTTCCAGAAAAACAACTATTTCTGCTTTATTGACTATGCCAAAGTCTTTGGCTGTGTGGATCGTAATAAACTGTGGAAAATTCTGAAAGAGATGGGCATACCAGACCACCTGACCTGCCTCTTGAGAAACCTGTTTGCAGGTCAGGAAGCAACAGTTAGAACTGGACATGGAACAACAGACTGGTTCCAAATAGGAAAAGGAGTACGTCAAGGCTGTATATTGTCAACCTGCTTATTTAACTTCTATGCAGAATATATCATGAGAAACGCTTGGCTGAATGAAGTGCAAGCTGGAATCAAGATTGCTGGGAGAAATATCAATAACCTCAGATATGCAGATGACACCACCCTTATGGCAGAGAGTGAAGAGGAACTGACAAGCCTCTTGATGAAAGTGAAAGAGGAGAGTGAAAAAGTTGGCTTAAAGCTTAACATTCAGAAACTAAGATCATGGCATCTGGTCCCATCACCTCATGGGAAATAGATGGGAGACAGTGGAAACAGTGTCAGACTTTGGTTTTTTTTGGCTCCAAAATCACTATGGGTGGTGACTGCAGCCATGAAATTAAAAGACGCTTACTCCTTGGAAGGAAAGTCATGACCAACCTAGATGTCGTATTAAAAAGCAGAAACATTACTTTGCCAACAAAGGTCCATCTGGTCAAGGCTATGATTTTTCCAGTGGTCATGTATGGATGTGAGAGCTGGACTGTGAAGAAAGCTGAGCACTGAAAAATTGATGCTTTTGCATTGTGGTATTGGAGAAGACTCTTGAGAGTCCCTTGGACTGCAAGGAAATCCAACCAGTCCATCCTAAAATAGATCAGTCCTGGGTATTCATTGGAAGGACTGATACTGAAGCTGAAACTCCAATACTTTGGCCACCTGATGTGAAGGGTTGACTCATTGGAACAGACCCTGATGCTGGGAAGGATTGGTGGCAGGAGGAGAAGGGGATGACAGAAGATTAGATGGCTGGATGGCATCACTGACTCGATGGGCATGTGTTCGAGTAAACTCCGGGAGTTGGTGATGGACGGGGAGGCCTGGCATGCTGCGATTCATGGGGTCGCAAAGAGT
Organism: Odocoileus virginianus; assembly: GCF_023699985.2. Classification (NCBI taxonomy): domain Eukaryota; kingdom Metazoa; phylum Chordata; class Mammalia; order Artiodactyla; family Cervidae; genus Odocoileus; species Odocoileus virginianus. The sequence continues at coordinate 45,020,049 of NC_069682.1, forward strand.
CGGACACGACTGAGGGACTGAACTGAACTGACTGATAGTTTGTCAAAGTAAGGGTTGAATAGGAAAACCAAACAAACAAGTAGAAAAAATTCTATAATTCAATGTTTTCCATGATCAGAAGATGAGGAAAAGCAAACCACAGTTAAGATAGAAAACATTCTGTGATGCCTTTTCAATCTTCCTCCATTTTTAATAATATTGCAAAGTAATTTTTGACAGCTTGACCCTTGATTTCTAAAAATCTCTGAAAATAGTGATTCTAAAACTCTTTTGATGAAACATTGGTTATTTTCTGTAATTTCATGATTGCAATGTTTATGTTTCGTCCTTGCTTGGATAACAAGAAATCATGATAAACTTCTTTTAAAAATTACCCTTAACTCACATGTTAAATTGTGAATTAACATTTACCTTTCTTTTAAATTTTATTTTAGCATAATTATCTTACAGTGTGGTGTTAGTTTCTGCTGTACAATAAGGTGAAGCAGCTATAATACCTCAAGTAGCGTGTGCTCAGTCATGTCTGACTCTCTGAACTCAAGGACAGTAGCCCACCAGGCTTCTTTGTTCATGGGATTTTCCAGGCAAGAATACTGTAGTGGGTTGCCATTTCCTTCTCCAAGAGATCTTCCCCACCCAGGGATCGAACCTATGTCTCTTGCATCTCCTGCATTGGCAGGCAGATTCTTTACCACTGAGCTACCTGGGAAGCCCCCAAATCAGCTACTTATTTATATATATGCCCTCTTTTGTAATTTCCTTCCCCTTTAGGTCACCACAGAGTACTTAGTAGAGTTCTCTGTGCTATACAGTAGGTTCTCATTGGTTATCTATTTTATACTTAGTAGTGTATGTATGTTGACCCCAATCTCCCAAAATCATCTCACCCCCCCCTTCCTCCCTTGGTATCCATAGGTTTGTTCTCTATGTCTGTGTCTCTATTTCTGCTTTGATAATAAGTTCATCTATACCATTTTTCTAGATTCCCCATATATGCATTAATATTTGATATTCATTGTCTTTTCTAGAAAACTTGTGTTTGTATCTTTGGCTTGGTTTTCTCTTGAGGAAATAGGCTCTTCTTCAGAGACATGAGTAGCAAATATATTCCCCTGTTTGTTGTTCTTTTATGAATTTTGATGTGCGGTCCATTTTTGGCATGTAAAGATGTTTGACTTTTTATATAACTGGATATATCAAATTTTTATTTAGTGATTTTGGATTTTCTATCATATTTATAAAAATCTTACCCACTGTTCTTTTATTCTTTGCCTTTTAATGTTCACGCATTTGGTACATTTAGATTTTTTTTTGGTAAGATATGAGATGCACCCTTATTGCTTTTTGTCCCCAAGAAAGGTAGTTGTCTGAAATCCATTTACTGAAGAATTCATCTTGGGAAAACTTATTCAAAACACCATCTTTATTGTGAACTAAATTATACTTTTTTTTGCTCTATTCTTGAATGTTTTATTTTATTTAACTGACCCTCTTATTTTAATGATTCTAGCTTTACAATATGTTTCATTTTCTGAAAAGGGTTCATTTCTCTCCTCATTTTTCATTTTTAGAATAAATTTTTTCCTGGCTTTTTTTTGCTTTACTTCTTGCCCTATGTAATCACTAGAATTAGCTTGTACAGTTTTAAATAGACTTTCATGCTTTCTCTCTCAAACCTGTACTGTGAGAATAAATGTAAACCTAAGTTAGTCTGTTGGAGGATGAGAACAAAGTGACTCATCCCGGATGAGACTATCCCAGACCAGCCAGCCCCCAGCTGGCTGTGCAGCTGAGCAGCATAGGAGTGATTTTATCAGATAACAACTAAGTCTTTCCTGTGTCAGTAGAATTGTCCAGACAACACACAGATTTGTAAACAAAATTGAATATTTATTGTTGCATGCCATTGAGATTTCTTGGTAGTGGTTGTACAGTATTGTGGCAATAATAACTGATAAAAAAGAAGATGAGACCACATAGGGAGACAACACATACAGAAACAAAAAGAAGCCCTAAAGTGGAATCCTGGCACACACCAATATTTGGAGGCAAAAGGGAGGAACTTACGATGAAGCCTTACCTTCATTTATTCTTTTACTTTCAAGTAATAATACCTATAAGCCATGCCCAAAGAGATAACAAACATATTTAAAATATATGGACTATGGACTGTACAAATAACTCTGGAGAGTGACAAATAAAATTCTTTCATCCATTTATTCATAAATGTTTAGTACGTGTTCCTTCATGCTAAGCATGGTTAAAATTTCAAAGATGAAAATGATATAGTACAAGTCGGTAAAGAGATCAGAGACCAGTGAGACAGTCACACATACAGACCACTACATGGTGTAAAAAGTATCTTACATTTCATCTTTAACTCTGGGGAGGTCTGGAGAGGTTTATTTGTAGTTTCCAAGAATTGAATTCAAATCAAGCCATATTGAATTTGGACAAAAAGTCAGACAGTTTTTTTCTAATAAACTCATCATTGAAAAGACCCATTTGCTCTACATTTCTTAGCCTTCTCTGCAGGTTGGTGTGACCATGTGATTAAATTCTAGGTGCATGAAATCCTCCTGCATGTGACCTTCTTGGGTTCATTTGCCTTCTACCTCTTTGGTACAGAGGAGCCCATGACCTGGCAAATCACATATTGAAGAAGACAGAGCAACACAATAGATGGAGCTTGGGTCCCTGATTGATTAGAAGTCACCATGTCTTGGAATTATACTACTTGCCAACCAAGGACAGCTATATACACTTAACCTGAGAAAGGAAAAAGCTTCTGTCACGTTTCAGGCATTATATATGCTGGCATTTGTTACAGCAGCTAATGATATCATAGACAAATACTAGCAGATAGAAATAGTACTAAAGTCTAACGTGTTTACTGACACTGGTGGAGCAAGCTTTTATTACAGGTTATTAAAACAAATATCAAATATTTGTCCCCCCCAAATTCAAATCCAGTAATAACAACCCAAGGTATTTAAATAAACTACAACATATAGATGATAGATGCAGAGATGTTCTATAGTAGAGGCATTGTTCTTGGTGAACTTAGTTTGAGAAGTCTCCTTAGAAATGTCAACCATGACAGCATAATGCAGGAAGGAAGAGAAAGTTATGGAAAGGAAGAAAAAGGGCATTTGCTGTTCATGACTGACATTTTGTCTCTGGGTCTACTTTCAGGTGAAGTTGAACAAAGTAACTATGAGTAAGAATTTCTGCAAATCCTTTACACCGCTGGAAAAAATTGAATGCATTTATCAAATTTTGTCTTTGGAATATTATGTTTATTTTATTTTGATAGAATCACAGACTATATCTGATACCTAAGGCCAAATCCATTGCTCCCTTGGAATTCCAAGATCCTACAACATTATATCTGATTGTAAGCTAAGCATTAAAAATAGTCTATTTAACATACAAACACTTATACATTATTTATGCCAATTTTGAACAAAGTTTATTGAACATCTTCTGGATTAAGAATACTGTGCCTGGTTCTGGGATTTGTTTTTGTTCATTGAGCCTTGGGACTATATTCCATTAACTGTGCTCTTTGAGAGCTGGACATATACTTTGCAATAAAGCATTTTATGTCTATAGAAAATATGTGCTCTTTTATAGTCAACACTTTTCATACTGTTCATGGGGTTCTCAAGGCAAGAATGCTGAAGTGGTTTGCCATTGCCTTCTCCAGTGGACCATGTCTTCTTCACCATAACCCATCTGTTTTGGGTGGCCCTGCATGTCATGGCTCATAGTTTCATTGAATTAGACAAGGCTGTGGTCCACATGATCAATTTGAATAGTTCTCTGTGGTTGTGGTTTTCATTCTGTGTGCCCTATGAAGGATAAGGATAAGAGGCTTATGGAAGCTTTCTGATAGGAGAAACTGGTTGTAGGGGAAATTGGGTCTTGTTCTGATGGGTGGGACCATGCTCAGTAGAACTTTGATACAATTTTCTGTTGATGGGCTGGGCTGTGTTCCCTCCCTGTTGTCTGACCTGACCAAACTATAGTGGAGGTAATGAAGATAATGGCGACCTCCTTCAAAAAGTCCCCTGCACACACTGTCCCACTCAGTGCCCCTGACCGTGCAGCAGGACACCGCTGACCCATGCTTCCACCGGAGACTCCTGAACACTCAAAGGAGATTGTGCGTCAGTCTCTTGTGGGGTGACTGTACGTTTTTCCTGGGTTCTGGTGTGCACAAGGTTTTGGTTGTGCCTTCCAAGACTATGAAAAGGCAAAACGATGTGACACTGAAAGATGAAATCCCCTGGTCGGTAGGTACCCCATATGCTACTGGAGAAGAGTGGAGAAATAATGAATTAAATGAAATCATTCCAGGAAGTATGAAGAGATGGAACCATAAAGAAAACAATGCCGAGTTGTGGATGTGACTGGTGATGGAAGTAAAGTCTGATGCTGTAAGAATAATATTGCATAGGAACCTGAAATATTAGGTACATGAAGCAAGGTAAATTGGAAGTGGAGACAGGAGAAGGAAGAGTAAACATTGATATTTTATGAGTTAGTGAACTAAAATGGACTGGAATGGGTGAATTTAACTCAGATGACCATTATATCTACTACTGTGGGCAAGAATCCCTTAGAAGAAATGGAGTAGCCCTCATAGTCAAAAAAAAGAGTCCAAAATGCAGTACTTGGGTGCAGTCTCAAAAACAACAGAATGATCTCTGTCCATTGCCAAGGCAAACCATTCAATATCACAGTAATCCAAGTCTATGCCCCAACCAGGAATGCCGAAGAAGCTGACATTGAATGGCTCTTTGAAGACCTACAAGACCTTCCAGAAGTAATATCCAAAAAAGATGTCCTTTTTGTCATAGGGGATTGGAATGCAAAAGTAGGAAGTCAAGAGATTCCTGGAGTAACAGGCAAATTTGGCCTTGGAATACAAAAATGAAGCAAGGGAAAGGCTAACAGAGTTTTGCCAAGAGAACACACTGGTCATAGGAAACACCCTCTTCCAACAACACAAGAGAAGACTCTATACATGGACATCACCAGATGGTCAACACCAAAATCAGATTAATTACATTCTCTGCAGCCAAAGATGGAGAAGCTCTATAGTCAGCAAAAACAAGACTGGGAGCTGACTGTGGCTCAAATCATGAACACCTTATTTAAAAATTCAGACTTAAGTTGAAAAAATTATGACCTAAATAAAATCTGTTATGATTATACAGTGGAAGTGACAAACAGAATCAAAGGATTAGATCAGATAGAGTGCTTGAAGATCTATGGATGGAGGTTCATGATATTGTACAGGTAGCAGTGATCAGGACCATCCTCAAGAAAAAGAAATGCAAAAAGGCAAAATGGTTGTCTTAGGAACCTTACAAATAGCTGAGAAAATAAGAGAAGTGAAAGGCAAAGGAGAAAAGGAAAGATATACCCCTTTGTATGCAGAGTTCCAAAGAATAACAAGGAGAGATAAGAAAGCCTTCCTCAGTGATCAATGCAAAGAAATAGAGGAAAAAAATAGAATGGGAAGGACTAGAGAACTCTTCAAGAATATTAGAGATATCAAGGGACCATTTCATGCAAAGATGGGCAAAATAAAGAACAGAAATGATATGGATCTAACAGAAGCAGAGATATTAAGAAGAGGTGGCAAGAATACTCAGAACTAGACAAAAAAGGTCTTCATGATCCAGATAATGACAATGGTGTGATCACTAACCTAGAACCAGACATCCTGGAATGCAAAGTCAAGTGGGCCTCAGGAAGCATCACTACTAACAAAGCTAGTGGAGGTGATGGAATTCCAGTTGAGCTATTTCAAATCCTAAAAGATGATGCTGTGAAAGTGCTGCACTCAACATGCCAGCAAATTTGGAAAACTCAGCAGTGACCACAGGACTGGAAAAGGTCAGCTTTCATTCCAATCCCAAAGAAAGGCAATTGCAAAGAATGCTCAAACTACCACACAATTGCACTCATCTTGATCTACATACAGATTTCCCAGGAGGCAAGTAAGGTGGTCTGGTAGTCCCATCTCTTCAAGAATTTTCCACATTTTGTTGTGATCCACACAGTCAAAGTCTTTAGTGTAGTCAATGAAGCAGATGTAGATGTTTTTCTGGAACTCTCTTGCTTTTTTAATGATCCAACAAATGTTGGCAATTTGCTCTCTGATTCCTCTACCTTTTCTAATTCCAGCTTAAACATCTGGAATTTCTCAGTTCACATACTGTTGAAGCCTGGCTTGGAGAATTTTGAACATTACTTTGCTAGCATGTGAGATGAGTGCAATTGTGCAGTAGTTTGAACATTTTTTAGCATTGCTTTTCTTTGGGATTGGAATGAAAACTGACCTTTTCTAGTCCTCTGGACAGTGCTGAGCTTTCCAAATTTGCTGGCCTATTTAGTGCAGCACTTCCACAGCATCATCTTTAAGTGTTTGAAATAGCTCAATTGGAATTCCATCACCTCCACTAGTTTTGTTCATAGTGATGCTTCCTAAAGACTACTTGACTTTACTCTCCAGGATGTCTGGATGTAGGTGAGCAATCACAACATCATTGTTATCTGGGCCATTAAGATTTTTTTTTTTTTGTATAGCTCTTCTGTGTATTCTTGCCACCTCTTTTAATATCTTCTGCTTCTATTTAGTTCATACTGTTTATATCCTTTATTGTGCCCATCTTTGCATGAAATGTTCCCTTGATATCTCTAATTTTCTTGAAGAGATGACTAGTCTTTCCCATTCTATTGTTTTCCTCTATTTCTTTGCATTGATCACTGAGGAAGGCTTTCTTATCTCTCCATGCTATTCTTTGGAACTCTGCATTCAGATGAATATATCTTTCCTTTTCTCCTTTGCCTTTCATTTCTCTTCTTTTTCAGCTATTTGTAAGGCCTCCTCAGACAAACGTTTTTCATTTTTGCATCTTTCTTCTTGTTATGGCTTCAGTCACCACCTGCTGAACAGTGTCACGAATCTCCGTCCACAGTTCTTCAGGTACTCTCTCATATCTAACCCTTTGAATCTATTTGTCAATTCCACTATACAATGATAAGGAGTTTGATTTTGGTCACACCTTTATGGCCTAGTGGTTTCCCTTATTTCTTTAAGTCTGGATTGAAGTTTTTCATGATCTGAGCCACAGTTAGCTCCTGTTTTTGTTTTTGTTGACTGTATAGAGCTTCTCTAAAAATGGCAGAGGTCTCTGCTATTCTTAATTACATTTTTCTTCTCGGTAAATTCCACAGGAGCCAATGTCTCCTCTTTTGGCTTTCACGGTCTTAGGTTGCCACCTTGACCTGATTTTTTAAAAAATAACTCATGTGTTGCATTTTCCCCCTCTCTAATAATGAATAGCACTTTCATGTTATGTTTTATTACACTTATTTCTCACCAAGCCCATTTTACAGATGGATGAGTAAAGCACAGACAGTTTTGTGGCTTGCTCAGTACCACAGAGCTAGTGAGAGGCATAGCTGTCTTTGGACTCAAGTAGTCTGGCCCCAGATCTTGTGGTCTCCAGCATGATACTATATCCAGTGCTGACATTTTCTATAACCACCGGGCCCAGAAGTCCTATCTCAGTGAGCTTACTCCCCTCCAGAGAGCATGTGCACTGCTCATGGTGGCCTCAAGAAGGGTAAAAAGTCTTAATCTCACCAAAAAGATGGATCATTCCATTTCTCTTGGTAGAGGAGTAGGGGGAGGGAGTATAGGAAGATAGCCGGCTTCTCATTGTCTCCCCCAAACCTGAAGTTCCTATTTTACTAATCAACATCAAAATGCAAAGATGGGAGACTTCCTGGCATCCAACCTGAAGACAATAGATGTGCTCTTATGAGATTGAGCTCTCTTTTGACTTGGCTTTGAACTGTGCTCATTTTTTGTGTGAGCACTCAGTTTAGGTGGGTGCAGTCATCACTGCTCTGTGGTTGACATTGTTGTTCTTTGGAGTTTGACCGAAAATACCCTTAAAATGATAATACTTGGAGTGCTGACCAGCCACCCCAAATGTTTTCCAATATCTGTGGTTAAGGGTGAATTTATGTTGAAATATGGGTTTAGGCAAGGGATGCTGAACTTTTTTCCTCTTCCCTTCAGCATTTTGAAAATTTCAGGTATGATATATGTAGTACTTGGCCTCCAGAATTCTCATATTTAGATTCAAATGATGTTTATTGACCTCTCACTATGCAGTAAGCTCTGTGCTAGGTGTTTTATGCTTGCATTCTCATTTAGTCTTTAAAACAACCTGGTGATAGGATATTGTTGTTTCTGTTTTATCGATGAGTAAATAGACCCAAAGAGGTTCAGTGACTTGCCCAAAGTCAAACAGCCTGAGGCGGAGGAGGGAGAATGAAAACCAAGTCTTCTCCATGTTTTCTTGCTTTTCCACATGGCCTGTGAAGGAGGTAACTAATATAACTACTAGAGGCTAGTAGTAGTTAGTCATAGCTTGTTCAAGGTTTTCCAACTTCCCTTTTTAGATTTTTACAAAGAAAATCAATGCTCTTTTTTGTACTGTGTGTTAACTTGAAGCCATGATGAAGTTAGTAGTGAAGTACTGAATGAATTTTTAGGGGAAATGCTCAGGGTTTAAGATTTTCCCAAGAAGAACCTCCTGCAATCTCTTGTGAGATTTCTCAACTAACCAACATCATGGCATCCTCATGACTCTTCGGGGGTCATTAAGTGACAAGACCCAGCTGCCAACTCCTTTGTCCACTCAGGCATTTATACTGTTCCCCTTGGCTATTGAATCAAATCTAATCTCTTTCATCTTGAGTTGAAGATCCTTTAGTTCTATTTCTAGTCACTGCACAGTGGTTTCCTTCTATTCAGAACAGCTGCAATTGCTGCTTCCTCTACACACTCATGTGGTTTCCTTCTTCTCCATGGCTTCCTTCATCCAAGCTCCCCTATCCCTCTCTTTTGATCTGTATCCTCTTCACCCTGCCAGCTCCAACAGAAGACCTATTTGCTCTGGGAAGCCTCACCCAGAGGTGCTCCTTTCTCTGACACTTGCTTTTCCAATAATGATCTTGAAATCTGAGACCTCTGAGGAGTTCATCCCAGAAACTGTGAAAAGGAAGCACAGGGAGTCCTTGCTCTTCTCTTCACTCCAGCTACCGCTAGAGCAGTTGTTTTTTCTGTTTGATATATAGGGATTCTCTTCAAAAGAGTGTCACATTCTCCATTTTGATAGTGCTTAAGGCCAGAGGGCCTCTGATGGCTCAGGCAGTAAAGAATATGCAGGAGACCCAGGTTTGATCCCAAGGTCATGAAGATCCCCCTGGAGAAGGAAATGGTGCCCCACTCCAGTATTCTTGCCTGAAAAGTCCTATGGACAGAGGAGCCTGGCGGGCTATGTTCATAGGGTCACAAAGCGTTGGACATGACTGAGTGATTAACACCTCTCAACTGAAGGCCAGAGGACAGGGCTTGTTAACATCTGATTTTTAGATTGGAGTGCCGGCTCAGGTCAGTAAACACCCTATAGGTGACCAATCTATAAAAACCAGAATGCTAATTTATTAAGTTAGCTTGGGAAATATAGCACCAAATGGACTAGAATGCCACAGTCAGTCTGGTTAGGTACTCCCTGAAAGCATGCTAGCTACCTGGGAAGCTACCTGAGCTTTGGAGACTGTGGAAACAACCAAAAGTCATTTCATTCAGCCGTGTTTCAGAGACAAGGTAAATTTACACACTCTAAACCAGTGGTTCATTCTTGTGTGTGTGTGTGAGTGTGTGTGTGTGTGTGTGTAGGAATTTGCATTTCTAGCAAGTCCCCAGATGGTATTGCTGCTTCACTGAAGTCACCCTTTTAGAACCGCTGTTTGCAATTATTGTAGAAAATAACATCATTAGTATATTCAAAGCCAGTGTCAACCCAGTTCCTCTGGGCCTTCTTCATGGACCCTGATGGCTTTGTACCTTTTTTTTTTTTCTTGTATGATTTAAGACTTACTTATGGCTCAGACAGTAAAGCGTCTGTCTACAACGCGGGAGACCTGGGTTTGATCCCTGGGTTGGGAAGATTCCCTGGAGAAGGAAATGGCAACCCACTCCAGTATTTTTGCCTAGAAAATCCCATGGACGGAGGAGCCTGGTGTCCATGGGGTCACGACTGAGCGACTTCACTTTCTTTCTACTTGTAATTCCATTGCCTTTTCCCAAACCTCCATATGAGTCAATATAATTGATTAGTTTCTCTTGACAAAGTTACAACAACATCTTAGACCTTTATCCTTAAAATTACTTCCAGCCTATCTATCTTCCTAAGAGTTTGGGGTATTCTCAAACCCTTCTGTTACTCGTTTTTAGATCATATCTTGTTCTCTGTCAATCTTTCCCTAGAATTGTGCATACTTGGAGGGTTAAATCACACATTGTGTGCAGATTCTACTAGTTCTCGTGGGAAGCCATATTTCTTTTGGAGGAGAGAACTCCACATTGTTTTCCTTCACATTTTCTTTGATTTTGCTTTTCTACCATGACCAATAAATGTGAACAACAGTGCTCTTCTTCTGCCTATTTTTGTCATGAGGTTATAAAATGAAAGACACTTGGTTGTAGTTTACTACCAAGAGAGATTTCCTGCCTAAAAGTTCAACAAGAGGATGAGTCACAGTGCTATGGACATATGACAATAAGCTGTGGCCCACGTCCTGGGAGTAATTGGACCTGAGCTAATGAGGACAAGTGGCTGGTGTATACAGCCCAAGTGCAATCACTGGTGCTTCTTACTTTCTTCCCTATCAAGTTTTGGCCTTCCTGAGGGCCTGGCTCAGATCCCTAGGGAATCCAGGAAGCCTTGAACTGTGGTATCCATTATGGGTGTGTTGGACAGATACTGGAGTAGGTATAGCTGGTAGCTATACTTGAAAATGAGATCATATACTTAAAATATTACAGAAGCTTTTAGTTTTCAGTAATAGTTTTGAAAGTCTTTTTCAAACACAAGGTAAAATATTTATCATATTGTTACACTGGCATGTGAATTTGGATGACATTATAATGATTTCAGTCTTGGTAGATGTGCAAAGGCAAATTAAGACCTCTGGACCCTTTATTTATCATGGGATGACCTTAGTTAATAGGTATTGCAATAGTGGATTGGAAGGTGGAGCTTGGTCAGTATCACAGAAGTATTGTAGTTAAGTCGTTCCAGGGCACTGGAGTTTATTCTAGTCTGGAGCAATTAGTTGGCTATGGTTATCCCATCACCCATTGCTTCTCTGTGTCACAAAATGTCAAAAGGCTCTTCTTGTTTTGTTAACCATGATCAATGCACCTTGTGCTCTTTTTCTTCCTTCCTTCCTCTGTTCCTTTCCTTTCTCTTTTGCCTGTCATATGGCAGAGAAGATAGATAGGTAGGTGACAGGTGGGTGCTGGCAAACCTATCAAGTTGGAGTGGGTTTGTACTGTGGCGTCTTGGCTTGGCTGGAACCGTATTGCCCAGAATTCCCTTCCTTGCATAGTTCTGGGTTAAAATAGGCCACAATACATTTTGTGAAAGGTTTAGAGGGTGGGAGTGAAGCAACGGTCATATTCTTTTTATGCTTGGAAAGTCCATGTATGGCACAAAGCAGTGCTACTACTTTTGGATGCCATCATTTTCTGCAGACTCACCTGACAGCTAGTCCCACAGCTCCTGTTGCTCCTGCTGGATCCTCCTTAAGTTACTGTGCTTCCTGGGCTAAGTGAGAGTCTAGTTCCATGGTAAGTAATATCTTCTCCTGCAGGACAATATTGTTGAAGGTGGTAGACTTGAGGTGGAAAAATGACATGAATTTTAATCTGCCCTCAAGGATTCCAGCCCATCCTTGAAAGTTCCAATGGCCCTCGTTTTACCCACTTGATATCTATGTTTCTTTCCTTTCTGACTGCTAACTTTAGGCTTCTGCACCAAACACAGAAGGCACAGCTTCTTGTAGACTGTTTAACCAACACCCATTATTGTGTAATGTCAAACTTCTGTAATAAATGCCTTATTAGCTGTTTCCAGTGGTTCTATTTCTTTAATCAAATCCTGGCTGGCATATACTTCAGTTCATGATTTTTAGTCAGAGGATTGCTTGTTGGAATCAATCCACAGGGAATTTGGCCAGTGGATTTTGAGGTTGTCAAGCATTTGTAGCAGCTGATTTAAGACACTCAAGTATTTGGATCTGAGAAAAGCAGTTAGATTTTAACAGCTGATTCCAGTGAGAGGCACTTTATGCAGATCAACCTTGGGAGTCCTGCTGAGCCACTCCAAAACTTTTAAGTAATGGAGAAATACAACCGCTTCAACATCTTGGGTCTGAAAACTTCCAAAAGCCAGATGCTGTCTGCAAAGTTGTTTTGTGTTTTCTTCACATGCCTTTCTCCCTTTCTTCTTTTTTTTTTTTTTTTTTTGCTTTATTGATATATAGGAAGATAGACAGGAAGAGGAAAGGAGGAAACTTTCCCCATTACCTTTCTACCTCTCCCTCTTCACATCTGTCAACTCATGGTCCCACATAACAGACATGTGACCATCAGATGGTGTTATTTCAGTGTGAGGAAATTTGACTGCCTTGGAAAAAAGTATGCAACTATTTTTTAGAAAATCATTTGATGAAAATTTTGCTGTCATTGTTCAGTCACTAAGTCATGTCTGACTCTTTGGGACCCTGTGGCCTGCAACACACTTGGTTTCCTTGTTCTTCACTATCTCCCAGAGTTTGCTCAAATTCATGTCAATGGAGAGAGTGATGCTATCTAGCCATCTCAACCTTTGCTGCCCCCTTCTCTTTTTGCCCTCAATCATTCCCAGTATCAGGGCCTTTTCCAATGAGTAGGCTCTTCGCATCAAATGGCCAAAGGACTGGAGCTTCAGCTTCAGCATCACTCCTTCCAATGAATATTCAGGATTGATTTCCTTTAGGATTGACTAGTTTCACTCTCTTGCAGTTCTCTCAAGAGTCTTCTCCAGCATTCCAATTAAAAAGCATAATTTCTTCAGCAATCAACCTTCTTTATGGTTCACCTCTTATCTGTACATGACTACTGAAAAACCATAGCTTTGACTAATATGGACCTTTGTCAGCAAAGTGATGTCTCTGCTTTTTAACATGTTATCTAGGTTTGTAATGTCTTTCCTTCCAAGGAGCAAGAGTCTTTTAATTTTATGCTTACTGTCACTGTATCATGATTTTGGAGACCAAAAATATAAAATTTGTCACTGTTTCCACATTTCCTGTTTCTATTTGCCATGAAGTGATGGGACTGGATGCCATGATCTTAGCTTTTTGAATGTTGAGTTTTAAGCCAGCTTTTTCACTTTCCTCTTTCACCCTCATCAAGAGACTTTAGTTCTTATTCACTTTCTGCCCTTAGAGTGTTATCATCTGCATATCTGGGTTTGTTGATATCTCTCCTGGCACTTTTGACTCCAGCTTGTGATTCATTCAACCTGTCATTTTGCCTAATGTATTCTGAATATGTTAAATAAACAGGGTGACAATATACTACCGTATTACACTCTTTCCCAATTTTGATCCAGTCAGTTGTTCCATGTCTAGTTCTTACTGTTGCTTCCTGACCCCTTTATGAGTCACAGCCTTGTTGTGGAAAAGGGGTTTGCTTAACTCAGTGAAGCTATGAGCCAGGCCACACAGGGTCACCTGAGATGGATGGGTCATAGTGAAGAGTTCTGACAGAAGATGATTCACTGGAGAAGAAAATGGCAAACCACTCTAGCATTCTTGCCTCAAGAACTCCATGAATGTATGAAAAGGCAAAAAGATATGACACCAGAATATGAGCCTCTTAGGTCAGAATTTGACCAGTATGCTATTGAGGAAGAGTGGAGGGCAATTACTAATAGCTCCAGAAAGATTGAAGAGGTTGGGCCAAATTGGAAACAATGCTCTGGTGTAGATGTGTCTGGTGATGAAATTAAAGTCCAATGGTGTAAAGAACAATATTGCACAGGAAACTGGAATGTTAGGTGCGTGAATCAAGGTAAATTGAACATGGTCAAGCAGGAGTTGGCAAGAGTAAACATAGACAGGAATCAGTGAACTAAAATGGATGAGAATAGGCAAATTTAATTCAGGTGACCATTATATCTACTACTGTGGGCAAGAATCCCTTAGAAGAAATGGAGTAGCCCTCATAGTCAACAAAAGAGTTCAAAATGCAGTACTTGGGTGCAATATAAAAAATGACAGAATAATCTTGGTTCATTTCCAAGGCAAAACATTCAGTATCACAATAATTCAAGTCTTTGCCCCAACCACAATACTGAAGAACCTGAAGTTGAATGGTGTTATGAAGACCTATGAGACCTGCTAGAACTAACACCGAAAAGAGATGTCATTTTCATCATAGGGGACTTAGGGGATTGGAATGTGAAAGTAGGAAGTCAAGAGATACCTGGAATAACAGGCAAGCTTGGTCATGGAGTACAAAATGAAGCAGGGCAAAGGCTAATAGAGTTTTGTGATGAGAACACACTGGTAATAGCAAACACTCATTTACAACAACACAAGAGATGACTCTACACATGAACATCACCAGATGGTCAAAACAGAAATCAGAAAGATTGATTATATTTTTTGCAGCCAAGGATGGAAAAGCTCTATAGAATCAGAAAAAACAAGACTGGGAGCTGACTGTGGCTCAGATTATGTCCATATAGTCAAAGCTATGGTGTTTCCAGTAGTCATGTATGGATGTTTGGCCATAAAGAGTGCTGTGCCCTTAAGAATTGATGCTTTTGAACTGTGGTGTTGAAGAAGACTCTTGAGAGTCCCTTGGACAGTAAAGAAATCAAACCAGTCCATCCTAAATAAAATCAGTCCTGAATATTCATTGGAAGGACTGATGCTGAAGCTCCAATACTTTGGCCACCTGATGTGAAGAACTGCCTCATTGGAAAAGACCCTGATGCTGGGCAAGATTGAAGGCAAGAGGAAAAGGGGATGACAGAGGATGAGATGGTTGAATGGCATCACTGACTTGATGGACATAAGTTTGAGCAATCTCTGGGAGTAGGTAATAGACAGTGAAGCCTGGTGTGCTGCAATCCATTGGCTTACAAAGAGTTGGACATGACTGAGTGAACTGAACTGAACTGAATTGTAAAATTCAGACTTAAATTGAAGAAAGTAGGGAAAACCACTAGGCCATTCAGGTATGACCTAAATCAAATCCCTTATGATTACACAATGGATGAAATGAATAGATTCAAGAATTATCTGGTAGAAAGAGTGCCTGAAGAACTATGGGCAGAGGTCTGCAACACTGTATAGGAGGCAGTGACTAAGACCATCCCAAAGTAAAAAGAAGTGCAAGAAGGCAAAGTGGTTGTCTGAGGAGACATTACAAATAGCTGAGAAAAGATAAGTGAAAGCAAGGGAGAAAGGAAAAGATACACCAACTGAAAGCAGAATCCCAGAGAATAGCAAAGAGAGATAAGAAGGTCTTCTTCAACGAACAATGCAGAATGAGAAAGACTAGAGATCGCCTCAAGAAAATCAGAGATAACTAGGGAAAATTTCATGCAGGGATGGGCATGATAAAGGACAGAAACAGTAAGGACCTAACAGAAGTAAAAGAGATTAAGAAGAGGTGGCAAGAATACACAGAAGAACTGTACAGAAAAGATCTTAATGACCCCTATAATCATGAAGGTGTGGTCACTTGCCTAGAACCAGACATCCTGGAGTGTGAAGTCAAGTGGGCCTTAGGAAACATTACAACAAACAAAGCTAGTGGAGGTGATGGAATTCCAGCTGAGCTATTTAAAATCCTAAACAATAATGCTGTTAATATTCTGGTAGTTGCATAGGGTTCTAGAGCACTGGCTCAGTAATTATGTCACACAGGCTTTTTTGCCCCAAGGCATGTGGGATCTTCTAGGACCAGGGACCAAACCAGTGTCTCCTGAAATGGCAGGCAAATTCTTTACCTATGAACCACCAGGGAAGCCTCTTTCTCAAACATACTTTTAACATCACTGTCATTTGCAGACAAAACCAATTCACCAGCTTATTCACAAAGGGGTCATGGATCCATTCCTTCCCAGTTCAGAGGTCTTTTGTGGTTGAGAAGTAATACTCAAACTTTTTTGAAAGCTAAGGTAGTAATGTGCCAACTGGGAGAAAAAAAGGCCCTGACTCAATCTATTTAAAATCTCGGCTAATATTTGAAACATCAAAAATCCCAGTGTTCACTTGTTGCCTCCATAATTCCAGTTAGGCTTTGAATGCAGCCACTTTATCCACTGACTTGAACACAGTTGTCATTCTCCCTTGAAGTGACAGATTGAGTTCATTGAGCATGTTGAATATGTCACACAAGTAAGCAAGTTTTGTGACCGATTCTGTGTCACTGAAATGTGCTGCCAGCAGTGACTGTTTTTTTTTTTTTAAGAAATCCCTGGAGCAGCTCTCATAACTCAGAAACCTTGGCCATTGATCTACCTTTAGAAAGCCATCTCACTTCTCTGTATAAGAGAAGATGTGTGGCTCTGTGTCCATCTCCTCACAGAGCTGCACAAACGGATGTGAATTAAGGGCATGGACTAAAAATGGTTGATCATTTTAATCACATACTGCAAAATGTTGCTAAGTTCAGGTGACAGTTTTCAGCTACCAGTATTTCTCTGTGGATTACACAGTGCATAGACTCACTTTCAGAAGCAATCTCTTTGACCTGAGTAGTGAAACCAGAAAGCTGTCCAGTCATGGCAGCTGCTCCATCTGTGCACATGCTGACACAAAATGACCAATTCAGTTTTCCTGATAGGTGATCATTCAAGGACTTGAATAGTTCTGCAGCTATGGTGTGGGTTGGCAACAAAGTGCACAGCCTCCTGAAAAATATATCACACAAAAACAAGCATTGTTGCCGGGTCAATGTTCGTAGACCCGTCAACCTGGATTGTGCACCATGGTGACTCATTAATCCTCTCTAACAGTTGTGCCTCAGTATGCTCTGCTATTTCATCCATTAATCTAGTTATGGTACTAGCTGAAAGAGGAATATGTGCCACCTTCTGAACTGCAGCCTGTCCTAAAAGTTCATGACACATGTCCTTAGCAGCATGCAGGATCAACTCTTCACCAGTAGTAAAAGGCTTCCTAGCTTTAGCAATGTGGTTAGCCACTAAGAATGATGCTCTCAGTGGAGGCACATTTGATGAAGTGGTGGCCTTCAATTATTGCTTCTGTTCTTTATGTTCATGTTTTTTATTTTTCTTTTGAAAAAACTCCAAAGCCTCGTCTTTTAATGTAGGATGCTTGGTCTCCATGTGGTGAAGCAGTTTTAAAGCTTTCATGGCTTTGTTGGATAGCCAGTTGCCACATATTACACAAAGCAGGCCTGGAGAATGTGAATCACCTGTTGCAATAAACCTGTAATTTAAGTAGGACTCTTGGTATTTTCTTTTTAATTCAGCTTTCTTTTTGTTGGCAGTCTTAGTGTCTTTTGCTGTTTCATCATTGGATCTTTCCCAATTTTCAAAGAAGCTCTCCAGTGACATTTGTTTTTACTCATTTTGGTGAGGGTTAGCTTGTGGGCTTACCAAAACTGTGACTGAGACAAGTGCACAGTGTGGGAAAGAGGCACGGATAGAAGTGGTAAATAAAATAATGGGTGAGCTACGCATAGACCAAAATAAGTGTTGGATTCTAACTTATAGCCTGCCACCAGATGTAGTTTAATTGTCACTTGCTCCTCACTGATAGGGTTTTGATGAGTCTGCAAGAAATTGATTTACTATGGTTTCTATGTAGTCAAACCTTCCTGCTAATGATAATCTGTATTTGCAGCCCACTCCCCAGCACTGGCATCACTGCCTCAGCTCCATCTCAGACCATCAGGTATTAAATTCATATAAGGAACATGCAACTTAGATCCCTTGCATGTGCAGTTCACTAGCTTATTGTTCATTTCAGATGTTTGCCTCTAGTTCTTAATACTAGAAGAAGGAAAGAAATAAGGACCGTGCCCACTAACATCCTTCTCTCCGAGGGTAACCTAAATTCTGATTTCCTTTATAGTAGATTGGTTTTGCCTAGTTTTGAACTTTACATAAGCAGACTCATTTAGTACTTTTATGTCTGGCATAGTCCACTCAACATAATATCTCCGAGATTCATCTGTAGTTCTGTGCAAAGTGCTAAGACACTTCAATCATGTCCAACTCTTTGTGACCCCTAGGACTGCAGCCCACCAGGCTCCTCTGTCCATGGGATTCTCCAGGCAGGAATACTGGAGTGGGTTGCCATTTCCTTTTCTAGGGAATCTTCCCAACCCAGGGATTGAACCTACATCTCTTTTATCTCCTGTCTTGTCAGGTGGGTTCTTTACCACTAGCACCACCTGCCTCTGAGATTCATCTATGGTGTTATATGTTTCAGTAGTCTACTATTCAGTATACAGCTAAATTTGAAATTGAATATGATTTTCCTGGTGGCTCAAACAGTAAAAAATCTGCCTGCAATGTGGGATACCCAGGTGTGATCCCTGGATTGGCAAGACCTCCTGCAGAAGGAAATGTCAACCTACTCTAGTATTCTTGTCTGGAAAATCTCTTGGACAGAGGAGCCTAGCAGGCTACAGTCTATGGGATCTTAAACAGTTGGACATAACTGGGCAACTAACACTTCCCTTGAAAACAGTGATCTTACATTATGTTTTGTAGTTTATCCTCATAGTTCAAAACAAATATTTATTGAATGAATCAGCATAGTATTTCTCTTTTAGTCTTTTTTCTTAACCTATGTCTATGTCAATAACATAAAAAAGAACATATTTCTGCCTGCCTATACCATCCAAGGTAGTAGCTTATTGACTTGGTTGCTAAAGGGCAATGTACATTGATTCTGGCAGCCACAGAATTTTTTTGTGACTCAGTAGGAAGTTTTCTGATTTTAGGCCTGTTAATTTTTTTTTAAAAGTTTTTGTTTACTCCTTTTTTGTAATTTTTATTGTTTACAAGAGTATAGTAGATTTACGACATTGTGTTAGTTTCAGGCATACAGCAAAATAATTTAGCTATAGATATACACATATTTATTCTTTTCAGGGGCTTCCTTTGTGGCTCAACTGGTAAAGAATCTGCCTGCAATGTAGGAGACCTGGGCTTGATCAATGTTTGATCCCTGGGTTGGGAAGATTCCCTGGAGAAGGGAAAAGGCACTCATTCCAGTTTTCTGACCTGAAGAATTCCATGGACTGTGTAGTCCACGGGGTCGCAAAGAATCAGACATAACTGAAGGACATTCACTTTGATTCTTTTCAGAGCCTTTTTCCATATAGTTTATAACAAAGTATTGAGTGGAGTTCTCTGTGCTATTCAGTAGGCCCTCAGTAGTGTATACATGTTAATCTCAAACTCCTAATTTATCCCTCTACCAATGTTTCCCTTTTGATAACTGTAAGTTTGTTTTCTAAGTCCATGAGTCTATTTATGTTTTGTAAATAAGTTGTTTTTGATCATTTTTTGGAGTCTACATATAAGTGATATCATATGATATTTGTGTTTCTCTGTATGACTTACTTCTCTTAGAATAATAATCTTCAGATCCACCCATGTTGTTGCAAATGGCACTCTTTCATTCTTTTTATGGCTGAGTAATATTCTGTTGTGTATGTGTGTGTATATACATATATATATATATGTATACATGTATACATATGTATATATACACCACATCTTCCTTGTCTATTCATCTGTTGATAGACATTTAGGTTGCTTCCATGTCTTGCTATTGTATGTAGTACTATAGTGGGGTGTATCTATCTTTTCAAAGTATGGCTTTCTCTGGACATATGCCCAGGAGTGGGATTACTGATCATATTGTATTGTATAAAGGCTTCCCTGGTGACTCAGACAGTAAAGAATCTGTATTTCATTGCATTTGCTCAGACAGCAAAGAATTGCATTGCATTTGCATTGCATGCATGCTTAGTTGTGTCTTACTCTCTATGACCCTATGGACTGTAGCCTCTCAGTCCATGGAACTTTCCAGGCAAGAATACTGGAGTGGGTTACCATTTCCTACTCCAGAGGATCTTCCCAACCCAGGGTTCGAACACACTGGAGCATATGGTCACTGTATTTTCAGTTTTTTAAGGAAACTCTATAGTGTTCTCCATAGTGGCTATAACACTTACATTCCTATTAACAGGGTAGGAAGTTTCTCTTTTATCTACACCTTCTCCAGCATCTATTGTCTGTAGACGTTTTGGTGATGGCCTTCCTGACCAGTGTGAAGTGATACCTCATTGTACTTTTGATTTGCATTTCTCTAATAATGAGTGATGTTGAGCATCTTTTCATATGCTTTATGGCCATCTGTATGTCTTCTTTCAGCTCAGTTCAGTTCAGTCGCTCAGTCATGTCTGACTCTTTGCGACCCTATGAACCACAGCATGCCAGGCCTCCCTATCCATCGCCAACTCCCAGAGTCCACCCAAACCCATGTCTGTTGAGTCGGTGATGCCATCCAACCATCCATCTCATCCTCTGTCGTCCCCTTCTCCTCCTGCCCTCAATCTTTCCCAGGATCAGGGTCTTTTCAAATGAGTCAGCTCTTCGCATCAGGTGGCCAAAGTATTGGAGTTTCAGCTTTAGCATCAGTCCTTCCAATGAACACCCAGGACTGATCTCCCTTAGGATGGACTGGTTGGATCTCCTTGCAGTCCAAGGGACTCTCAAGTGTCTTCTCCAACACCACAGTTCAAAAGCATCAATTCTTTGGCACTCATCTTTCTTTATAGTCCAACTCTCATATTCATACATAACCACTGGAAAAACCACAGCCTTGACGAGATGGACCTTTGTTGGCAAAGTAACATCTCTGCTTTTCAATATTCTGTCTAGGCTGGTCATAGCTTTCCTTCCAAGGAGTAAGCGTCTTTTAATTTCAAGGCTGCAACTCACCATCTGCAGTGATTTTGGAGTCCAGAAAAATAAAGTCAGCCACTGTTTCCCCATCTATTTGCCATGAAATGATGGGACCAGATGCCATGATCTTAGTTTTCTGAATGTTGAGCTTTAAGTCAACTTTTTCACTTTCCTCTTTCACTTTCATCAAGAGGCTCTTTAGTTCTTCACTTTCTTCCATAAGGGTGGTGTCATCTGCATATCTGAGGTTATTGATATTTCTCTCTGCAATTTTGATTCCAGCTTGTGCTTCCTCTAGCCCAGCATTTCTCATGATGTATTCTACATAGAAGTTAAATAAGTAGGGTGACAATATACAGCCTTGACGTACTCCTTTTCCTATTTGGAACCAGTCTGTTGTTCCATATCCAGTTCTAACTGTTGCTTCCTGACCTGCATATAGATTTCTCAAGAGGCAAGTCAGGTGGTCTGGTATTCCCATCTCTTTAAGAATTTTCTACAGTTTATTGTGATCCACAGAGTCAAAGGTCTTATGTGCTTCCATGCAAATTTTAAGATTTTTCTTCTAGATCTCCCTAAAATGTCATTGATATTTTAATAAGGATTGCATTGCATCTGTAGATTATCTTGGCAAGTATAGTCATTTTGACAATATTGATTGTTCCAATCCAAGAACATGGTATACTTTGCCACCTTTTGTGTCATCTTAGATTTCTTTCATCAGCATCTTATAGTTTTCAGAGTATATATTTTGCTTTATTAGGTAGGTTTAGATATGTTATTTACTTATTTATTTACTCTGATGCACTGGCAAATGGAGTTATTTCCATAGTTTATCTTCCTGAGCTTTTGTTGTTAGTATGTAGGAATGCAAGATATTTCTGTGTATTAGTTTTGTATCTGCCAATTTACCAAATTCACCGATGAGCTCTAGTAGTTCTCCGGTAGCATCTTTAGGATTTTCTATGTATAGAATTGTGTTATCTACAAACTGTGACAGATTTATTTCTTTTTTTCTAATTTGGATTGCTTCTATTTCTATTTATTCTATGGTTTCCATGGGTAGGAAGGACTTCCAAAGCTATGTTGGCTAAAAGTGGTGAGAAAGGATATCCTTGTCTTGTTCTTGATCTTAGAAGATTTTCACCTTTGAGTATGAAGTTGTTAGCTGTGGGTTTATCATATGTGGTCCTTGTTATGTTGAGGTGTGTTCTTTCTATGCCCACATTCCAGAAAGTTTTTACCATAAAAGGTGTGGAATTTTATTAAGAACTTTTTCTACATCTAATGAGATGATCATATCAGTTTTATTTTTTAATTTGTTGATGTGATGTATCACACAGATTGATTTGTGAATACTGAAAAATCCTTGCATCCTTGATATAAATCTTACTTGATCATGGCATATAATCCTTTTAATATATTGTTGAATTCACTTTGTTAGTATTTTGTTGAGGATTTTTGCAACTATGTTCATCAGTGATATTTACCTGTAATTTTCTTTTTTGGTGCTATTTTTATCTGGTTTTGGCACCAGGGTCATGGTGCCCTCATGGGATGAATTTGGAAGTGTTCCTCTGCAAGTTTTTGAAATAGTTTCAGAAACATAGGTGTTAACTCTTCTCTAAATGTTTTATAGAATTCTCCTGTGAGGCCATCTGGTCCTGGACTTTTATATAGTTGGAAGTTTTAAAATCAGAATTTCAATTTCAGTTCTTGTGACTCATCTGTTAATATTTTCTATTTATTCCTGGTTCACTTTTGGGAGACTTTACCTTTCTAAGAATTTGTCCATTTCTTCCAGATTGTCCATTTGATTGGCATATAGTTGCTTGAAGCAGTGGCTTGTAATTCTTTGTAATTCTATGTTGTCAGGTGTAACTTTTCCCAATTTTATTGCTTTGAGTCTTCCCCCCTTTTTTCTTGATGAGTCTGGCTAAAGGTTTATCAGTTTAGACCTTCTAATTAAGTTTTTAAGCAATAGTAAAATCATCTGAGTCATCTGGTTCTAAACACTTTGGTCTTAAGCAGAAGTTATTTTAATAGTAAAATAATACTTCAATTCTGAAAGTCTGATTGAAGATATCAGGTCTAACCTTACTTTTAAGTCTAGCCTACAGGAGAGGTATCTTTTTAATGTTTTTCTGCTATTTAATACCCGTTCAGTTCAGTTCAGTTGCTCAGTCGTGTCCAACTCTTTGCGACCCCATGGACTGGGGCACACCAGGCTTTCTTGGCCGTCATCAACTCCCAGAGCTTGCTCAAACTCATGCCCATTTTAATATTTATTTATATTATAAATAAATGTTATATTTATTTATATTTTATTTATTTGTATTAATAAATAAACTAGAAGTTTTATTGATATATAACTTAGTTTAAAGAATACAGCATAATGATTTGATATATGTGTATATTGCAAAATGATTATCACAGTAAGTTTATTTACCATCCATCACCTCACATCGTTACAATCTTTTTCTTGTGATGAAAGTTTCTAAGATGTACTCTGAGCAATTTTCAAATATATAATACAGTATTGTTAACTCTAGTCACATGGTGTCCATCATGTCCCAGAACTTTCTAACAATTAAGTTTGCACATTTGACCACATTCACCTATTTCCCCCAGACCTCATCTGCCTCTCTGGTAATTACCAATCTGTTTTTGTCTCTATGAATTTGATTGTTTAGATTCCACATATAATTGAGATCATATAATGATTATATTTTTTGTATGACATCTCACTTATTATGGTTTAGTAGCTAAGTCAACTCTGACTCTTGCAAGCCTATGGCCTATAGCCCCATATCTCATAACTTCTTTGTATATTGATCTATCAGTGGACATTTAAATTGTTTCCATGTATCTACTACTGTAAATACTGCTTCAGTGAACATAGGAGTGCAGCTTTCTCATCAAGATAGTGAAATTTTTCTTTTGGCTATCTACCCAGAAGTGGAGTTGCTGGATCATATGATAGTTCCATTTTTAATTTTTTGAGGAACTTCCATACTGTTTTTCATAGTAGCTGTACCAATTTACATTTCTTTTGACGGTTCACCAGGGTTCTCTTTTCTCCACATTCCTACATACATTTGTTTATTGCTTGTCTTTTTGATGACAGCTATTCTAAAAGGGATGAGGTGTTATATCATTGTGGTTTGATTTGCATTTACCTAATGATTATTGATGCCGAACACCTTTTCTTGTTGGCTATTTGTATATTTTCCTTGGAAAAATGTCTGTTCAATTCTGCCCATTTTAAAATTGGATTTCTTTTTTTGCTATTGAGTTCTATGAGTTTTTCATATATTTTGGATATTAACCCTTATCAAATGTGTGATTTGTGAATGTTTCCTCCCATCCCATAGGATATTAAACCTTATCAAATGTATGATTTGTGAATGTTTCCTCCCATTCCATGGGTTGCCTTTTGATTTTGCTGATGATTTCTAATGCCAGATTTTAAAATTACATGCTTATAATACCATTTCTGTATTTTTAATTTTAAGCTGTTTCTAATGATTACTTGTTTTGGAGGTTGAGGAGTTTTCTCTGCAATACAATCATTTCCATTTCAAGGGGCAAGTTCCTTCTAGTATAGTTAAATTTGTTAATTTCATTAAATCAGTATTTATTATGTTATTATTTACTGCTGAAGTGGTAAACCTATGATGCTTTGTTTCTTGTATTTTTTATGGACAATAATGTTCATCAAAGTGTTAAGTGTATATATGTATGTTTTTTGTTTCTTCTAGCTTTATTGAGACATAAGTGATATGTAACATACATGTTACAGTATTTCCTTGCCTCATTTCTGACTTCAGTTGCAGCTGTGGTAGATGGTTCCTTTGCACACTGGAGGTATAGGGAATATCCAACCTGTGTCCTACTCCCAGCAATCCTTAGCCACTGGGAAACAAGAATTTGTAAAAATGCTACTAGCCTCTCAAGTTTCAGTGGGGAAATCTGGAAACTTATTCCACACGATTCCTCAGAAATTCCTGTGTGGGATTGCACTGCAATTATCCACAATAAGAACCCACTCAGCAACACTCTTTTTTATTTTATTTTTTCTCCTTCCTGCCTCATTCTCTATTGTGTCATTCCTGCCTAAGCTTGTAAATAAACTCCTTGTGCTCAAACACTGTCCCCAGCTTCTGCTTTTGAGGGAGCTAGCTCAAAACAGGGAAGATTGAAGGGTAACTATAGCATGAATGACTGGGTTAGTAGGGATGCCAGAACCTACCTAGGAAATACTGAAGGAATTTCAGTGGCAGCTGAATTTGGTTCAGAATGCATTGCATTTGAGGTGGGTTGTAATATTCAGCTGAAGAGGTATGGTGGGGAGAAGTAGGGGCTTTGTAGTTCATATGCATAAAGGTTAAAGAAGAGAACAAAATCAAGCAAGTGAAGAGATGGTTCAAGGAAAGAATGAAAAACAAGAGAGGAGCACAGAACCTTTAGAAATGAGCAGAGGCAAAAATTTCACTGTATTCACTGTAATTTTGCTAGTCTTTCAGAGTGGCAAGTGGTAAATATTTGTAAATACTCATTTATCTGTAATATATCTCAAATATCTGTAAAAACTCAGTAAATATCTGTCCAATGACTGAACTGGACATGGAAACTGAGATGGAGTAGACAGAGGCTGGAGAACCAGAAAAAACAGTGATATATGGAGGAGGGAGTGTAGAAATGAAAAAAATGTCAAATATCACTTTAGACTCATCTGGTTCTTGGGTCATCTGGGTGATTTTGTTGTCCTCAGTGAAAGAAGCAAGAAGGACAGGTGCAAAGAACAGTTGTTAAGAGGTTGTGGAATCAATGTGCCTTGGGGAAGTTAGAGAAGGTGATTTTGATTTTTTAAAATATGATTTTAAAAACTAATACAAGGTGGTTGAAGAAATTTAGAAAGTATAGGAGACTATAAAGTAGAAAATAATAATAATACTCTACAACCTAATACAACCTAACAATAATTACTCAAAATCCATTCCTTTATCATTCCTTCCATAGTAAACACTGTTAACAGTTTGGAAATATTAAGTTAAATCATATGAAAGACTTTGAAGGTCAAAAACAGTTGAAAAGTAATTATTCTCCAGTTAAAATAAATAATTTAAAAAGCTTGAAAAAAAGTTGAATATTGATATTTCTGTAAGGTTCAAAGTGTATGTTTTTTGCAGACAGATAACTACTCTTTTAAGAGGAGAAAGGAGGAAAACAAGGAGTAGCTCATGGGGTTTGTAGAATTTAGGTAAAGGTTTAAAGTTCTAATTTAATGACTTTTAGAGGACAGAAGCATCTTAAGACATATTTGTATACTAAGAGATGAGTGGAAGGAAAGTTGACAACAACTAATGAGAGTTACTGAGGTTGGAAATGTGAATATTGTCTTCCATTCACTGAGCTGGTAGGTGCCTTGCTCCAGCAGTATTGGACAATTGAAAATTGTTGGATGGGAATTGCAGAATGGCAGTTATGGAAAAGGCAATTAGTTTAGAGCCCAAACAGAAAATCTGACTGTCTTTCATTTATATTCAAGATCATTTTTCCTCACTGAAACTTCCTAATCAATATGTATTTGGAGAAAGTCCAACCTGCCCCAGAATAGCCATATTTTTTTAAATGTAGATCTTTCTTTATTTTGGAGAAGTGGTGTGGGTAGCCGACTGAAAGCCAGTTCTAGCCCCTTCCCATGTTCTAGCTCCTATCCTACTCTCTTTATTCACTTTAGGTAAACTATCGAACCTAGGACCTCCTATTCATGCTTGGATTACATCAAGGGTTTTTAATTGCAGAGCCCATGGACTTTAAGCAAATTCATGGGTGAGAGTCATAATATATATAAATTTAAAAAAATTCCTTAAAGTTCTATGCAAGATCTTAAATGCAGTTTGGAGGCAGAAGAGTCCATAGCTTTCCATGGATTTTCAATGGCTCTGATCCCAAAGAGGTTAGGAAACTCTGACTCGAATGATCTCTACAAGTCATTCCTTGGTCAAATTTTTTTTTTTCTAATTGTAATGTTTTAGCAAGTTCTTCTTATAATGCATGCATTTGGATTCTTTGAAGATTGCAACAATTAATTTAAGAGTTGACTTTGTAAACCACGGAAACAGGTGTGAACCACTCTGGGGTGACTCATAGCTTAACCTTCATTTTTTTGTTCTGTCCTGTGTCCAGATGGATGAGTCACTTAGCTAGAACATCCAGAGGCTCAGCCTAGGGAGCTGACTTTGAGATGGTGCCTATTTTTTTGGTACTAGATGTCCTTTCCCGACCTGTAAAGAGGTAGTTTCGGAAGTGAGATGCAAAGAGAATTTTAGTAATGGCCAAACATCAAAGAGTCAAAGAGAATGACCAACAAGTACAAAAACCAACTAACCAAATTAAAATAAAATGAATGAACAGACAAAAATAGTAGCTGTCTTATATCTTAGCTTCTTATTCTGTTTGTTGTTGCTGTTTTATTTCTTTTGTCTCTTTATCAGTGTTCTAGTCAGTTCTTCTCCTAGTGTGTACACCCACAAGGATACATAGATGTAACATATAAGTTAGGTGACTTGGTATAAAGAGATACTCAGAATTTGGACTTCATAGTTCATATATCTGAGGCCTGAAATAAGGCTTGTAGTAAGTGTAACAAGGAATCCTGGGTTAAGAGGTAGTGAAGAGAAACACTAGCTCAGTGGTGGTAAGAACATCTTATTTCCATTATCAAGATAAAAAAACATTACTGTCTTGTCACTTTACTCATGCCCCACTCCAGCCATTAAGTTGAGGAAAGGTGATCACTATGTGATATCCATCCACATAGATTCAGTTCATTTCAGTCACTCAGCCGTGTCTGACTCTTTACGACCACATAAACCTCAGCATGCCAGGCCTCCCTGTCCATCACCAACTCCTGGAGTCCACCCAAACCCATATCCATTGAGTGGGTGATGCCATCCAACCATTTCATTCTCTGTCATCTCCTTCTCCTCCTGCCCTCAATCTTTCCCAGCATGAGGGTCTTTTCAACTGAGTCAACTCTTCGCATCAGGTGGCCAAAATATTGGAGTTTCAGCTTCAACATCAGTCCTACCAATGAACACCCAGGACTGATCTCCTTTAGGATGGGACTGGTTGGATTAATTTTGCCTCATTTCAAACTTCACAGACATGGAACCATACATTACTACTCTTGTTTTGGCTTACTACATGTATCAGTATCTTAGGGCCTTTCATTGCTGTGTAGCATTCCATTGTATTGAAATACCCCAAATTATCCATCTAGTATTGGTGAATGCCTGAATTGTTTCCAATTTTTGACTATTAACATTCTGGTGCAGGAAAGGGGACCTCTTCCAGGGCCTGAAAGTGGGCTCTTGTCTAACACTCAGAAATAAATTGTCCAAGGAGACACATGTGCTAACAAAGCAAGAGATTTTTTTTGGAAAGGGTGCCAGAGCAGAAAGCAGTAAGGTAAGGGAACCCAGGAGAACTGCTCTGCCGTGTGACTCTATGGTGATTTTATGGTGATGGGATTAGTTTCTGGGTTGTCTTTAGCCAATCATTCTGATTCAGAGTCCTTCCTGGTGGTGCTTGCCTTGTTCAGCCAAGATGGATGCCAGTGAGAAGGATTCTGGGAGGTTGGTCGTACATGTGGTGTCTCCTTTTGACCTTTCCCAAGCTCTTCCGGTTGGTGGTGGCATATTAGTTCCATGTTCCTTACCAGGACTTCCTGTCATAAAACAACTCATGCAAATGGTTACTATAGTGCCTGGCTGGTGGGGGGCTTGGGGGGGGGGTGGCTTCAGTCAATGTGCTTCCCCTAACAATTCCTATACATTTCTTTTGTTAGACATAGTACTCATTTTTGTTGAGTATATATCTAGGAAAGGAATTTTTAGGCCAGGTATTGTGCACATATACAATTTCAGTAAATAAGGACAAAAGTTTTTGAGTGATTGAAACTCCAAAACTTATCATTCCTTCTGCCACGTATAGTGTTCCTGTTACTCCATATTATCAGTAACACTGGATAATGTTAGTTATACTAGTAGGTATGCTATGATGACTTATATGGCTATTGACAATTTGGATAATCTCTTTTATGGAATGTCTGCTCAAATGTGTCACCCAATTTAGCAATTGCATTGTTTCTCTTTTTCTTATTCATTGGCAAGAGTTTTTCTTTTTCTTTTTTTTACATACTATGAAGTCCTCATGTAAATCTATTGAAAATATCTTGTCTCACTCAATATCTTGCTTTCTATCTGTTTTAATGTTATCTTTTAGTGAAGCACATTCTTGGTTTTCATAAAGTCTAGTTTATCAAGATTAATTCTACTGACTGTGAAGAAAGCTGAGCGCCGAAGAATTGATGCTTTTAAGCTGTGGTGTTGGAGAAGACTCTTGAGAGTCCCTTGGACTGCAAGGAGATCCAATCAGTCCATCCTAAAGGAGATCAGTCCTGGGTGTTCATTGGAAGGACTGATGCTGAAGCTGAAACTCCAATACTTTGGCCACCTCACACGAAGAGGTGACTCATTGGAAAAGACCCTGATCCTGGGAGGGATTTGGGGCAGTAGGAGAAGGGGATGACAGAGGATGAGATGGCTGGATGGCATCACTGACTCGATGGACATGAGTTTGAGTAAACTCCAGGAGTTGGTGATGGACAGGGAGGCCTGGTGTGCTGCGATTCATGGGGTTGCAAAGAATTGGACACGACTGAGCGACTGAACTGAACTGAATCCTACTGTTTGAGCTTTTTGAGCTCACCCCAATTCAACTTGGTTCAGTTGCTCAGTCGTGTCCAACTTTTTGTGACCCCATGGACTGCAGCACGCCAGGCCTCCCTGTCCATCATCAACTCCTAGAGCTTACTCAAACTCATGTACATAGAGTCAGTGATGCTATCCAAGCATCTCATCCTCTGACATCCCCTTCTCCTCCTGCCTTCAATCTTTCCCAGCATCAGGGTCTTTTCAAATGAATCAGTTATTTGCATCAGGTGACTGAAGTATTGGAGTTTCAGCTTCTTCATCAGTCCTTCCAATTAATATTCAGGACTGATTTCCTTTAGGATGGACTGGTTTGATCTTGCAGGCCAAGGGACTCTCAAGAGTCTTCTCCAGCACCACAGTTCAAAAGCATCAACTTTTCGGTACTCAGCTTTCTTTATAGTCCTATTTTCACATCCTTACATGACTACTGAAAAAACCATAGCTTTTGACTAGATGGACTTTTGTCTGCAAAGTAAAGTCTCTGCCTTTTCATATGCTGTCTAGGTTGGTTATAACTTTTCTTCAAAGGAGCAAGCGTCTTTTAATTTCATGACTACAGTCACCATCCGCAGTGATTTTGGAGCCCAAGAAAATAAAGTCAGATGCTGTTTCCATTGTTTCCCCATCTAGTTGCCATAAAGTGATGGGACTGGATGCCATGATCTTAGTTTTCTGAATGTTGAATTTTAAGCAAGCTTATTAACTCTCCTCTTTCACTTTCATCAAGAGGCTCTTTAGTTCTTCTCCACTTTCTGCCATAAAGGTTCTGTCAACTGCATATCTAAGGTTATTGATATTTCTCCTGGCAAACTTGATTCCAGCTTGTGCTTCATTCAGCCCATCATTTCACATGATGTACTCTGCATATAAGTTAAATAAACAGGGTGACAATATACAGCCTTGACATACTCCTTTCCCAATTTGGAACCAGTCTGTTGTTTCATGTTGGGTTCTAACTGTTGCTTCTTGACCTGTGTACAGGTTTTTCAGGAGGCAGGTAAGATGGTTTGGTTTTCCCATCTCTTTGAGAATTTTCCATAGTTTATTGTGATCCACACAGTCAAAGGCTTTGGCATAGTCAATAAGGCAGAAGTAGATGTTTTTCTGGAATTCTCTTGCATTTTAAATGATTCAGTGGATGTTGGCAATTTGATCTCTGGTTCCTCTGCCTTATCTAAATCCAGCTTGAACATCCGGAAGTTCACAGTTCATGTATTGTTGAAGCCTGGCTTGGAGAATTTTAAGCATTAATTTACTAGTGTGTGAGATGAGTGCAATTATACAGTAGTATGAGCATTCTTTGGCATTGCCTTTCTTAGGGGTTGGAATGAAAACTGACCTTTTCTGGTCCTGTGGCCACTACTGAGTTTTCCAAATTTGCTGGCATATTGAGGGCAGCACTTTCACAGCATCATCTTTCAGGATTTGAAATTGCTCAACTGGAATTCTATCACCTTCACTAGTTTTGTTTGTAGTGATGCTTTCTAAGGCCCACTTGATTTCACATTCCAGGATGTCTGGCTCTAGATGAGTGATCACACCACAGTCATTATCTGGGTCACGAAGATCTTTTTTGTATCTTCCTTCTGTGTATTGTTGCCACCTCTTCTTAATATCTTCTGCTTCCGTTAGGTCCATACTGTTTCTGTCCTTTATTTTGCCCATCTTTGCATGAAATATTTCCTTGATATCTCTTATTTTCTTGGAGAGATATCTAGTCCTTCCCATTGTATTGTTTTCCTCTATTCCTTTGCATTGGAAAGAATGGAAGGAAGGAAGTCTTTCTTATCTCTCCTTGCTATTCTTTGATACTGTGCATTCAAATGGGTATATCTTTCCTTTTCTCCTGTGCCTTTTCTTCTCTTCTTTTTTCAATTATTTGTAAGGTGTCAGAAGACAATCATTTTGCCTTTTTGCATTTCCTTTACTTGGGGATGGTCTTGATCACTGCCTCCTATACAATGTCACAAACCTCTGTCCATAGTTTTTCAGGCACTCTGTCTATAAATCTAGCCCCTTGAATCTATTTGTCACTTCCACTGTATAAACATAAGGGATTTTATTAAGGTCATACCTGAATAGTCTAGTGGTTTTTCCTACTTTCTTCAATTTAAATCTGAATTTTGCAAGAAGGAGTTCATGATCTGAGCCACAGTCAGCTCCTGCTCTTGTTTTTTGCTAACTGTATAGAGCTTCTCCATCTTTGGCTTCAGAGAATATAATCAATCTGATTTTGGTATTGACTATCTGGTGATGTCCACGTGTAGAATCTCCTCTTGTGTTGTTGGAAGAGGGTGTTTCCTATAACCAGTGCGTTCTCTTGGCAAAACACTGTTAGACTTTGTCCTGCTTCATTCTGTACTCCAAGGCCAAATTTGCCTGTTACTCCAGGTATCTCTTGACTTCCTACTTTTGCATTCCAGTCCCCTATCATGAAAAGGACCTCTTTTTTGGGTGTTAGTTCTAGAAGGTCTTGTAGTTCTTCATAGAACCGTTCAATGTCAGCTTCTTCAGCATTAACTGGTTGGGGCATAGACTTGGATTACTCTGATATTGAATGATTTGCCTTGGAACAGAGATCATTCTGTCATTTTTGAGGTTGCATCCAAATACTGCCTTTCAGAGTCTTTTGTTGACTATGATGGCTACTCCATTTCTTCTAAGGGATTCTTGCCCACAGTAGTAGATGTAATGGTCATCTGAGTTAAATTCACCCATTCCAGTTCATTTTAGTTCACTGATTCCTAAAATGTTGATGTTCACTCTTGCCATCTCCTGTTTGACCACTTCCAATTTACCTCGATTCCTGGACCTAACAGACCAGGTTTTTATGCAAATTGTTGTCACAGCATTTGACTTTGCTTCCATCACCAGTCCCATCCATAACTGGGTGTTGTTTTTGTTTTGACTCTATCTCTTCGTTCTTTCTGGAGTTATTTCTCCACTGTTCTCCAGTAGCATATTGGGCACCTACCGACCTAGGGAATTCATCTTTCAGTGTCTTATCTTTTTGCCTTTTCATAGTGTTTATGGGATTCTCAAGGCAAGAATACTGAAGTGGTTTGCCATTTCCTTCTCCAGTGGACCACATTTTGTCAGAACTTTCCACCATGACCTGTCCAACATGAGAGGTTCTACATGGTATGTCTCATAGTTTCATTGAGTTAGACCAGGCTGTGTTCCATGTGATCAGTTTGATTAGTTTTCAGTGATTGTGGTTTTCATTCTGTCTGCCCTCTGGAGGATAATTATAAGAGGCTTATGGAAGCTTCCTCATGTGAGAGACTGACTGAGGGGGAGACTTGGTCTTGTTCTGATGGGCAGGGCCATGCTCAGTAAATCTTTAGTCCAATTTTCTGCTGGTGGGCCCACCCCAAGGTATTAAAAATATTTTTCTACTGACTTTCAGAAACTTTATGGATTTACTTTCACATTTATGTGTATGATCTACATAAAATCTGATGGTGTAAGTCTTCCAACTTTGTTCTTCAGAATTTCTTTGAAGAAATTTTGCATGATTTTGCAGTTCCATTTCCATTTTAGAATCAGCATGTCAGGTTCTACAAAAAAGGCTGCTGATATTTATCATGATTGGAATTGTACTGATTATATATCATTTGGAGAGAGTTTATATCTTACAATAGTGAGTCTTCCAATTTATGAACAAGGTCTATTTCTCCTGTTATGTGGGCATTATTTTCTCTCAGTAATATTTTGTAGTTAACTTAGACTTTGCATTATATAGCTATGACTTATTACTATTTAACATAGATTTTATATTTATATAAATTATGCTTGCATGTTTGCATGCTAAGTCACTTCAGTCATGTCTTACTTACCTATGGACTGTAGCCTGTCAGACTCCTCTGTCCGTGGGATTCTCCAGCCAAGACAACTGAAATGGATTGTCTTACCTTTCTCCAGGGGATCATCTCTACTCAAGGATCAAACCTGGGTCTCCTGCTTTGCCAGCAGATTCTTTACCATCTGAGCCTATAAATTAATATTTTTCCCACTTCCTAGAACACTTATTACTTCCATATTTTATATTATGATTTTCTTTTATTATGCTAGATTTATTGCAATATACTTTACATGAAGTTACCCTTTTATGTGTACAGTTTTATGAGTTTGAGAAACAAATATAGTCGTTTAACCAACCATCATCAAGATATAGAATGTTGCCATAACCACATATATCCTAAATATTTTCTTATGCTTCCTTATAATCAATATTCTTACTCCAACCCATCACAACCACTGATATGATTTTTGCTTCGAATGGATTTTATTTTCCAGGAGGTCACTGAACAAAATTAAATAATTATGCAAGTTACATATTATAGCTTGTGTATGCCTTTTTTCACATGGCATAATGCTTCTGAGACTCACACATATTGCATGTATCATATCAATAGTTAATTACTTTTTAACCACTAAGGACTATTCCATTTTGTTGAGCTACTACAACTTGTTTATCCATTCACTGTTTGATGGACACTGCTTACAATTTTGGATGATTATGAATAAAGCTGCTATAAACATTCTGTAGAGGTATAGAAATATGTTTTCATTTCTCTTGCATAATACATATCTGATAAAGATCTTGTGCCCAGAATAAAGCTCTCTTTTCAGTCAATAATAAGAAAACAGTTCAACTTTAAATGGGAAAACATTTGAACATACATTTCAAAAAAAAGGCATATGATACTAATTATTATTAGAAAAATATGAATTAAAATCATAATAAGACACCTCTACAGTATTTTAATGGCTAAAATTAAAATTACAAAAGCAATTTCCTACGAGAGATGTTCAGAAAATGGAGCTCTTAAATATTGCTGGGAAATGCAAAATGGTGCAACCAATTTGCTTTTATCCATTTTAATGAACTGACATCACAAGATATTATTGTTTTGTGCACTAATATTGATATAATTTTGATTATGCACATATCTATACTTTCTATTGCTCTTCCTTTCTTCTCATTTTCTTTTCTGCGTTTCTGCAAGGGATTATTTTCCTTCTACTTAAATAACTCTCTATAGTGCTTCTCTTAGTACAAGGCTTCTGGTGATAAATTCTGGTTTCGGTTGTCTGGAAATGTATTTATTTTGCTTTTGCTTCATTGAAAGGACTGATGCTGAAGCTTAAACTCCAATACTTTGGTCACCTGATCCAAATAACTGACTCATTTGAAAAGACCCTGACGCTGGGAAAGATTGAAGGTGAGAGGAGAGGGGACAAGAGGATGAGATGGTTGGACGGCATCACTGACTCAATGGACATGAGTTTGAGTAAGCTCTGGGAGTTGGTGATGAACAGGGAATCCTGGCGTGCTGTAGTCCATGGGGTTGCAAAGAATTGGACACGACTGAGCGACTCAACTGAATTGAACTGAACTGAAGCTTTCTTTTTGTACTTCAAATAATTCATTGCACTGTCTTCTGGCTTCCATTGCTTCTGTTAAAAAGTCAGTGATAGGTAGATATACTCCTAAGTATTTTATTCTTTTTGTTGCAATGGTGAATGGTATCGTTTCTTTAATTTCTCTTTCTGTTTTCTCATTGTTAGTGTATAGGAATGCAAGAGATTTCTGTGTGTTAATTTTATATCCTGCAACTTTACTGTATTCGTTGATTAGCTCTAGTAATTTTCTGGTAGAGTCTTTAGGGCTTTCTATGTAGAGGATCATGTCATCTGCAAACAGAGAGAGTTTCATTTCTTCTTTTCCTATCTGGATTCCTTTTACTTCTTTTTCTGCCCTGATTGCTGTGGCCAACACTTCCAAAACTATGTTGAATAGTAGTGGTGACAGTGGGCACCCTTGTCTTGTTCCTGATTTCAGGGGAAATGCTTTCAATTTTTCACCATTGAGGGTGATGCTTGCTGTGGGTTTGTCATATATAGCTTTTATTATGTTGAGGTATGTTCCTTCTATTCCTGCTTTCTGGAGAGTTTAAATCATAAATGGATGTTGAATTTTGTCAAAGGCTTTTTCTGCATCTATTGAGATAATCATATGGTTTTTATCTTTCAATTTGTTAATGTGGTGTATTACATTGATTGATTTGTGGATATTAAAGAATCCTTGCATTCCTGAGATAAAGTCCACTTGGTCATGGTGTATGATTTTTTTAATATGTTGTTGGATTCTGTTTGCTAGAATTTTGTTAAGGATTTTTGCATCTATGTTCATCAGTGATATTGGCCTGTAGTTTTCTTTTTTTGTGGCATCTTTGTCTGGTTTTGGAATTAGGGTGATGGTGGCCTCATAGAATGAGTTTGGAAGTTTACCTTCTGCAATTTTCTGGAAGAGTTTGAGTAAGACAGTGTGGAGATTTATTAAAAAGCTTGAAATAGAACTTCCATATGACCGAGCAATCTCACTTCTGGGCATACACACCGAGGAAACCAGATCTGAAAGAGACACATGTACCCCAATGTTCATCGCAGCACTGTTTATAATAGCCAGGACATGGAAGCAACCTAGATGCCCATCAGCAGACGAATGGATGAGGAAGCTGTGGTACATATACACCATGGAATATTACTCAGCCATTAAAAAGAATTCATTTGAATCAGTTCTAATGAGATGGGTGAAACTGGAGCCCATTATACAGAGCAAAGTAAGCCGGAAAGATAAAGACCATTACAGTATACTAACATATATATATATGGAATTTAGAAAGATGGTAATGATAACCCCATATGCAAAACAGAAAAAGAGACTCAGATGTATAGAACAGACTTGTGGACTCTGGGAGAAGGCGAGGGTGGGATGTTTCAAGAGAACAGCATCGAAACATGTATATTATCTAGGGTGAAACAGATCACCAGCCCAGGTTGGATGCATGAGACAAGTGCTCGGGCCTGGTGCACTGGGAAGACCCAGAGGGATTGGGTGGAGAGGGAGGTGGGAGGGGGGACCGGGGGAATACATGTAAATCCATGGCTAATTCATTTCAATGTATGACAAAAACCACTGCAATGATGTAAAGTAATTAGCCTCCAACTAATAAAAATAAATGGAAAAAAAAAAGTCAGTGATAAATCTCATTGTTTACATGATTTTCATCACTCCAGAC
Source organism: Odocoileus virginianus (assembly GCF_023699985.2). Classification (NCBI taxonomy): domain Eukaryota; kingdom Metazoa; phylum Chordata; class Mammalia; order Artiodactyla; family Cervidae; genus Odocoileus; species Odocoileus virginianus. Next base: position 45,056,817 of record NC_069682.1, read on the forward strand.
TTCTGAACTTCTTGGAAAAAAGTTTTATTCGTACTTTAAATAATCATCATACTTCTTATAAAAAGGAGGAATAGGCTTAATATGTGTTTCAAATTTACAAGAACATTTGGTGGGTTCATTCACCCATAAATACCTGCCTGACTTCATAAAAGCTTTAATCTTAGTTTCACAAAATCCCTGGGAGATAGAGAGTAGCTGGTTTTCTAGATCAGGAAGATATGGAGTTCAGGGCTTGTCTGAGACACCCAGGGAGAGGAGCTGTACAGTTGAGAGGAGAATCAACAGTGGAACTTTATTTTTCAGATGTTAAAGCTTTCCCCTGAAGATTCTTGAGTGTCCCTTGGACTGCAAGGAGGTCAAACCAGTCAATCCTAAAGGAAATAAGTCCTGCGTATTCATTGAAAGAACCGATGCTGAAGCTGAAGCTCCAATTCTTTGGCTACCTGATGCAAAGAACTGACTCATTCAAAAAAGACTCTGATGCTGGGAAAAGTTGAAGGCAGGCAAAGGGGATGACAAAGGATCAGATGGTTGAATGCCATCACCAACTCAATGGACATGAGTTTGAGCAAGCTCTGGGAGTTGGTGATGGACAGGGAAGCCTGCAGTGCTGCAGTCCATGGGGCTGCAAAGAATCAGACACGACTGAGTGATTGAACTGAACTGAATTGAACTGAAAGATTTCCCTCTTATAGAATATAACAATGACCAAACCTCTTTTCCTGCCATAGTGTTACAGAAATTAATATTTCATTATTATGTTCTGTGGTCCACACAGGGCCCTTAACAGACATGGGTTAAATGTGAGTAGGCTGCTTTCATGAACACATATGGACCATGAGAGAGAGGATGGATACTCTTTGACTGTATGACAGAGGTGTTGACAACCTCTGTCCGGTTTATTGGTACTTCAGAGTTCCAACCTTAATTATGTAAGCTAGTTTCAATGAACCAGTGTATCGTGTTCTAAATTATTTTTATTAGAAAAAAAATGAAAACATGCTATAGAAACGGGGAGAGAAAATTAATCAAACCTAGTTTGCCTTGCTTAGCAAAGCATGCTTTTTAAATGGTGATGAATCAAAGTATCCTATGTACAAAATTGGGGACCACTTACTCTGATGTTTATTGTCTTATATACCTCTCTAAAAGTTTGATCATTTAAGAGGTGAAATTAAATTTTTAGAACTGAAAAGGCTCTGATTTCCTTGTCCTGTCACTTGCGTGTGTTTACTGGAGTGGCAATGAAAGATGAAACAATAGGATATTCTATGTAAATTTTAACTGGTTTCAGCCAACTTTGTATACTCATCTCCTCTTCAGTGTTCATTCTTTCTATTGGCACATTTATGAGTTACCAATCTTTCTTTAGTAGTGTTTATTTTATTAGATGGGATTCAGAACTCAATATTGGTCCAGAAACCCTCTTTAGAAAAGAACAAATGAAATCTTAGCCAAGCATGTATAGTTTTGGTATTGCTCCCTAGATCCAAACTGCTTGTTGCATTTGAATGTTATTATTGCAAAGCAGTTATTTTGTTTTTCTTTTTATTTCTTTAATTGTTTTCTCTTTCTTCTGTTCATTTTTGTTGTAAGTTGAAATTCTTGCTATCAGTTACTTGGAAGAATGTGTACCTGATGCTTGGGCCAGCCAGATCCATTTATGGCGAGTTGAGTCATATCAATGTCTTAAATACTTTTTAATATTTCTTGTAGTTTCTCAGAGCTCACAGTCAGTGCAGAAAGGCAAGCTGGAGGGCACATGCTTATATATCAGAGGGGGATTTTGTTTTTAAGTGTGTTTTCATAGGGGTTCAAGAAATTACTTACTTGGAACAGAACACTGCATTAGAATACAAATTACTCATCTAGAAACACATAAAATCTATACCGCCAATTAGGAAAGCTTTTCAACAAAAAGTGAGATATATTTTATAATTTTTATGGTCACAGATATCAGATAAAAATATATAGGTGTATATATACATACACACATACACATATATATGTGCATATATATCATATTGGTGAAAGATTTAAAATAATTTAAAGACTGCTTTTAATAGTTATTAATACTCTTGTTTGATTGTGGCGAATCTCAGGCCCAGCCTCTTATCCAGGGCTGCTGTAAATGGAAGTTGCCAACTATACCTTTGGGATTAACTCAGTTTTTTCTAGGCTGCATGGATTTGTCTTCTATTTCTGATGAGGATTTCTTCACCCAGTGCAACTTGAGCAATTAAAATACTCTAAACAAACTTGGGGATATCTAAAAAAAGAAAAGAAAAAACAGTTAAAGGGGGGAGGTTATTGGGTATGTATGTATTAGGAAGAGAACTATATCACATGAATGCCTAAAGTAAGCTATGCATGTTTAGTCACTCAGTGATGTCTGACTCTTTGCAATTCCATGGAGTATAGCCTGCCAAGCTCCTTTATTCATAGGATTTTTTTTTTTCTTCAAGCAAGAATACTGAAGTGGGCTGTCATTTCCTCTTCCAGGGGATCTTGCCAACCCAGGGATCCAACCCACGTCTACTGCATGCAGGCAAATTCTTTACCACTGAGCCATTGGGTAAGCCCAAAGTAAGTTAAGCAAAGTTTTTAAGAGAAGCACAGAGGACAAATTGAAGTGAATGATTCTTTAAAGGCATTCTTATTATTACAGATTTTTTAAGTCAGAGAGACCTGGATTGGATATCACCTTTCATTTGTACAGTGTTCATGATTCTAGACAAATTGTCTCACTTCTTTGAGTGTGAAAGCCTTTGTTTCTATATCAGAAAACCATTGGTCATAATAGTGACATGAAGAAGAGGAGAGTGAAAAAGACAGTGGAGAAACTAAAGAAGTCAAGTAAATCTAGACAAAAGGTAGAGGGAAGAGGTTAGAAAAAAATAAAAATTGGAAGATGTAAGAAATGAGGTAGAAAAAAGGTTGTGACAGTTAGGGATGCTAATACAAAAAGCACTTGGAGAAGGAAATGGCAACCCACTCTAGTACTAGTGCCTGGAAAATCTCATGGATGGAGTAGCCTAGGAGGCTACAGTCCATGGGGTCGCAAAGAGTCGGACACGGCTGAGAAACTTCTCTTCACTTCAATACAAAAAGCACTATAGCTGGCATGGAGGAGATAATAAATTAATATTGCTGTTACTGTTATTCCAATTATGTCTCCATATGCAGTCATAAATTAGAACACATAATTTGATCTGACATATGATTCCAACTATGAGATATTTTGGCAGCAAACTATTTAACTATTCTTAAATTATTCCTTAAGATAAGAATCATTTCAATGTTGAGGAGAACTTTCTTAGACTTCTTATCTACATTAAAAAAAGCCCAAGGTAAACACTTAAATAAATAAGTAAAACAAAAGCAATACTTATAGCAGTGTCATGGAAAATCAAAGCCAAGGATCTTTTTTTATCCTTACTTTGTGTGTTTAAAAAAAAATGTTTTCTGAATTCTTTGACATGATGAGAATCTTCTAGAGATTGTTTTATACTCTGATTTCAAAACAATTTTTTTTAAGTAGAAGATATTTTCCCTGTTAAGATTTCTGTAATTGTGTGCCATACGGTATGGTATAGTTAAGCTAAAAAAAAAAAAAAAGCAAGTAAACAATTAGGAGGAAATTCAGCTTGTGTTTAAGGAACAAAATCAGTCTATTACTGAGAAAAAGACATTCATGAGGAAGAAAACAATTAATAAAGTGACTGAAGTGCCCTAGGGAAATATTAGCTTATAATGACTTCTTGTGCAGCCAGCCAAAACAGGCAACTGATGCAGTGACAGATTTTACAGGAAACATTAAAAGGCCCAGATGGCTCAAGTTTACATGTTTACAGAGTAGTTGGGAAAGGTAGTTAATTCTGTGAGTGCCACTCAGTTAACTAGAAGAATTTTAGTTCTGAGGACAAGAACTAAAGTTGAAAAGGGGTGGGACAGGAAGGAAAAGATGAGGAGAAAGGAGAACAGTGAAAATAAGATAAAAAGATGGGGAGACTGAAATGAAAATGGAGAAGATAGGGAAGTAAAGTGAATATAGGAAAGAGAATGAGGGGAGAAGGGAGATGAAAATAGCAAGAAGACCCAAGAAAACACTCATAAAGATGCCTTGGTTCTCTCATAACTAATGCCTCATTTTAATTTTTTGCTATATTGAAAGTAAATGGTTTGAGGAAAGAGGGAAAGGAAATACTTTAAGCAGGTTCAACTCTGCACTATTCCATTGGATAAGGCAGAACCTGGTATTTTGATGATGAATTTGTCTATTTGCCTTACAGCAACAACTTTTATGGTACAGTTAAAATCACTTAGAATAGCTTTTAAGAATATCTTTCCTGGTGGCTCAGATGGTAAAGCATCTATCTGCAATGCAGGAGACCCGAGTTTGATCCCTGGGTTGGGAAGATCCACTGGAGGAGGAAATGGCAGCCCACTCCAGTACTTTTACCTGGAAAATCCCATGGATGGAAGGAGCCTGGTAGGCTATGGTCCATGGGGTTGCAAAGAGTAGGACATGACTGAGTGACTTCACTTTTAGAATAGCTTTGGGATTCATCTACAGTGTAGTTTGCTAAGGTTCTGTGGCAAAAACAGTAAAAAAAATTGCCACTTTCAAGATAAAGTGATTATGGAGAGTTACATTAGCTTAGTTACATAATGGTTTCTCTGATTGGAATAAAATTAATTCTCAAAAAATTAAGTGAGCAAACATAAACTTTGAGTAGGAGATAGAAGAATAATTCTGGTATTTATAGTAAATACTATAAATTATAATACCATAATAATGACATACGTGTGTACATGCTCGGTTGCTTCAGTCGCGTCCAACTCTTTGCAACCCTGTGGACTATATCCCCCAGACTCCTCAGTCATGGGTTTCTCCAGGCAAGAATACTGGAGTGGGTTGCCATGCCCTGCTCCAGGGGATCTTTCCCACCCAGGGGTCAAACCAGTATCCAACGAGTTACAGGCAGATTCTTTAGTGCTGAGCCTCCAGGGAAGCCCAATAATGATATACATCCATTTAATCATCTGAATTAAGAGCAGAGCTTCCCAACAGTGACACTGTTGATATTTAGACTAGATAATTCTCTCATGGTGGCAGGGGTGGGGCGGGGGGTGTCCTCTGCATTATAGGATGTGCAGCATTCTTGACCTCTATCGCTAGATGCCAATAGCAAATCTTTTTCTACCCCCTTACCCCACCAGAGTTGTGACAATTAAAAATATCTTCAGATATTGCCAAATGTCTTCAGTGGACAAAATTGCCTCCAGTGGAGAAGCATTGTTTTAGAGGTCTTCACGAAAGTTTACTAATTCACTATATCAAGAAAAGAAAGTTGGATAGATTTAAATTAAGATACCATACAACTGTGCTCCCTCATTTAAGATTTTTTCAAAACGTTTTCATAAATGTTATTCCTTTCTTAATTCGTACATATTCCTTGAGAGGAAATCAGGTCTCCCAAGAAAACTGAGATACAGAAGTAAATTGAGTGGTCCGATCACATAATGTCTTAGTTCTCTCAGCAGAAGACCCTGAGGCTAGGATCTTAGTGCAAGTAGTTTATTTGAGAGATGGTGTCAGGAAACTTCAGTTGAGGAAGTAAATAAAAAGAGATAGGTAACCAATAAATTAAACAATTCACATCATGTTGAATTCAAGCTTAATCCTTCTGGATTACTCTGACGACCAGTGTAAAATATGTATCTCAAAGTTATCTAATCTAAGGGACTGAAGTATTAATATATCAATTCATACCAGTAATTAATAAGGGTATAACCCTGGGATGAAGATGTGGAAGACATAATAATCACCCTCCCAATGATGTCCACTTCTTAATATCTGGAACATGTGAAGATGTTACCTTACATGGAAAAATGAATCTTCTGCCAATGGTTAAGTTGTGGGTCCTGACATGTGGAGATTATCCTGAGTTATCCAGTTTGGCTCAATGTAGTCCCAGGGGTCTTTAGAAGCGAAAGAAGGAGGCAGGAAAATTAGAATGCGAGAAGAAGATGTGACAACAGTGTCAGAGTTGGAGTGCTACAATGTGAGAAAGACTCATTTGTTTATCTCTGGCTTTGAAAATAAACAGGGACCATTAGCCAGGGAATGTGGGATGAATGTGGAGAAAGCAAGAAAATGAATTCTTCCTTAAAACCTCAAGAAAGGAATGGTGCTCTGCTAAACCCTAGATTTTAGCCCAGTGAGACCTGTTTCAGACTGCTGTCCTCCAGAGTCATGTATTAATCATGCATTTGCTTATGCCACTAAATTTGTGGTAACTTGTTACAGAGGCAATAGAAAACTAATTTTTAAATTAGTTTTGAGTGGGAAAAGCCTACATTTCTTTGAACAGTTTTAGTTAGAAATATGAATGGTAATTTGTCTGTTAGTGAGGGCTTGAAAGAAGTGATACACATGATTGAGAAAAGGCATATAATCTCAGAAAATATACCTAAATTTTCATACAGACTACTTACAGAAATAGAGATGTTAAAGTTTTTTTTGAAAGGGTTTAGATTGAAGTGGGAAACATGTTTTTGGAAACTGGAAGAAAGAAATTCCTTGTTGTTATTGCAACAAAAAAATTAGCTGAATTTTGTTCTGAAGCTATGCAGAAAGCAAATTTATAAGTGAGGAATTTGGAGAATTAGCTGAAGAGATTTCTAAAAAAAAATGTTGAAAGTGCAACCTGGTTTCTTCTTGATGTTTATATTATAGTAAAGTGTAAGAGGAAGAAGATAGGTGGAAAGAAGAGATAGTAAGCAAAAAAGGCAAGGACTTGAAGATTTGGAGAATCCCCAGCCTATCTAGATTGCAAAAATGTTGCCATTTGAAGGGTCAGTTCCAAGAAAGTGTGCTCTGGAGAGAAAGCCAAGAATGTGGGTAAACAGCCTTATATTAATGCCTTGAAAGGATGAAAAGTTCAGAGCTTTCAGTCACACAGAGAGCTCTTTGAAGAGATTAGACATGTGACTCATGGGTTACCTCAGTAGAAGCTAGACTAGAGATGGGATTATCTCAGAGAGATATGTAGTGGAGCTATTTTTCTAATGGAATGAATCCTAGTGGCATACACAGAAAATCCATAAGATTATTGAGAATTTCCTACCAGCAGAAATACTGCCAGCTTGGAATAAAAGGTGTAGAGAGGACGAAAATGAAAGAAATCTCTTTGACCTCCACAATTCTAAAGGCAATAAATGGCTAACAAACTACACATCTGAAAAACTGTCCTGCCTTCCATGTAAAAGGAAGAATAAATCAGAGTACAGAGCCACAGAGGATTATTGGTAGGCTTCAGACAGAAAGTCTAGCTGGCATTTGAAATAGCTTGGCATCAATGACTCTTTTTTCTTTTTCCTCCCAATTCTCCCATTTTGAACAGGAATGTATTTAGTTTTTATCCTGTGCCTGTTCCACCATTGTATGCTGGGGGCAGATAACTTGTTTTCTAGTTTCACAGGCCTTCAGATGGAGAAAAACTTTGTCCTATGCTGTATAATACTCAGAGTGTCACCAATATCTCATTTAGGTTATGAGATTTGGAACTTCAGAGGTAATGGGGTTTAGTTGAGACTTTGGTCTTTTAAACTGATGCTCTACATTTTAAGTTGGTTTAGACCCTGGGGATATTGTGATGAAGTGACTTTGTTCAGCTTTGGAAAATGTGAATCTTTCCAGGCCAGAGTGTGGACTGTGATAGGCAGAAAAATTATTCCTCAAAGATGCTCATATCTTGATTCCTGGAACCTGTAATTATGTTACCCTACGTGGAAAAGGGGGCTCTGCAGATAAGTTAAGACCATTGAGATAGATATATTATCCTGAATTACCTGAGTGGGTCCACTGTAATCACAAGTGTCCTTATACGTGAAAGAAGGATGCAGGAGAGTGAGAATCAGAGAAGGAGATGTAACAAGCAGAATAGGAATCAGAGTGATACTGTATGGGGAATTCAGATGATACCATGTTGGCTTTGAAGATAAAAGGGAACCATTAGCCAATGAACATGGGATGTCTCTAAAAGGTGAAAAGAAAAGAAAATGCATTCTTCCCTAGAGCCTCCAGAAAGTAATGAAGCTCTGTCAACACCTTGATTTTATCCCAGTAAGACTCATTTCAGACCTTAATATGTATTTTTAAGCCACTCAATGTGTGTTAATTTATTATATATGCAATGCAAAGCTAATAGAGGATGGTAATTATTTCTTTAGTACTTCTGATCTGTAGTATGCTCAGGTAGAGAAACTTGCAAGTTTTGGCAGTCACAAGTCAGACTGACATACTGCAATGAAGGAGCCACAGGATACAGAAAATGAAGTCTCTCAGTCGTGTCTGACTCTTTGCGACCCCATGGACTATAGCCTACCACGCTCCTCCATCCATGGGATTTTCCAGGCAAGAATACTGGGGTGGGTTGCCATTTCCTTGGCTTCAAAGTCTGTCTACAACACAACAGGTAGTGGTAGAGCTAAAGCTTGAATTTTACAGTTTTTGACTCCCAATTCAGTCTGTTCTATTGATATTATACCACCAATATTAAATTAAAGCCACAACATCACTAAACTAAGGAAAAAGTTTAGCTTTTTTAAAAATTATTTTTTACTGAAGAATAACTGCTTTTCAGAATTTTGCTGATTTTTGTCAAACCTCAACATGAATCAGACATAGGTATACATATCTCCCCTCCCTTTTGAACCTCCCTCCCATCTCCCTCCCCATCCCACAACTCTAGGTTGATACAGAGCCCTTGTTTGAGTTTGCTGAGCCACACAGCAAATTCCCATTGACTATCTATTTTACGTATGGTAATGTAACTTTCCATGTTACTCTTTCCATACATCTCACCCTCCCCTCCCCTTTCCCTATGTCCGTAAGTCTATTCTTTATGTCTGTTTCTCAATTGTTTCCCTGTAAATAAATTCTTCAGTACCATTTTTCTAGATTGCACATATATGTGTTAGAACATGGTATTTATCTTCCTCTTTCTGACTTGCTTCACTCTGTATAATAGGTTCTAGGATCATCCACCTCATTAGAACTGACTCAAATGCATTCCTTTTATGGTCGAGTAATATTCCATTGTGTATGTGTACCACAACTTCTTTATCCATTCATCTGTTGATGGACATCTATGTTGTTTTCATGTTCTAGCTATTGTGTATTTTCCTCAGGGTATATGCTAGGAGTGGGACTGTTGGGTCATATGGTGGTTTTATTCCTAGTTTTTTAAGGAATCTTCATACTGTCCATAGTGGCTGTATCAACTTACATTCCCACCAACACTGCAAGAGTGTTCCCTTTTCTCCACTCTCTTTCCACTATTTATTGTTTGTAGACTTTTTGATGAGGGCCACTTTGACCAGTGTGAGGTGATATCTCATTGTGGTTTGATTTGCATTTCTCTAATAACGAGCGATGTTGAGCATCTTTTCATGTGTTTGTTAGCCACCTGTATGTCTTTTTTGGAGAAATGTCTGTCTAGGTCTTTTTCCCACTTTTTGATTGGGTTGTTTGTTTTTCTGGTATTGACTTGTATGACCTGCTTGTATATTTTGGAAATTAATCTTTTGTCATTTGCTATTATTTCATAATAATAATAATTTCATTTGCTATTATTTTCATTTGCTATTATTTTCTCCCATTCTGAGGCCTGTCTTTTCACCTTGCTTATAGTTTCCTTTGCTGTGCAAAAGCTTTTAAGTTTAATCAGGTCCCATTTGTTTACTTTTGTTTTTATTTCCATTATTTTAGGAGGTGGGTCATAGAGGATCTTGCTTTGATTTATATCATCGAGTATTCTGCTTATGTTTTCCTCTATGAGTTTTATAGTTTCTGGTCTTACATTTAGGTCTTTAATCTATTTTGGGTTTCTCTTTGTGTATGGTGTTAGGAAGTGTTCTAATTTCATTCTTTTACATGTAGCTGTCCAGTTTTGGTTGAAGCATTTAATCCATTTACATTTAAAGTAATTATTGATATATATGTTCCTATTGCCATTTTCTTTGTTTGGGGTCGATTTTGTAGATTATTTTTCTTCTGTAGTATTTCTTGACTATGTAAGTCTGTTTAACATTTGTTGTAAAGCTGGTTTGGAGGTACTGAATTCTCTTAACTTTTGCTTGTCTGAAAGCTTTTTATTTCTCCATCAATTTTGAATGAAATCCTTGCTGGGTCCAGTAATCTTGGTTGTAGATTTTTCCCTTTCAGTACTTTAAATATATCCTGCCATTCCCTTCTGGCCTGCAGAGTTTCTGTTGAAAGATCAGCTGTTAAGTGTATGGGGTTTCCCTTGTATGTTACTTGTTGCTTCTCCCTTGCTGCTTTTAATATTCTTTCTTTGTGTTTAGTCTTTGTTAGTTTGATTAGTATGTGTCTTGGTTTATCCTGTATGGGACCCTTTGTGCCTCTTGGACCTGATTGGCTATTTCCTTTTCCACGGGGAAATTTTCAACTATAATCTCTTAAAAAAATTTCTCACACCCTTTCTTTTTCTCTTTTTCTTCTGAGACCCCTATAATTTGAATGTTGGTGCATTTGATATGGTCCCAGAGGTCTCTGAGACTGTCCTCAGCTCTTTTCATTCTTTTTACTTTATTCTGCTCCTCAGAAGTTATTTCCACCATTTTATCTTCCAGATCACTAATTTGCTCTTCTGCTTCGGATATTCTGCTATTGATTTCTTCTAGAGTATTTTTAATTTCAGTAATTTTGTTGTCTCTCTATATAAGTTTTTCTTTAATTCTTCTAGGTCTTTGTTAATTGATTCTTGCATTTTCTTCATTTTGTTTTCAAGGTTTTTGATCATCTTTACTATCATTATTCTGAATTCTTTTTCAGGTCATATCCTTATTTCCTCTTCATTTATTTGGACTTCTGTGTTTCTAGTTTGTTCCTTCATTTGTCCAGTATTTCTCTGCCTTTTCATTTTTTTTAAAAAAGTTATTGTGTTTGAGGTTTCCTTTTCCCAGGCTTCAAGGAAAGTTGAATTCTTTCCTCAAAGAAGATTGAATTCTTTCTTCCTTTTGGTTTCTGCGCTCTTAAAGTTGGTCTAATGGTTTGTGTGAGCCTTGTATAGGGTGAGATTTGTGCTGAGCTTTTGTTTGCTTGTTTTTCCTCTGATGGGCAGGGCTGAGTGAGGTGGTACTCCTGTCTGCTGATGATTAGGTTTGCATTTTTGTTTTATGTGTTGTTTAGATGAGGTGTCTTGCACAGGGTGCTACTGGTGGTTGGTTGATGCCGGGTCTTGTATTCAAATGGCCTCCTTTGTGTGAATTCTCACTATTTAATACTCCCTAGGGTTAGTTCTCTGGTAGTCTAGGGTCTTGCAGTCAGTGCTCTCACTAAAAGGCTCAGGGTTTGATCTCTGGTCAGGAACGAAGATTCCACAAGTAGTTTGTTATAGCATTAAGGGAGAGTAAAACAAATATCCAAAAATGAGAAACCAAAGATGAACCCCAGACAAATGGCAGTTACAAAATCAGGCAAACAATAATTCAAATAATGGAAAATACATATACGCCCATGAGCAAAGTGAAAACAGTCCAACAAAAATAAAGTACAGTGGCTTGAACTGGCAAAGGAAATAAAAAATTATATTTACCAGTTAAGAACAAAACTAACTTAGACACAAACTGGAAAACAAAACTAAAGCAAGGTGCCAAGTGGGGATTAAAGCAATGAAAACAAAACTAACAAATATGTTGAGAGGAAAGGAAAAAAAGAAAAGAAAGAAAGAACAGATATGCAAAGTTAAATAGAGGTAGATGAAGAAGATTTATATACATTAAAGATTAACTGCAAGGGGAAAAGAATAGGAGGATAGGCAAATGAAGGAAGAACTGTAGAAAAAATATAATAGGTTAAAAAAATTAAAAATAAAATTATAAAAGAGGGAAAAGAGAGAAAAATGGAAGAAGAAAGAAAAAAGAGAACAAAAAGGAAAACTTCACAGGACTGCAAAAGCCCAACATAGAGGCAGAGGTCTATAACAACAATAGAAAGTGTGATTGACTATACACATATACATATACACCCATAAGCAAAATCAAAACAGTCCAACAAAAATTAAATACAATAGATTACCTGGTGAACAAAGGAAACCAAAAATTATATCTATCAGAACAAACTAATTAAAGCACAAACTGGAAAACAAAACTAAAGCAAGGTGCCAATTGGGGAATAAAGCAATGAAAATAAAACTAACAAATATGTTGAGAGGAAAGGAGAGAAAGAATAGATATGCAAAGTTAAATAGAGGTAGATAAAGAAGATTTATATATGTTAAAGATTAACTGCAAGGGGAAAAGAACAGTAGGAAAACCAAGCAAAGGAATAGATGTAGAAAAAATAATAATAGGTTTAAAAAGTTAAAAATTAACATTAAAAAAAGAGAAAAGTTAAAAAAAAAAAAAAAAAAAAAAGGAAAACTCCATAGAACTGCAAAAGCCCAATGTAGAGGCAGAGGTTTATGACAATAAAAAATGTGACTGAGGAAAAAGAAAAAAAAAAAAGCTTATAAGCTTAATTGGATTTCTTAGTGCCAATAAAATAAAAAACTACAACAGAGGGGAAAAAAAAAGGAGGAAAAAAAAAAGAAAAAAATCCAAAAGAATCTACAGAACAAGTAAAAAAATAAGAATAATAAGTGTTGAGTCACTGCTGTCAGAGTCCTTTCCTGCGCTGGGAATCACAGTCCACCTTACGTCCCTAGGATACCCTCCAACACGGTACTGATCTCTGGACCTGCTGTGGGATCTGCTCAGATTCTAATCTGGTCCTACTCCTGTATTATCTTTCCTCCAATGTCCACAGCTATCAGAGCTAGTGCGTTTTCTTTTGTGGGGGCTCTCAATGGCCTTTTATATATTCCACAGACACAGAGTCTGCTTAGTTGATCATGTGGATTTAATCTGCTGCCTGTACAGCTGGTGGGAAGGTTTTGTTCTTTTTCCTTAGCCACACTGCCCCTGGGTTTCAATTGTGGTTTTATTTCCACTTCTACACGTGGGTCGTCCCCTGGGGTTGCCCTGGAGATCGTCCAACGGGAGGAGCTATGGAGAAAGACTGGCCAAAGAGGCCTTCTGATTGCCAGCTACAAGAGGCTTCAAAAAAGACTCTGATAGGGCCATAACTCCTGCCGCGGAGGCAGTCTGTGTCCCTGAACACTTGACACCACCAGGGTCCCCGCAAGCCAAGCAGCTGCACCACCTTCATGCTCAGCTCTCACTGGGGCAGAGCTGCCACAGGCTGCCCTGGAGGGCTTGGGTTTGCCCCTGTGAGGGCCAGGTGTGGAGGTGGAGCAGCTGCTTGGGCGGCAGGGGTTCTGGCAGCACCAGGTACTCAGGGGGTTGGCAGCTAGGGCAGCAGGAAATACAGTGCTCTAGAAAGGTGTGGCAACCAGTACTGGCCAATATGCTCCAGTATTCTTGCCTGGAGAGTGCCCTCTCTGACAAAGAAGCCTGGCAGGTCACAGTCTACAGGGTCGCAAAGAGTTGGACAGGACTGAAGCGTCCTTGCGCACATAAACATAAGACTTCTTTATTTTTTTGGCCTGTGGCAGCTCTGCCCCAGTGAGAGCTGAGCATGAAGGTGGTGCACCTGCTTGGCTTGCAGGGACCCTGGCGATGCCAAGTGTTCAGGGACACAGACTGCTTCCACAGCAGGAGTTATGGCCCTATCAGTTATGGCCCTACCTTTTCTTGAGCCTCTTGTAGCTGGCGATCAGAAGGCCTCTTTGGGCAGTCTTTCTTCATTGCTCCACCCAGTCAGACACTTAGAGGAAACCCTTGCCTCAGGTTTTTCTCTGTTGTTCAGTGCATCAGGCACATAGAGGGTGTCCCCTGACTGGGGTCCTACTCTGTAGATCAGTGGATCAGGCACTTAAGTGGGCACCCTGGGTGGGGTCCTATTCTGTAGTTCAGTGCCTCTGGCATTTGATGGGCCAGCCTCTTTATTGTTCAGCTGCTGATGCTGGGATGTGGAGAGAGAGAGGCCATGGTGATGGCTCCACCCCCTATGCATGACTCAGCAGTATCGCTTTGCTTCCATGGCTGCCTGGCTTTCTGCCACAGGCATTTCCCATCATGATCTCCTCCCTCACATCCCCTTCATCTGTTTCTCTGCAGTCAACAGCAGCCCTCACACTGGGATTGCTCCACAGTCCCTAAACTCCAGCTCCCAGCCACTGCCTCTTCCAGGAGACCCATGTTCCTGCCTGGCATATGTAAGGCTGTGGCAAGGACTGTCTGATTCTCATTCCATTTAGGTTGCCACAGATCAGCTGTTTCACTCTCAGCCGTAAATGCTTCTCCTCTAACTCAGACAATTGCCCTGATGTGGGGATTGGACCCCTGCTTCTGTTTTTCCACCTGCCAAGGGCAGGTCCAGTCTTACTAACACTCCTGTTTTTCCCCCTAGTTCCTTCATCCTACCGAGTTTTGCATGGTCCTATATATTCTTTTCCACTAGTCAGGTCCTCCTGTCCGCTCTTAGCTTGTGTTCTGCATGTGCTTCTGTGTCTCAAGGTGTATTTCTGATGTATCCATGGAGAGAGATGTACTCCCTATCCACCTACTCCTCTGTCATCTTGTTCTCCAAAGCTTATTTTTTAAAATTGTATTTCAGTCAGTGTCCATTGATGAAAACTTCTTTACCTGCTTGTTCAGTGGAAAATTTAATATGGAGACTGACTACAAAGGTGTTGGGAGAACTGAAAATGCAAAAGTAGTTGAAATAGCTCATAAATTAGCAACATCAGAAAGCTTCTTCCATCATAAGTCTGGAGCAACAAAGGCAGGAATTGTGTTCTCAGAACCCAAGGGGTAGGATCACAGCTGGAGCTAGGATGATGCATATACAGCTCTCTCTCTATATTTCTGATGTATCAAATTATTTGCCATTGATGCTCTATTCTAATGGAGGAGAGCAATGACAAGGTTAATGTAAACACTTTAAGATACTCTGTGATTAATATTTTCAGTAGTCATTTTAACTCCTTAATTAGTTGAGAATTGGAAATATGGAAAGGGGCATCTTTGCATTCTTGGAAGTCTTTTTTCAGCATTCTACATAGTCTCTGTCTATTTCTGTTAAGCTTTTGAGTTTCTTTGAGGAATCTAAGATGACAACTGAGATTGGTTCTCTTCCCATCCAAGAATGGTTGCTCACTTTAGCTACATTCCCACAGAGGTAACTAGATCTTGGAGAGAGACATCTTCAGTAAAATTTGTTTTCATCAATATCTCAGCAAGTAATAGCACCATCAAATGGAGCTGAGGAGAGTTTAATGAAAAGGCTATTTACAAAGTTATAGGAGGCTGAGGAAAACTGAAGGAATGGTGAAGCAAGAGCTGCTATTAGCATCAGATCACTGTGGACGGTGACTTCAGCCATGAAATTAAAAGACACTTGCTCCTTGGAAAGGAAGGTATGACAAACCTAGACAGTGTACTAAGAGACATCACTTTGCCGACAAAGGTCTGTATAGTCAAAGCTGTGGTTTTTCCAGTAGTCATGTACAGATGTGACAGTCAGACCTGACTGACTCTAAAGAAGGCTGAGTGCCAAAGAACTGATGCCTTTGAATTGTGGTGCTGGAGAAGACTTCTGTGAATCCTTTGGACAGTAAAGAGATCAATCCAGTCATTCTTAAAGGAAATCAACCCTGAATATTCATTGGAAGGACTGATGCTGAAGCTGAAGCTCCAATCCTTTCGTTACCTGATGCGAAGAGCTGACTCATTGGAAAACTCCCTAATGTTGGGTACTATTGAAGGCAAAAGAAGAGGGAAGCAGAGGATGAGATGGTTATATAGCATCACTGACTCAATAGACATGAATTTGAGCAAATTTTGGGAGATAGTGAAGGACAGGTAAGCCTGGCTTGTGGCAGTCCATGGTGCTGAAGACTTGGACAAGACTTAGTGACTAAACAACAAGACCAAAAGTGGCAAGGAGAGGGAGAAGTTACCAGAACAGGAAGGGTCCATAGCTCTAGCTATGGCTGTCCTTGGAAGAGAGGCCCCCAACTGAATGTGCAACCTATGAGAGAGGAATGCAGCCACTGGCAACCAAAGTCTGAAATGAAGGAGCTGGTAGAAAACACCCTGTTTCCACTCTGTCCTCTCTCCCCTTTTCTCCCTGCCTCCTTTCTCTCTTCAGGTATCCCCTACTTATTTAGTCCTCCGCTTTGGCCAAGCCCACTGGAAACCAGCTGGCAAAGGTTTCAGTTGTAGTTTATAGAGGTCAGGTTTAGGAACTCAGAGCAGAAAGGAAAAGGGTGTGGAGTGGCAAAAGGAGAATGTGATAATCACCTCAAGAAACACTAACTTGTATTAACAACAATTTCTCTAACAATCAAAATAATTTTGAATTTATGATCCTTCAGAAACTAGTGAGAATTCACATATTTTGAAAAAAGAGAATAATTTTCTATGTAACTAAAAGCATGAATAAAATTTTATTGGGGTAGGATGTTGTCACAACCTTCCTAATATAAAGATATGAAAGCACTTGGAAGGTTTTTACATGCAAATAATGGGTTTGATAGTTTAAATGACTATGTCTTTTTTTTTTTTTAAGCAAACATGCCCCCAAAGGTCTATTAATTCTTCTTCACTCGTCCAGAGATGAAGATAATTCACCTTGCTTTAAAAAATATATTCTTTGAATGCACTTTTTTATTATCCAGTTGGCTTCCCCAAACCCAGTCTGCCTGGCAGGGATTTTCTGTGGTCACATGTTTGTCTCTGGTATGTCCATTATGGACATGACAACAGTCATTACATAAACAAACCATGAAGGGTCTGATTTCTCACTTGATCTTGTATATTATTTCTTATCCTTTGTGTTGGCTCTTCTGCACCTGTGTTTGAGTTAACTCTTGGCTCTGAGGACGTGTGAGGGATGATTAGAATATTTAAAAAGCAGTGAGTAAATGGATCTCATAATTAGTTGATTGCCTGTGTAGCCAGACAGAAGAGCTTGTCGTATTGTTACAGGAGCTCAAAAGAAGCACCCCTTTTGAGAGCCTAATAAACTTCCACCTTTTCAGGTCTGACCTGGTCCTTTGGCTTTAGAGACCACGGGGTCATGCGCAGGACAAAAAGCTTCCTCTAGAACCTTTGTTGGGAGTATTTTGTTTTGAAAGGGCAAGTATTAAGCTGGAGGATTTAGTCACTGAATGAAGACTTGGGAATGGATTGGGCAGGATTGAGAGGGTGGCATTTTATTTTGTCTATGGGATTGAACCTCATGCTCCCTCCAGCCAGAATAACAAGGAGGAGGAGGGATGAGAAGAGGTGGGGTGCAGAGGGAAGGACAGAGAGACAGCCAGAAATACTATAATAGATGAAGTCAATGAAATAAACATTTTTGTTTATTCCTTCATCCTTTTCCAACCCAGGAATGAAACTCAGGTCTCTCCTGCATTGCAGGCAGAATCTTTAACAACTGAGTTATGAGGGAAACTCTAGTATTCTTGCCTGGAGAATCCCACGGACAGAGGAGCCTGGCAGGCTATAGTCCATGGGGTTGCAAGAGTCAGACACGACTTAGCGACAAACAGACTCATCCTTTCTCATAGCTGTCTCTTTTTTTTGTAGTGCTCTTGTTGCTTCCTGAATTCCCTCTATCATAGTACAACAACATGCACTGTGACTGTTTAATTTCCTTCTAGACCAGCATTTCCAATAGTTCTTTTTGTACTTGCACTGAAATTATTGCGTAGTAGAAATATGGCTAGTGTGACTGAGGGGCTGCAATCTAAATTTTACTTAATTTTAATTAATTTAAATTAAATAGCCACATGTTGCTAGTTGCTACAATAGTGAACCCCTGAGATCTAGACTATCTGCTTTGAGAGGATAGAGACCACATAGGTCATTCCAGCGTGCCTGAATAATAATCAAGAAATCTTTGTTGTTGTAGGAAGGAAGGAAGAAAGAGAGAGAGGAAGAATGGAGTGATCTCACAAGTGGATGAGTGAAGATCAGGAATGTGGAAGGATACTGAACAGGCACCATGTACTTCTTGGGCTGGAAAAGTCATTTTCTGCTCTTTAACAATAACTTCAAAGCACTATTTCAGATTTGAGATTTTGGAGGACAGAAACTTGGTCTTAAAATGTAATAACTTTCCTTTCCCCCCCCAAGATCTCCATTGTATCTTCTTTAAACTTTCGGATGTGACACAGTGAGTGCTTTTTTAGAATTATCACTGAGAACTCTGGGAGGATGTCAAAGGTTACACCCAGCTGTTTGGTGGCTTAGTAAGGGGGTCCATTGAGAAGATCAAACACCTGAGGTTAGGTGGTGGCCCTGCCCCTCATAAGCTGCGTGACATTAAGTTCTAACCTCCCACATGTCAGTTCTACCTTCATGAGATTTTCAGGTTAAATGAGCCTATTCCTAAGTACCGTCTAGTCTAAGATTGCCATTGTGAATAGGTGTCAGGTACTTTAGGAAAGCAGAAACATTTAATATAACTTTATTTCTAAAAGAGCATGTTTTTAGTTATCCACTTGCCCAGGTCAAGGATTTTACAGTATGATATAGCTTTAGGTTGGATATCACTTACAGACTGACAAACTGAGGAGGATGCACTTACTTGAAAAAAAAAAAATCCATTATGACCAAACTTGCAGTAACATTTCTTTTTTTAAACAGCAGCTAAAACTATTTTAGAAGATTTGGCTCGACTATGTAAATAAACACTGACTCATATAAGTTATTGCAACTACTGAATTCAATATTTACAATGCCAAATATAAAGGTATTCATTACTAATGTGTAACCTCAAAAGAAGTATGAGTCATTTATTCTGTCTCTTTAAAAACATAAAATGTATCCTTTGAAAGATAAGAAAATCTACTAATTAAACCTTATACTCAAATCAATACATTTTTACAACTTAAAAGTAACTTGTGCACAGTGAACAAAATTTGGACACAGAAAAAAGAGGAGAAAATTCACCAATTGTTTCTCTTCACTGTTACCTAGACTACTGTTAATACTTCCATGTATTTTTTCTGTGCATGTTCCTTTTTATCATTTTAACTATGCAGTATATACAATATGTATATGTTGCTTAGAGTTTAATAATGAATTATGAAATGCTTCATGTCTCCAAAAAAGTGTAGAAAGGCATAACACATGTTTTGCTTTTACCACCCAGATTTCAGATAGATTGGACAGATATTTGTTTGAAGTCTTTTTGCTTTTAAATAATAAAATCGTAGGGATACAGTACCAAATTCATTCTATTCCCTCCTCTCTTTCTCTTCTAGATTTGCTTTCTGTTCTTATCCATGCTTTCCTACTTTTTCTTACAAATGTATAATTCCACAAACAATTTATAATATTGTCTTATGGGTTAAAAACATGCATAAATGTGGACACCTGCAACTTTCATTTTTCATTCATTATAAAGTTTTGAAATGTGTCCATGTTGGTATATATACATCTAGTTCATCCATCTTAACTGTTAAATGGCACTCCATATATGAACAGCCCACAGTTACTTAACATATTTAACTGTGACATACTGTAGTTACTTGCATAAATTTTATTTTATGACAATTTTATAGCAAACAAAATTTTATACATTATACATTTTAAAAAATGAATATGGCTGAGAATTTTTTTAGGGTAGACTCAAAGACTGATGAATTGTTTTGTAGGAATATTTTCAAATGTGTTAGATATTGCCAGTTTACTTTCCCAAGTAACTGAACCTATTTACACCCCAGTCTCATTTTATCTTATTTTCACTAATGATTGCTAGTTTTGGACTTTTAAACCTGGTTAATTTGATGAGTATAAAGTAGTATCTTATCACTTTTATAATTTGTACTTCACTATTTTACATGAGGTTGAAGAATCTTTGAGGTAGAAGATAGATGGACCCCAAGCTGAGCATCTGGAGTTTATCCCCTGTGGACTGATACTCCAAGATGAAGGCAGGAGAAGCTGAACCCTTCTCAGGTAAGAGATCACACATTTCTCATTCTTGAAGTGAAGGCGATCTTCCCAGGTGAAAAACTCCTTGGAGATCTATTTCACAGTCCAAGTTCGATGCATGAAACTGGGTACTCAAAGCCAGTGTACTGGGACAACCCTGAGGGATGGGATGAGAGGGCGGGAGGGGGGAAGGGGGATCAGGATGGATACATGTACACCCATGGCTGATTCATGTCAATGAATGGCAAAAGCCGCTACAATATTGTAAGGTAACTAGCCTCCAATTAAAATGAATTAATTAATTAAAAAAAACTCCTTGGACGTCAAAAGGGGAGTTGTTTTTGCTGCTGCTCCTGTTGTTGTTCAGTTGCTCAGTTGTATGCAACTGTTTGTGACCCCATGGACTGCAGCATGCCAGGCTTCCCTGTCCATTACCATCTTCCAGAGTTTGCTCCAACTCATGTCCATTGAGTTGGTGATGCCATCCAACCATCTCATCCTCTGTTGTCCTCTTCTCCTCCTGCCTTCGTCTTTCCCAGCATCAGTATCTTTTCCAATGTGTTGGTTCTTTGCATCAGGTGGCCAAAGTATTGGAGCTTCAGCTTCACAGTCAGTACTTCTAATGAATATTCAAGGTTGATTTCCTCTAGAGTTGACTCTTTGGATCTCCTTGCAGTCCAAGGGACTGTCTAGAGTCATCTCCAACACCACAGTTCGAAAGCATCTTTTCTTTGGCTCTCAACCATCTTTATGGTCCAAATCTCACATTCATACAAGACTACTGGGAAAACAAAGCTTTGACCATACAGAACTTTGTTGGCAAAGTAGTGTCTCTGCTTTTTAATATACTGTCTAGGCTTGTCATAGCTTTTCTTCCAAGGAGCAAGCATCTTCTAATTTCATGGCTGCAGTCACAATCTGCAGTGATTTTGGAGCCCCTCAAAATAAAATCTGTCACTGTTTCTTTTGTTTCCTCATCTATTTGCCATGAAGTGATGAGACCAGATGCCATGATCTTAGTTTTCTGAATATTGAGTTTTGAGCCAGCTTTTTTACCTTTCTCTTTCACCTTCATCAAGAGACTCTAGTTGCTTTTCACTTTTTGCCATAAGGGTGATGTCATCTGCATATCTGAGGTTATTAATATTTCTCCCAACAATGATTCCAACTTGTGAGTTATCCAGCCTTTCATTTTGCATGATGAACTTTGCATATAAGTTAAGTAAGCAGGGTGACAATAGACAGTCTTGAAATACTCCTTTCCCAACTTGGAACCAGTCTGTTGTTTCATGTCAGGTTCTAACTATTGCTTTTTGACCTGCATACTGGCTCCTCAGGAGGCAGGTATGGTGGTCTGGTATTCCCATCTCTTTAAGAATTTTCCACAGTTGTGATCCACACAGTCAAAGGCTTTAGTGTAGTCAATGAAGCAGAGGTAGATTTTTTTGTGGATTTCTCTTGCTTTTTCTATGATCCAACAGACGTTGGCAATTTTACCTCTGGTTCCTCTGCTTTCTCTAAATCCAGCTAGTACATTTGGAATTTCTTGGTTCATGTACTGTTGAAGCCTAGCCTGAAGGATTTTTAGCATTATCTTGCTAGCTTGTGAAATGAATGCAATTGATGATGCTGTTAAAGTGCTGCACTCAATATGCTAGCAAATTAGGAAAACTCAACAGTGTCCATGAGACTGTAAAAGGTCAGTTTTCATTCCAATACCAAAAAAGGGCAATGTCAAAGAAAGTTCAAGCTACTGCACAATTGCACTCATTTCACATGCTAGCAAATAATGCTTAAAATCCTCTAAGTTAGGCTTCAACAAAAATAGAGAATAATGTCAACCTGTTTACAGGCCTCTTCTCTGGAATCCATTCTGGCTAAGAGATATGTGCACATCCACTGGAGGATCCTAAGAAGTATCAAATGCAAACTCAGAACCAGGAAAATAAAAATGATTGGCCAAAGGAAACCCAGAAAGAAATGCCTCCTGTAAGTGATTTAAACTACCACTGGGGCTCAGCTCTCTCTGTGTCTGCTGATGTGTTAATTCACACATACTCTAGTCTTTTTCCTTCTAATAAACACTTTACTTCTTTCATTATTTTCTGTGTTTGTGGGTATTCTTTTCTGCAAAGCCAAAGGGCCATGGCCTTGTCACCAGCTAATGATCTAGTGGCTAAGATTCAATGTTCTCACTACTCTGGCACAACAACACTGGAACGCTGCTTCAAGCCACCGAAGACCAAGGCCACCCAAGATCATCTTCATCCTAATGTTGATCATTTGTATTTTTTCTTCCATGAAACACTTTCAGATCTTTTGTGCTTGGCTGTTTTTCTGTTCCTTATAGATCTGAAGCTTTCTTTGGATCCATTTATTATAGTTTTATGTATAATGGATACTTTTTTAAATTTTTTTTCATTTGTTTTTATTAGTTGGAGGCTAATTACTTCAAGTGATCTTCATTTTCTGTTTAGAGACAATGTTTTAATATGAGAAAAATGAAAATTTTATCAAAAGCTTATTTCTAACTAAAGGGGCTGCCTTGGTGGCTCAGTGGTAAAGAACCTGCCTGCTCATGCCAGGAGACACGGGTTCAATTACTTGTCTGAGAAGATGCCACATACTGGAGAGCCACTAAGCCCATGTGTCACAACTATTGAGCCTGTGCTCTAGAGCCCAGGAGCCACAACTAGTGAACCCACATGCCACAACTACTGTAGCCTGCACACTCAAGATCCTGAGCTCTGCAACAGAAGAAGCCACCCTAATGAGAAGCCCACACACTAGAGAATAGCCCCTGCTCACTACAACTAGAGAAAGTCCATGGAGCAACACATGCAGACCCAACAGAGCCAAAAATAAATAAAATAATAAATAAACATTTTAAAATTAGTATTACTATTAAAATTATTAAAAATGAGGTGACCAGCGGATTGTATTTCACAAATATGAAATATAAACTGTGAAAAGTATATTTAAAAGAAAGAATTAAGAGAAGAATCTGCACAGCTATTAAAGTCTTAGAAACGGTCCTATGTGTTATTGTAAAAGGCCAACTAATGTCACCATGTCACCATTTTACCCCCCTAGATTATTTATTTTTTGGAAAAAGAACTGATAATTCAAAAAGCATTTCTTCTAGTATTTTTTCTTCAGCTTGAGATTCTCTTTGGGCTCACAGACCACAAAATCTAGAGAAGTATAGAAGGGGATACAGAATTCTCACATGGTAAACAAAATCATCTTATCAATTAGATAGTTTACCAAGGCATGGCTGTTTGTGATTAAATTCCTTTTTTATCTTCCAGATATCTGAAAATCAAAGTGTGTATAGCAATGGTTATACTTGTCCATTCTTCTTGCTGTCTCTTTTCCCACTCTACACTTGTTTTTCCTCACAGCAGCCCATAGTAAACACTCTCTTAGTTAGTCCAGGGAGGCAGAGCTGGGTGATGGAAAGAAGCAATGTTAAGTTGAGGCAAATATGCCTGGAGTTCTTACAATCACTCAGATCTGGAATAAACTTTCACTCTGTCACTATCTAGTCTTGTTAGTGACTTCCAAATGACAGTATGAGAATTATCATGATTATCCTCCAGCTCAAATTCAGGGTCTGTTATGAGCCACTCACCATATTAACTATGTCATATAAGGTATCTCACTGAATTGTGCTCCTAGAGCAAGAAAGGCAATGCCAAAGAATGTTCAAACTATCACACAATTGCACTCATTTTACAAGTTACCAAAGTAATGTTCAAAATTCTCCAAGCTAGGCTTCAACACTATATGAACCATGAACTTCCATATGTTCAAGCTAGATTTAGAAAAGGTGGAGGAACCAGAGATCAAATTGCCAACGTCTGTTGGATCACAGAAAAAGCAAGAGAAATCCACAAAAACATCTACCTCTGCTTCATTGACTACACTAAAGCCTTTGACTGTGTGGATCATCACAAACTGTGGAAAATTCTCAAAAAGATGGGAATACCAGACCACCATACCTGCCTCCTGAGGAACCAGTATGCAGGTCAAGAAGCAAGAGTTAGAACCAGACATGGAACAACAGACTGGTTCCAAGTTGGGAAAGGAGTATTTCAAGACTGTCTATTGTCACCCTGCTTATTTAAGTTATATGCAAAATACATCATGTGAAATGCCGGGCTGGATGAGGCACAAGCTTGAATCAAGATTGCTGGGAGAAATACCAACAATCTCAGATATGCAGATGACACCACCGTTATGGCAGAAAGCGAAGAGGAACTAAAAAGCCTGTTGATGAAAGTGAAAGAGGAGGATGAAAAAGCTGGCTTAAAACTCAACATTCAAAAAACTAAGATCATGCCATCTGGTCCCATCCCTTCATGGCAAATAGTTGGGAAAACAATGGAAACAGTGAGAGACTTTATTTTCTTGGACTCTAAAATCACTGCAGATGGTGATTGCAGCCATGAAATTAAAAGACACTTGCTCCTTGGAAGAAAAGCTATGACCAACCTAGACAGCACATTGAAAAGCAGAGACATTACTTTGCTGACAAAAGTCCATCTAGTCAAAGCTATGGTTTTTCCTGTAGTCATATATGCATGTGAGAGTTGGACCATAAATATGGGTGAGTGCCAAAGAATTGATACTTTTGGACTGCTGGTGGAGAAGACTCCAGAGAGTCCCTTGTAGTGCAAGGAGATCAAACTAGTCAGTCCAACGGAAATCAATCCTGAATATTCACTGGAAGGACTGATGGTGAAGCTGAAACTCCCAATAATTTGGCCACCTGGTACGAAGAACTGACTCATTGGAAAAGACCCTAATGCTGGGAAAGATTGAAAGCAGGAAGAGAAAGGGACAACAGAGGATGAGATGGTTGGATGACATCACCGACTTGATGGACATGAGTTTGAACAAGATTCAGGAGCTGTTGATGGACAGGGAATCCTGTCATCTTGCAGTCCATGGGGTCACAGAGTTGGACATGACTGAGTGACTGAACTGAAGAGTAATCAGTATGGGATGGGAAAAAGACTGGACAAGGTTTAAGTGGTGAAAGTCATGGAGGCAAGATCCTGGAGGGAGACTTGAAAATAAAAATGTATGCTGAGATGGATAAGCAACTCAGGAGGAATTCTGTAAAGAAAAGTGAAGCCAAACACTTTTTCAGAGGCAAAAATTCTCTCTACCTCTGTAATCATTAAGACACACTTGTGGCCTTGAGCAAGGTATGAGCCACTGAAAATTTACTTACAACTCAAATACCACCAAGGGTAGCATTCTTTTTTGGGAAGAAAATGCTTTTCTGGGACTGGCTTTTTTATGATAACGACACATAACTGTGATTTTATTATGCCAAAAGATTTCAACTGTTTTCAACTTTCAAGGATGGCATTGTTTGCAACAGCTAAGTTCCAAAGACTTTAGGTTTTAATAGCTTTAAGCATGAACACCTCTTTAAAAAATGTGCCCATTAGATAGGGGAGTCATTCTAAAATATACATTTCTTACGCTGTCTTTGTAAGCTAAACATACTTATGTAATTCAATCTTTTCTTCCTGAATCAAGAGAATCATTATACATTTTCGTTTTTATATCATGTCATTATATAGTGATGCTCTTGGGATCTATTAACATAAAACCATCTATTTGGACTAGTCTGTTTGAATCCCGTGTCTGCCTTTAAAGTTTTATTCTGTTTTCTCTCTTGCTTTTATTTGTCTTTTAATGTGCTGTCAAGTAAGTTACAAAAATTTATAAAGTAAAAGTAATTAGGCTCTGAGTAAAGATTTAGGGAACTCTCTTTAAAGTTCAAACAACTTCACTCACAATGTGTTGAGTGCTTAATATGTGACAGGTACTGTGCTAAGAATACAAAGATGAATAAAACCTCTTCTTCCAAGGATCTTACATGCTGGTGAATTATAAACTCCCTGTGACTAAGAGGAATGTAATTTCTTCTTAAACTTTGAGACTCCTGTTTTCATTGTTGTCAAGCATACTTTCTGAAATTTCTGATTCTGAACTGTGTTTTCACAACTTGAAATTGGTGAATATCTAAACTCCCAAGATTTGCCAAGTTCATTTCACATATTAATGGTTGTTGCATCATAGAATGAATATAGAAAATGCTGAAAGGAGTTAGTAGTCATACTGAATTTGAAAGACTCTACAAGATTGTCTACAGGCATGGTGTTTAAATGTTTTACTTTTATGATAAAGTTTTGGACAAAATGGATTGTAACGCTGAATTTTAAGCTTTATCCTCTGTTCCAAAAAAAAAAAAAGCAAAGATATTATAAACAATATTACTAATATACTAGAAGAATGGAGGCATACTATGAAACAGAGAAAGTAGGGAAACTGGCAAGATGAGACTGAAGTGACAGATTCACTGTGCACCTGGTCTGGGAAGAGGCCAGGGTAGCTGGGAACTTGACCCCTGAGAGTGAATGGCTGTCGCACCAACCTGTGTTTGGGAACTTAGTTAATCTCCTTATATGAAACTGGAGGTGGCATTGGTTTTCCTCTATCATAAAAAAGGTTCAAAATAGGCAGGATCAGTGCTTACATTTCAGGTTTTAAAAAAATTAATTAATTTATTTTAATTGGAGGCTAATTACTTTACAATATTGTAGTGGTTTTTGCCATACATTGACATGAGACAGCCATAGGTGTACATGTGTTCCCCATCCTGAAACCCCCACCCACCTCCCTCCCCATCCCATCCCTCAGGTTTTTGTGAAGCTGTTGGTCTAAGCCTTTTGCTGGTTCAGAAAAAGGATCCTTTTTTAGGATAAGTGTCCTCAACTGTCAGTAGATTAGTTTTAGATGTACATGTCCTGGGGGACTGGAGGGAGGCAAAGTCAAAACTATCAGCCAGAGAGAGAGAGAGAAGCACAATAACATCCCCAACTCTGGTTTTACTGGGTCTTTTCCAGTTTTAGTACTGAAATTTGCATTATCTTGGGCAAATCAGAATGATCGATACCCCTACTTACTCCCACACCTAAGATAAACCTGAAAATTAAACAGCACTTGAATCAAGTGGGCTTTATCCCACAGGTACAGGAGTCTGCAATATTCACAAATCAATCAACATGATATACCATATTAACAAATTAAAAGATAAAAATCATATGATCATCTCAATAGATGCAGAGAAAATTTTTGACAAGATTTAAAACCAGTTTATAGTAAAAACTCCCCAGGAAGTGACCAAAGATGGAAATTACTTCAACATAATAAAGGCTATATATGACAAACCCACAGCAAACATTATTTCCAATAGTGAAAAAATAAAATAATTTCCTCAAAGATCAAGAAAAAGACAAAGGTGCCCACTCTCACCACTATCATTCAACATAGCTTTGGAGTCCTAGCCACTGAAATCAGAGAAGAAAAAGAAATAAAGGAATTCAGGAATTCAATTCAGGAATTAAAAAGAGTAAGTAAAACTCTCACTGATTGCAGATGACATTCAGTTCAGTTCAGTCGCTCAGTCGCTCAGTCAAAGAAAACCCTAAAGATGCCACCAGAAAACTACTGGAGCTAATCAATGATTAAAATTAACACATTAAATTAACACATTAAAATTAACACAGGATATAATATTAACATAGAAATCCCTTGCATTTCTATATACTAACAATGAAAAATATAAGGAGAAATTAAGGAAACAATCCCATTCACCTTTGCAACAAAAAGAATAAGATACCTAGAAATCAATTCAGTTCAGTTCAATCACTCAGTCGTGTCTGACTCTTTGTGACCCCATGAATCTCAGCACACCAGGCCTCCCTGTCCATCACAAACTCCAGGAGTTTACTCAAACTCATATCCATTGAGTCAGTGATGCCATCCAGCCATCTCATCCCCTGTCATCTCCTTCTCCTCCTGCCCCCAATCCCTCCCAGCATCAGGGTCTTTTCCAATGAGTCAAGTATTCTCATGAGGTGGCCAAAGTATTGGAGTTTCAGCTTCAGCATCAGTCCTTCCAATGAACACCCAGGATTGACCTCCCTTAGGATGGACTGGTTCGATCTCCTTGCAGTCCAAGGGACTCTCAAGAGTCTTCTCCAATACCACAGTTCAAAAGCATCAACTCTTTGGCACTCAGCTTTCTTTACAGTCCAACTCTCACATCCATACATGACCACTGGAAAAACCATAGCCTTGACTAGATGGACCTTTGTTGGCAAAGTAATGTCTCTTTTTTTAACACGCTGTCTAGGTTGGTCATAACTTTCCTTCCAAGGAGTAAATGTCTTTTAATTTCATGGCTTCAATCACCATCTGCAGTGATTTTGGAGCCCCCCAAAATAAAGTCTGACACTGTTTCCACTGTTTCCCTGTCTATTTCCCATGAAGTGATAGAACCAGATGCCAGTTTTCTGAGTGTTAAGCTTTAAGTCAACTTTTCCACTCTCCTCTCTCACTGTCATCAAGAAGCTTTTTAGTTTCTCTTCACTTTCTGCCATAAGGGTGGTGTCATCTGCATATCTGAGGTTATTGATATTTCTTCTGGTAATGTTGGTTCCAGCTTGTGCATCTTTCAGCCCAGCATTTCTCATGATGTACTCTACATATAAGTTAAATAAGCAGGGTGACAATATACAGCCTTGATGTACTCCTTTTCCTATTTAATCTACCTAAAGAGGCAAAAGAGCTGTATGCAGAAAATGATGAAACTGAGGAAGGAAATCAAAGATGACACAAACAAATGGAGAGGTATACCTTGTTCTTGAATTGGAAGAATCAATATTGTGAAAATGACTATAGTACTCAAAGCAATCTACAGATGCAATGCAATCCCTAACAAACTACCAATTTCTATTTTTCACAGAACTAGAACATAAAATTCCACAATTCCTATAGAAACACAAAAGACCCCAAATAGCCAAAACAATCTTGAGAAAGAAAAACAGAGCTGGAGGAACCAACCTTCCTGACATCAGACTACGCTACAAAGCTACAGTCATCAAGACAGTATGGTTTACTGGTACAAAAACAGAAATATAGACCAATGGAACAAGATTGAAAGCCCAGAGATAAGCCCATGCACTTATGGACACCTTATCTTTGACAAAAGAGGCAAGAATATACAATGGAGAAAAGATACCCTTTTCAGTAAGTGGTGCTGGGAAAACTAGACAGCTACATGTAAAAGAATGAAACTATAACACTTCCTAACACCATACACAGAAGTAAACTCAAAGTGGATTATATATTTAAATGTAAGGCCAGAAATTATAAAGCTCTTAGAGGAAAACATATGCAAAAACATTATACCTTTGACATAAATGACAGCAAGATCCTCTTTGACACACCTCCTAGAGTAATGGAAATAAAAATAAGCAAATGGGATCTAATTAAACATAAAAGTTTTTGGACAGCAAAGGAAACAATAAACAAGATTAAAAGAAAACCCTCAGGAGAGGAGAAAAAATAATTGCAAACTGAAACTGACAAAGGATTAATCTCCACAGTGTGTAAGCAGCTCATAGAGCTCAATATAACAAAAGCAAACAGCCTAATCAAAAAATAGGCAGAACACCCAAACAGACATTTCTCCAAAGAAGACATACAGATGGCCAATAAACACATGAAAAGATCCTCAGCATCACTAATTGTTCAGTTCAGTTCAGTTCAGTTCAGCCGCTCAATCGTGTCTGATTCTTTGCAACCCCGTGAACTGCAGCACACCAGGCCTCCCTGTACAATGAGATATCACCTCACACTGATCAGAATGACTATCAAAAAAGTCTACAAGCAATAAATTCTGGAGAGGATGTGGGGAAACGGGAACCTTCTTAAACAGATGGCGGGAATGTAAATTGATACAGCCTCTATGGAGAACAGTAAGGAGATTCCTTAAAAAGTTGGGAATGAAACTATCATATGACCCACTAAGAGGCATATACCTGAGAAAACCATAATTGAAAAAGACACATGTACCCCAAAATTCATAGCAGCACTACTTACAATAGCTAGGACATGATCCAATCTAGATGTCCATCAACAGGTGAATAGATACAGAAGTTGTGGTACATATATACAATGGAATAATACTCAGCCACAAAAAGAATAATTTGGAGTCAGTTCTAGTGAGATGGATGAATCTAAAGTCTGTTGTACAGAGTTAAGTAAGTCAGAAAGAGAAAAACAAATATAACATATTGATTCATATAGATAGAATATATAAAAAAGGTATAGATGATCCTATTTGCAGGGGAAGAATAACGATGCAGATGAAGAGAATGGACTTGTGGACATAGTAGAGGAAGGAAAGAGTGGGATGAATAGAGAAAGTAGCTTTGACATATATACACTAACTTGTGTAAAGCAGATGGCTGGTGAAAAGTTGTTATATAACATGGAGGACCCACCCTGTCACTCTGTGATGACCTAGAGGGGTGGGATGGGGTGAGGGAGGCTCAAGAGGGAGATGATATAATTATGGCTGATTTACATTGCTGTATGGCAGAAACTAGCAGAACATTATAAAGCAATTTTCATCCAGTGAAAAAGTAAAAATAATCCACTTGGGAAAAACAATACCAAAAAAGATAGCCAACAAAATAAACACTCAGAACAGAAATGAACTTCTAATAAAATGCAAAATGAATTTTATAATAAATAAATTTAAGGACAGTTAACAAAAATTGTAAAACAAAAACAGTCAGCTATGTATGATGGCAGATAGATATGGAGAAAAATCTGTTAGAAAGTCTGGATATTAAGGAATATACAGTCACTGAAATTTAAAAATCCTCCAGCTGCTTACTTACAATAAAAGTAGAATTTCTGAATTGGATGATGTTACTGAGGAATTCAGGCTTCCCAGGTGGCACAGTGCTAAACAATTTGCCTGCCAATGCAGGAGACACAAAAGGTATGGGTTCCATTCCTGGCTTGGGAAGATCTCCTGGAGCAGAAAATGGCAATCCATTGAGGTATTCTTGCCTGGAAAATTCCATGGACAGAGAAGCCTGATGTGCTATAGTTCATGGAACCACAAAGAGGCAGACATGACTGAGCGACTGAACACACACTGAGGAATTCACTTAGATGCTGTGTAGACTGATATAGAGAGTATAATCCTGGAAGAGAAACTGGGACAATGGAAGACAGATTGAGAGACATTTAGCATATATAATTTTTCTAAGAAGAGAAGAGAGAGATGGTTGAGAGGAAATATTGAAATGGATTAGGGCTGACACTTTCATTACTGCCAGGAAGATATATCTTCAAATGGAAAGTGCACACCAAGTGCTGGTCAGATTAAATGGAATAAATTCAGAAAGATTAATTGAAGTTGCAGAACATCAAGAATAAAGTGAAAAATTGAAATTGTTGCTGTTGTTCAGTCTCTAAGTCTTGTCTCACTGCTTTGTGATCCTAAGGACTGTAACCCACCAGGCTCCTCTGTCCATGGGATTTCCCAGGCAAGAATATGGGAGTAGGTTGTCATTTCCTTCTCCAGGAAATCTTCTCGACCCAGGGATCAATCCCATGTCTCCTGCATTGACAGGAGGATTCTTTACCACTGAGCCACTAGGGAAGCCCCTAAAAGCAATATAGCAGTGTTATCAAAATGCAAAGGGAAAGAAGATAGATTTCCATGTTAAATTAAGTTGTCATTTGAAAGTATTAAATGAGCGTGTTTCCAGACGTGCAAAAAGTGAGACACGCACACACAAAAACTAAGAGACATCCACAATTTTGCACTGAAAATACTTAGAATTTTTTAAAAGCAACTATAATAAGGAAATTTATAAACTATACTGGCAAATATTATTGACCATAAAATAGTCATTAATTTTATTAGAGGAGAACTAAATTTCTAGATAAAAGCGACAAGGAAGAGGGGAGGGGGAATTACAGAGGAGAGTTACTCGGGTGATTGACCTTGATATAGTCAAAATATCCTTGACATTTCAACTAGCTACTAGCTTTTATTTTTATTCAGAAGGTCCTATAAAATGTAAATGTGTAACCATTCCCACTTTCTCTTAAGCAAAAGAAATTTGAAAGGAGACAGATCCTTTATTAGCTGATACCTAGTCTGGATGGGTTGCAGAATGGAATTGTGGGGCGAGGACGGGGGAAAGGATGGGAAGATGACAAGTATGAATGATTTTGGACAATCTTTAAACTTCTTGAGGTCTTCACAAAGTGGTTTCAGGGTTCTACTCGATAGGAAATTTCTAGAAACCTTGGTTTACAAATATTAAAATGCTAGAACACATTTTAGTATCAAATTTAAATTCAGCTTATTTAGTATTTGGAATTATCCAAACTTTTTGTGTTTTTTTTTCCCCAGTGTGAATATTTGAAAATTGACTATAATAATTGTACTGCTCTTCATCCTGTTCGCGACCCCAATTGTCTCGCTGTATGTCACTGTCCGCACTGTTCACTCAACGCAGGGTAGACAAGGCGCAAGCTAAGAGGCTGGAAGAAGACTCAAGGAGTCATAGGAACTGCAGACACATTTATTCTCTCCTGGCTGGCGCAGCAGCTGTAGCAGCAGACATAACATAACACAACACAATACAACCTCTCTCCTCTTGGCTGACAAAATGGACACAGCTGTGATGCGGCAGTAATCTCGCCAATTTTAAGCTGGAGCTCACGCACAAAGTAGTTCGTGACCAAGTGAGTACCTCATGGAGCACATGAGCAGTGCCACAAATGCTCTCGGCTGTTACCTAGTCCTTATTTACAAAACCTAGGACAAGAGAGCCTGGACACACCATCTTGGCTAATTTGCTCTCTCCCCACAATACTTTTCTCCAAAAACTGAAGAATCAAAAGTTTACAGAGGGCTTCTCAGGTGGTACCTACCAATGCAGGGGACTGAAGAGACAAGGGTTCTGTCCTTGGGTTGGGAAGATCCCCTGCAGGAGGGCACCAAACAACTCTAGTATTCTTGCATGGAGAATGCCACGAACGGAATAACCTGGTGGGCTACAGTCCATAGGGTCTCAAAGAGTCAGATGCGATTGAAGTGACTTGGCACTCACGCACGCACATCAACGCTATGCAGAAGGGGTTCATTTATGCTCTGCTGCTGTTGTTTAGGCACTTCAGTCGTGTCCGACTCTGTTCGACCCCATAGACCGCAGCCCACCAGGCTCCCCAGTCCCTGGGATTCTCCAGGCAAGAACATCGGAGTGGGTTGCCATTTCCTTCTCCAATGTATGAAAGGAAAAGTGAAAGTGAAGTCGCTCAGTCGTGCCTGACTCTTAGCAACCCCATGAACTGCAGCCTACCAGGCTCCTCTGTCCATGGGATTTTCCAGGCGAGAGTACTGGAGTGGGTTGCCATTGCCTTCTCCGTCATTTATGCTCTAGGGTCGCCCAAACATGACTTCATGAATTTTGATGTCATTTCCATCTTTAAGCTGCTAAAAAGTTTCTGTTGTGAGTATAGAGCTTAAACCTTTCTCTTTTCACCATACATACACAGTTTAATACTGATATAGTCTTGCATTTTTTTGCACTGTTTCTTAATCTCAAATTGCCAAATGGAATATATTTCTTACAAATTAGGTTTCAGACCACAGAGCTTAGGTTTTAACACTTTTTTTTTTAAGAGGAAAGAGCAGTAGGTCCATGAAAAACCACTGAGGAAAAAGGAAGAGATCGAATAAGACAATGTTTTAGAGAAATAATTGCCTTTGCATGGCAGTTTTGAACCTACATTGTTAAGTGATTTCTGGCATGATACCTGATTTTCCTATATGATATCCTGAATATTAACCAGACAAATTAAAGACACATGTTAAGAAGTTAAGGTAAACCTATGAGAATGCAGTAGGGCTTGTTCATGTGTTCATCATGGGTTTATATATGTAAAATATATATACACATATCTATACATATATGGTATACACATACATACTCATTAAATAAAAATATATACACAGACATATATAAATGTAGTGTAATATACACACCCACTAAATAAATGTGTATATAGTGGGTTGGATAAAAACTTCATTTGATTCTGTAACATCTTATGGAGAAACCTGAACAATTTTTGGCCAACCCAATATATATATGCACACATATATATACATATATAATAAATACACACACACTCATTAAATTAATGTGAATATGCACATTACCATAAATATATACATCTATACATATATAACATATAAATATACAGTCATGAAATAAAGGTGTATTTATGTATATTTATGTATACATATATACACATACAGATCTCTCTCAGCCTTTCTCTCTCTCTTGATAGTAGTATCTTTTCCCGATTCTGTGGAAAATAAAAGAGGTAATTAAAAAATCTGTGATCTCAAAAGCTTGTTTTCTCCCTTAGTAGGAGAGAACAAGATCTATCAACATACTGCTATTTAAGCAAAATAATCATAATTCATGATGGTGATATAATACAAGTGATGACACAGTCAGTACATGACTCAGAGCCAAAATAACAAAATAAATAAGGACATTTTGAAAGCTATTGAAAAGAGAAAGCAGTGAGAATTAGAGATATTTGAGGAAGTCCTGAAGGAAGAAAAGGAAGTCAGTGCAAGACCTGGTGATAGCAAACGTGCTGAATTCAAGATGGCTGTAGTGTTGGGGAAGTGAGTGGATGAGTCTGGCTACAGCAGTTAGTAGTGTGTGTTCTAAGTCACTTCTGTCGTGTCCAGCTCTTTGTGACCCTGTGAACTGTAGCCTGCCAGGCTCCTCTGTCCATGGGATTCTCCAGGCAAAAATACTGGAGTGGGTTGCCATGCACTCTGCCAAGGGATCTTCCTTACCCAAAAATGGAACCCTTGTCTCTTATGTCTCCTGCTTTGGCAGGCTGGTGGCATTCTTTACCACTAGCATCACCCGGGAAGCCCATTTGGGAGTGGTGGGGAGTGTCATTAGAAAAGTGAGTTGTCAAGAGGTACACTTGACAAAAGGTAAGTTGTCAAAAGGTAGACTGTCAGGAGCCTTAAATGTTGGCTAATAAGTATCTTTGAAAGTTAGCTTTAGCAGGAAAGTGACCCAGTAAGGTTATGTTTAATTGGCAAATGATTATAGAATGATATAACATGGGAATGTCCAGAAGGAAGATCAATTGCAAATCATCCAAATAAGATCTTAACACAGCACACATGGAAGAAAAGAGACACATAGAGATAGTTAAGGAGAGAATAGTTGACAGATTTGAGTTATTATTTTTGCCCATTATAAGATGGGCAAAACAAAAGTGGATAGAATCATAGATAACTATGTGGCATTTTCAAACCTGAGTGAGCTGATCTTAGCAAGGACAGATAATTAGTTTGACTCAATAAACTACATTTTCCTATTGTAAACATTAGTGGGAAATCTTTTTTGAAACTTAGGAAAGTTACCCAGTTCAATCATAAAAGCCTCTTAAGGACTTGCATGACAAGCAAGTGTGCTTTGGGTAGGTTGAATGAGATTGTCAGGGTTTGTAAACTGGTCCTTGGAAATCAGACATTTTGGGAGTGTATTCTGCTTTTAGAATATTTAAATGGTTGGATAATATTTCTTTTGATTTATATATTTCTTTATTCATCTGCTTCTGAACATTTTATGTTATTTCATATTTTGGCTATTGTGAATAATGCTGCAATAAATATGGATGTGCTAAATTGGCAATAATTTCATGGATATGACATTAAAAACATAGGCAGCAAAGGAAAGATAAACAAGTGGAATAAACATCAAACTAAAAAGCTTCTGCACAGCAAAGAAGACAACTTACAGAGTGATAAGGCAACTGTGGGATGGGAGAAGGTATTTGTAAACCAGACATCAGATAAGGGGATTATTATCAAAACATATAAGGAAATCCTACACCTGAATTGTAGAAAACTAAAAACTCAATTAAAACGTAGGTGAAGGCCTTGAGTAAACATTTTTCAAAAGAAGACATAGAAATGGTCAAGAGGTATAGGGAAACACACAACATCATTAATCATCAGGAGAATGTTAATCACAATTACAATGAAATATCAACATAACTGTTAGGACGGCTCATATCAAAATAAACAAAAGGCAACAAGTGTTGGTGAAGATGTGGAGTAACTGGAATGCTTGCATGCTATTGGTGGGAATGGTGTGCCCTGTATGGAAAACAGTGTCCTCAAAAATTTAACAGTAGAGGCACAATATGAGCAGCAATCTCACTTCTGGCTCTTCCCTCATGTGGCTTCTGAGCAATTGGTATGTGGCCTCTGCAACTGAGGAAGTGAATTTTAAATTTTAATTAATATAAATTAATTTAAAGTTTAGTTTCACATGACTAGTGGCTGCCATGTTGGATAATGCAACACTAAAGATTCTCTAGAGCAACATACTTGGCAATATGCAGCTAATTAGTTTAGGAAAAATGTCTACTTTAGCATATGTAATTGAAATTTGAAATGTCTGTGTTAACAAAAATTGTCATCTGTGAAAAAATTGTCCATTCATTGAGTCAATAAATGTTTATTTATCACCTATTCTCTTCTAGAATTAGTCACAGTGGTAGAAACAGTCATGATTTTGCCCTCATGTGACTGGCAATGAGGGATGGAAATAAAACAGTTACAAGATCGCAAATTGAGATGAACACAGTAAAGCTTCCCTGAAAGACTGTAATGATATTCTGACTTAGGGTGTGGATGGTGGGGGGGCGGTGCTGGAAAAGGCTTCCTGAAAAGGCAACATTTCAGCTGAAACCTTCACTATGAGGAGGGAATGGACATGGAAAGAGTAAAGGTAGGAGTGTTCTAGAAGACAGCAGCCTTGGTATGTCCAAAAACGTGCTGTGCTAAGGAACTGGAAGAGCTTTAGGACATATACAACTTGTGTTAGAGAATGCTAGTAGAGTCTAGTGTGGGCTAAAATGTGTGTGCTAACTATTTCTTTGAAATAAGTTTGGGAGTAACCAGTTTTAGACATACAACTTCCTCTTGCTGTGTTCTTTCCATGTGTGTGCATATGTGTGTGTATGCAGACGTGTGCTCATTCGTGTCTGACCCTTTATGAGTCCATGGATTGTAGCCCTGCAGGCTACTCTGTCCATGGTATTTTCCAGGCAAGAAAACTGGAGTGGGTTGAAATTTCCTACTCCAAGAGAACTTCCCAACCCAGGGATTGAATGCACATCTCTTGTGTCTCCTGCATTGGTAGGTGGATTCTTTACCACTTAGCACCACCTGGAAAGCCCATTCTTCACCTTCTTCTTATTAAAACATGAAAGTTACATGTAGTATCTTGAATAATTGTTCCCAGTTCTTCACTGCCTATTTGTTTTAGAATTATATGCCCAAGAATTTGCCATGGGACATTGTAGTATTTTTCTCTAGAGTAGGTGGAGTATTAATTTACTCCATTGTTATAGTACTTGTTGGTGCTAAAGGAATGGGAGTCCGTGTGATGTGTTCAGAGAATAAAAATGTGCTTTCACTATTGGTTTTATCTCTTATCCTTCTGCCATTTTCCTTGATGAGATCCTGTTCCATAAAGATGTTGGTTAACCATGAAGTGAGACTTAAATCCAACTGGAAGACTAGGCTAAGTACTGCCAACCAAAGATGAATTCGAATCAGCACCAGCCATTCTACTGACATTAGAGTAAAACAACAAAAGTGTTTCATATAAGCCACTGTGTTTTGGGGTTGTTATGTAGCATAATTGCAGTAGAAATCTAACACAGAGGGATGTTCTTTATTTTCTCTGGTTGATTGGTTGAAATTTTATACTAAAATATTCTCAACCAGTCCTTAAATATTTGTTTAATTTTTTTCTTTGCTACAGGAATTTCATGCACAGTGAGAAGAACTTGGCACTGAGTGTTTTTGTGAAGGGTGGTTTAAGCAATGTGACTCTTGTACCAGTTTTGCTTAGATGACATTTGTCATTATTCTGATTTAATTATTTTAGAATGAGTTGAGTATAATAATGAAGGGGCTGATAGAATGTGATGTTTTTCCTATCCTACAAGATCTCTCATTTATTTAGCAAAGACAGGAAATACACTGGGAGATACATATGAGAGATACAGCTCCTCTTAAATAGCTCTCACAGCCTAAGGGGATATGGGTGATTAAAACAAGCAATTAAGATAAAGAGAGATGGATATCACTCTTCTAATTCTGTGAGGGGCTCTGAGCATCATTCACCAGTCATTTCCTCTTGACATTTTCTTCTCTTAAATAAATCCATGTAACTGGCTGTTACATCATGAATGTTTACTATTATTTTTTCTGATTATATTCTTTCTGAACATACTTTGGCCCCTTCCTTCAGCTCTCAGAAG
The DNA here is from genome assembly GCF_023699985.2 of Odocoileus virginianus. Lineage (NCBI taxonomy): Eukaryota > Metazoa > Chordata > Mammalia > Artiodactyla > Cervidae > Odocoileus > Odocoileus virginianus. Next base: position 45,095,085 of record NC_069682.1, read on the forward strand.
CTTCACAGCCTCCTCCAATTTCTCTACTTTTGTGGGCACACACATTTTTAAGTTGGTTGAATACTTGATGTTTAGTTTGAGTTTAATAATTCCCCCTTAATTCCCCCCCACTCAAGTTTCTTAATGAGATTTCAGGTTTTCTGCCTCTAGGTATTGTTTCTGATGAAGAAATATGGAATCCATATTCTTTGTATATTATCAAGTGTGAAAGAGATCACCAGCCCAGGGTGGATGCATGAGACAAGCGCTCAGGGCTGGTGCACTGGGAAGACCCAGAGGGATGGGATGGGGAGGGGGTGGGAGGGGGGATCAGGATGGGGAACACATGTAAATCCATGGCTGATTCATGTCAATGTATGGCAAAAACCACTACAATATTCTAAAGTAATTAGCCTCCAACTAATAAAAATAAATGGAAAAAAAAAAGACCTTCCTATGGTTATATTCCTTTGAGTAGACTGTTCTTTAATTCTCTGTGACATAACTGGTTAAGAGTTTGCCTCTCCCTTTTTTGCAAGAAGTTTGTGAGTTTTTGTCAATTTCTTTCTTTTGCACCAAATATTTATACATTCTTCTTTGGGGTTTAGGCATTTGAGCAGGGAAGTTTTTTTAGAAAACATTTTCTAAAAGCTTTGTAAACCTACACATACATTCTGTTGAAAGGAAATGAAGCAAATACCTAGTAATATCCTGTTGATTGTAAGCTGATGATGGAAGAAAGGAAATTATTAAAGCAAAGTAATTTCTTAACTAATTTTAGTTTTTAACAGGACCCCTTAAAGGGATCTCTATTATGTTATCTTCAGAGTGGAGTGGAGCAAGGACAACTGCAGGAGTTAGTAATAAATATCAAAGGCTTGGATCAACTTTGTACGTGAAACCACCTGATTTCTGCATCATCTTTAATCATGATAGGGGTAGATCTTATAAAGGAATGGCCTAGAGAGGCTAGAATGGGCCCTTTCATTCTTATAAGGGGTATGTAGTTGGATCTTACTTTTGTACCCATTCTGATAATTTCTGTCTTTTAACTGAGTGTTAACTCATTCACATTAAGAGAGATTAGCAATATTATTTTATTCAATATGTACTATCTTGTTTTTAAAAGTATTTATTTTCTATTGTGTTGAACATTTTTCATGATTTGCATTTTGTCTCTATTAACTCCTTAAATTATTCTAAATTTATTTTAAATACTATTGTCATTTCATATGTAGCATGAGGACCCAATACTAGTATTTTATCAGTTCCTCCTCCCATTTTTCATGCCATTATTGTCATATATTTTACTTTACATGTGTGAAAATTGCATATAACATTGTTAATATTTTTGCATTAGGAAGTTTTTTTTATTGTAATCACAAACAAGAAAAAGATGATTTGCCTTCATTTGTTCCATTTCTAGTGCTTTTCCTTTCTTTATTTAGACCAGATTTTTAACTGATATCATATTCTTTCTGCCTAAAGAACTTCCTATAGTATTTTTCATAGAGTAGATTTGATAGCAATGAATCCCTTAGTTTTGTTTGTCTGAAAAATTTTTTCTCCTCTAGTTTTTGAAATATATTTTTGCTGGGTATAGAATTCTGGCTTACCAGGCTTTTTTTCCTTTCAGCACTTTAAAGATGCCACTCCACTCTCTTCTTGCTTGTTTGACTTCTAATAAGAAATTTTATCCTTATTCTTCTGTAGATAATAATTCCTCTGAATTTTTCCTCTGGCTGCCTTTAAGATTTTCTATTTATATTTGATTTTAGAAATTTTAAAATGATATTTCTAACTCAGTGTGTGTGTGTGTGTGTGTGTGTGTGTGTTACACACACACAGTGTTATTTATCTTGCTTGCTGTTCTTTGAACTTCTTGGACCTGTATTGCCTTTCTGATCTATATTACTATAGAAAATTCTCAGGTATTATTTTCTCAATTTTTTTTAAACTGAAAATTTACAGTGTATTTGGACTAGTATTGATCCCAAATATCTAGTAGAAACAAATATAAATATTTTCTGGAAGAAAGCCAATTTATTAGGTCCACCAAGTAAATACTTCTAATATGAAGTTCCTTGGAACATGAATTTCACATCAAAAATTACCAAACCCTTGACAGAAAAAGCCACTACCATGAGGGGAGTCAAATGAGCAACTGTGGTATCAGAAGTTTAAATAGAAACAGGGAAATAGTCAGACATAGACTGTAACATAAATGCTTAATATGTTTGATGTGGTGTGAATATTTGTGATACCACAGAATTCAGATGTTGAAATCCAAGGCAATGGTATTAGGAGGTAGAGCCATGGTGATTAGGTCATGAAGGAGGAGCCCTCATGAGAGGGATTAGTGCTCTCAGCTTATTCTTTGTGTGATATAAGGTAGACAGGTGTCTAAAAAGCAGACTCTTACAAGGGCTTCCCTAGTGGCTCAGAAGTTAAAGCGTCTGCCCGCAATGCGGGAGACCTGGGTTTGATCCCTGGGTTGGGAAGATCCCCTGGAGAAGGAAATGGCAACCCACTCCAGTCTTCTTGCCTGGAGAATCCCACGGACGGAGGAGCCTGGTGGGCTACAGTCCATGGGGTCGTGAGACACATGAGAGTCAGACACAACTGAGCGACTTCACTTCACCAGATCCAAAATTGCTGGAGCCAAGATCTTGAACTTCTCAGCCTCGAAAACTGGAAAAAAATAAATATGTTGTTCTAAGTAATCCAGTTTATAGTATTTTTGTTACAATAACCTGAACAAGCCAAATCAATATTTAAATAAATAAGGGAGGGTATTATAAATATAACTAAACAATAAGAATGAGAGCAAGATACTATTGAAATGATTAGGCAAAATTTTCAATTAAACTCAATTGAAAATATGATAAAATGGAAACAATATATTGTTAAACAAGTCATGCATTGTTGTTGAAAGATTAATAAGTCAGAATCTAAAAATGAGTAACTTACACACACACACATATATCCCAAATAATAATATATGTGATTAGGAAAAAAAAGGAGTAAAGAAAGAGAATACTTATAAATGAACTCTGGAAGAGAACACAAAATACTGGAAGAAAGACAATATTTAAAGGGATAATGGTTAAGTATTTTCCAGACTTGATGTATGTCATGAATCCTCAGTTTCAGGAAGTCTAACAAATCTCAAACAGGATAAATAAAAAGCAAGATATACTTAGCAAAGTTGCTGTAAAGCTACAGAACCAAAGACAAAATAGTATTTTAAAAACAGCCAGAAGAAAAAGAGAACTTGCTTACAAATGGCAAATATAAAATTGAAATCTGACCTCTTGAAAGCAGCAATGCAGAAGATAAATAAGCAATAGCTTTAACCTTCTTTGAGAGAACTACTGTCAACTTAAAATTCATTATTCTTTAAGTCTACCTCTCAATCCTAAAGGAAATCAGCCCTAAATATTCATTGGAAAGATTGATGCTGAAGCTCCAATACTTTGGCCACTTGAGGAGAGGAGCCAACTCATTGGAAAAGGCCCTGATGCTGGGAAAGATTAAAGGCAAAAAGGAGAAGGGACCAGCAGATGATGAGATGGTTAGATAGCATCACCAACTCAATGCACATGAATTTGAGTAAACTCCAGGAGATAGTGAGATACAGAGAAGGGTGGCCTGCTGCAGTCCATGGGGTCACAAAGAATGGACACAACTCAGTGACTGAAGAACAACTACCTCTCAAGGACAAAGAAAAATACATTAATTTATAGATTAAGATAGTTCTTAAGGAATTTCTAGGATATGTATTTCCAAAAAAGAAAAAAAAAAAGAGAGAGAGAAAGTGATCTCAAATAGAAGCTCCTGAGATGCAAGAAATTATAAGTGAAAAATATGGCATGCATGTTAATCTAGGAAAAATAATATCTTAGTTGTAACCAAGAGAAAAATGACCTGTTCTTACTTTGCTTTCATATTGATTTAATTTTACATTGTGTTGTGTTAAATCCCTTGATTGAAGTTCTTTAGGATAGCCACTAAAGAGAACATGCAAGAGAGAAAAAAGTAGAATGGGGAAAATTAATAGTAAAAAGGTAAGAAAACAGATTCCTGGGTTGAGAAGATCCCCTGGAGAGGGAAGTGGCAACCTACTCAAGTATTCTTGCCTGGAAAATCCCATGGACAGAGGAGCCTGGTAGACTACAGTCCATGGGGTTGCAAAGAGTCAAATACGGCTGTGTGACTAACACACACACACACACACACACACACACACACACACACACACACAAAGAAAACAGAGGGAGAAGAGAAAAAAATATATCACAAAATAACCTAGTAGTAATGAATCCAAACAAATCAGTAGCCATTTCAAAAATAATAGATCATATAAAAAATAGAATCTGGCAATATATTGTTTGTATACCACATAATTAAAATGTAAAGGCATCTGGACAAAAAAAGATATATCCAATCCCAAAGAAAGGCAATGCCAAAGAATGCTCAAACTACCACACAATTGCACTTGTCTCACATGATAGTAAAGTAAAGCTCAAAATTCTCCAAGCCAGGCTTCAGCAATATGTGAACTGTGAACTTCCAGATGTTCAAGCTGGTTTTAGAAAAGGCAGAGGAACCAGAGATCAAATTGCCAACATCCACTGGATCATCGAAAAAGCAAGAGAGTTCCAGAAAACATCTATTTCTGCTTTATTGCCTATGCCAAAGCCTTTGACTGTGTGGATCATAATAAACTCTGGAAAATTCTGAAAGAGATGGGAATACCAGACCATCTGACCTACCTCTTGAGAAATCTGTATGCAGGTCAGAAAGCAACAGTTAGAACTGAACATGGAAAAACAGACTGTTTGCAAATAGGAAAAGGAGTAGGTCAAAGCTGTATGTTGTCACCCTGCTTATTTAACTTATATGCAGAGTACATCATGAGAAATGCTGGTCTGGAAGAAGCACAAGCTAGAATCAAGATTGCTGGGAGAAATATCAATAACCTCAGATATGCAGATGACACCACCCTTATGGCAGAAAGTGAGGAAGAACTAAAGAGCCTCTTGATGAAAGTGAAAGAGGAGAGTGAAAAAGTTGGCTTAAAGCTCAACATTCAGAAAAATAAGATCATGGCATCTGGTCCCATCACTTCATGGGAAATAGATGGGGAAACAGTGGAAACAGTAACTGACTTTATTTTTTGGGGCTCCAAAATCATTGAAGATGGTGTCTGCAGCCATGAAATTAAAAGACGCTTACTCCTTGGAAGGAAAGTTATGACCAATTTAGACAGCATATTAAAAAGCAGAGACATTGCTTTGTCAACAAAGGTCTGTCTAGTCAAGGCTATGGTTTTTCCAGTGGTCATGTATGGATGTGAGAGTTGGACTATCAAGAAAGCTGAGTGCTGAAGAATTGGTGCTTTTGAACTGTGGTGTTGGAGAAGACTCTTGAGAGTCCCTTGGACTGCAAGGAGATCCAACCAGTCCATCCTGAAGGAGATTAGTCCTGTGTGTTCATTGGAAGTACTGATGTTGAAGCTGAAACTCCAATACTTTGTCCACCTGATGCAAAGAGCTGACTCACTGAAAAGACCCTGATGCTGGGAAAAATAGAGGGCAGGAGGAGAAGGGGACGACAGAGGATGAGATGGTTGGATGGCATCACCGACTCAATGAAACTGAGTTTGGGTGAGTTCCGGGAACTGGTGATGGATAGGGAGGCCCGGAGTGCTGCGGTTCATGGGGTTGCAAAGAGTCGGACATGACTGAGTGACTGAACTGAACTGAACTGAGGTAAATATGAAAAAAAATCAATTGGGCAGGTATTGTAACAGAAAGAAAAAGTAAACAAATGGCATAAAATTTGGAAAGGAAGAACCAAACCTTATCACTACAAGAAAATCCAAAATAAACAATAGAAAATGATTAGAATTAACAAAGACATTGGATGTCAAGTTGATATACAAAAGTAATTAGTATTTCTACATGTTTGCAGAAAATAGAAAAAAAATTTCAAAAGTGACTTATCAAAGCAGCTCTTTTATCTATCGTCTATTTCTCTATTTATCTAGGTTTTTCATCAATCTACTGAATCTAGAATTAAATCAAAATTTAATGTGAAATCTTTTGAACAAAATTATAAAATTTTAGTGAAAGACATTAAAAGAAGAATAAAATTAAGAAATATCATGTTCTTGGAAGGGAATATTTAGTTTTTAATGTGCCAAGTCTCTCCAAAATTATCTGCAGATACTATACACTTCCAATGAAAACACAAACACATATTTTTTGGAATTTTACAAGCTGTTTCTAAATTTTATATGGAAGAGAAAAGGGCCAAAAATAGCCAAGAGACTCCTGAAGAATATAAATAAGGTGAGTGTGGGTGTTATAGTGAATGGCCCTTCAATATATCAAGATTTATTACAGAACTAGGTAGTTTTGACACAGCGGTGTGGTACAAATATAAACAAGAGGAAAAAGTGAAGAGAATGGAGAACAATGCATGTAAAGCCCTATACATAACAGGGATGGCAATGGAGATAAGTGGGGAAAGTATCAATTACTCATGAATGCCGCTGAGGCAATTGGTTATCCATAAGAAAAACAAAATGAAATTGTATCCTTACACTATGCACAACTTGCTGTTTTTATGCCTGTTAATACTCCCCCTATGGCTCAGCAGATAAAGAATCTCCCTGAAATACAGGAGACACAGGAGATGCAGATTCAATCCCTGGGTCAGGAAGATCCCCTGGGGAAGAAAATGGCAACCCACTCCAGTATCCTTGCCTGAAAAATCCTACGGACAGAGAAGCTTGGCAGGCTACAGTCCAATGGGTTGCAAAGAGTCAGGACATGGCTAAGCAACCACACGTGCACACACAATACTTATCAGGGGCTTTCTTCTATTACAGTGACCACTGGGGCCACAGGACAGGGGCTTTCTCTAGTGACTCATTGTGGAAAAGCCCTAAACAGAGAAACTTCTAAAAGCTAAGAATGGAGAGATACCAAGCTGATTCAGCTCTTCAGTAATTCTGCAGTAGGTTGTCACATAAAGAGCATATATAAATAAATGCTGGATTCAATTCCCTGGTGATTCTAACATTTTGGAATCCTAGTCACTTCTAAGTACATTTCCTTTCCTTTATGAAAATGTTAAGTGCTAATGTGGTTGCTGGTTTGCCAAGAGAAATCTGGCAAGTCTTATAAGTACATATGTAAATTGTAATTAAATTCTTAATGTAGAGCTATACTATTCACTACTGTGAAAATAATACTTAGCTACAAAGCTGTCCTACGTTGCTTTACTAATACGTATTGACTGGAGTTGGAGGAGGGATTTTTTTCTGATCTGGTTGATGAATTCAGGTGACAGATTTTGTTTTGTTGAAGGCTTACTTTTTCTCAGAGAAGGTAAAAAAAAAAAAATTAACTGATCTAAGCTATGCAGCAGAGCTCACAAGCTCTTTTTGATTATAGAGCAAGGCATTTCAAGTGTGTGGAGGAGACAATTTCATAGAGTTGATGGAAACACCCAATGAGAGGAAGGGCCACATTCCTGATAAGCCCCATCCTTGTGGGTTCCATCTGTCTAACATTAGATAATTTTATTAAGAGATTTAGATAAGAGTTAAATAATGGATGGGAATTGTCATTTTGTCAATTAGAAAACACTTGTACAAATAAAGTACATGATGCATTTCACAAATATTCTATGTAACTTTTCATATCAGTCAGTTCAGTCACTCAGTCGTGTCTGACTCTTTGGGATCCCACGGACTGCAGAATGACAGATCTGCCTGTCCATCACCAACTCCCAGAGCTTGCTCAAACTCATGTCCATTGAGACTGTGATGTCATCCAACCATCTCATCCTCTATCATCTCCTTCTCCTACCATCAAACCTCCCCATCAATGGGTCAGTTCACATCAGGAGACCAAAATATTGAAGCTTCAGCTTCACCATCAGTTCTTCCAATGAATATTCATGGATGATTTCCTTTAGGATGGAATGGTTAGATCTCTTTGCAGTCCAAGGGACTCTCAAGAGTCTTCTCCAACACCACAGTCCAAAAGCATCAATTCTTCAGTGCTCAGCTTTCTTTATAGTCCAACTCTCACATCCATATGTGACTACAGGAAAAACCATAGCTTTGACTAGATGGACCTTTGTCAGCAAAGTAATGTCTGCTTTTTAATATGCTGTCTAGGTTGGTCATAACTTTTCTTCCAAGAAGCAAGCATCTTTTAATTTCATGGCTGCAGTCACCACCTGCAGTGATTTTGGTGAAAGTGAAAGTGAAGTCGCTCAGTTGTGTCCGACTCTCTGTGACCCCATGGACTGTAGCCTACCAGGCTCTTCCGTCCACGGGATTTTCCAGGCAAAAGTACTGGAGTGGGTTGCCATTTCCTTCTCCAGGGGATCTTTCCAACCCTGGGATCAAACCCAGGTCTCCTGCATTGCGGGCAGGCGCTTTACTGTCGAAGCCACAAGGGAAGCCAGTGACTTTGAAGGCCCCCCCCCCCCCCCAAACACACAAAAAAAGTCTGTCCCTGTTTCCACTGTTAACCATCTATTTGCCATGAAGTGATGGAACAAGATGCCATGATCTTAGTTTTCTGAATGTTGAGCTTTAAGCCAACTTTTGCACTCTCCTCTTTCACTTTCATCAAGAGGCTCTTTAGTTCTTCTCCACTTTCTGCCATAAGGGTGGTGTCATCTGTGTGTCTGAGATTATTGATATTTCTCCTGGAAATCTTGATTCCAGCTTGTGTTTCTTTCAGTCCAGCATTTCTCATGATGTGCTCTGCATAAAGGTTAAATAAGCAGGGTGACAATATACAGCCTTGACATACTCCTGTCCCAATTTGGAACCAGTCTGTTTTTCCATGTCCAGTTCTAACTGTTGCTTCCTGACCTGCATACAAGTTTCTCAGGAAGCAGATAAGGTGGTCTGCTATTCCCATATCTTTCAGAATTTTCCATAGTTTGGATGTGATCCACACAGTCAAAGGCATTGGTGTAGTCAATAAAGCAGAAGTAGATGTTTTTCTGGAACTCTCTTGCTTTTTCCATGATCCAACGGATGTTGGCAACTTGATCTCTGGTTTCTCTGCCTTTTCTAAAACCAGTTTGAACTTCTGGAAGTTCATAGTTCACGTACTGTTGAAGCCTGGCTTGGAGAATTTTGAATTTTACTTTGCTAGCGTGTGAGGTGAGTGCAATTATGTGGTAGTTTGAGCATTCTTTGGCATTGCCGTTCTTTGGGACTGGAATGAAAACTGACATTTTCCAGTCCTGTGGTCACTGCTGAGTTTTCCAAATTTGCTGACGTATTGAGTACAGCACTTTCACAGCATCATCGTTTAGGATTTGAAATAGCTCAACTGGAATCCCATCACCTCCACTAGCTTTGTTCATAGTGATGCTTCCTAAGGCCCACTTGACTTTGCATTCTGGGATGTCTGGCTCTAGGTGGAAGACACACCATCATGGTTATCTGGGTTGTGAAGATCTTTTTTGTATAGTTCTGTGTATTCTTGCCACCTCTTCTTAATATCTTCTGCTTTTCTTAGGTCCGTACCATTTCTGTCCTTTATTGTGCCCATCTTTGCATGAAATGTTCCCTTGGTATCTCTAATTTTCTTGAAGGGATCTCTAGCCTTTCCCATTCTATTGTTTTCCTCTATTTCTTTGCATTGATCCCTTATACTTTTCTTTTTTGGCAAGGTTATAGTGAAATGAAAATGAAAATTAAGGAATAATAGAGGAGTATTAGAGGACTTTAAAAGGAAATAGGAGGGAAAAACAAGAAAAAGAAAAAAAAACTTTTTTTCCCTAATTAAAAAACTCGTAAAAATATATGAAAATGAAAGTTGAGGAGTAATGGGGGAGTAATAGGGAATTTTAAAAGAAAATAAAAGAGAAAAATTAAAAATAAAAAAAAAGGAAAGAAAAAAATTTTTTTTTTAATTAAAAAAATATATATACATATATATCTAGGAATTTCTCTGGAGTTGTTGCGGTCAGCATAGGTTCAGTTCAATTTCAGATAGCTCCTCTTTCCAGCTTACACTTCTTGATATCTGTAGGCCCCTTCCGGTGTAGTCGGTGTTACCTTCAGGGATTTTAATCTGTTGCACCGGTCCTTTCTGAAGCGGTTCCCCTTGTTTATTTGGCTTCTGTTTGCCATCTCTTCGGTGTCTAATTTCCGCCCTGACATAGGCGGGCGGAGGTGATCTCTTATTCAGGTTCGCTAGTTCAGTTTAGTCCTGCTACGGGGAGGGCGGGGCGCTGCAGACAGATACCGCTCTGTGTGGATAGCACTCACCGGTCACACTGGGTTTGCCCCGCTCACGGGTGTCAGTGCTTTCCCCGTCTACACTGCTCAGGCTCCCGGCTGCTCTATATGGAGCGGGCCCTGCGTTGAGTGTGGTTCCAGTTTTCGGGTACTCCACAAAAGCGCAGATTCGGTTGCGCCTGCGTTTTGTGCCTTCCCCGGCCTGAGCGGTTCAGGCAGCCAGGGGCTTGGGCATACTCTCCCCGGGTGCAGCGCGCCTTTTCCCTCCGCGTCGAGCGGCTCAGGCAGCCAGAGGCTTGGGCGCACTCTCCCCAGATGCGGCACGCCTTTTCCCTCCGCGGCCCCAGCGCACGCTGCCAGTCGGGTCTCAGAAAGTCTTTAGATAGGAACCGGGGGCCTGTTTGCAGTGTGGGAGGGGGTGGCTTCTCAGGGGCTGAGTTTGCCCTTTTCCCCTCCCCCCTGCCTCCTACCGCCAGCGGGGATGGGCCAGCTCTTCTCTGGAGTTTCTCAGTCCCTTTGTTTTGCAAACCACTGGCAGTGTGTTCAGGCCAGTTAATTTTGTCCCTTGCTATCCCACAGTTTAAAAAAGCTCCCTCCAATTGCTCTCAGGGTCTTCGGGCCGGTCCTTACCTAAGCAATGCTGCCCGCTCCTCTCCGTTCCGCCCCCGCTTGTTGCTGGCGGGTGCGGGCGTCTGGGGTACTTTTCTGCTGGGAGTTGCTTTTAGGCACGTAATCTGTGGGCCTTGTTTAATTTTTCCTCCCAGTTAGATTGCCGAAAACTTCCCCGAGTCCCGCCAGTGCGAGGGTTTCCTGGTGATTGGAAACTTCCTCTATTAAGACTCCCTTCCCGGGACGGGTCTCCGTCCGTATCTCTTTTGACTCCCTTTTTATCTTTTATATTTAGTCCTACCTCCCTTCGAAGACAATGGGCTGCTTTTCTGGGCGCCTGATGTCCTCTGCTAGCGATCAGAAGTTGTTTTGTGAAATTTGCTCAGCGTTCAAATGTTCTTTCGATGAATTTGTAGGGGAGAAAGTGGTCTCCCTGTCCTATTCCTCCGCCATCTTGGCTCCTCCTCTGATCCCTTATACTTTTCATATACTGTGGGCCTAATGTATGTGATATACAAATATGTTTCCTGAAACATTTTTACTGCATCTAGATTTTTAGATATAATTAGAAAGTCTTTCTCTGCAGGCAAGTTATAGACAAATCCACCCATTTTTTTTTTTTTCAAAACATGTACGATTTCATTCTTACGTATGATTCTCCGCTGAATAGTAGTTTATTCTAATATGTCATCTAATATAGGGATTTTATTTAGCATTTTTTTAAACTAGTTGTTCCAACACCATTTATCAAAAGTTTATCTTTGCCCTAGTGTTTTAAGATGCCATTTTCATCTTGTATTAAAATTCTATGGGTATTTGATGTATTTCTGGACTATCTATTTTATTCCATTTTATTTTTCTCTTCCATTATTTATGGTGTTTCCCTAAAAAATGTGCAAGAAATACCCCATTCAAGAATCTTTGTGAGGTCTAGAATTCTGCATTTTAGCTGAGATGTGGTAATTTTCATGGCCACATAGTTGTCTTCCAACTTATTCAGGTATTTTAACAAAGTTTCTCATGATGTCAAGAAGATAAATTGTCAAGAAGTACAAAATGACAGGTTGTGATCAGCAATTATGGTATGAGGGGAATGGTGGACCTCAGCCCTCATAATAGTGTACCTACAGGCTTTATTTAGAAAAATGTACATCATTTCAGACAAAACAGTCTGAGTTCCAGTACAAGATGGTAGTGGTGGTGGTGGTTTAGTTGCCAAGTTTTGCAACCCCATGGACTGTAGCCTACCGTGGATCCCATCCTCTGTCCAATGGATTTTCCGGGCAAGCATATTGGGATTCTTCAGGGCATCTTCCCGACCCAGAGTTTGAACCCACATCTCCTGCAATGAAGGCAGATTCTTTACCACTGAACCACTAGGGATTCCCACAAGATGATGGGTTACACGCAAATATGCTGTGTCTTTCCCTAAGCCTATTTATTTATCCCCCCCCAAACCTGTTTAAAATGGCAGTGAAAATTAAGGAATAAATTCATAAAATTGCTGAGAGTACTTGGAGATGGATGTAGGAATACATAAGAAAACCAAAGTTTTGATTAATCTTTGGAAGACAGATCATGTAGTATCTATTTTGTTATCTTTTGCTGCATTACAAATTACTCCAAACTTCAGTAGATTAAAACAACAAAAAGCATTTATTATCTCACATGTTTTCTGTGGATAAGGAACTTGATAGCAGCTTAGTTGGATGATTTTGGCTCAGGGTCTCTCAAGAAGCTGCAGTCATGGTGTCAACTGGGAATTAACTGGGGCTGGAATACTTACCTCCAAGATGGCTTTTCATGTGTCTGGCAAGCTGGTTCTAGCTATTGGAAGACCTCAGTTTCTCCCCCAAAGCTCTGGAAGTCAACTTACTTGACATTGTACTGTAGGAGTGATAAAACTGACAATTAATGAAAACTGAGAGATGGAGAGGGAAAGTAGTGTAGTGGAAATAAAAATGCTGAAAAGTGAATATTATTAAAAAACATGTAAGTAAATTATAATAACGACTGGAAGGTGAAAGAGAGACAAAATGTTCTATCCATAGAATTGAATGCTACTCATCAGTGAAAAGGAAAGGGCTGTTGACACATGCTACATTAAAGATTAGCCTCACTGCTATCCAAAAGTCTACAAGCAGTAAATACTGGAGAGGGTGTGGAGAAAAGGGAACCCTCTTACACTGTTGGTGGGAATGCAAACTAGTACAGCCACTATGGAGAACAGTGTGGAGATTCCTTAAAAAACTGGAAATAGAACTGCCATATGACCCAGCATTACCACTTCTGGGCATACACACTGAGGAAACCAGATCTGAAAGAGACACGTGCACCCCAATGTTCATCACAGCATTGTTTATCATAGCCAGGACATGGAAGCAACCTAGATGCCCATCAGCAGACGAATGGATAAGGAAGCTGTTTTACATATACACCATAGAATATTACTCAGCCATTAAAAAGAATTCATTTGAGTCAGTTCTAATGAGATGGATGAAACTGGAGCCCATTATACAGAGTGAAGTAAGCCAGAAAGATAAAGAACATTACAGCATACTAACATATATATATATATATATATATATATATGGAATTTAGAAAGATGGTAATGATAACCCTATATGCAAAACAGAAAAAGAGACACAGATGTACAGAATAGACTTTTGGACTCTGTGGGAGAAGGCAAGGGTGGGATGTTTCGAGAGAACAGCATGTATATTATCTATAGTGAAACAGATCACCAGCCCAGGTGGGATGCATGAGACAAGTGCTTGGGCCTGGTGCACTGGGAAGACCCAGAGGAATCGGGTGGAGAGGGAGGTGGGAGGGGGGATCGGGATGGGGAACACATGTAACTCCATGGCTGATTCATGTCAATGTATGACAAAACCCACTGCAATGTTGTGAAGTAATTAGCCTCCAACTAATAAAAATAAATGAAAAAAAACGAAAAAAAAAAAAAAAAATTAGCCTCAGAAGCCTTCTGTGGTATCATTTAAAAAAAAGATGCGAATGAACTTATGTACAAAACTGAAACAGACTCACAGATTTTGAAAGCAAATTTATGGTTACCAAAGGGGACACATGGGATGGTGGAGGGATAAATTAGGAACTTGGGATTACTGTGGACACACTAATATATATAAAATAGATAACCACCAAGGACTTATCCTATTGCACAGGGACCTCTACTTCATATATATGAGAAAAGAATCTGTAAAAGAATGAATCTATGTATATGTGTAACTGAATCACTTTGTTGTACACCTGAAACTAACACAACATTATAAATCAACCATACTCCAATTAAAAAAATATGTAAAATAAAAGAAGCCAGGCACAATTATCACATTGTATGATCTTGTTTATATGCAATGTCCCAAAAAGGCAACAACAAAAATAGAGAGAATATTGGGTTAGTGGTTGCCAGAAGCTGAGGTGGGATTAGATATTAACTATAAATGGGCATGAGGATCCTATTGGGGACATGAAATGTTATAAAACTGACCTACACTGAAGGTTTCACCACTTGGTAAAGTTAATAAAAATTATTGAATTGTGTACTTGAAATGGATAAATTTATGATATAAAAATATACTTCAATAAAGTTAAAAATATATTGACTGTAGATTGGATAACTGCACACAATACTTTCATAGTACTTTAATGATATCAGTAGTACAGATGAAGGTAAATACAAAATATATCTGTCCTAAAAAGAAAGAATTTGAGTGATGATGTGATTTGTGACACTGTTTAATACCTACTGCTTATTTTTCTTGACTACAAATGTAGTACATGTCCACTGAAAAAATTTTAGAAAATTTACATATGCACGATGAAGGACAAGGGGCTTTCCTGATGCCTCAGTGGGTAAAGAATCTGCCTCCAATGCAGGAGACATAGGTTCAGTCCTTGGGTTGATAAGATCTCTTGGAGAAGGAAAAGGCAGCCCACTCCAGTATTCTTGCCTGAAAATCCCAAGGACAGAGGAGCCTGGTGGGCTACAGTCCAAAGGGTCACAGAATGGGATACAACTGAGTGACTAAGCACACACACAGACCATGAAAGGCATACATTTTAAAAAAATATTGAAGTATAGTGAATTTGCAGTGCTGTGTAAGTTTCAAGTGTATAGCAAAGTGATTCAATTATATATAAATATAATTATAATGTATAATTCAATTATACAACCTGATATACATGTGTGTGGATGCATGCTAAGTCTCTTCAGTTGTATCAAACTCTTTGAGACCCCATGGACTGTAGCCTGCCAGGCTCCGCTGTCCATAGGATTCTCCAGGCAGAATACTAGAGTGGTTGCTATGCCCTCCTCCAAGCGATTGTTCTGACCCAGAGATCGAATCCGCATTTCTTACATCTTCTGCATTGGAAGGTGAATTCTTTACCACTAGTGCAACCTGGGAAGACCCTTGTATGTGTGTGTATGTGTGTGTGTGTGTGTGTGTGTGTGTGTGTGTACATATATGGGACTTCCCTGGTGGCTCAGATGGTAAAGAATCTGCCTGCAATGCCAGAGACCTGGGTTTGATCCACAGGTTGGGAAGATTCTCTAGAGAAGGGATACGTACCACATCTTTTTAACAATTCATTTGTTGACATTTAGATTGCTTCCATGTCTTCAGTTCAGTTCAGTTCATTCGCTCAGTTGTGTCCAACTCTTTGAGACCCCATGGACTGTAGCACACCAGGGCTCCCTGTCAATTGCACAAACTCATGTCAATTGAGTCAGTGATGCCATCCAACCATCTCATCCTCTGTCATCCCCTTCTCTTTCTGCCTTCAATCTTTGCCAGCATCAGAGTCTTTTCAAATAAGTCAGTTCTTCACATCAGGTAGCCAAAACACTGGAGTTTCAGATTCAACATCAGTCCCCAACGAATATTCAGGACTGATCTCCTTCAGGATGGACTGGTTGGATGTCCTTGCAGTCCGAGGGACTCTCAAGAGTCTGCTCCAACACCACAGTGCAAAAGCATCGATTCTTCGGCACTCAACTTTCTTTATAGTCCAACTCTTACATCCATACATGACTACTGGAAAAACCATAGCTTTGACTAGACAGAACTTTGTTGGCAAAGTAATGTCTCTGCTTTCTAATATGCTGTCTGGGTTGGTCATAACTTTCCTTCTAAGGAGCAAGTGTCTTTTAATTTCATGGCTTCAGACACCATCTGTAGTGATTTTGGAGCCCTGCCAAAAATAAAATCTGTCATTGTTTCCACAGTTTCCCCAACTATTTGCCATGAAGTGATGGGACTAGATGCCATGATCTTAGTTTTCTAAATGTTGAGCTTTAAGCCAACTTTTTCACTCTCTTCTTTCACTTTCACAAGAGGCTCTTTAGTTCTTCACTTTCTGCCATAAGGGTGGTATCATCTGCATATCTGAGGTTATTGATATTTCTCCCGGCAATCTTGATTCTAGCTTGTGCTTCTTCCAGCCAGCATTTCTCATGATGTACTCTGCATATAAGTTAAATAAGCAGGGTGACAATATACAGCCTTGATGTACTCCTTTCCCTATTTGGAACCAGTCTGTTGTTCCATGTCCAGTTCTAACTGTTGCTTCCTGCTGCATACAGATTTCTCGAGTCAGGTCAGGTGGTCTGGTATTCCCATCTCTTTCAGAATTTTCAGAGTTTGTTGTGATCCACACAGTCAAAGACTTTGGTATAGTCAATAAAGCAGAGATAGATGTTTTTCTGGAACTCTCTTTCTTTTTTGATGATCCAGCAGATGTTGGCAATTTGATCTCTGGTTCCTCTGCCTTTTCTAAATCCACTTGAACATCTGGAAGTTCACGGTTCATGTACTGCTGAAGCCTAGCTTGGAGAATTTTGAGCATTACTAGCATGTGAGATGAGTACAATTGTGTGGTAGTTTGAGCATTCTTTGGATTGCCTTTCTTTGGGATTGGAATGAAAACTGACCTTTTCCAATCCTGGGTCCACTGCTGAGTTTTTCAAATTTGCTGGAGTATTGAGAGCAGCACTTTTGCAGCATAATCTTTTAGGATTTGAAATACTAAATAGTGTTGCTGTGAACATTGGGAGTGCATGCATCTTTGAAGCCATGCTTGTGTCTGGATATAAGGGCATACAAATTACCTATAGTGTCCCTACCCAGGATAACCATTATTAACATTCAGTATATTTTTCCAGCTTCTTTTTTTTTCTATTCTAAAGCAGATTTGAATATGTAAAAACTTTTGTAATTTTCATGAAGCTAATTGAAACCTTTCACTTTTTGTGTGTCTTTAAGAAATCATTATGAATTATATAATTTTATATACCAAGATGTTAATTAAATAAAAATGGTTGAAACTGAGCTTGGGAGAAATAGAAGTGTTGAAAGCAATAAAATTGGCAGGTTCAACAGAGTGTCACAGAAAATTTAATTGGAAGCTATGAGCATGCACGCATGACTTGGTTAACTGGATTTTCCTCCAAAATTGTAACTCTAGAATGAATACAATGCAATCATTTTACAGATGTGGAAACTGAGGCCCAGAAATCTTGTGAGTTTTCACACAAAAGGTAGGATCAGAGTAAAAATGCATGTCTCCTCACTTCTTGTCCACATTTTTATCCCTGAACTTGTGGTAGGACCAGAGCTGTAGGAAAATGTGAAAGTCACCAGTGCAATTTCCTGCCATTCTTGCTCAAAGGTGTCTCATTGTGGGCATGTTTAATATGTATAGATGTTGCTTCTGTAGGTTAAAGTCAGACTTTTGCAGAAGTAAGGTCATTTTAACTTATAGTATCTTTCCCTCTTATTGTAGGCCTTTTGTCTGGGTAAACCAAACTATTTTCTTTGCCCTTCCATATTGGCCTTGATTTAGAATCAATGCCGGTATGATCAGATTGGGGAGTTCTGTTAGTAAGCCTCCAGAAATAATGAAAATGACATAATAACTTTACTTCATGGGTGAGATATCCTGAGTTTGCTATTTGAGAAAATAATGATACTTGTCATATATTTCCTCTAAATAAATCTGGCTTTAATACCAAAAGTCCCTGTTTTCTTCACTTCTGCTTATTTTCTGTCACTCAAACTGACGCTTGCTGTCAATATCTCTTCACTATAAGTGTAAGCAGAAACATTTAAAGAAAGTGGTATTGTTTTATTTTGGGGTTAGCAATTTTCCAGGACCCACTGGCAGAGTGCTTAGCTCTAAAGAATCACATGTGTTTGCTTTGTTCTAAATATAGGCCAAACAGAATGCAGTAGAGCCTGGAGGCTTCAGACTTCAGACTTAGGAATATTAAAAAAAATCCAGGGAAGTAATAGCTCCTTCCCCAAACCAAACAAATAAGCAAGTTTCTGCTAACTGCAGGAAACAAGCTGAAAGATATCAGATTTTCTTCTAAAATCTTTTGGTTGTTTTTTAAAACTTCTTTTTTAACTTTAAAACTGTAAAACCAAAGTTAGCCTTCAATGGTACAGTCACTCATTGCTATATTGGTAAATGGTAACCACTGTGTGGTCTTGCTGGACCACAGGAAGGGCTGCAGTGTAATGGCTGTGACCACTTTGAAAAAGCACATCATTAGAATTTTTTTCCTTTGAACTCTGCCCTTTATAATATTTTGTGTATGGGTCTGGCATAAGGCCAAAGAGCAAGTCTTCTGCCTTTAGTTTATGTTGCCAGTGAGGTGAGGAAGTGCATATGTAACATGTGGTATTAATATTATTAAGTTCTGTTTTACATTGTTTCTCAAACTAGAAACTGTAGATCTTTGTGGCCTATGGACATATTTTCAGAGATATACAAGTTCTCTATTATGTATATTTTTTTAAATTTTAAGGATATTATAAGTTATTAAAAATATATTAAAAAATATGACAGTCACCTTCTGTGCTAGGTGCTAGCACTGCCATAACAAAGTCCCTTACACTGGGTGACTTAAGCAATAGAGCTTTGTCTCCCAGTTTTGGAGGCTTGAAATCCAAGATTAAGGTGCTGACAAAGTTGGTGCCTTCTGAGGGCTGTTAGAGAATCTGTTTCATGCCTCTTTGCTAGCTTCTGGAGGTTTGCTGATGATCTTTCACTTCTTTGCTTGTAGATGCCAAAGATCTCTGCCTTCATTTTCACACAGCTTGATCCTTGTGTTTGTGTCTGTCTGAATCTAGATTTCTTTTCTTTATGAGGACACCAGTGATATCAAATTAGAGTTCATTCTTGTGACCTCATCTTAACTTGGTTATCTGCAAAGACTCTATTTCCATATAAGGTCACGTTCATGGTTACTGGGGGGTAGGATTACAATGTCTTTAGGGAGGACACAGTTCAACCTATAATATCTTCTAAATAACTATTGCCAATTTGATTTTATAATTCAGATAAAGGAAAAGGGTTTAGTATAATTATTCCATCAAGAGAAAAAATGCAGAGATGACTTAATTTATTGATACCAAGAGAAGGGCAGGCAGTATCATGTCAAGATAACCTACAGAAAGTTTCTGTAAGGAAACTTTCATGTAGACATGTATATTACAGAAGTTGTAATAAAGAACAGTGAAAGGATTTGGTAAAACAGACATAATGAATCTAAAGAAATCTGCACTGCAAATGTTATATTTGTAAACTCCCTTAAAGTAGCAATTCATGTGCATTTCTACATAGAATACAACTTAAGACTTAGTCTTGGATCCATGTAACTGGAAGATAATTAGGGCATAACTTTATAGAAGAGCTTAGGTTTTTCCTAAAGGGAAAGATATAGAGAATATTCAAATTCTACATTTTAATAATTACAGTAACAATAGTTGTCATTTATTATTGAAGACCTTCATGTCAGGATTGTGTGCTTAGTCACTCAGTCATGTCCAAATTGTTGTGACCCCATGGACTGTAGGCTGCCAAGCTCCTCTGCTCATGGGATTCTCCTGGTGAGAATACTGGAGTGGGTAGCCAGTCCCTTCTCCTGGGGATCTTCAGGCATTACATAAAATGTTAACCCTTCTCATAGTAAATCCAAGTTATTATAGTCTCCACTTGGCAAATGAAAAATCTGCTGGGGTTGGTAATTTATTATTTTTTATCTGAACCCAAAATTTTTACTCTTTTCACTATATTTTTATGTTTTTAAATATCACTTAAGTTTATGTAAGGAAGATGAAAATTTCTCAATGAGTGTATCCTAGACTTTGGCTTTGAATATCATGAGCTCTTTAAATCATGTGTTGTCACTCTTATGCATATAATATCAAAGAGCAGATATCATATAAGGTGACCTCCAGGGCCATGAATCTAGTTGGAAACATAAACCTGATATCTGGCCCATGGTCCAACTAGACCTGCAAGTCTTAATAGAATGATTCTCTCTCTGAGTTGATTACATTGAGAAGCTCAAGGAAGCAATGGCTCACCCTAATGAGATTAAGTCTGTAATAATTCACGAATTAACAAAACACTTTAACAATGTTGATAATGGTGCCCCCACCCCACCTTGGAAGAGAGAGATCAAGGGTAGTGTCTAGTCCCTAACCCTGAAATTATTATCTAGGAACTTGTTCCCAGGTCTTTAATGGAAAGTTACACTTTAAAGTTTTCAAGATTCTCCACCATGATAGCATTGTTCCTTGTGTACATGGGTGAACTTTTATAATTAAGGAGGGCTGCCTTGAGATTAATTTGAGTTGGCCAAGAAGTTCCTTTGATTTTTAAAGTAAAAATAAAAGACACATTTTTCATTTTCACCAAGAATTTTATTGAACAACATATTCGCTGTTTTGTTCCATTACTTTCTGCCATTTTCCAGGAAATTTCGTTTTCCAGGAAATTTCATCTTCTGAAAACTTTTTATCTTTTTGAACAAAGAACTGTTCCAGGTGCCTTTTACAATTTTTGAGGAATCGAAATTTTTTTCCATTAGGAGAATTTTGTAAAGGCTGAAATAAATGGAAATCTGAAGGTACAAAACACATTAAGTGAGACAAAATGTCTGGTGAAAAAAAAAATGTCTGGTGAATATGGCAGATGAATCAAAACTTCCCAGCCAAGCTGTAGCAGTTTTTACCTGGTCATCAAAGAAATATGTGATCTTGCATTATCCTGATGGAAGATTATGCTTTTTCTATTGACTAATTCCAGATGCTTTTTGTCAAGTGCTGCTTTCAGTTGGTCTAATTGAGGGCAGTATTTGTTGGAATTAATCATTTGGTTTTCTGGAAGAAGCTCTTTTAATAGAAAACTCCCTTCCAATCCCACCATAGATACAACATCACTTTCTTTGAATGAAGCCCAGACTTTGGTGTGGTTGGTGGTGATTTATTTTGCTTGCCCCATGATCTGTTTTGTTCCAGATTATTGTATAGTATCCACTTTTCATTGCCCATCACAATTTGTTTTAAAAACAGAACTTTTCATTACATTTAAGTAGAGAAGTGCATGGACAAAAACAGTCAAAAAGCTTTTTTCTGCTTATCTTATGTGGAACCCAAACATCAAAGTGATTAACATAGCCAAGCTGGTGGAAGTGATTTTCAAAGATTGATTTGGATATTTTGAGTATGTCAGCTATCTCTGGCATGATGTAGTATTGATCATTCTCAGTTAATATCTCAATTTGATTGCTATCAACTTCAACTGGTCTGCCTGACTATAGAGCATTGTCCAGCAGGAGCTCTCTAGCACAAAACTTCACAAACCACTTTTGACATGTTCAGTCAGTCTCAGCACCTTCTCCATATACTGAAAAAAATTTTTTTTTCCTGCATTTCAGTTGCATTTTTATCTTTCTTGGAATAATAAAGCATAATATGTCAAAACTGTTGCTTCCCCCCATATTCCTTATTCCAATATCTCCAATGTTAAAATGACTACCAAAAGATTCACCAGTTTTGATAAGTTTTTAAAAAATACATGCTGATATGACATCTAAAATTGTTTCAAATGAAGTTAAAGACAACTAAGCACTACTAGGGCCATCTTATGAGAAACACCAAGCGAACTTTTCAGTTAACCCAAATATTTAGGTAGAATTGTCTCCTGGGAGATTTTAGAATAATGAAACCTGACAGAAAAGCTGGTCACTTTTAAAGAAGGTAATTTCCATGAAGATTAGACATTTTAGGAGTGATGGCTTCATGGTGCAGGAGCGGCTGATAGTAGCTACCCCACATCCAAGGTCAGGAGCTGCGGCCAGTGGGGAGATATCCCATGTTCAAGGTAAGGAGCAGCAGCTGTGCTTTGTTGGAGCAGCCGTGAAGAGATAACCCACATCCGAGGTAAGAAAAACCCATGTAAGATGGTAGGCGCTGAGATAGGGCATCAGAGGGCAGACAGACTGAAACCACAATCACAGACAACTAGCCAGTCTGATCACATGGACCACAGCCTTGTCTGACTCAATGAAACTAAGCCATGCCGCGTGGGGCCACCCAAGACAGATGAGTCATGGTGGAGAGGTCTGACAGAACATGGTCCACTGGAGAAGGGAATGGCAAACCACTTCAGTATTCTTGCCTTGAGAGCCCCATGAACAGTATGAAAAGGCAAAAAGATAGCACACTGAAAGATGAACTCCCCAGGTTGGTAGGTTCCCAAAATGCTACTGAAGATCAGTGGAGAAATAACTCCAGAAACAATGAAGGGATTTCCAAGGCAAAAACAACACCCAGTTGTGGATGTGACTGATGATAGAAGCAAGGTCTGATGCTGTAAAGAGCAATATTGTATAGGAACCTGGAATGTTAGGTCCATGAATCAAGGCAAATTGGAAGTGGTCAAACATGAGGTGGCAAAAGTGAACATTGACATTCTAGGAATCAGCGAACAAAGATGGACTGGAATGGGTGAATTTAACTCAGATTGCCATTATATCTACGACTGTGGGCAGGAATCCCTTAGGAGATATGGAGTAGCCATCATAGTCAACAAAAGAGTCTGAAATGTTGTACTTGGATGCAATCTCAAAAATGACAGAATGATCTCTGTCATTTCCAAGGCAAACCATTCAATATCACGATAATCCAAGTCTATGCCCTGACCAGTAATGCTGAAGAAGCTGAAATTGAATGGTTCTATGAAGACCTACAAGACCTTTTACAACTAACACCCAAAAAAGATGTCCTTTTCATGACAGGGGATTGGAATGCAAAAGTAGGAAGTCAAGAAACACCTGGAGTAACAGGCAAATTTGGCCTTGGAGTACAGAATGAAGCAGCTCAAACGCTAATAGAGTTTTGCCAAGAGAACACATTGGTCATAGCAAACACCCTCTCCCAACAACACAAGAGAAGACTCTACACATGGACATCACCAGATGGTCAAAGCCAAAATCAGATTGATCATATTCTTTGCAGCCAAAGATGGAGAAGTTCTATACAACCAGCAAAAACAAGACAAGGAGCTGACTGTGGCTCAGATCATGAACTCCTTATTGCCAAATTCAGATTTAAATTGAAGAAAGTAGGGAAAACCACTAGATCATTCAGGTAGGGCCTAAATCAAATCCCTTATGATTATAATGTGGAAGTGAGAAATAGGTTTAAGGGACTAGATCTGATAGACAGAGTGCCCGATGAACAACGGACAGATGGACAGAGGTTCATGACATTGTACAGGAGACAGGGATTAAGACCATCCCCAAGAAAAAGAAATGCAAAAAGGCAAAATGGCTGTCTGAGGAGGCCTTACAGATAGCTGTGAAAAGAAGAGAAGTGAAAAGCAAAGGAGAAAAGGAAAGATATAAGCATCTGAATGCAGAGATCCAAGGAATAGCAAGGGGAGATAAGAAAGCCTTCCTCAGCGATCAATGTGAAGAAATAGAGGAAAACAATAGAATGGGAAAGACTAGAGATCTTTTCAAGAAAATTAGAGATACCAAGGGAACATTTCATGCAAAGATGGGTTCGATAAGGGATAGAAATGGTATGGACCTAACAGAAGCAGAAGATATTAAGAGGTGTCAAGAATACAGAGAATTGTACAAAAAAGATCTTCACAACCCAGATAATCACGATGGTGTGATCACTCACCGAGATCCACACATCCTGGAATGTGAAGTCAAGTGGGCCTTAGGAAGCATCACTATGAAAAGAGCTAGTGGAGGTGATGGAATTCCAGTTGAGCTCTTTCAAATCCTAAAAGATGATGCTGTGAAAGTGCTGTACTCAATATATCAACAAATTTGGAAAACTCAGCAGTGACCACAGGACTGGAAAAGGTCAGTTTTCATTCCAATGCTAAAGAAAGACAATGCCAAAGAATGCTCAAACTACAGCACAATTGCACTCATCTCATGCACTAGTAAAATAATGCTCAAAATTCTCCAAGCCAGGCTTCAACAATATGTGAACCGTGAACTTCCAGAGACTCAAGCTGGTTTTAGCAAAGGCAGAGGAGCCAGAGACCAAATTGCCAACATCCACTGGATCATCAAAAAAGCAAGAAAGTTCCAGAAAAACATCTATTTCTGCTTTATCGACTGTGCCAAAGCCTTTGACTGTGTGGATCACAACAAACTCTGAAAATTCTGAAAGAGATGGGAATACCAGACCACCTGACCTGCCTCTTGAGAAATCTGTATGCAGGTCAGGAAGTAACAGTTTGAACTGGACATGGAACAAGAGACTGGCTCCAAATAGGAAAAGGAGTACATCAAGGCTGTATATTGTTACCTTGCTTATTTAACTTATATGCTGAGTACCTCATGGGAATCTCTGGGCTGGAAGAAGCACAATCTGGAATCAAGATTTCTGGGAGAAATATCAATAACCTCAGATATGCAGATGATACCACCCTTATGGCAGAAAGTGAAGAACTAAAGAGCATCTTGATGAACGTGAAAGAGGAGAGTGAAAAAGTTGGCTTAAAGCTCAACATTCAGAAAAATAAGATCATGGCATCTGGTCCCATCACTTCATGGGAAATAGATGGGGAAACAGTGAAAATAGTGGCTGACACTTTTTTGGGCTCCAAAATCACTGCAGATGGTAACTGCATCCATGAAATTAAAAGATTCTTACTCCTTGGAAAGAAAATTATGACCAACCTAGACAGCATATTAAATAGCAAGACATTACTTTGTCAACAAAGGTCTGTCTAGTCAAGGCTATGGTTTTTCCAGTAGTCACGTATGGGTGTGAGAGTTGGACTATCAAGAAAGTTGAGTGCTGAAGAATTGATGCTTTTGAACTATGGAGTTGAAGAAGACTCTTGAGAGTCCCTTGGACTGCAAGGAGATCCAACCAGTCTGTCCTAAAGAAGATCAGTCCTGGGTGTTCATTGGAAGTACTGATGTTGAAGCTGAAACTCCAGTATTCTGGCTACCTGATATGAAGAACTGACTAATTTGAAAAGACCCTGATGCTGGGAAAGATTGAGGGCAAGAGGAGAAGGGGACGCCAGAGGATGAGATGTTTCGATTGCATCACCTACTCGATTGAGATGGGTTTCGGTGAACTCCAGGAGCTGGTGATGGGCTGGAAGGCCTGGAGTGCTGCAGTTCATGGGGTCGCAAAGAGTTGGATATGACTGAGCCAGTGAACTGAATCGACTGAATTTCCATGAAGATTAGACACTTATTTTTGCTTGTGAAACCATTTGGTTCCTTGTTCCCTCAGTCTAAATTTATGGTATAAAATATTTCAAACTTTAAGGCAGGCTAGATGTAAATCATGAATGCTGCTGCTGCTGCTGTCACTTCAGTCATGTCCCACTCTGTGTGACCCCTTAGACGGTAGCCCATCAGGCTTCCCCTTCCTTGGGATTCTCTAGGCAAGAACACTGGAGTGGGTTACCATTTCCTTTTCCAATGCTTGAAAGTGAAAAGTAAAAGTGAAGTCTCTCAGTTGTGTCCCACTCTTAGCGACCCCATGGGCTGTAGCCCACCAGGCTCCTCTGTCCGTGGGGCTCTCCAGACAGGAGTGCTGGAGTGGGTTGCCATTTCTTTCTCTGAAATCATGAATGAAATTGTAGTTAAGGGGAACAAGCCAGCTTGTTTCCATTGGAGATTATCTCTGATTGAAAATAAACTTTGCAGTGCTATTTCATTTTGTTTCATTTTCTTGCTTAGAAAAGTAAGTGTAAAGGTCAGAAATAGCATATGCAATACAGTATTTCAATTGCACCACCTGGAAAGTACACCAAAACTGTTTTACATTGTGGTTGATGGTGTCTAGGAACAAGTATGTTGATGGAATTAATTTATTGTAACAAAATAATTGTCTTATCCTATCAATGTTTCCAGAATAGGAGATCTACCAAGAAGTCTTAATCATGTCAGAAATGTGCTTGCCTCAAATAAAAGTATCATACAGCATACCAAAAGAATGGAATATTGAGTAGTAATTCTTCCTTATTTTCTCTTCCTCTTCTCTCCCCAATCCCTGTCCTATCTCTTTTAGTTTGTTTCCTATTTATTTTAGGGATTAGTAGAGTTACTTGTTTTATGATAACAGTATTAAGTTGTTGTTGTTGTTGTTGTTTTTATGAATACCTTGTTGAGTTTGAAGTTTCAAAGCCAGAGAAGCAAATCTTTCTTGTTTCTGTTTTTGAAAATTTCCTTTTGCTGGCCATCTATATGAGATCAAATATACTTTTGACACACAAGGTGATAAATGCATTGCAACACTTTACAATCCCAAATAGTCTTGACTACCAAAACAGAGAAAGCAAATTTGACTGAAGATTTAGTATCCCAGTGTTGCTTGTCAATTCCTACACATTGAAAGGTGTAAGTCTTGACAATACAAGTTGTCATTATTTTATGTATACCAACACCGAATGTGAATTTTGCTGATGCAATAGGTAGTTGGGCCCCTGAGAAAATCTTGTTACATTGAGTGTTTGTGTGTGTGTGTGCACATATACTGTGGGAAATAGAAAGATGAAGAGACACTAGAAGTGCTTATATGCATGGTGATTGCTGATCTCAGGACAGAGGGCAGGCTCTCTTCATCTTCCTGGTGTTCAACATGAGTAACCAAGGGATGGATTGAGTTCAACCACTGACCAGGGGTAGAGATTTTGCTGTACCCAGAGGGTGCTGAAGGCCTGAGTTTGCACATAAGGTACCTCTCTTGATTCCCTTTTTTGCTGAGGGTATAGAGGTTAGATTTGTGAAAGGTGCTCAGTCAACTTGAGAATATTTACAGTGCTCTGAGCACTGACCACAAGTTTGTAGGCTTCTTTCTTCTTATAAGAGGCTGGTTTGAGCTCCCCTACTGAATCTTGAGTTATCATCAATGTGGGCTGGATGAAGGAATCTCCCTGAGTCTTTGACAGAAGGCTTCATATCCCACAGGCTAAGAAAATTGAATTAGCAATGGAAGCAACAGGGCAGAGGTTGAATTCAGAAGCCAAGGAAAGGAGAAACCTCAGCAGAGGCCAGAGAAATGTGAAGACTAGACACCCTACAGGTAACTTAGATCACATTCAAGTAGATGTGGAAGGGAAAGAGGGGACAGAGAAAACCCCCAAGCCTGAGCCAGTATTTATTACAAAGGGACCAGTTTTTAATCTGGAAGTTACTAAACTTCTTTACCTTGGCAAAATCAAGAATTTTCCACTTGGATTAGTTTCCTAGGGCTGCTTTAGCAGGGTCCTGTAAAATTGAGTGACTTCAAACAGCAGAATTTTGTTCTCTCATAGTTTTGGAGGCTAGAAGTCTGAAACCAAGGTGTCAGCAGGCCATGCTATTTCTGAAGGCTCTAGGCATCTAGAAGGCTCTAGGCATCTAGGCATCTAGGCTCTAGGCACCTTCCTAGCTTCTGATGATTACCAGCAATCCTTGGCCTTCCTCAGCTGGTAGACACATCACTCCAGTCTACCACTACAGTCATATGGCATTTCACTTGTGTGCCTGTGTCTGTTTTCTCTTCTTAAAATGATCCCAGCCATTGGGTTGGTTCCACTCTAATCCAGTATAAATTCAAATTAAATTGATTACATCTGCAAAGACCCTGTTTCCAAATGTCATATTATGATGTTTCAGGTGAATATGAACTTTGGACTCAGTACGATTAGTAATGAGGGTTCATGAGTGAGTAAAATTTATCAGTGAAGGAATAAATATTAAACCTTGTACACTGAGTTGCAGTTGTTAATTTAGGACCTGGAGACATGGGTTTCCCTACCTTTGCATAAGGTAAATCTGCCTCCAAGGAGTGGCATGAGTGATGGTGTCCTATTGAAAACTGGAAAATGAGTGTCAGCCTAGAAAAAGAATGGACTTGGAAGATATCAAAGCTTGCATCCAAATATATTCTCCTTTCAGCAAGTTAGTGAACATCTTTGAGCCTTAGTCTTTTCATATGCAAAATGGGGATAAAAATGTGTAGCAGGGCAGTTATGAATATTAAATGATATATCTGTTTAATAGCCACCCCACATTCAGTGCTTGGTGGTTTGGTGATGGCTTTAAGTAAACATTCATCTAATTCCCTCCTTTAATTCATGCTCCCTTACAATAGTTCCCTATTTATCCTTCCCTCATGAAGTACACTGCGGTTTATGCAGTACTTTTAACTTGAGCTTCTTTTTTTCCTCTGAGAAATTAATACAAATTAACTAAATATTTGGGGAACAAAATTGGTAACAGAGGTTGCAGGGATTATATTTAACTCTCATTTCTCATTTTCTAGGATATGATAAAAGAGATGTAGCAATAGACATCAATACTGGTTCTGCTGTGCTTTCTGGCATGCATCTGGGTGACTTTGAAATCCACAGAAAATCTAGAGGTTGAAAATAAGACAGGAGAAAAAGCTGATGAGAATACAGAGAAAAATTGAGCTAGAATTACAAAAGAATATATTTTATCAAACGCCAACAATTTAATTGCAAAAATGTCCCAAGGCACCTTATTGTGACATTTATTATATTGTTTGCAATGACCTCTTTTCTAACTCTCTCTTTTCTATTTCAGAGTATAGTGTTCATCCATTCAACAATATTTTACTAAGGGTCAATTGACCGGTAAAGAACTGCCTGTCATTTCAGGAGACACAAGAGATGCATGTTCAAACCCTGGGTCAAGAAGATACCCTGGAGAAGGAAATGGCAGCTCACTCCAGTATTCGTGCCAGAAAAATCCCAGCAACTGAGGAGCCTGGTGGGCTACAGTCCATGGGGTCACAAAGAGTTGGACACACACACACACACACACACACACACACACACACACAAGCAATGGTTTGGCCTGGTGAAGTACAATAGGGCATCAAAAATGCTTAAGACAGATGCAGACTTACTAGTATGCAGCTGATTCTCTTAAAGGTTTCCATCGAAACTCATGCTTAAAGTTCATGAAACCCAGTTTGAGAAAGCCCAGCACATTCCCAGCTACTACCGCAAATTATGTTGGTATTATTACCTCAAAGAGTCAGAGAGCTCTACTAACAAACCAATTTATAAATTTCTACTGACACTCATCTGGTACTTTCTGTGTACCTCTTGTAGAAACTTATAACTCTGTATTGCACTTGTTATTGATTGTGAGTTTTATGTCCTCTTCAGCTCCTTGGAAGAAAAGTTACGACCAACCTAGACAGCATACTAAAAAGCAGAGGTATTACTTTGCCAACAAAGGTCCATCAAGTCAAAGCTATGGTTTTTCCAGTAGTCATGTATGGATGTGAGAGTTGGACTATAAAGAAAGCTGAGAGCTGAAGAACTGATCCTGTGGTGTTGAAGAGTCTTGAGAATCCCTTAGACAGCAAGGAGATCCAACCAATCCATCCTAAAGGAAATCAGTCCTGAATATTCATTGTAAGGACTGATGCTGAAGCTGAAACTCCAATACTTTGGCCACCTGATGCAAAGAACTGACTCATTTGAAAAGACCCTGATGCTGGGAAAGATTGAAGGCAGGAAGAGAAGGGGATGACGGAGGATGAGATGGTTGGATGGAATCACCAACTCAATGGACATGAGTTTGAGTAAAGTCCAGGAATTGGTGAGGGACAGGGAAGCTTGGCATGCTGCAGTCCATGGGGTCTCAAAGAGTTGGACATGACTGAGCAACTGAACAGAAAAAGTACTTTGCCTCTGTGGAGTGGAAATTGTATCCCAAGCTCATCAGGGATAGCAGCTACCACTGACTGTGTACTTTGCAGCTTTAGAATAGATAACCATGCCATCATTTCCTCCTGAAAGCAATCCTTTGTGAATCATATAAATATTCATAAATATGGTGACTGATCTGGAGAAGTTATGGGAACCACTCAATGCTGCTTAGCTAATATAGAAGTGAATGTGGACTACATTCTTTTGCTTCTAATTTCACTGATTCTTATTTTTAGTGGATAACTCATTATAACCTCAATTTAAAAATAGCCTTTATTATTATTTTATTTCTTTCTTATGTATTATCCAATATGTACCTATTTGGCAAATTCAAATGACTCAGGAGTATATAAATTAAAAAGACCTCTTCTCTCCTACAATTCTACCCCTCCCATCACCATTTTTGCTCAAACTTTGATAATCAGTTCTAATAGTTTGGTAAATGTTCCTTAAAACATTTCGTAAATCCATTTATATTTTTACAAATACATACTTGCAGAAGTTTTTAATGAGAAACTATTGCATTTTTTCATGTTATATTTTTCCATTGCTTTCACTGTTACACTTTCTATCTTTTGGACTTTATTCCAAATCAGGATATGCAGATCTTTTTGTCCAGTTAACAAATAGATGAATCACTCAAATTAAAAAGTATATTTATTTTCATTTATTTTATATATTTTTTGCTTTGATCATGTCTATGTGTTAACATGCCATAGACATGATCAAAGCAAAAAATATATAAAATAAATAAATAAATATACTTTTTAATTTGAGTGATAGATGTTCAAGCTGGTTTTAGAAAAGGCAGAGGAACCAGAGATCAAATTGCCATATCCGCTGGATCATTGAAGAAGCAAGACAGTTCCAGAAAAACATCTATTTCTGCTTTATTGACTACGTCAAAGCCTTCGACTGTGTGGATCACAATAAACTGTGGAAAATTCTGAAAGAGATGAGAATACCAGACCACCTGATCTGCCTCTTGAGAAACCTGTATGCAGGTCAGGAAGCAACAGTTAGAACTGGACATGGAACAACAGACTGGTTCCAAATAGGAAAAGGAGTAGCTCAAGGCTGTATGTTGTCACCCTGCTTATTTAACTTACCTGCAGAGTACATCATGAGAAATGCAGGGATGGAAGAAGCACAAGCTGGAATCAAGATTGCTGGGAGAAACACCAATAACCTTAGATATGCAGATGATACCACCCTTATGGCAGAGAGTGAAAAGGAACAGACAAGTCTCTTGATGAAAGTGAAAAAGGAGAGTGAAAAAGTTGGCTTAAATCTCAACATTCAGAAAACTAAGATCATGGCATCTGGTCCCATCACCTCATGGGAAATAGATGGGGAGACAGTGGAAACAGTGTCAGACTTTATTTTGCGGGGCTCCAAAATCACTGCGGATGGTGACTGCAGCCATGAAATTAAAAGACATTTACTCCTTGGAAGGAAAGTTATGACCAACCTAGACAGCATATTAAAAAGCAGAGACATTACTTTGCCAACAAATTCTGTCTGGTCAAGGCTATGGTTTTCCCAGTGGTCATGTATGGATGTGAGAGTTGGACTGTGAAGAAAGCTGAGCGCCAAAAAATTGATGCTTTTGAACTGTGGTGTTGGAGAAGACTCTTGAGAGTCCTTTGGGCTGCAAGGAGATCCAACCAGTCCATCCTAAAGGAGATCAGTCCTGGGTGTTCATTGGACGGACTGATGCTGAAGCTGAAACTCCAATACTTTGGCCACCTCATGCGAAGAGTAGACTCGTTGGAAAAGACCCTGATGCTGGGAGGGGTTGGGGGCAGGAGGAGAAGGAGACGGCAGAGGATGAGATGGCTGGATGGCATCACCAACTCAATGGGCATGAGTTTGAGTAAATTCCGGGAGTTGGTGATGGACAGGGAGGCCTGGTGTGCCGGGATTCATGGGGTCGCAAAGAGTCGGACACGACTGAGCAACTGAACTGAACTGTACTGATGGCATGTGTGTGAGCATTAGTTCATGCACTATACATAGTTTTTCTTTTTGAATGTAAGGCAATGGATTTTTAGTCTTCTATGTTGAAGTAAAAAATTCAGATCTATTTTTAAAAGAAAATTTTAGAGATGGCAAAACCTTTGAGAATGGTAGCATGAATTATTCTGTCTTTGTATAAGTACCTCCTTGATATATATATATATATATATATATATATATATATATATATATATATATATTAGTATTAGTGAAGTTGATCAGTCATGTCCAACTCTTTGCGACCCCATGGACAGTAGCCTGCACCAGGCTCATCTGTCCATGGGATTTTCTAGTTAAGAGTACTGGAGTGGGTTGCCATTTCCTTCTCCAGGGAATCTTCCTGACCCAGGGATCGAACCCAGGTCTCCCACATTGTAGACAGATGCTTTACCATCTGAGCCACCAGGGAAGTCCTATATAAATATATATATGTATCTTTATATATATGCATACATACTGCAAGTAGATCAGACTGTACAGCAAAACATCTACAAACTAGCTTTATCTTTAGTTAATCTTAATTCCAAGACTCCTGGAGTAGAAGGACCATGGAAAGAGCATGTACTACCTTAATACTGCTTGAGAAATATTTGGCTTTCTCTTCATGATAAGACAGACTTAGAATATCTTTTGGAAGATGTGCTCATTTCTCATTGAGAATGGTTTCTCCAGTGTTCTTCCAAACACAGCCCACCTGTTATTGGCCTTTCTTTGGGGATACTTTGAAGTTCACATATTTCAATATGCTTTAAACATACATTTAATTAAGCATACAGTTTATTTTGAAGCAGCTGATATTCACTTTTCCTGTTCTGTCTTTTGTGGCTTGTGTGACAAAAATATCTGTGCTAACAATAGAAGAAACCATAAAGTAGTAACTTCATTAAGTTACCACCACTATAATATAATCCTCTTGGCAGTCATCTCCATGGAGGGTGGCTGACTGCTGTGACCCTTTGGCTTCTCTGCGTATTGTTTCCTCACTGCTCTGTAGAGAAGTCTCAGTGAAAAATGGTTTCCCTTGGACTTGGGTTTTACTAATGATATATTTAATAAGGGAAAGGGAGTAAAAGCAAAGGGCATCAATAATCACAAATATCAACATCTGGCAGAGCATTGAAATGAAAACTGATCACAGCTGCCTTTGACAGTTAATATTATTAAAATGTTCAACATGGAATTTCTCTCTTAAATAAGAAACACTTGAAGGAAATGGTCAGGATTAACAGAAGCTTAAATTGAAACCATGTTGGTGGGCAGGTAATAGAATGCTAGAGACAAACACTACATTTAATATAAAAGCATTCTTTACCTCCAAATTATCCATGTAGCCCTGTTTGTGCCACTGGAATTTGATTAGGTTTGACTTTTTCAGGAAATCAGGAGGTAAGAAGAACCCATTTAATCTCTCATAAAGTGGTTCATTCCTTGCCCAAGCCTTTGGGTAATTCAGTTTATTAAAACGTTCTGGAGTTCAGGACTATTAACTCAGTGTTCTGCTATCCATATGCCTACCTTTTGGACTGTGCTACAGTCTAACACCTGATTGGCTTGAACCTGGGAGTAACAGAGCCAGCATACATTGGGAAACCTTGTTAAGAACCCATTTTTTGGCCCATGCATTGTTACCTGAAGCTCAGAGGGTTCCCATCTGGCAGTTCCTCAGTCTGCATTTGTCCTGTCAGTATTCTTTTAACTTACTGAAACCGAGTTGCTAGTTTTAATTCTTTTAATGAACCCAGGAGCATCTATGAGACCCACAAATAAAAATGAGCTGTGTCATTGTGTCATTTTAAAAGACCTTACATTGACTTATAGTTCCTCTGTTCTCTGTTCTTCATGGGTCTTTGTTAATCAACTCAACACACACACACACACACACACACATGCATATATATGATATTTTCATGAATTAAAACTTGAGTATTATAAGAAAGAATCCATCCTGCATCATGGCCATCAGAAATTTGAGAGAATTTTTAGCGGAGATAGATACTCAAGAAGCAAAAATCTACTCAATTGTTCTTAAGAGGGAGCAGCTTCTTTTATAAATCAGCCATCTTGTTTAATGCTAATTCTGCCAGAAAAAAATGTAAAGATTCCATAAAGCTGTTACTCTGAAGATGTTTCTTTGTTTGCTGTTCAGTGTCTTGTCTGTTTCTCCTCCTAAGTATCTAGCCATGAGCAACTCTACCCAGCTGGTGCCCCATGTCTATAGTCAACATCAATCCCATCAATAAATCTTTGATGTTCAAGTCCATATTGTCTATTATCCCTAAGTTATTTCAATAGCCTTTCAATAGGTTTTCCCTTTCTACAGCATGTAAAATTTGCCAGAGTGGACTTTAAATGTTACATTTTTGGTTCTTGTACTCATTATTCAAAAACTTCCAGTGGTGCTGAAATGTAGGATAAATTGACAGGTCATTAGTTTCATAACATTTAAATCTATCCAAAATACAAGCTCAGCTTAGCCTCCTGTCTTATTACCTAAAAAGTTCCCAATCATATACTTTTTTCCAGCCAAAGTGTCCCTTGGTCGTTTTTCAGTATGAGCTGTCTGACTGTCATATATTCCCATTCTACCACACCCACAGTTCTCTGCTCAGGAAAACCCTCCTGATTCTTCAAGAGCTATCAGAAGCCCAACTTTCTTCACGAAATTTTTCTTACATGCCCATTCAGAACAGATAAGGAACTTCTCTTGCCAGGTGTGTGGACACTGTACCAAGAGCAGCTCCAGGTTAGAAAAATCCTGTGTCAAAATAACCTTTTTTTCCTCATCTCTTAGTACCTTGTTGGACTTAAATCATTGGATTAGAAGATCACCATCACTCATCTCTGATATTTCTCTAGATCCACTGTAATGTTCCCAACTGAATCTGTCCTGTGATTGATTTCCTGTTGACTTATGTGTCCTGGATTTTTTGGTCTCTCTATGTCCTCTTGTAAAGCTAGCCATGAAATTATTCTGCCAAATATTTTCCTGTTCCAAGAAACATAACAGAAGAGTGTAAAATACATCTCTTCTCTGCTAACTGTACATGTATCCCTGTGGCATGAACTGCTTCTAATGATTGAGGATAAAAACCAAGCCCTGAGTGGCAAAACATATCACTCTTACCTATCTTGGTAGTGAATGTTCTCTTTAATTCAACCTGATGGGAATCCTTGTTCAGTTGACAGTTGATGATAGTGGTTCTTCAAAGTGTGGTTTCCAGAATAGGAATGTCAGCCTTACCTGGGTCTTGTTAGAAGTTCAAGCTCATACCCCAGCTCTACTGAATCAAAAATTCTGGGTGTGGGATTTTGTGATGATGTTTTAATAGGCCCCTTACTAGGTGATTCTGATTCCCACTAAAGATGGAGAATTATGGTCTAAATGAAGGCTAGCAGTCTCTATATTAATTTACAATGAAGTACTTGTTAATTAGAATAGGCAGCTCTTTGTATACTTCAACAGAGCTTCTTGCTTTGAGCAGTAGGAGAAGGTCTTGTTTAATTTCCAACAGATATCTGGCAATTTCACAGTGGAGGTAACAGACAACCTAAATTGTTGAAGTTGATAGTGAGAAAAAGCCCTGTGTTCAAATACCTGACTATGAACCATTAAGATTGTAACAAGTTTTCCAGACACAAAATTATATATAAAAATCAATTCCAAAAAAAAAAGAAACATAAATTAGGCAATATATTTAGAATATAAATTAACTATTGCAAGATCTAACAAAAGAAGTAAAAGATTTTGGTGGATAAAGCTATCAAAATTAATTCAGGATCACTAAAGGCTAAATATGAGATATACCATTTTTGTGGATTGGGTGACTAAATGTATAAATGCATAGATTCCTTCTGAATTAATCTATTCTTTATATATATAAAACACCAAAGGTACAATTCATGAAAGTAATAACTGATAAGTTAGATTTCACTAAAACCAAAATAAATAAATAAGTAAATAAAATAACTGCTCTTTGAAAGACAATATCAAAAGAGTGAGAAGAAAAGCCACAGTCGGGGAGAAAATATTTACAAAAGACACATTTGATAATGGACTGTTACTCAAAATATACAAAGAACTCTTAAAACTCAGCAATAAGAAAATGAACAACTTGATTAAAAAATGAGCCAAACTCCTTAACAAACACCTCATCAAAGAAGATTTACAGATGACAAACAAATATATGAAAATATGCTTCACATCATATGTCATCAGAAAATGTAAATTAAAACGATTGTATACCACTATGTGCCTACTAGAATGGCCAAAATCTGGAACACAGACAACATCAAACGATGGTAACGATGCAGAGCAGTAGGAATTCATTGCTGCAGAATTCATTAGATTACAACTTATTCATTGTAGTAAAACGCAAAATGGTATAGCCATTTTGGAAGACAATTTGGTAATTGTTTTTGTTTCTTTATAAAACTAAACAAGCTCTTACTGTACCTTACAGCAATCCTTCTCCAAAGTTGAAATCTTATGTTCACACAAAATTCTGTCCATCTTTATCACATATTTATTTATATACCCAAAATTTGAAAACAATCAACATATCTTTAAACAGGCAAAAGGTTAGATAAGTCTTGTACATTTAGACAATGGAAAATTATTCACCACTAAAAAGAAATGAGGCATCAAATAATGAAAACACATGTAGGAGATTTAATTCATATTATTAAGTGAAAAAAGTCAATCTGAAAAGGCTACATACTGTGTTATTTTAACTATATGACATTCTAGAAATGACAAAAGTATGGAAATAGTAAAAGATCTATGGTTGCCAGGGGTTGGCTGGAATGGGAAGACAAATAAGCAGAGCAAAAGATGACTTTACAGGATAGTGAAAATATTCTGAATGGTACTGTAATCATCTATACATTTGTCCAAACTCATAGAATGTACAGTACCAAGAGTGAAATTTAACATAAGCTATAGACTTTGAGTGATAGTGATGTGTCAGTGTAGGTTCATCAACTATGATAAATGAGCCACTTTGGTGGGGAATGTTGATAACAGGAGGCTATACATGTGTGCAGGCAGAGGGCATATAGGAAATTTTCCTTTTAACTTTTCTGTGAGCCTAAAATTGCATTACTGGTTGGGGCATAGATTTTGATTACTGTGATATTAAATGGTTTGCCTTGGAAACAAAGAGAGATCATTCTGTCACTTTTGAGATTGCATCTAAGTACTGCATTTTGGACTCTTTTCTTGACTATGATGGCTACTCCATATCTCCTAAGGGATTCTTGCCCACATTAGTAGATAAAATGGTCATCAGAGTTAAATCCACCCATTTCAGTCCATTTTAGTTAACTGATTCCTAAAATGTTGACGTTCACTCTTGCCATCTCCTGTTTGACCACCTCCAATTTGCCCTGATTCATGGACATAACATTCCAGGTTCCTATGCAATATTGCGCCTTACAGTATCGGACCTTGCTTCTATCACCAGTCACATACACAGCTGGGTGTTGTTTTTGCTTTGGCTCTGTCTCTTCATTCTTCCTGGAGTTATTTCTCCACTGATCTCCAGTAGCATATTGGGCACCTACCGACCTGGTGAGTTCATCTTTCAGTGTCCTATCTTTTTGCCTTTTCATACTGCTCATGGGGTTCTCAAGGCAATAATACTGAAGTGGTTTGCCATTCCCTTCTCCAGTGGACCACATTTTGTCAGAACTCTCCACCATGACCCATCCATCTTGAGTGGCCCTCCATGGCATGGCTCATAGTTTCAGTGAGTTAGACAAGGCTGTGGTCCATGTGATTAGATTGGTTAGTTTTCTGTGATTGTGGTTTTCAGTCTGTCTGCCCTCTGAGGGAGAAAGATAAAAGGCTCATGGAAGCTTCCTGAAGGGAGAGACTGACTGAGGGGGTAAACTGGTTCTTGTTCTGATGGGTGGGGCCATGCTCAGTAAATCTTTAATCCAATTTTCTCTTGATGGGTGGAGCTGTGTTGCCTCCCTGCTATTTATCTGGGGCCAAACTATGGTGGAGGTAATGAAGGTAATGGTGACATCCCTCAAAACATCACATGCATCTACTGCTTATACTCACTTCTCTCAACCCTGCAGCAGGCCACCACAGACCCACCCTTCCACTGGATTTGAAATAGCTCAACTGGAATTCCATCACCTCCACTAGCTTTGTTCATAGTGATGCTTCCTAAGGCCCACTTGACTTCACATTCCAGGATGTCTGGCTCTCGGTGAGATCACACCATCGTGACTATCTGGGTTGTGAAGATATTTTTTGTACAGTTCTTCTGTGTATTCTTGCCACCTCTTTTAATATCTTCTGCTTCTGTTAGGTCCATACCATTTCTGTCCTTTACTGAACCCATCTTTGCATGAAATATTCCCTTGGTATCTCTAATTTTCTTGAAGAGATCTCTGATCTTGCCCATTCTATTGTTTTCTTCTATTTCTTTGCACTGATCTCTGAGAAAGGCTTTCTTATCTCTCCTTGCTATTCTTTGGAACTCTGCATTCAAACAGGAATATCTTTCCTTTTCTTTGTTTTTCACTTCTCTACTTTTCACAGCTATTTGTAAGGCCTCGTGAGACAGCCATTTTGCTTTTTTGCACTTCTTTTTCATTTTACTGTGCTTAGTTTATAAATTACACTTTGGTATAGGGAAAAAACATAGTATATGTAGGGTTCAGTACAATCCATGGTTTCAGGCATCCATTGGGGTATCCAAAGATAACGGGGACTAATGAACCAGAAAGTAACCCAGTTCTATTTGTGAGAGAACATACTGAGACATAGTTCCATAGTCTGGGGTGAGGGGCCTCAAGCTCTTATTTTGGAAGCTTGGTGAATATTGCACCTGTGAAATATGAGTGTCCTGTGCAGACTGAGTTTTGGGTGTCAGGATGGAGGCCCACCCATCCCCTCTTAGTTCTGGATCTGTGTTTGCTGAGCTGAGTGCCCTGTTCCTGTAGTTATCAGAGGCACTAGACAGGTGAGGGTGTCAAGTAACCTATATTCTTTCTTTCTTTTCTTACCTCACTTCTCCACCCCCTAGCAGTGTTTCCTGAGATTACCTCTCAACTAACATAATTTACTTGCACTTGAATCTTCTTCTCAGATCTGCTTGCTTGAGGAAATTCAACTTTATACAGTCTTCAATAAGTGAATGAATCATTCATTCATTCAGGGAATCATGCTCAACTAGTATTGTTTGGAAGACAATCAGGAATTTACTGCTTTGATTTATAGAGTTATAGTCCACTTACACCCTTCAATATATACACATTACATATTCCATCAGCATATTTTCATTTAATTCTATCCCTCATAGGGAAGAGCTACAATAACATATGCTTAAATAATGATCAGTAAGAATAGTGAGAACTCACTACATATTTGATAGTTTGAGCATTTGAATTAGAAGATATTTTGGCTCTGCTGACTAGGAATGATGATAGAGAAGTTCTCTGAGTACATTCCACCAAGAAAGGGAAATGGAATACACATTAGAGGTAGAATATTTCAGAGCCTTTCATAAACAAAGAGCACAGCCCTAAGCAAAAGGAAAACAGGATGTAATACAAAAGAAGGAATTTGTTTACTGTGACACCAACCACTCTGGAATTTATTTTTATCAAAGTGAAACCATGGGTAAGTCAACATGCTGGGTAAAGTAGCCAGGGTGTGAAGAACCAGATTCTCAACCAGGAGAGTATGAGCTAGAGGAATTTGAATACATTTTAATCCTTCCAAAAGTTGCTCAGTGTTTCCAGGAAGAATCTGAGTTATCCTTTACTCTTCATTCTGAAATTAAAAATGTTTTCTTTTTGAGAATATACTATATCAATTGGGATTTCTAAGAACTCAGATTTAAATTTCAGAAACAAATGTCCATAAGGTCACCTGGTGTTTTATTATGAGCATGACTAACACCTGGGCTACAAATGATGCCCATCATTTTGTCTCCTCTGTCTAACCTGGCTAGACAGAGAGGCCTGGAGGCTTTTGGGCCAGTCTCTTATTTCTTTCATGTTTAGAGGGGAAGCTAAAAATCCAACATTGGCAGGGGTTAGTGGGCCAGAGGGGTACCGTGGGCAAGAATGTATATATTCCTACTAGTTTGATATCATAAGAAAGGACTATTTTGTAATGGAAACATCATCAGAGATCCTCTGCGACCCTGTGCGTCATAGTCTGGTTATTTAAAAGGTGGTCTCTAGCCAGCTGTATCAGCATTGCCTTGGAGCTTCTTAGAGACACAGCTTTCCAGGCCTCACCCAGACTGACTAAATCAGAACTTGCTTTATAAAAAGATCCTTAGGTGATTCATATGCACATTAATATTTGAGATGCATTGAGTTTGCCTTTCGAGGAAGAAAACAAAATCAGACTCTAAATATAACAGCTCTGATTTAAGTCTGCTTCTACAGAGAGGAAAAATAATATTCCAGAAGTCAACCAGATACCCACAATAGTAATATCTGGCAAAAAATTTTTAAGTGTTAAAGGGCCTTATTGAAGAAGTATATATTCTCTGTTTTGGTATATACAGTAAATTAGTTGAGAAATACAGTTAAGTAAGACAGAGTCTTTCACTATTTTCAGCCAAAGTCTGTATATTTTTTGTAATGATAGATTTTTATTGGATCATTCAGTTAATAATGTACATTAAGAATTCATTATGTGTATGCTGATATCCTGAACCCTGTACTCAGGAATGGATAAGGCACTGTTTCTGTCATCAAAGAACTTGACATCTAAATAACAAAGTACTACAAGGGTGGCAAGAGACTATTACCAAGTAAAAATCAGTATGAAGAGGCAGAGTTTGCCAAATGCCTATAATTCATCTGTGTCATGATCATTCAGTACAATATTGTATTCACATTTTTTTATTTGAGTGATTATTTGTAGACATCGGTTACACTTCTGCATTGAAAGGCATCTTGTTTGCAGGGACTAGTATTTGTTAAATGATATGCCCACTGCTGACTTCAACATTTATATAAGCTTTCTGTCCAGGGAAGGAGAATGTAAAATAATATTATATGAAACAATATGCTTGAGCAATTTCCTATAATGTTAATAATGTCTTTCTCTAGAGAGAATATAAATGAAGCCAAACTAACTAATTTTTTTAACACTTTAATCAAGATACAATACAACACAAGAGAAGACTCTACACGTGGACATCACCAGATGATTGATACTGAAATCAGATTGATTATATTCTTTGTAGCCAAAGATGGAGAAGCTCTATACAGTCAACAAAAACAAGACCGGGAGCTGACTGTGGCTCTGATCATAAATCCCTTATTGCCAAATAAGTCCATTTTAAACTGAAGAAAGTAGGGAAAACCACTAGACCATTCAGGTATGACCTAAATCAAATCCCTTATGATTATACAGTGAAAGTGACAAATAGATTCAAGAGTTTAGATCTGAGAGAGTGCCTGAAGAACTATGGATGGAGGTTCATGACATTGTACAGGAGGCAATTATCAAG
The DNA here is from genome assembly GCF_023699985.2 of Odocoileus virginianus. Taxonomy (NCBI): domain Eukaryota; kingdom Metazoa; phylum Chordata; class Mammalia; order Artiodactyla; family Cervidae; genus Odocoileus; species Odocoileus virginianus. Next base: position 45,136,512 of record NC_069682.1, read on the forward strand.
ACTATGCCCAAGAAAAAGAAAAGCAAAAAGGCAAAATGGTTGTCTAAGGAGGCCTTAAAAATAGTTGAGAAAAGAAGAGAAGCTAAAGGCAAAGAAGAAAAGGAAAGATACGCCCATTAGAATGCAGAGTTCCAAAGACAAGCAAGGAGAGATAAGAATGCCTTCCTCAGTCAGCAATGCAAAGAAATAGAGAAAAACAATAGAATGGGAAGGGCTAGCGATCTCTTCAAGAAAATTAGACACCGAGGGAACATTTCATGCAAAGATGAGCACAATAAAGAACAGAAATGATATGGACCTAAGAGAAGCAGGATATATTAAGAAGAGGTGGCAAAAATACACAGAAGAACTATACAAAAAAGATCTTCATGACCCAGATAACTATGATGGTGTGATCACTTACCTAGAGCCAGACATCCTCGAATTCAGAGTCAAGTGGTCCTTAGGAAGCATCACGACAAACAAAGCTAGTGGAGGTGATGGAATTCCAATTGAGCTATTTCAAATCCTAAAAAATGATGCTGTGAAAGTGCTGCACTCAATATGCCAGTAAATTTAGAAAACTCAGCAGTGGCCACAGGACTGGAAAAGGTCAGTTTTCATTCCAATCCAAAAGAGAGGAATGCCAAAGAATGTTCAAATACCACACAATTGCACACATCTCACATGCTAGTAAAGTAATGCTCAAAATTCTCCAAGTCAGGCTTCAACAGTACATGAACTGTGAACTTCCAGATGTTCAAACTGGATTTAGAAAAGACAGAGGAACCAGAGATCAAATTGCCAACATCTGTTGGATCATTGAAAAAGCAAGAGAGTTCCAGAAAAACATCTACTTCTTTATTGACTATGCCAAAGCCTTTGACTATGTGGATCACAGTAAACTGTGGAAAATTCTGAAAGAAATGGGAATACCAGACCACCTTACCTGCCTCCTGAGAAATATGTATGCAGGTCAAGAAGTAACATTTAGAACTGGACATGGAAAAACAGACTGGTTCCAAGTCGGGAAAGGAGTACATCAAGGCTGTATATTGTCACCCTGCTTATTTAACTTATATGCAGAATATATAATGAGAAATGCTGGCCTGGATGAGGCACAAGTTGGAAACAAGATTGCCAGGAGAAATACCAATAACCTCAGATATGCAGATGACACCACCCTTATTTCAGCAAGTGAAGAATTAAAGAGCCTCTTGATGAAAGAGGAGAGTGAAAAAGTTGAGTTAAAACTCAGTATAGAGAAAACTAAGATCATGGCATCCAGTCCCATCACTTCATGGCAAATAGATGGGGAAACAATGGAAACAGACTTTATTCTTCTTATTATAATTTTTTGACTCCAAAATCACTGCAGATGGTGACTGCAGCCACGAAATTAAAAGGCACTTGCTCCTTAGAAGTAAAGCTATGACCAACCTAGACAGCATATTAAAAAGAAGAGACGTTCCTTGCCAACAAAGGTCCATACAGCCAATGGTATGGTTTTTCCAGTAGTCATGATATGAGTTGGCTTGAGTGCCGAAGAATTGATGCTTTTGAATTGTGGTGTTGGAGAAGACTCTTGAGAGTCCCTTGGACTGCAAGGAGATCCAGTCAGTCCATCCTAAAGGAAATCAGTCCTGAATATTCATTGGAAGGACTGATGGTGAAGCTGCAACTCCAATACTTTGGCTGCCTGATGCAAAGAACCAACTCATCTGAAAGACCCTGATGCTGGGAATGATTGAAGGTGGGAGGAGAAAGGGATGACAGAGAATGATTTGGTTGGATGGCATCGCTGATGCGATGGACGAGTTTAATTAAGCTCTGAGAGTTGGTGATGGACAGGGAGCCTGGCATGCTGCTATACTAAGGGGATTACTAAGAGTTGGACATGACTCAGCAACTGAACTGAACTGATCTGATTGAGATACAATACATTCAGCATACAAGTCACTCATTTAAAGTGATTTTTGTCATGTTCAGAGTTGTACATCTATCACTACATTCAATTTTTAAATCTTTTAATTACTCTGCAAAGAAACCACATACCTTTTAGATTTCACACCCTACTCTACACCCCCACCACCTACCGGTTCTCTCCCTTAACCCCAACCTTGGCAATCACTAATCTACTTTTTAACTCTATAGATTTGCCTAGCCTGCATTTATTATGAGTAGTCATATGACGTATGGTCCTTTGTGATTGGATTTTTTTTTTTTCATTTTAGCACAGTGCTTTAAAACCTCACTAAATTTTATTTCCATTCTGCATTTCCTTGAAATAGATGTTGTGGTTTAACATTTTCTTCCATCATCTGAATGTGTAATGTGTCCACCTTAGATTGTAGTACCTGAGTAAACATTTTGCTATGTCCCTTTGGAGTTTATCTGGGAAGTGAAGTATCCAAAGAACCTTATGGATTTGGGCAGCTCCTTTTATAGGAGACATAGAAACATTAAGAGCATATCTGGACAGTAAATACTAATGTTTTATTAACCCATCTCTAAAAACCTAATTATTTCCTATTATTTTAGCTTTTATACCCTCAGAATCTTTGTCCATACCCATTGGTAGTACCCTGGTTCTTACTCAAAACATTGAGTCTCCATTCTCATCATGTTCAATATTTTGAATCTAATCCATCTTGAAAATTTCTGCCTGAATGATTTTTATAAATTCAGATTGAATTCCTTGCATGAATGAATGAAAGACTATAAGGCAAAGAATGGTTTCTTCTTAGAAATTTTAAATTATTATAATGTAAGCTTAAAAAATAAGCTGTAAATCTTCAAATAATTTTAATAGAAAGTATATTTTCTACATTTTGTTACTTTCTGTGTATATATAATAATTTTTAAATTGAAAATTGTAACCCAAGTGCCTGTGAAGAACAGGTGATGATGAAGGAAAGGATGATGATTTACTTTTTTTTTTTTTATATCATCAGTAATTTGTGACTTTTAAAAAAGTCTTGTTAGAAAGTCAGTCAGTGTACACCATCTGTACTCTATTGCAGATGTCCTCCATTCTCTTTCCAGATGACCATGATGGGCCTTTGGTCTAAATGATAACTCTCCATGCCATAGGGAAGAAGGCTTGTTTTATATCTGTCATACAGTGTTGGAAGATGTGAGCCTTGAACTTACCAGTGAGACTTCTCTGTATATACGGTGTGTGTCTTATGTGTGTTGCTACTCAGTTCTCTCTCATTTCTTGTTAAGTCACAGACCTCAATCTGCATTCTACTTCCCTCACCTTCATCCCAGAGTGGTGCTATTCTACACTTACTCCTGAGTTCTCTCTAGAGCAGTGGGGTGCCTGCTAAACTCTTTCTTCTTAAATGAAATCTGTGTGTCCAAAGCCAGAAAACCTCACACATTGTCTTATGAAGTGGGCAAGAAGGGAAGAGCTGAACGGACTCTGCAAAAAAATGACTCTACTATAGTTTGAGACGGTGGAAGAAGAGAGTAGCCTGAAGCTGGGTTCAGACTCAATTATAACAGCAAACGCCTGCCTACCAGGCAGTGAGTAGGGGAGTAATTTGTTCTTTCTGATGTGCAACTTGATTCTCCCCCCACCCTGACTGTCATTGTGTTTACTTTTTGTTCTCAGAAAAATGGTTGGATTTGAATGGATGTGAAAATATGGTCATTATTAATTTGAAGGAATCTTCAGTTTAGTCCAAACACAGCAAAGGAGCTGTGATCCTCCAATTATAAAATCAGATATTTACTGCTTAGCCTGAATTTTCCCATGAAGTGTATGAGACCTTGTACTTAACAAATCTTCCTTCACAAAGGAGAGGAGTTGAGAAATCTAAGTAGAACTCTGAAAGCTGCTGTTTCTGCTCCCTAGCTGCCATTTTTTTCATATGAACAATAAGCATTTGTATCCCAAGGGCTTCCAAGGTGGCACTAGTGGTAAAGAATCCACCTGTCAATGCCCAGAAAATTCCCTGGCCAGAGGAACCTGGTGGGCTAGAATACATGGAGCCACAAAGCATCAGACATAACTGAATGACTGAACACACACACATATCTCACATTTGAGAGCTAGTAGTGAAGACTATTCCATCTATGGGGTCGCACAGAGTTGGACATGACTGATATGACTTGGCAGCAGCAGCAATTTGATATTTCTGTACATTATAAAATGACCACCACAGTAAGTGTAGTTACCATCTGTTACTATACAAAGCTACTACCATATTATTAACTATATTGCCTATATTATATATTATATCCCCATTTTTATTTATTTTAGAATTGAGAGTTTGTACCTTGTAATCTCTCTCACCTATTTTGTTCCTGCCCCACTACCCTTTTGGCAACCACTAGTTTGTTCTCTGTATCTACGCATCTGTATCTTGTTTGTTATGTTTGTTTGTTTTTTAGATTCCACATATAGGTGAAATTAAATGGTCTTTGTCTTTCTCTGTTTGACTTAATTTCACTTAGCACAATACCCTCTAGGTTCATCCATATGGCTGCAAATGGCAAGATTTCATTCTTTTTGTGGCTGAGTAGTATTCTATTGTACATATACACCACATCTTTATCCATACATTTATTGATGGACAGTTAGGTTGCTTCTATATCTTGGCTATTGTAAATAATGTTACACATAATGTTGTAAATAGCGAGCATAAGGGTACATATAATTTTCTGAATTGGTGGCCCTTTTTCCTTTGGGAGAAATATCCAGAAGTGGAATTGCTGGATTATATGGTCACTTTAAATTTTTTTGAGGAACCTCCATATTGTTTTCCATAGTGGCTGTGCCAATTTGCATTGATACTAACAGTACACAAAGATTCTCTTTTCTCCATATTCTCTTGTTATTTATTTATTTATTATTTTGATAATAGCCATTCTGACAGGTATGAGATGGCATCTCATTGGGGTTTTGATTTGCATTTCTCTGATGATTAGTAATGTTGACCATTTTTTCATGTTTCTGTTGACAATCTGTATGTCTTCATTGGAAAATGTTTATTCACTTCTGCCTATTTTTTAAAAATTGGGTTGCTTGATGTTTTTATTTTATGTAAAGTTGTATGGGTCCTTTGTATATTTTGGATATTAACCCCTTATTAGATATATCAATTGCAGATATCTTCTCCCATTCAGTAGGCTGACTTTTAGTTTTGTGGATAGTTTCCTTCACTGTGAAGAAGCTTTCTAGTTTGATATAGTTCCATTTGTTTATTTTTGCTTTTGTTTTCCTTGCCTGAGGAGACATATTTAAAAAATATTTCTAAGACCAATGCCAAAGAGCATATTGCTAAGTTTTTTCCTAGAAGTATTATGGTTTCACATATTATATTTAAGTCTTTAACTCATTTTGAGTTTATTTACGTATATGGTCTACGAAAGTAGCTCAGTTTGATTCTTTTATATGCAGCTGTTCAGATTTCCCAGCACCACTTTTTGAAAAGGCTGTCCTTTCTCCATGGTATATTCTTGCTTATTTTATTATTGATTAATTTCTGGGAACACCAGATCACCTTACCTGTCTCCTGAGAAACCTGTATGTAGAAGAAACAACAGTTAAAACCAGACATGGAACTGTACTGGTTCAAAATTGGGAAAAGAATATGTGTCAAGGCTGTATATTGTCATCTTGCTTATTTAACTTCTATGCAGAGTACATCATCTGAAATGCTTGGCTGGATGAATCACAAGTTGGAATCAAGATTGCCAGGAGAAATAGCAACAACTTCAGATATTCAGATGATACTCTAATGGCAGACAGTGAAGAGGAACTAAAGAGCCTCTTGATGAAGGTGAAAGAGGAGAGTGAGAAAGTTGGTTTGAGACTCAATATTCAAAAAACTAAGATTATGGCATCCATCCCATCATTTCATGGTAAACAGATGGGAAAAAATTGGAAACAGTGTCAGACTTTATTCTCTTGGGTTCCAAAAGTCACTGCAGATGGTGACTGCAGCCATGAAGTTAAAAGACACTTGCTCCTTGGAAGGAAAGCTATGACAATACCAGATAGCATATTAAAAATCAGAGACATCAGTTTGCCAACAAAGGTCCATCTAGTCAAAGCTATGTTTTTTTTTAGTAGTCATGTATGGTTGTGAGAGTTGGACCATAAAGAAGGCTGAGCACCAAAGAATCGATGCTTGAGAAGACTGTTAAGGGTTCCTTGGACTGCAAGGAGATCAAACCAGTTAATACTAAAGGAAATAAACCCTGAATATTCATTGGAAGGACTTGTGCTGAAGTTGAAGCTCCAATCCTTTGGCCACCTGATATGAAGAGCCAACTCACTGGAAAAGACCCTGATGCTGGGAAAGATGGAGGGCAGGAGGAGAAAGTGGTGACAGAGGATAAGATGGTTGGATAGCATCACTGACTCAATAGATACGAGTTTGAGCAAACTCTGGGAGATAGTGAAGGACAGGGAAGCCTGGAGTACTGCAGTCTACGGGTTAACAAAGAGTTGGACACAACTTATTGACTAAACAGCAACAACAGTTACGCATACAACTGTGGGTTTGTTTCTGGGCTCTCTATGTGGCTTCATTGATCTATGTGTCCATTTTGGTGATAGTACCATATTGTTTTGATGACTATAGCTTTGTAGTATAGTTTGAAATTTGGGAGTGTGATACTTCTAGGTTTGTTCTTCTTTCTAAGATTATTTTGGCTATTCTGGGTCTTTTGTGCTTCCATACAGATTTTGGAATTATTTGTTCTAGTTCAGTAAAAAGTACCACTGGTATTTTGATAAAGAGTGCTTTAAATCTGTAGATTTCTTTGGAGAGTATGGTCATTTTAGAAAACTCTGGGAGACAGTGAAGGACAGGGAAGCCTGGTGTGCTTGCAAAGAGTCAGACACAACTGAGCAACTGAACAACAATTCTTCTAATTCGTGAACAGGGTATATCTTTTTATCACTTTGTTTTGTCTTCAATTTCTGGTACTTTTCCTAATATAGGTCTTTTAGCTCCTTGGTTAGATTCACTTCTAGGTATTTTATTCATTTTTGATACAATTGTAAATAGGATTGTTTTTTAACTTCTATTTCTTATGACTCATTTTTCATCCATTGAAATACAACAGATTTATGTATATTAATTTTGTATCTTGCAACTTTACTGATTCCCTTTATTTGTTCTAATAGTGTTTTGGTAGTATCTTTAGGATATTCTATATATAGTATCATGTCATCAGTAAACAGTGACAACTTTATTTCTTCCTTTTCTGTGTGGATTAGTTTGATTTCTTTTCCTCATTTGATTGCTGTGGTGAGGAGTCCCAGTATTATGTTAAATAGAAGTGGTGAGAGAGGGCATTCTTGTCTTATCTTATCTTAGAGGAATATTGGTTGTAGGTTGGTCATATGTGGCCTTTATTATGTTGAGACATTTTCCTCTATACCCACTTTGTTGTGAATGTGTGTATCATAAATGGGTGTTGAATTTTGCCAAAAGCTTATTCTGCATCCATTGAAATGATTGTTTTTGTTCTTCAATTTGCTAACAATTTTCTTCAATTTGTTCTTTAATACTGCATCATATTATTTGATTTGTGGATATTGAACTATTCTTGCAAATTGGGGTAATCCCACTTGATCATGGTGAATGATCAGTTTAATGTATTGTTGATTTCAGTTTGCTAATATTTTTTGAGCATTTCTATGTCTGTATTTATTAGAGATAATAGCCAATAATTTTTTGTGGTTCTGTGTGGAATCTTTGGCTTTTATACTAGGTTGATGCTGGCCTCATAGAATGAGTGTGGAAGCATTCCTCCTCTTCATATTTTAGAATAGTTTGAAAAAAATAGGTGTCAATCCTTATATATATATATATATATGCTTGGTAGAATTTACCTCTGAGGCCACCTAGTACTGTTTTGTTGTTGCTGTCGTTGGGAGGTTTTTTTTTTAATTGATTCAATTTCATTACTGGTAAGTTGGTTTGCTCATATTTTCTATTTCTTCCTGATTCAGCAGGAGATTGTACATTTCTAGCAAATTATCCATTTCTTCTGAGTTGTCCATTTCACTGGTGTATAACTGTTCATATAATCACTTACGATCCTTTGTATTTCTGTGATATCAACTTAACTTCTCTCCCATTTCCAATTTTAATTACTTGGGCACTCTCTGTTTTTTTTTTCTTGATGAGTCTGGCTAAATGTTTATCAATTTTGTTTTTCTTTAAAGTATCAGTTCTTAGTTTCACTAATTTTTTTTCTATTTTTAAAAAATTTCTATTTAACTTATCTCTGTTCTGATCTTTATGCTTTCTTTTCTTTACTAACTTTGACTTTTGTCTGTTTTTCTTTTACTAATACATTTAGGTGTAAGGTTAGATTGGTTATTTGAGATTTTTCTTCTTGTTTCCTGAGGTAGATTTGTATTTGTAACTTCCTTCCTAGAACTGCTGCCAGAGGTCCCAAGGTGGTGGTTATAAGGCTGGGGTATGTAGAAATACAAGCCCATGCCAGCTCACTGGTTGACTGGTAAGCCCCCAGAACTAATAGCTTAGAAGGAGGACTCCAAAGTAACACTTATCAGCCCCAAGGTCCCTGTGGTACAATGAGCTTTTTGAAAAGGCTGCTGTTAGAATTTGGGTCCCCAGGGGGAGTCCCATTTGCTTCCACCGTTCCAGGAAGCCCTCCAAGACCAGCGAGTGCATCTGACAGGCTGCTTTCCAATTATTGACTTTGCTTTGGGTCTGAGGGTGTGAGAGTTTGTGCATGCCTTTAAGAGCACAGTCTCTGTTTCCTATAGCATTCCACCTCTCTCATACATGTTCTTTATGTCTGCAGCTGTGGAAAATCTTTTCAGCTAGCTTTCAGGTTGTTCTAAAGATACTCTGTAAATGATGGGAGGAAGTGGGCTCAGTTTTCCTACTTTGTCATACAAATACATCTGAGATCCACAGAGCTGCCATCATTAGACAATAAAAATATTACTTTGATTTTAGCAGGACAGCTTGAGAGGAAAGGAGAGAAATGGACAAAGAGAGAGACAGAGAGAAGAGTTAATGTAATATATATATTTTTAAACTAAAAGTGTTTATTATAAGAAATTAAGGTGAAATTTGGATGTTACTGAAAAAGTTACTGAATCTCAGAAAAATATTTTAATAAAAGATAGTCATGCCTAAAATAAATGAAGAAATAAATATGAAAGTAATCAGGGGTTGAAGTTTTAAACATAAACATTTTTAATCTAATTTTTCAATTAGAAATTCTGCCCATACCTACTGAAAAAATGTTTTTGAAAAATACCATATTTGTGCTTTCTCTAATTTCACTCCCCTTCCCTCTAGATTCTAGTGAATTATATCATTTTTAAGGTCAGGTTTTAGATCATGAATTTTCTACTCTCTAATATTTCACCCCACATTTTTTGTTGCCATTGTTATGCCTCAGCTTCCTAGGCTGTAAATTTGTTTTAGAATGATACAAACTTCATATGAAAATTCATGACAATAAAATGAGTTACCCTAAGTAAGTCACTTAAAACAGTGCCTGGGACTGTTAGCAACTTTACTTTCTCTGGTACAGATGATCAATATCATATGTGAGATGTGGCCAAGTATTACAATGGAACACTTGTCAGAGAAATCAGGTTACTAAATGTTGCACTTCTTGGACCTAAATCTTTCTCCAGGTTAACACTCAATCTCTTTCTTTATGAAGTATGCTTGAACTCACTTGGATCCTTTAAAAATTTGCAAAGAGTCCAGCCCATTGTGGATGACCAGCATTTCTTTACTGTTTTGAGGCAATGTTGATGACCCCCTACTCTGTTGGACAGGCATCTATAGTACTGCATCTATTACACATTTTATAATTTTTGATCATATCAAAAATCATGTCTGGGTATCTCTTTTTTATAAAGATGAGAAGTTTTGATTCATATTTTCATTCCTTCATTTATTCAACAAACTCTTATGAAACATATACTATGTTTAGAGATGGCAAGAAGATACAGAAGAACTGTTACAAAAAAAGGTCTTAATAACCTGGATAACCTTGATGGTATGTTCATTCACCTAGAGCCAGATATCCTGGAGTGTGAAGTCAAGTGGGCCTTAGGAAGCATTATTATGAACAAAGCTAGTGGAGGTGATAGAATTCCATTGAGCTATTTCAAATCCTAAAAGATGATACTGTTAAAGTGCTGCACTCAATATGACAGCAAATTTGGAAAACTCAGCAGTGGTCACAGGACTGAAAAAGGTCAATTTTAATTCCAATTCTAAAGAAAGGCAATGCCAAAGAATGTTCTAACTACCATATAATTGTACACATTTCACATGCTAGCAAGATTATGCTCATAATCCTTCAAGCTAGTCTTCAGCAGTGTGTGAACCAAGAACTTTCAGACTTACAAGCTGGAATTAGAAAAGGCAGAGGAACCAGAGATCAAATTGCCAACATCCACTGGACCATAGAAAAAGCAAGGGAATTCCATAAAAGACATCTACTTCTGCTTCTTTGACTATGCTAAAGCCTTTGTGTGGATCACAACAAACTGTGGAAAACTCTGAAAGAATGTGGGAATACCAGACCATCTTACTTCTCTCCTGAGAAGCCTATTTGCCAGACTAGAAGCAACAGTTAAAACTGGGAAAGGAGTACATCAAGACTGTATATTGTCACCCTGTTTACTTAACTTCTCTGTAGAGTAAATCATGTGTAATGCTGGGCTGGATGAACCACAAGCTAGAATCAAGATTGCCAGGAGAAATAATAACAACCTCAGATATGCAGATGGCACACTTTAATGGCAGAAAGTGAAGAGGAACTAAAGAGCCTCTTAATGAAGATGAAAAAGGAGAGTTAAAAGTTTGGCTTAGAAGTCAACATTCAGAAAACAGAGATCATAGCATCCAGTCTCATGACTTAATGGCAAATAGATGGGAAAAAAGTGGAAATAGACTTTATTTTATTGGGCTCCAATATCACTGCAGATGGTGACTGCAGTCATGAAATTAAAAGATGCTTGCTCCTTGGAAGAAAAGCTATGACAAACCTAAGCAGCATATTAAAAAGCAAAGACCACCTTACCAACAAAAGGCCATATAGTCAAAGCTATGGTTTTCTAGTAGTTATGTATGGATGCGAGAGCTGGACCATAAAGAAGGCACAGCACTTAGGAATTGGTACTTTTGAATTACGGTTTTGGAAGAAGACTCTCAAGAGACTCTTGGACTGCAAGGTGTCTTTAAGATCGCACCACTAACTCAATGGACATGAGTTTGGACAAACTCTGAGAGATAGTGGAGGACAGAGAAGCCTGGCATGCTGCAGTTCATGAGGTCTCAAAGAGTCGGAGACAACTTAGCAACTGAACAACAACAATGTTTAGAAAACAAGCAAAAATATGAACAAAAACTTTAAAACACTGTAGAAATTCTAATGAAGAGTAAAATTTTGTCCCTTCCTTCAAGGATATTAAAAAGAATGGAGAAGATAGCCTTGTAAGCAAAGCCATATGTAGTGACAAGGGATCATCAGCCAGGTCTGAAAGAGCATCCAGATAATAGGCGATAATTGATTGTTCTATGGTTAAATTTAGTGAAGTCTCTAGAGATACAGGATGTATCAAGTAAGCAGGACAGAGATTAGTTGACAAGGAGAAGATCATGTGAGTATCTGTTTACATCAAGGAGATGTAGTGGTGCTTCTTTAAGAAAGTTTTCCACAATTTGGTATCAGGTTTCTATATCATGAGAAAAAAAGGAAAATCAATCATGGGCCCCATGACAGGGGCCCAAAATGGTAGCTTGATTGAGGAACAAAACAGAAGATCAATTGTTAAACTTGAAGCAGAAATTTTTACCTGGAATTTAATTCTAGGAATTTATGGAGTAGCTTAAATTCCCAGGAAAGCCTCCAAATGTGCAGCAGGACTAGCCTGTACCTTGGGACTCAGTCATTCTCAGCTAGGAGTACTGGAGGGCAGGTCTTTGCAGGGTCAATATAATAAGTCTTCTCTTTAGTTGTTTCTAGTTCCCTATTAGCTCCTATATTCACTATCTGGCAGGTAGGTTGTACTTTTGGACTAAGTTTTTCTTTTCAATTTTATCTGAATTCTCTTCGCTCAGGTTTCCAAATTGTTTTGGGTGACATCTGCCTGTCACCAGTAAAACCAAAAGGATAGCAGGGTAGATTGCTTTGCACAGGGCAGACAGGTAATTACAGCTTTAATTTTGTTTTGTTTTTGCAAAGATCCAGGTGTCCAACCTCTTTATCTCACAAAGAACCTTAATAAATGTGGGAGTGTTGGCAGACAAGATGGCCCAGTGGGCAGCCTGCCCATCAGATGTGTTAGCCTTCTGCTATTGAAATAGTACTTCCCATGGAAGCATCACACATCAGGAATTCTCTCCTGGTCCAAGCAACCCAGCAGCTTCCAAGGTGGGAGCACAATTAGAGACATGGAGACTTTGAAGCAGCCAAGAGATACATTTCACCTTGGAAATTCATATTTCAACAGAGTACTCGTGCCATGTGAACATTAATCATTCCCCTGTAAAGCCTTCTTATTGTGAAACCAAATTCTCTGGAGCTGGAATCTGTTGGCTAGTTGGAAGGTCTGTCTCTGATTTTGAAGAATTGACCACTTTAGAAGTTATTTTCATATAGAATATAAATGGGATTTTCTAGAATTCTTTTTCAAAACCTACATACTTTTGTGCACATATACACAAAGTTGAGTCACATGTGGGAAATCTAGGACTTAAAAGTGCAATAGGCTAAATCTTGGGTCTGGGCTGAACAGCAGCCTCAATAGACTGTCTAGGGAGGGTCTAACAGCATCTAGAGGGTTCAAGAAAATTGATGATGTGAAAACCAAGGCATCTGGCAAGAGGTGAAGTCTGAAGTCTCAGACAATAGACTGAACCTGGAATAAGGAAATGTGGTAGGTCTACTTTCCATAGGATGGGATGGAGATATATGTATCTAAGAAACCCTGGGAGTTGGTAAAAGACAAGAGACACAGATCAATTCAGGAACTCAGATATGGATGCTTGAGAAAATTCTACTTATTACAATTGTGAAATAAGATGAGAAGGATTATATCAGAAAGGAAAAAAGCCCAGTGACCAGAACTGATTGCAATTAGGAACCCAAAATCTCAATATAAGTGTTCTTACATTCTCTGAGTCTGAGGGTAATGTCATTTAGATGGTCTTCTGAGTAATCAGGCATATGGCAGGTACTATTTTTTTAACAGGCAAGAAGGAACTGCTGAAAAAAATCTCTTGATCTTGGAGGTTGCAGATAGGTCCAGTCATGGATTCTTGCCAAACAACTTTGATTCTTGCATTCTAGTAAGCGTGTCTATTTCCAGGGCATTGGAAACAAACTGGCTCAGACCTACTATCCTGAGAAGTTGCAAGGCCATCGGGTAGCCTCAGGGAAAACTAGTGAAAAACTTAGTGAAAAACTATCTTGGATTAAGAAGATTTGCCTCTTCTTTTGGCCTCCTAGAATAAACCAGCAAAAGTTCATTTAATAGAGTGGAATGGTTGACTAAGTCTTGGGTCCACACTGAACAGCAGCCTCAAGAGACTGTGAAAGTGAAAGTCACTCAGTCGTGTCCAACTCTTTGTGACCCCATGGACTATACAGTCCATGAAATTCTCCAGGTCAGAATACCGGAGTGGGTAGCCACTCCCTTCTCCAGGGGATCTTCCCAACCCAGGGATTGAATACAGGTCCTCCCGCATTGCAGGCAGATTCTTTACCAGCTGAGCCACAAGATAAGTCCCTCAAGAGACTAATTCCCAAATTTAAATATCCAGGCCTTGGCTAGAACGGCTAACTGTATCTAGCCCTGAACAAGTCAGAGGACTGGCTGAAACCAGACACAACTGGTGAAGGAGAAATTTCTAGTCCCAGTGAGAACAAAAGAATAGGAATCTAATGGTGAAGTTGACCAACTGGGACAGTAACAAGAGTTCTGAAGAGACAGTATTGACGGATTGGAGGATACAATCAGGCTTCAGAGGGGGTTGACATTGGGTTTCGACCCTCAGGGAAAACTAGGGAAACCTGGAGAAACTGGGAACAAAGCAAGGCTAGGTTTTTATTTTCTATGGAAGATCTCTGAAGGCTTCCTGATTCTAGCAATATCCACCTGCTGTGTGTCTAGCACACAGTATTGTTTTTGTTGAGCGTCTGTTATATTATCCCGTATGTTTGCCAAACATTTATCTGCTTAGCCAGGGAGCTTATAACCTTCTTTAATAAAAAGGATAAGGAACAAACATGATTTTGCATACTTTTGAAACTACATTGCAGCTGGGATTTTGTTGTATTCTGTTGTATTTTGTTGTATTTGTTGTATTCTTCTGGGAAGTTCTCAGGCATTCCACTCCTCTTCATTCATTTTGATAATTCCACTCTACTCCATGTCATTCCATTTTAATTTATATAGTTTCTATCCAGGGTTATAGCTGTGCTAACAGAGGGGTCCAAAGATGAATAGACAAACTACTGACTCAGAAGAAGTTTCATAAAATATGTTTCATTTTGTGAACAGACTCTCAAAAATAAAGTTTCATTTTATTCTCTCCATGGGGAGCCATGTTGTAACCTGAAAATGTATCAAAAGTTTGAAAGAAATAAATTGGTTCAATATTGTTTAACCTGAGTTCCCCCAAGATATTTGGCCACAAAAAGTTTTTTGTTTTTACCTACTTATTAAGAGCCCATTGAATTATTTTAGGTGGACCATACAATTGTCACACATTGTGATCTAGGGCTGATTCTTAACATTTAAGTATCCAGGTAGATCAGAAAGGGAAACTTGGTGCCTCTGGAGCTTTATGAATATTAAAATGCTGGAGTAGAGTTTGAACATGTGAGTTTTGGCTTCAAGACTTACTAAAGCAATGTCATTTAAGGTGTGAGTAGGAAAGCCTTGAAGGGAGAAGATGATTTGTTTTTTGTGTTTTTTTTTTTTTTTTTGCTATTTCTCAGCTTTAAATTTCAAGAGTTACCAGTTGGCTAGTGTACTTTTCCTCCTCTTTTTTTCCTCAAATAAGAGAATACATGTCAGGAGACGTTCACATACTCATAGATTTACATATTCCTATCCAGGAACCTGACTCATGTGTTCTGGCAAAATATTTTGTCACTGAATGTTTGAAGACGCTGGAATAGAGCTTTGGTCTTTATCTTGCTGTTTGGATTAGGAACATAGAGGTTAGTGGCTCTACAAAGATGTTGCTAATACCCCTGGTAGAAATCTGGTTATTTTGGTGCCCACTGCATTTTCAAAGTCAACACTTAGAGGCTTCTTCTGAACATTCTTGGGCTTAATATTCCAAATAAATATGCAGAAAGATGACAGAGTAAGTCAAAGTAGCAGCTGGTATGAAGATGGCTTGATGGGAGGTTAGTAGATGGAACCAATGGCAGAGGAAGGCATGGATCAGAATACCAGCAGAGCAACGAAGCTCAGCAGGGGCTTGTGGAATGCCTGCCCTGCCCAGAAAGACCTAGGTCAGGTGCTGAGGAGCTCACTGTGAGGATTGAATTTCAAGCTTGGAGTTCCAGTTCTGGGAAGGAGCTGGACAGAAAGCTAAGGCTGGGCTCCTGACCCCAGCACCAGTAGAAGTAAAACAGAGGCAGGTGCTTGTAGAATAAGTAAAACCCAAGTAGGAGACTAAAAATATTAACAGTTATTGTAGGACTAATAGCTTCCTGTTTTTTGTTTAGTCACTAAGTCCTTTCTGACTTTTTTGCAAACCCATGGACTGTAGCCCACCAAGCTCTTCTCTCCATGGGATTTCCCAGGCAAGATTACTAGAGTAGGTAGCCATTTCCTTCTGTAGGGGATCTTCTGTAGGGGATCTTCCTGACCCAGGGATCAAACTTTCATCTTCTGGTTGGCAGGCAAATTCTTTACCACTGAGCCATATAGGAAGCCAGAATTAATAGTTACTGTACGAAAAAAGGGGCTCAACTTTAAGATGGTTTCCATGACACAGCTGAGAAATTTGCAGAATCATCAGTTTACATTAAACTAAATACTACAGTTCAACTCTTTAATTAACTAATATTAAAGATAGTATAAAAACACAATTAGAATTAAATGTTAAAAATAAATATTTTGGATTCTATTAATATTGTCCCATAAATGTTCTAGTATCCTCAAGGATAAGTTAACAGAAACACCAGAAAATGTCAAAGTGTATCAGTTTTGTAGTGTGATGTGATATTGTTTGCACTATTTTTCATGTTTGGGTTAGGGTTAGGGTTAGGGCATTATAATGGCATTATAGCCATTATTCTATTTCATTGAGTTTTTCAAAATTTCAACTATTTTCTACTTATAGAAAAAAATTGAAACTTCCTATGCAATCTTTTTTTTTCCTTATAAACAAAATACATGTAGATTATCCTTATTCTATCTTGTGTTTCTTTCTTTCTTCCTTCGGTATCTTTTTTTTCTTAAATGTTTGTTCTTCTGAAAAGGGCCTCTTAAATATTTTATTTAGGTTATCTGACATTTCTGCAACACAAGGTCCTTGTACTCCCAACAATGATTTCTTTCTTTTTCACTTATTTTTCTATTTTTTAAAGCATGGTTGTGTAAGATTTCCCCTTCTTTCTCATGTAGTGGGGAGGTATTAAATCCATTATACAGATGAATCTAAGGGATAGAGACAAAGATTCATCTAAACTCATGTGAGTGGTTTCCATTAAAATCAAGGTTGCTGTACAATTAAGTGATCTCTTTTTCATAGTTGTCTGCAGTACATGGAGGTTTCAATGTGTGAAGAATTTTCCATGAAAAATTTTAAAAATCTTAAAATCACAGGGCCAGCCTGACAGCAGAAATTTTCTAATGTTGAGCCCTGAGTAAAATTTGGGCAACTGATATTTTCTCATGTACACACAGGGTTGAGTACCCCCTCCCAAAGCATATCCCACTGACTGGGTTTTATTTATCACAACTGGGCAGCACATTGTCAAATTCACCTTCTTGAGAGCACAGCACCAGCTTGGCCACACAGATAAGAATGATCCCGGAAGATTGAGTTTAAAATCAGTCTTGTGAGGAGAGATGTTAACTGTCACCTGCCAAGGAAACAGGAGGACCCTGACACTCTTTGATATATTTGGAGGTGACAAAAAAATGACACTGAGTTGGTAGCTCTTCTAGGAAATATGTCTGAATACCAGCAATAGATAGAGGCCCTTCTTGGCTCGCTTCAGACTGAGATTATCATACCTACTGTCACTCCTTATGTAGTAGTTTCATGAACCTTATTACAAAGTGCAGGGAACATAATAACACTCTCGGGGCTCTAGCTGTATTATTTCATTCCACAATTTGGAAATAAAGAAGGTAGCTCAAAGTGTGGTTTACACTTTCAATTTCTTGAGTGGTGTGTATCCATCACACATAGTATTTTGTAGGTATTTTGTTCACCTTATGAGAAAATTGTGTCAAGTTTCCATCTGTCATATGGGCATTTTCCTTGCACAGGGGATGCAGTTCTTATACTTAATCCTCAGTCCTGTAGGGAAGCAAATGTTCTTGCATGGGTTGCCTTCACCGATTTTTTATTTTTTGTCAAAGCTATGTATTTAAATTTTTTTTAACTTTCTCAGTTTTATTAAGATATAATTTACATATAACATTATACAAGTTTAAACTGTATAACACAATAGTTAGATATATGTATATTGCAAAACTGTTACCACAGTAAGGTTATTAACAAACATCAGCTCATTTTACATTGTTATAGTTTTCCTTGTGATGAGAATTTTAAGATCTACTCTCTTATCAAGTTTCATATATACAATGTAGTGTTGCTAACTATAGTCACCACATTGTACTTATGTCCCTATAATTTAAAGTCAAAGAACACTGGGAGCCTAATCTCCTTCACATAAAAGATGAGGTGATTACAAGGGAATTGAGAAACAATCCTCTCAGGAAAGAGGGGGAGACCGTCAGGATGTTGCTGTCCTGGCCTGCGAAGGACAGAAGTTAATGCGTGATACTGCAGTACTTGGGCCAAGGACATCACACAAAGGCTAAGTGGCTATCTCAGTTCCCAAAAGTAGACTCAGATAAGAATTTGGATTGGATTATTTATTTGGGAATAAGAGGAAAGTCAATAAAGGGCAAGTGGATTATTAGGGTTCACTCCCACTGTGGACCCTCTGAATTACTCAAGAAGTTGAGCTCTTAACTCCCAAGTCCCATCCTGTATTCACCCTCAGACAGAGAGGTGCACTTAAATAATTGTGGGGTGGGCTGAAGTCATCTGCTAAGAATGTCATTGCAAGGTCCTCAGCACACAGATTCTGATTCCAGATGTGCATGTGATGTGCATGCAGACTGCTTGGCCACTTTGTTCATTGTAGAGCTGAGGATTGAGGGTTACCCAGCCTGCCCAAATATTTGTACATTGCTGATGTCTGTCATTATAACAGATGATTGTGGTATTAGAAGAAATTTTTGTAAGTTAATCAAAACTTTAATCTATTTAATACTTTAAAATTCACGTGCATATTGGGAGACTTTCATGTATGTGCTGTGTGAGAGTGTGTGTTCTTGCATATTTGAGAGGATGCAC
Organism: Odocoileus virginianus; assembly: GCF_023699985.2. Taxonomy (NCBI): domain Eukaryota; kingdom Metazoa; phylum Chordata; class Mammalia; order Artiodactyla; family Cervidae; genus Odocoileus; species Odocoileus virginianus. The sequence goes on from NC_069682.1 coordinate 45,155,087, forward strand.
AGTCTTAGTTACTGACAGGATTAGTGGTATGTGTCAATGCAAATGTGATATAAAACACCATGCTTATTGTGAGCTTGTGAACTTAAGAGGAAAAGACAAAACGTCTTGATTAGAAAACTGCCCTTCCATCCAATGTGATATGTGTAATATGAAATGTTTTTTGAAATAGATCTGAGGTCAGTAACTGCTGGATGGAAACCACGTGATTTTTAAAAAATTTCTTTCCAAGTGGTCTTTGTGCTAAAATTAGGAACAGAAATGTTGACCACACCAAAGGCCTCCCTGCATGGTGAGAATCTGAAGCCTTTGTAACAATTAGAACTGCTGTGGACAATCATGCCAAAATCCACCTGCCTTCCCTACGTGACCTTGAGGGAAGGGCAGACACCCAGGAGAGCATAAAATTGAACATAACAGCCCTGTTAATTAGGAGGGACATCTTAGAAGCAGTCTGTATCAAAATGGGCAGATTTTTTAAAAGTATGGGTGAAATATTGTGAATCAATCATCAAATCTATGTTTTCAAATGGTCCATAAACAAAAAAAATAGACTCATCGTTTTTCACTATTTATCATCAAAATACTTCTGGCTTGACAGGTTGACAGCTTATTGATTTTTAAACTGTGTTGGTATATAGGATGCACATGGTTTTCTTGACACTTGGATGCATTTTCTGTGAGCTTGGTGGGGACCTCAGCCTTGAGGAAATGTATCATTTAAAAAACCCAGTATTATCAGAATATATTAAAATGTGTGTGGTACCATTGCTATTTCAAGCTTTTCTATTTCTCTAAGTCTGTTTCTTTCCATATATATAAAATAAGCATATATACAAAAAATAGGCATTTAAAATAAGTATAGATACTATATCAGTCACTAGCCAATCAAGAAAGCACAAACCATGTTAGTTATTTTTAACAGAGAAAATTTAATATGGGATTTGTTCAATAGATTTAAAAGACTAAAACTTGCCAAAGAAACAGATATTATAAGCTAATACCTCTTAGGATGCAGGAACAAGGAGAGGGAGCTGGAGTTATAAGAAGCTTGAAGAAGGGACCCTGGAAAGCAGAATCTGAGGGGATGCACAGAGACTAGCTCTTTAATTGCGTGGCAAAAATAAATACATTACACCATTATATTACACCACTGAAGGCTGGACTCAAAAGTCAGTCCCCAGGAAGAAGTAAGTCTACAGGGACGTTCACTGGAACAAGTGAACAGGAAAAGGCTACTCTCCCTCAAGTACCTGTTACTTTGAAATTTAGTACTTTGAAGGTGGCAACAGAGAAATACGGTCTGCAGTGTCTCAACCCCAGCATCCAATCAGTGTTTAGAAAGTGAGCATGCGGAGAGTGACAAAGGCTTAATGATCGCCACATGTCCATATTGGATTTAGCCATATGAAATTGCTGATATTCAACTAATACACTTTTTAGTCTACAAAAACGGCAATTTCATATGCTTCCCAGGTGGTGCTAGTGGTAAAGAACTCTCCTGCAATACTGGATACATAATGAGACGTGGGTTCAATCCCTGGGTCAGGAAGGTCTCCTGGTGAAGGACCTGGCAACCCACTCTGGTATTCTTGCTGAAGAATCCCATGGACAGAGGAGCCTGGTGAGCTACAATCCATGGGGTCACAAAGTGACACAAGTGAAAGGACTTAGCATGTACACACACATACATTATACTAGATATAATTTAAACATATTTCATATGCTTATATATGTTCACACCTTATAGAAATATATATATAAATATACATAAAATCAAACATATTTAAAGGGAAGGGATATTTTTACACTTAATTATGTCAGATGAAGCTGACAATTAGAAAGGCAGCTGTTGGTCTTTGGTTACTTGTGTGTATTTTGGGGCTGGATTCTTAATCTAAAAGGGGAAGTGTATGCTTGAGTTTTCCTAATGGGGAGTGATTCAGAAGCTGTTAACTCATCAGTAAAGGTACACCGTGTGCTTATAACAGGACACGAGAAGGCTCTGTGAGCACCTGTCAATGACTAGTGTGCTTCTCCCAGGGCGACAGTACAGATTTCCGTCTGGAAGTGAGGACTGGCAAAACCAGACAGAGTGTGGGGTGATGATTCTAGATCTCAGAAGTGTTTGCATCACTCTCACGTGCAGCTCAGCTCAGGGAATTCCACAAAGCAGTTTCCTAAGTGGGCATTTTCTCTCACACAACTCACTGTCCTTTCCAGGCCGCTAAGCCCACATCTCCTGTTTCTCCTGGCAAACTAGTGCCACCATTCCAAAGTGATTTGACTGGTATTCCAGCAGTACTTTCTAATTCTGCCTCTTTCCCAATATCAGGGTGTACAGGACATGGACAAATGGACTGTTTTTGAACCAGAAGTTGGCCAAACTGTCAGGAGTAGTAGTGGCTGAATAATGTTTGTGGGATAGGCTGCTCATGACAGATGACTTTATAATCACCTTCCAGATTCCAAGGATAAGATTGTCTTGAAATCGGCATAACCCTCTTAGGCTTTCAAAATCCAGCCTCCAGAGGCCCAGACAAACTGCAGTGTGCACACTTGGCTGTTCATATGACCACGGTCTCCTCTATTTACCCAAATGTGTTCTGGGCATTATTGTTCACCCTCACATTGTCCATTGTGCCCATTAACAGATCAAATGGCCCCTATTACTATGTGGTGGCCTCGTTCCAGAGGGACTCATCATTGCCTTGACTCGCTTGTAAAATCTTTCTGTGTTTAATCTTTGCCGCACTTTCATTTTTTCCTTCCCATCTGTCAGTGGGCTTTTGTGCCCTGTGGATCAGCATATCAACACTTCACTCTTCCTCTCCTGAAAACAGCTCCTGTTTCTGAAGTCCTTTTACTGGGAAAGGCTGTTGAACAATTTGCACAGGACAAGCAGGAGAGCTGGAGAAAAAACAACACCGAACCTCTGCGTTCAGTCCAGTACATTTAATGGATGCATTGATCGGTCTCCTATGGACATGAGGTTCTTCCCCAGGCCATAGTTTCATATTCCTGTCTTGAGAGCACTCACAACAGAAGTGAACTTTCTTTGGTACAAAGTAAAGGTGAATTGCAGAAACCCTTTGTTTGCTGGGAAGATGAAATGTTTTAAATAAGATGATGATGCCCTCTTCCATTTGCTTCTTCTGTTGAACAGGTGGGTATTTGTGGGCTGTTCCTAACCTCTGCAAAGTGCATTGAAAAAAAAAATTCTCAGCTAGATAATTCTTAAACATTTTCACTGTCCCTATGCACATAACTTACTAGCTTGTTCTTGATCAGAGGATTACTGAAGAGGAGCTGAGTAAGGTTTGCACTGACTCCAGACAGCAGACAGGATGTGGTAATTTATGTGAGTGGGCTTCTGATGACAAGATAAGGGTACTCCTACCTATGTGCTGCAACATTCTTTAGCTTAGTGTTAGAAATAATAGGATAAGGCTTATGTGTTTCACGTTTTTCAAACTTATAGCTTAATTTTAGACCTGTTAAAATCAATGACACTGGGACTAAGACTTGGCAGTTTGGCATCAGTGGAATGTGGGAAACAGTTAAGTAGATTCCAAGTGCAACCTGTGAGCCTCTTGGATCAGAATTACCTGGGATATTTCACAGAAATGAAATTTCCAAGGCCCATCCCAGAGGGCTGATTCAAAATATCAAAATGAGGTACTGGGGATCTGTAAGTTTAATAGGCTCTTACAGCTTTTCTAACTTACACCAAAGGTTGAAACTAACTTTTCTTGAGGTTGAAGGTCACTCCACTTCTGAGTGGGGTCAGCAGAGATCAGACATTTCCTTCTATCTTGTTCAGAAGAATGTACTATTTTGACTGCCAAGAAGTCTAGCCATGCTTGTCTATGAGAATAGTTTATCTGAAGTAATATAATGAAAAGGTTTAGTTTGAGAAGGATTTCCTTTCCCAAGCCAGTTTGGAAAGACCCTGACCATGTTTTCATTTCATGTGCTGTTTACGTTTGTTTTTGTTCAGTTGCTAGGCTGTGTCTGACTCTTTGCAACCCTGTGGACTGCAGCCTGCCAGGCCTCCCTGTCTATACTGTTCTTGGGTTTCTTGCAGCAAGAACTCTTCACTATGACCTGTCCGTCTTAGGTGGCCCCACGCAGCATGGCTCATAGCTTCATTGAGTTACACAAGCCCCTTCACCACAAGTCTGTGATTCATAAAGAGGTGTTTACTTTTACCTCCATGTAATTCTGTTCATTCAGTCATTCAGTATTTAAAATACAGCAACAACAGAAAATTGTAGAAAGAATTTCCTCTTTTTTATCCAGAGGGTTATGTCAGTGTAAATACTACAATTAAACATTAATCAGCAAGCCCTTCTTGTTTTAACCTTTGCTTTTAAGCGTTTCTCCAAAGCCTTAATCTAGAAAACTTCAAGAAGGACCTTATAATGCCTCCAGGTCACCTTTTAGAGAATAAATTCTCATCAAATGACAGGACTCAAGTTGTAGCTGAAGGAAAGTTCTATGTAACCTCCTGAGAAAGCTTTTTTTTTTTCCTTCTCATTTAGATGAAAGTACAACATAAAAAAAATTTGACAAAGACTTAATAACTAATGCCTATTAAATTGAAGCTTCATTGTATATAGTTCTGAACAGAAGCTAGACTTTCAATGTCTAGAGGAGAGGAGACAGCTGCTTTTATCACAGGTATATTATTCTGCCGCTCAGAGTGTTCCTGTAGCTCTTGCTGGTGAAACATCACAGAAAGTAAAACAGGCTCCCAGAACATAGTTATTTCCATACCCTCCCACAAAGTGTTCCCTTTGTAACAAGCAATTTGTCTGCACTCAACTTTTCCCAGTTGGCTCCCTGAATCAGACAGGCTTTCCCCAAACCCCTGGGGCTATTAGTCCTGTTAATCTTTGCCCTTCACAAATGAATCTTTTGTGCTGCTTATGACTGAGCTTGGATTGCTGTCTTTCCTCCCTTTCATTCTTCTTTTTTTAAATGAACAATAAGAGCAAACAGCTTGGGCTGAAGAGAGGTGGTGGGGAGCAGTGACCTCTGGTTGGTAAATCACGATGACACAGTTTTGGGTTTGGAGGATTCCATTGTCAGGGGACACAGGGCAGGATCATCTCCTAAGGAAATAATGTGGTCACATGATGAAGAGTTAAGGATGAGAGAAACCTCTAGGTTTCTGCTGCTGAACAATGGCCAAGTTCACTGGTGTTCTCAGGTGCATGGGGGAAAATAGGCCGTCATTGTTAAGGCAGCATCAGCACCTGCCTTTGTTTCTGCTTCCCTTGCTGCAGTATCAACACTATCTTGTCAATCTGGAGACAGGTTGGCATAGGACATAACCACTGATGAGTATTTAGCCAGTCAGTGTACCAAATGGCTTGTCCTTGCTGGTATGTATGTATCTTCATCTACCCATGAACTAGGCATAGAATAACTGAAACTTTCACCAGACACATATTTCATGATGTCCAGTTTAACTCTTCATCAGCTACTTATATTTCTTTGCCTTAATATAATCCTATGCTGAAACCTAGAGGCTTGACAAATTAAACTTTGGAAGTTATAAATAATACTGGCATTTTAAAATTTTGAATATTTTTATATTTTAACATTCATTTTTTTCTCTAGTTACAGATGACATTTTCTTAGCTTTTAAAAAATTTGAGACATGATATACACATTATATATATGTGTGTGTGTGTATATATACATATTTATAATCTATACATTGATGAATATTTATAATATATACAGTCATGTAACCGTCACTGGTAAATCCCATTAAAACCCCCGGGAAATAAAAATGGAATCTTGGGTGTGAGGTGGGGAGGAGTTTGAGACTAACATATACCTACTACTATATATAAAGGTAAACAAGTAGGGTACACAGCAAGGATCTACTGCATAGCACAGGGACCTCTGCTCAATATCTTGTAATAACTTATGATGGAAAAAAATATGGAAAAGAAAAAAATCAAGTAAACATATACAAAATAGACTCATAGACATAGAAAATAAATTTACATTTACCAAAGAGAAAATATTTGGGGGAGGGATAAATTAGGAGTTTGAGATTAACATGTATAGACAGCTATATATAAAATAACCAACAAGGACCTACTGTATAGCACAGGGAACTATACTCAATATCTTGTAATAACTTATACAGAAAAAGAATCTGAAAAGAATATATATATATTACATATATATATGTATATGTATGTGTGTGCATTAGACTTTCAGTCATGGCTGACTCTTTGCAACCCAGAAACTGTAGCCTGTCAGGCTCCTCGGTCTTTGGAATTCTCCATGCAAGAATACTGGAGTGGGTTGCCATTTTCTTCTCCAGGGGATATTCCTCTCTTCAACCCAAGGATTGAAATTAAACCTGGGTGTCCTACATTGCAAGGAGATTCTTTACTGTCTGAGCTACCAGGGAATCCCAAATATATATATATATATATATATATATATATATATATATATATATACTTATAACTGAACCACTGTGCTATACACCTGAAACTAACACAACACTGTAAATTAACTATACTTTAACAAAAAATAAAATAAATAATACATATTCTTAAAAAGTTATTTCAGAATGAAAAAATAGAATCTGGGTAATAAAATAAAATCTAATTTTTTCTCTTTTCTTTATTTTAATTAATTTATTTATTTTAATTGAAGGATAATTACAATATTGTAGCAATTTTTGCTATACATCAACATGAGTCAGCCACGGGTGCACATGTGTCCCCCATCCTGAACCCCCCTCCTAAGCCCCTCCCCAGCTCATCCCTCTGGGTTGTCCCAGAGAACTGGCTTTGAGTTACCTGCTTCATGCACTGAATTTGCACTGGTCATCTATTTTACATATGGTAATATACATGTTTCACTAGAGCTAGCTTTTAAAAATCCTTGAACTCAGTAGCGTAGTATCTTTTGACATGATGCAAAAGTCTTTACTGTACATTTATATTAGAGATGGTGGAAGATATAGGAGTGAAGACAGCTCCTGCCTGCAGGAATTATCAGTGTCTCCATAGAAGGAAAGAAAGCAATGAAATTTTTAAAGTTAGTCTTAACTATAGAGTGTTGACGACAAGAACAGCAGATGTGCAGAAAAGGCGGCTAATGACCGGTCAAGTAAGGCTGGTGAAGAAGTCAGGTTTAAGGCCAGTATTGAAAGATGCAAAAGAATCTAGGTGAGGGGAAAAAAGGGAAGTCTATTTAGAAGAGGTCTGTGGAGAAAGAGGGAGTAGAATAACTTCTGAGCAAAAGCACAGTAGAGGAAATTTGATAACTTCAAAGAAAGAATAATTTTCCCACAAAGTCAGCCAGTAGAGTGTGTGCCTTTCAAAGGTAAATTTGAGGTGGTTCCTTATAAAGATTTGTAGTTTTGGAACAGTGAGGATCCTGCAGTGATTCAGATGTTTTGTTATGCATCTTTATTATGCAAAACCTGGGAAATGTAGATTTTTCTAGGCCACACTTCAGGACTGTGTTGTATCAGTCACATATTGCTGCATGATGACAAACCAGCTCAGAACTCAATAGCACATGACAATAAGCATTTATTCTCATATTCAACGTTATGCAGGTTTAACTCAATTTTGCTCCATCTATGTTTATTCTAAGACTCAGACCAAAAAGGCCACAGCCACTGGATGCAGATTCTTCTCATGCAGAAGAATAGGGTATTCCTACCATAGGATATTCCTTTGAAGGCATATACTGGATACTTCTACCCACATTCCACCGGTCAAATAAACCACATGGCCAATATCAATAGTACAGGGAAATAAAATTGCCTTTAATGGGAAGAGTTACCGAGTCACATGGGAAAAGGTCTGGATACAGATAGGGGTGAAGAAATAGGAATAATTTTTCACATATGTAAAGCCTTTAACATATTATCACAGATAATCCCCAGAAAAGATATATGGAGTTGGCTCTATCATTACTCCAATGGATCCTTTAAAAGGCTGGACGACTTTCTCAAGGTAATCTTGTTAGTAAGTGACCAAGACAGAGTTTCAAATGTGTCAAAAGTTTACTATAACCCCAGCAACATGAAATATTTGCTTCAGTCCCTAGAAGAGGCTCTGAATAGTATTACAGTGCATGTCATTTGTACTCTCAAGATCCTCTTTATTCACTTGTACCTGAAACCCCCAGACTATTACCTATTTTTTTATCTGGATCCTGTCAACTACAAATTGAAACTTGCCATCTACCTCTACCAGGATTAAATCTTGTGCTGCCACAGCTGCTGACCTTCAGTATCCCCTGAAAGAAGTTCAGGGTGGAGAGCAGAAATGAGGCACTCGATGCTCAAGGGAAAAACTGGCAGGACATGTTGTATTCAAATAGTTAGATGTTTTCAGGAGCCAGTTTTATGAGCCCAATTCTTGAATCTCCCCATATCTAGAAAAGCACTAAAATCCCTCAGAGTGATGAATGTTCCTGCATTGGCAGATGTAAGAGATGTGGATTTGATCCCTGGGTTAGGATGATCCTCTGGAAGAGGGCATAGCAACCCACACCAGTATTTTTGCCTGGAGAATCCCATGGACAGAGGAACCTGGCAAGTTACAGTCTACAGGGTTTTAAAGAGTCAGATAGAACTGAAGCAACTTATCAAGCAAGCTAGCAAGTATGTCTTTAAAAAGGTATATATTTAATTGTTCCTACTTCTTATCAATAACATGTACTCTTCATTTTTTTGTACTTTATAGGATAATGAAGAAAAGTTGGACTCACCGAGTTTCCTACGTACTGATAGTTTCACCCTGCTCATTGGAGACTCCTGTTTCATCCCATTTCTTCTCTGCCTTTGCTTTCTGCTCTCACTTCTACTACAAGTGATAATCATCTCTACAACCTGAATCTATGAAACTTAAATTTTCCCCAGTATTAAAGCATCTTTTGGGTAGCCATCAAGGCCAAACCAAGAGAATTCCTCACTTCACCTTGCCTACATATTCCTAATTCCAGAAACCAATATTTTGTGTTTCTTTGTCTGGTATCTTATGGTGATGCTTAACATTTTTCATTGATGTAGCTTCTTGGGTTTCAGAGTTCAAGGGAATGGTGATTATGGACTAGTTTAGAAGCTGCCTGATGATATTTTCTGACACACAGCTCCTTGAGGAGGGCATCTGAGCAGATAATGTGTTGCCCTTTGGATGGATGGGTCAACTTAGAAAGTGGCACTTTAAAGAGTGGTTGAAGGGCCACTTGGCCTTTTTCTGCCCTCTGGGAGTTCTTCCTGGATATGGGCAGAGACACCTGACCTTCTCAAGGGCCTGTCCTCTCTACCCTCTGCCTTCCTCTTCCACCATTATTACTTGATAATGATATTAGACCTTGATATTTGTCTATTACCTTACATTTGTGGATCATTAAATAATGAAGCATCTTGTCTGTCAACTGTTGTTAGTATAATAAACAACATTGCAAAACACAAAGTGAATAAAACACTTTACAACTTAACCAGAGCCAGAATGGATGGAGGATATTAAAAACTAACTTTTTATAGTATTCAAACATTTATTTATTAATTTTAATTAAAGCCATTTAACTAAAATGAAGTGTTATTTAATAGTATTTCCTTTACATTAAATTTATATTACTATTAGACTCTTTTGTAATTTCATAAGTATAACGCTCCTTCATTGAAAACATATTTCTCAGTTGATGTTTCATTTTTCTTACATTTTAATGATGCAGCAATATATTCATAGCCACAATCAGAGTTATGTCTGTGTCTACATTTGAATTAGATTGAGTTTACCTTAAAATATAAATATTTGCTTAGTTATTAGTTCTGAAATGCAGTGTCCTCTTCCTTGAATATTTGATTTTTGTAGGTGAGTTATTTAGATCTATCTTGGAAAATTCTTTAGTTGTCAACTGAAAGATGAGCTAGTATTGGCTTTTGGGAATGCTTAAATGTTGTCCCAACTTATTGTCCCCAATGCATGTATTCATAGGAATGACAAATTTGCATTTGTTTCAAAATGAAGAGATACAACTTTTCCTATATTAAGCTTACAGAGATGTGACTTCTTTTTTGTTAACCCTGTCACTCAAATTATAAAAGAAGAACCTTAGGAGTCTTTGAAATTTGCATAATAAGTAAATTTTTTCTTTAAGTTGCCCAGATTTGATAAATTTTTGAGTCATTAAAAATGGAAATAAACAGGCAATCTTTAGAACATCTATAAAATGATATTCAAAATTTTCTTTACATTATTCTTGAGTTGCTATGTCCCACATATTTATGATAATAAATTATCCACATATATTTCAGTCTTTATTTTAAAATTTCATACCTATTATTCACAAAGAATTGAGTATCAATTTTGTTTGTTAAATTTTCCTAGCTCTCATTTCTGGGAGGAATCACTACTCTAGAAACAAAAGATTCTCTTCTATTGCTTTGTGAAAACTCTTTTGACTTCAAAATTCTGACAATCAAGGCTCCTCATAGCTCAGGCTTCCTAAATAAGTTATGGTCCTCCAGCCTGTCCTGCTTCAGCTGTGACCAGGTAGGGAGGCAGACCGGAGGTGAGAGAGGGCCAAAAGGAAGATGCTGGCACCCCTAACTCTGTTTCAGCCTCTGACATAAACTTTACTGTATCTTGTCAAGCTTTCTATGCTTTTCATGATGGTGGCAGGAAATCAGGCCATTCCTTGGAGTCTGTGTTTAGGACTTGGGACAATCAAATATTCTCCACTGCTCTCTACATCTTTCTAGATTAGGAAAAGCTTCATCACAAACAAGAGCTGCTCTGTGCTGCAGTGAAATCTGAAGGCAGCTCTGAGAATCTCAAATTCAAATATCATCCCCCAGCCTTGAGAAGACTTTGCTGGTCCGTTTATCTTTAAGAATTATTTGCTCCAGTCTTCTTCAGCTTGTTCAATAAAAGATTACTGAAATTCTTTAGCCACCAAAGAAATGCAAATAAAAACCAATATGACTAAAATGTAAAAGACTGACAATATCATGAGGCCAGTGATATGAAGCAACTGGAACTTCTATACATTCTTGATCCTTTTTTTTAAAAAAAAATGTTTTCCACTTGAATATGTGTATGTATCTACTTTTTGATTCACCTTAATTCAGAATAAAATCATTCCAATTTTTTGGTCTTAATTATTTAGTGATATTACATCCTTTCCCATGTACTTACAGTTATATTTATGGTTCATTAAGTAAAAATCAGAATGTACTTACTGATAAGTAATGAAAGTAGAACCCATTAGTGTCTGGTATATTTCTAATAGGTGAAATCCTCCATCTTTAAGCATAAGTTTCTAGGAACTTGATTTTTAAAGGTAATAGAAAATTTTATTTTATATTTGTGATTATCCCTCTTTGTCTGGCAAAGCAAATTTGTCAGCTTCATTTTCCCTAAGCTCTTTCCAGGTATACCATTTTAGAAACTCAAGCATGATCCCTTAGCTTTTTCTGTCCATTTGTCTCAAGAGGTCTGGTCTCTAGGTCAACAGAGAGAAATATGCAGGGATATGGAAGATCTCTTGGGTCTTTTCAGCTGGGTGACATGGACATATGTGGGTGCCATCTACACAAGTTTGTCATCACAAGATCAGAGTTCCTGAGTATGATGAAATGGAATTTAAAAAGTCAAACACACTGAGGTTATCTTTAATGCTGTTTGTATTTGTTTTTCATTTTCCTTCTAGATCTTGATGTCAGATATAGTCATATGATTTGTTTTTGCCAATGTCATAAGCAGAAGCGAGATTACATTATTATCTCTTGTGGAAAGCTTTAAGAGTCAGTGTGTAATTCACCATGCTCTCTCTTTCCACTTGCCATGGTGATCAGTAACATTCCAAATAGAGGCTCTTTTGTCAGCCTGGTTCCCAGCATGAAGGCATTGCTGAACATAGCCCCTAGTTGACCCATGATGGACTTGTAGCATGAACAATAAATTAAACCTTTGATGTTTTAGGCCACTGAGTATTCTTTGTTTTTGTTACTGCAGCATAACCTAGCTCATCTTGAGCTTTTCAGATGGGTTAAATAATTGGTCCTTGAAACACCAATTTTATTAATATGCCCCAAACAATAGAGCTTCATACACCAGAGAACACAGTCATTGCCAGGAGACAAGTGGACCTGGAAAGGCACCTGATGATTCATAATCTTGGGGCACAGAGGGAAAAGCATCCTTCTTTGCCCTGCCATTCTTTGCCAAACTCCTGAGGCCAAGTGAAGCATGGTTCAGTGATTCACAGTATGAGTGAGGTCACAGAGAATCAATAAACCATTTTATTTCATATCGGAAGTCCAACAGTCTTTCCAGTTATCCATGGCTGATGGTTTTGAGGGTTTAGTGGAGTTTCCTGGTGAATCATAGTTGTAATTTGGACTTCTGACTATTTAGGTGCTTCCCACTGCTCATAATCAGGAGTGGATCTGACTCACTGCACAGGTAGTTGTTTAAGTAATACATGTAGATGCTATTATTATGTATACTTGTGGCCCTGGTCAGGCTTTTATAGGTCTTCAGCTGTTATTTGTTATTTTTAAGATTAAGAATCTAAATCTAGAGAAGTTAAGTGACCATGTCATAGCTATAAGTGGCAGAGTCTGTCAGAATCCAAGCCTCATGTCACAGTTACAGGACTCTTGACGCACACTAGATGGTGTGTTTGCTTGGAACCAGAACAGAAAGAGAGGGTGGGTCATTCTTTTTTTTAAATTGAAGTATCATTGATTTATAATAGTGCATAAACTTCAGGTATACAACATAGTGATTCAATATTCTTAGAGATTATATTCTTAAGCAATTACAAAATAATGGTTGTATATACCTATGCTGCACAATATATCCTTGTTTATTTTAAACATAGTAATTTGTACCTCTTTATTCCCTACTCTCTCCCAATTGGTAACCACTAGTTTGTTTTCTATATCTGTGAGTCTATTTTGTTATATGCATTACTTTACATTATCTTTTAGATTCCACACCTAAGTGGTAGTGGTTTAATCGCTAAGTCATGTCCAATTCTTGCAATCCCAGGGACTGTAGCCTGCCAGGCTCCTCTGTCCATGGGATTTCCCAGGCAAGAATACTGGAGTGGGTTGCCATTTACTTCTCCATTGGATCTTCCTCACCCAGGAATCAAACCTGGTCTCCTGCATTGCAGGCAGATTCTTTACCGACTGAGCTATGAGGGAAGTCCACACATAAATGATAATACAGAGTATTTATCTTTCTCTCTCTGGCTTATTTCACTAAGCATAATACCCTCTGGGTTCATTCATGTTGTTGCAAATGGTAGAATCTCATTCTTTTTTAATGGCCGGGTAATATTTCAATGTGGTGGTGTTGTTTAGTTGCTATGTCATGTCTGACTGTTTTGTGACCCCATGGACTGTAGCCCGCTAGGCTCCTCTGTCCATGGCATTTCCCAGGCAAGAATACTAGGGTGTGTTGCCATTTCCTCCTCCACAGGATCTTCCTGACCCATGGAACCCAGGGATGGAACCCACATATCCAGGCAGATTCTTACCACTAACCCACCTGGGAATCTTAATATTCCATTATATATATATATATACACACATATATATACACATACATATTTATATATATTGTGTGTGTGTGTGTAAATGTCTAACAGGCACATGAAAATATGCTTAATATTCCTAATCATCAGCCATTATGGAATACAGGATGGAATTTCCTAAAAAAAGAAAAAAAAACACAAAGATATGACCACCATGTGTATGTGTGCTCAGTTGCGTCCAACTCTTTGGGACTCCATGGACTGTAGCCTGCCAGTCTCCCCTGTCCATGGGATTTTTCAGGCAAGAATACTGGAGTGGGTTGTCATTTCCTCCCCAGAGAATCTTCCCGACCCGGTGATTGAAACTGTATCCCCCATGTCTCCTGCCTTAGGAGGCGAATTCTTTACCACTGAGCCACCTGGGAAGCCCTGGAAATGCCATATGATCCAGCACTCCCATGCCTGGGTATATATCTGAAACAAACAAACAAACAAAACTCTAGTTTGAAAAGGTACATGCACTTCAATGTTCATAGAAGCATTATTTACAATTTCCAAGATAAGGAAGCAAACCACATGTCCATCAACAGATGAATGGTTAAAGAAAATTTTTTTGTTATTAGTAGACAATTTGACGATAGCCATTGTGGCAGATGTGAAGTGACTGTGGTTTGATTTGGATTTCTCTGATGATCAGAAATGTTAAGCATTTTTTCATGTGCCTGTTAGATATCTACATATCTTCATTGGAAAAATGCCTATTCAGGTCTTCTGTCTATTTTTTAATTAGGTTGATTTTTTTAAAAATTTTTAAATTTGTGTATTTTTAAATTGAAGGACAATTGCTTTAGATAATTTTGTTGTTTTCTGTCAAACATCAACAAGAATCAGCAATAGGTATACATATGTCCCCTCCGTCTTGTACTTCCCTCCCATCTCCCTTCCTATTCCATTCCTCTAGATGATTACAGAGCCCCCCATTTGAGTTCCCTGAATCATACAGCAAATTCCCATTGGCTATCTATTTTACATGTGGTGTTTTAAGTTTTCATGTTACTCTATCCACACATTTCACCCTTTCCTTCCTCCCTTCCCACCATGTCCATAAGTCTGTTCTCTATGTTTGTTTCTCCATTGCTGCCCTGCAAATAAATTCATCAGTAACATTTTTTAGATTCCATATTTATGCATTAGCATATGATATTTGTCTTTCTCCTTCTGACTTACTTCACTCTGTATAACAGGCTTCTAGGTTTGTCCACTTCATTAGAACTGACTCAAATATGTTCCTTTCCATGGCTGGGTATATTCTACTTCGTATATCTACCACAGCTTATTTATCCATTCATCTGTTGATTGACATCTAGATTGCTTCCACATTCTAGCTATTGTAAATAGTGTTTCAATGAACATTGGGGTACATGTGTCCTTTTCAATTTTGGTTTAATCAGGGTATATGCCTACTAGTGGGATTGGGGGTCATATGGTGGTTTTATTCCTAGTCTTTTAAGGAATATTCATAAAATCTTCCATAGTGGCTGTACCAATTTACATTCCCACCAGCAACACAAGAGGGCTCCCCTTTCTCCACACTCTCTTGAGCATTTCCTGTTTGTAGACTTTTTGATGATGGCCATTCTGACTGGTGTGAGGTGATATATCTCATTGTAGTTTTGATTTTCATTTCTCTAATAATGAACAATGTTGACTATCTTTTCATGTGTTTGTTAACCATCTGTATGTCTTCTTTGGAGTAATGTCTGTTTAGGTCTTTTCCCCACTTTTTGATTAAGTTGTTTTTCTGGTATTGAGTTGCGTGAACTGCTTATATATTTGGAAATTAATTATTTGTCTGTTGTTTCCTTTGCTTTACTTTCTCCGATTCTGAGGGTTGTCTTTTCACCTTGTTTGTAGTTTTGTATTTTTTTTGTTCTAGTTCTGCGAAAAATGCCATTGGTAATTTTATAGGGACTGCACTGAATCTTGGAGAAGGCAATGGCACCCCACTCCAGTATTCTTGGCTGGAAAAATCCCATGGACGGAGGAGCCTGGTGGGCTGCCATCTATGGGGCCACGCAGAGTCAGAGACAACTGAAGTGACTTAGCAACAGCAGCAGCAGCAGCAACATTGAATCTTCAGATTGCATTTGCTAGTATAGCCATTTTCACGATATTGATTCCTCCTACTCAGGAACATGGAATATCTCTCCATCTGCTTATGTCATCTTTAATTTCTTTCATCAGTGTCTTATAATTTTCCATATACAGTTCTTTTTTCTCCTTTGGTAAGTTTATTCCTAGATATTTAATTCTTTTTGTTGCAATGGTGAATGTGATTGATTCCTTAATTTCTCTTTCTGATTTTTCACTGTTAGTATATGAGCTTCCCTGATAGCTCAGCTGGTAAAGAATCCACCTTCAGTGCAGGAGATCCTGGTCTGATCCCTGGGTTGGGAAGATCCCCTGGAAAAGGGAAAGGCCACCCACTCCTGTATTCCAGCCTAGAGAGTTCCATGGACTGTATACTCCGTAGGTCACAAAGAGTCATACACAAGTGAGTGAACTGGATTGATTCCTTAATTTCTCTTTCTGATTTTTCATTGTCAGTATATAGGGATGCAAGTGTATATAAGAATGCAAGTGTATTTGTAAGTACTGCCCTTGTATCCTGTTGCTTTGCTAAATTCACTGTTTAGCTCTAGTAAATTTCTGATAGGTTTTTTTGGGGGGTGGGTGGGGGTGTTCTATGTATAGTATCATGTCATCTGCAAACAGTGAGAGTTCTACTTCTTTTATGGTCTGGATTCCTTTTATTCCTTTTTCTTCTCTAATTGTCATAGCTAGGTCTTCCAAAACTATGTTGAATAATAGTGCTGAAACTGGACACTTTTGTTCCTGATCTTAGAGGGAATGCTTTCTGTTTTTGACCATTGAGAATAATATTTGCTCTGAATTTGCCACATATGGCCTTTATTACGTTGAGGTAGGTTCCTTCTATGCTCATTTTTTGAAGTGTTTTAACCATAAATAGATGCTGAATTTTGTCAAAGGCTTTTTCTGCATCTATTGAGATGATCATATGATTTTAATCCTTCAATTTGTTAATATGGTGTGTCGCATTGATTGATTTGCATATATTGAAGAATCCTTGCATCCCTGGAATAAAGCCAGTTTGATCATGGTGTCTGAACTTTTTAATGTGTTGTTGAATTCTGTTTGCTAGAATTTTGTTGAGAATTTTTGCATCTATTTTCCATCAGTGATATTGGCCTATAATTTTCTTTTTTGTGTGTTGTCTTTGCCTGGTTTTGGTATCAGGGTGATTGTGGCCTCATAGAATAAGTCTGGAAGTGTTCATTCCTCTGCAATTTTTGGAAAGGTTTTCATAAAAATAGTCATTAGCACTTCTCTAAATGTTTGATATAGAATTCCCCTGTGAAGCCATTTGGCCCTGGGTTTTGTTTTTTGGGAGATTTTTATCACAGTTTCGATTTCGGTGTTTGTAATTGGCTTGTTCATAATTTCTATTTCTTCCAGGTTCAGTCTTGGGAGGTTAAACTTACCTAAGAATCTGTCCATTTCCTCTAGGTTGTCCATTTTAGATGCTCATATATAGATGCTTATAACATTCTTTTATTATCCTTTGTATTTCTGTGTTATCTGTTGTAACTTCTTCATTTTCATTTCTACTTGTGTTGATTTGATTGTTCTCCCTTTTTTGTCTTGATGAGTTTGGCTAGTGGTTTGTCAATTTTGTTTATCTTCTCAACCAGATTTTAATTTTGTTAATCTTTGCTATTGTTTCCTTCACTGCTTTTTCATTTATTACTGCTCTGATCTTTCCTTCTACTGACTTAGGGGATTTTTTGTTCTCCTTTTTCCAGCTGCTTTAGATATAGAGTTAGGTTATCCAATCGATGCTTTTCTTGTTTCTTGGGGTAGGGTTGTATTGATATAAACTTGCCTCTTGTCACTGCTTTTGGTGAAATCCATAGATTTTGGGTCATTGTGTTTTCATTGTCATTTGTTTCTAGGAATCTTTTTATTTCCCTTCTTATTTCTTCAGTAACCACTTCATTATTTAGTAATGCATTGTCTAATCTCCATGAGTTTGTGTTTTTTGCAGTTTTTTCCTCTTGTTGATATCTAGTCTCATAGCATTGTGATTTGAGAAGATGCTTGATACAGTTTCAATTTTTTGAATTTATTGAGTCTTGACTTGTGGCCCAAGATATGGTCTATCCTGGAGAACATTTCATGGGCACTTGAGAAGAGAGTGTATTCTTCTGCATTTGGATGGAAAGTCCTGATAATTTCAGCTAAGTCCATTTGGTCTAATGTTTCATTTAAGGTTTGTGTTTCCTTATTGGTTCTCTTTTGATGATCTGTCCATTGGTGTAAGTGGTGTGTTAAGGTCCCCTACTATTATTGTGTTATTGTCGATTTTCCCTCTTATGCCTGTTAGTGATTGCCTTATGTAATGAGGTGCCTCTATGTTGGGTGCATAAATATTTACAATTGTTATGTCACCTTCTTGGACTGATTCCTTGATCATTATGTACTGTCCTTCTTTATCTCTTATAATATTTTTTATTTTAAGTCTGTTTTGTCTGAAATAAGGGTTGCCACTCTGGGTTTCTGTTGATTTCCATTTGAAAGGAATATCTTTCCATCCTTTTACTTTCAGTCTGTATGTGTCTCTAGGTATGAAGTGGGTACCTTTGAGACAACATATAGATGGGTCTTGTTTTTGTATCCATTTAGTCAATCTATATATTTTGTTGGTGCATTTGATCCATTTACATTTAAAGTAATATTGATAGATATGTGCCTATTGACATTTTTAAAATTGTGTTTGGTTTTGTAAGTCTTGCCTTTCTCTTTTGTTTAGTGGCTATGTAAGTCCCTTTAGTATTTGTTATAAGGATTATTTCATGAAGCAAAATTCTCTTAACTTTTGCTTGTCTGTAAAGCTTTTGATTTCTCCATCAATCTTGAATGAGATCTTTGGTGGGTATAGTAATCTTGGTTGTAGATTTTTTTCTTTCAGTACTTTAAATATATCCTGCCATTCCCTTCTGGCCTGCAGAATTTCTGCTCAAAGATCCACTGTCAATTGTATGGGTTTTCCCTTGTATGTTGCTTGTTACTTTTTCCTGACTTCTTTTTTTAAATATTCTTTCTTGGAGTTTAATCTGTTAGCTTGATTAATATGTGTCTTTATGTATTTCTTCTTGGATTTCTCCTGTAAGAGGGTCTCTGCACTTCTTGGACTTGATTGACTATTTCCTTTCCCATGTTGGGGAAGTTTTCCACTATAATTTCTTCAAAAATTTTCTCAGTGCCTTTCCTTTTTTCTTATTCCTCTGGGACCCCTATAACCAGAATGTTTGGGGCATTTAATATTGTTTCAAATGTTTCTGAGGCTATCCTCAACTTTTTTCATTCTTTTTCCTTTATTCTGCTCTTCAACAGTTATTTCCACCATTCTATATTCCAGATCACTTATCTGTTCTTCTGCCTCAGTTATTCTGCAATTGGTTCTTTCTAGAGTATTTTTAATTTCAGTAATTGTGTTATTTGTCTTTGTTTGCTTGTTCTTTATTTCTTCTGTTTCCTTGGTAATTGTATTAACTGTGTTAATTGTTTCTTGCATCTTCTCCATTCTAGTTTCTAGTCTTCAGAACATCTTTACTATCTATCATTATTCTGAATTCCCTTTCAGGTAGATTGCTTATTTCCTCTTTGTTTATTTGATTTTGTGAGTTTCTAAGGTGTTCTATCATCTTTTGTGCTGTGTTTCTCTGTCT
Source organism: Odocoileus virginianus (assembly GCF_023699985.2). Lineage (NCBI taxonomy): Eukaryota > Metazoa > Chordata > Mammalia > Artiodactyla > Cervidae > Odocoileus > Odocoileus virginianus. Next base: position 45,174,445 of record NC_069682.1, read on the forward strand.
TTTCATTTTTTTTCCCCTAACTTGCTCCACTTGAGGTCTCCTTTTGCAGGCTTTAGGGTTATATTCCTTCTTCCTTTTGGCTTTTGCCCTTGGAGGGAATGGTTGGTTGAGTGGTTTGTATTGACTTCTTGTTAGGGGTGATTTGCGCCTGTGTTCTAGTGTGAGGGGGTGAATTTTTTTCCCTTTGATGGGCAGGGCTGTGTGAGGTGGTATATTTTGGGGTGTTTGTGGGACTCCTGTCTGTTGATGATTGTTTTTGTGTTTTTTTCTTGCTTGTTGTTTGGGTAAAGTTTCCTGAAGTGGATACTGTCAACAGTTGGGTGATACTAGGCTTTGTGTACAGGTGTCAAAGTTCTCAGTAATCAATATGACCTGGGGTTAAGAGTTCTCTGGCAGTCTGGGATCTTGGACTCAATGCTCGCCTCTCACTGACCAGGTGTGATCCTTGGTCAGGGAATTGGGGCTCCATAAGTTGCTTGCTAAGGGATTAAAAGAGGTTAAAGTAAACACACCAAAGCAAAAAGCAAAACATGACATGAAATAAAAGATGAACTCAGACAGATGGTAAATACAAGATCAAGCAGGTAATTACAGAAATAATGGGACATATACATACACTTCCATACACACAGTTATAACCAAAGTATTATAAAGAAAATAATACAGGAAATTGTGTTCGTGAACAAGGGAAACCAAAAGTGATATCAACCAATTAAATGCAGAGCTAACTAATGCTCAGTCTGGATAACTGAACCTGAGCAGAGTGCCAGTTGAGGAATATAGCAAAGAGAGCACAACAATTAAACTTGCATGGGGAAAAAAAGAAAGAGTGAAGAAAAAAGGGAGAAGAAAAAGAAAAAGAAAAGAGGAGAAGGGAGAGAAAAGAGAAAAGGAATGGGTGAAAGAGAAGGTTAAAAACGTAGAAAAGAGAAATGAGGAAAGCAAAGATAAGTAGTTATATGAGAAAAAGATTTATATATATTCAGGGGTAGTTACAGTTGGTAAAGAACTATAAGAAAAGCAGTCAAATATGTTAAAAACAAAATAAAAAAATCACCAAAAAAAGGGAGAAAAATCTTAAAAATTTTTTTTTTAGCAAGAAAAACAAAGAAGAAAACTTCACTGCACAGCAAATGGCTAATGTGAAGGTAAAAATATGTAGGGAGGAATAAACAGTGTGACTTAAAAGAGAAGGAAAAGAACAATTCTCAAGTTCATAGTTCTTCTTGGATGTGGCGTCTGCCCCTGTGGATGGGGTTGGATTGGTTTCCTGTGATGTTTTCCTGGTTGGAGGAGCTTGTGCCTGTGTTCTGGTTGATGGAACTGAATCTCGTCTCTCTGAAGGGCAGCACAGTGTCCCGTAGTAGGTTTCGTGGTTTCCATGGGTTCAGTGTATATTTGGGCAGTTCTTCTGGCTTTGGCAGTGTTAGACACATATAATTTCTACAGCCATGTCAAAGTAGCCCTCTCAGCATATCTTCACAGCCACCAGCCCCCTACTTGTCCCTTGAATCTTTGCTAGTGCTTCTGTCCCCCGGTCTTGCCTTGCATTGAAGGGGGAATCTTGCTAGGTAGGGGCTTGTGTGGATCTCTCCTCAGCTCGCTGACCCTGGCCTCTGCAACATGGAGACGTGCGGGCTTCCCTCGACCCCCTGAGCTCACCTCTGTGTTGTGGGGCTCGTGTGCACTTGTTTCTCCTCACCCAGGCCTGCCCTCTGTCACAGGGCTTGTGTTTTTCCAGGTCGTGGGCCTGCCCTTTGTGCTGCACAGTTTGTGTGCACTGCAGGGGTTTATGCATGCCTCTCTCTTGGTCCCCCAGGCCTGCCCTCTGCATTGTGAGGTTTGCGTGGGCTGCAGAGGTTTGTAGGCTGGGCCTCTCTTGGCCCCCCAGGCCCACCCTCTGTGCCATGGGGCTTCTGTGGGCTTCTCTCAGTTCCCTGAGCCTGCCATCTGGTCAGGGCTACCGTCTGTGAGCTGTTTCTGGGCTGAGAAGTGCAGCTTTCTCTGCTTTCTGCCCTCTTAGTCCCTGCTTTGCCTGGCTTTCTGAGATTCTGCAGCTCCCCCTCGGGCCTACCTGTAAGGGAGCTTCCCAGTGCACGGGAACTGTTCCACCCGCACAACTCTCTCCCTCTCTCGGGACACAAGCTCCTGTCCAGAAGTTCTCCATGTCTCCCCATTTTATGTCTCCATCCTCTCTCCTACCTCATTTCAGGGAGGTTAGCCTGCCTCCCCTGGAGGCCTGGCTTCTTATGCTGTCTCCTAGAGTTTGCTTTGTAGGAGTTGTTCCATATCTTGATGAGTTTTGACGTATTTGTGGGGAGGCTGGTGATCTCCCCATCTTACTCTTCCACCATCTTCTTCCTCTCCGTTTGTTTACTTGATACAGCTTTATGTAAGTGGTTTTTATATTTTGGACATTAACCTTTATTGGTCATATAAATGGCAAATATTTCTTCCCATTCAGTAGGTTATCTTTTTGTTTGTCCATGGTTCTCTTTGAGGGGCTTCCCAGGTGGCTCAGTAGTAAAGAATCCGCCTGCCAATGCAGGAGATGGCAGGAGACACGGGTTTGATTCCTGGGTCAGGAAGATCCCCTGGAGGATGAAAGGGCAACCCATTCCAGTATTCTTGCCTGGGAAATCCCTTGGACAGAGGAGTCTGGTGGACTATAGTACATGAGGTTGCAAAGAATCAGACACAACTGAGCAACTCAGTACATGTGGCTTTCTTTGATGTATAGAAGGTGTTCAGTTTTAATTAGGTCCCATTTGTTTATTTTTGCTTTTGTTTCTTTTACTTTAGGGGACAGATCCAAAAAAATTCTGCTTTGATTTGTGTCAAAGATTTTTCTGTCTCTGTTCTCTCCTACGAGTTTCAGACATTACTTTTATTTCTTTAATCCATTTTGAGCTTATTTTAGTTTATCATGCAAGAAAATGTTCTAATTTCATTCTCTTACATATAGGCATCCAGTTCTTCTATCTCTACTTATTTATGCAACTGTTTTTTCTTCAGTATATATTCTTGTATCCTTTATTATAGATTAATTGAGTAAGTGGGTCTATTTCTCAGCTCTATATTCTCTTTGATTAATATATGTGTCTGTTTTTGTGCCAACACCCTGCTGTTTTGATTATTGTTACCTCACAATAAAATCAGGAAGCATGATACCTCACCTATGTTATTTTTCCTCAAAATTATTTTCATAATTCAAGGTTTTTTGTGGTTCCATATAAATTTTAGGATTATTTATTCAAGTTTGATAAAAATTTCCTGAGTATTTTGATAGAGATTGCAGTAAATTTGTAGATTACTTTGAATACAATGGACATTTAAAAAATATTAATTCTTCCAATTGAAGAGCATGATATCTTTCCATTTATTTGTACCAGCTTCAACTTCCTTCATCAATGTTTGAAACTTTTTAGAGTATAGAAGTTTTTCTACATCCTTAGTTAAGTTTATTCCTAGGTATTTTATTCTTTTTGATGTGATTTTAAAACAAGATTATTTTCCTGCTTTCCCTTTCTTATACTTCATTCAGTTCAGTTCAGTTTAGCCTTTTAGTCGAGTCTGACTCTCTGTGACCCCATGGACTGCGTGGCATGCCAGGCCTCCCTGTTGATCACGAGCTCCCAGAGTTTACCCAAACTCATGTCCATTGAGTAGGTGATGCCATCCAACCATCTCATCCTCTGTCGTTCCCTTCTCCTCCTGCCCTCTATCTTTCCCAGCATCAGGGTCTTTTCAAATGAGTCAGCTCTTTGCATCAGGTGACCAAAGTATTGGAGTTTCAGCTTCAACATCAGTCCTTCCAAGGAACACTCAGGACTGATCTCCCTTAGGATGGACTGGTTGGATCGCCTTGCAGTCCAAGGGACTCTCAAGAGTCTTCTCCAACACCACAGTTCAAAAGCATCAATTCTTCAGTGCTCAGCTTTCTTCATAGTCCAACTCTCACATCCATACATGACTACTGGAAAAACCATAGCCTTGACTAGTCGGACCTTTGTTGGCAAAGTAGTATCTCTGCTTTTAAATATGCTGTCTAGGTTGACCATAACTTTCCTGTCAAGGATCAAGCATCTTTTAATTTCATGGCTGCAGTCACAATCTGCAGTGATTTTGGAGCCCCCAAAAATAAAGTCACCCACTGTTTCCACTGTTTCCCTCTCTACTTGCCATGAAGTGATGGGATCGGATGCCATGATCTTAGCTTCATGAATGTTGAGCATTAAGCCAGATTTTTCACTCTCCTCTTTCACTTTCATCAAGAGGCTCTTTAGTTCTTCTTCACTTTCTGCCATAAGGGTGGTGTCATCTGCATATCTGAGGTTACTGATATTTCTCCTGGCAATCTTGATTCCAGTTTGTGCTTCCTCTAGCCCAGTGTTTCTCATGATGTACTCTGCATATAAGTTAAATAAGCCAGGTGACAATATACAGCCTTAACGCACTTTTCCTTAACAACTTTTCCAGTCTGTTGTTCCATATCCGGTTCTAACTGTTGCTTCCTGACCTGCATACGGATTTCTCAAGAGGCAGGTCGGGTGGTCTGGTATTCTTTCAGAATTTTCCACAGTTTATTGTGATCCACAGAGTCAAAGGCTTTGGCATAGTCAATAAAGCAGAAATAGATGTTTTTCTGGAACTCTCTTGCTTTCTCGATGACCCAGCAGATGTTGGCAGTTTGATCTCTGGTCCCCCTTGTCTTTTCTAAAACCAACTTGAACATCTGGAAGTTCATGGTTCACGTATTGCTGAAGCCTGACTTGGAGAATTTTGAGCATTACTTTACTAGCGTGTGAGATGAGTGCAATTGTGCGGTAGTCTGAGCATTCTTTGGCATTGCCTTTCTTTGGGATTGGATTGAAAACTGACCTTTTCCAGTCCTGTGGCCACTGCTGAGTTTTCCAAATTTGCTGGCATATTGAGTGCAACACTTTCACAGCATCATCTTTTAGGATTTGAAATATCTCAATTGGAATTCTATCACCTCCACTAGCTTTGTTCCTAGTGATGCTTCCTAAAGCCCACTTGACTTCATAACTAGTGTATAAAAAGGCAGTAGCTTCCCATACATTAATCTTTCTCATCCTGCAACTTTACTGAATTAATTTATTAATTGTAATGATTTTAGGGTAGAGAATATGGGTTTTCTATATTTAGTATCATGTCATCTGCAACCAGTTAGTTTTGCTTCTTCCCTTCCAATCTGGATGCCCTTTTTTTTTAACTCAACTTACTGCTGTGGCTAGGATTTCTGACTCCATGTTAAATAGAAGTGGTGACACCAGGCATTCTTGTCTTCCCGATTTTAGAGAAAAGGCTTTCAGCTTTTCACCATTGAGTATGGTGTTACCTATGGGTTTGTCATAGATGGTTTTTATTATGTTGAGCTGTGTTCCCCCTATACCAACTTTGATAAGATTTTTTTCATGAATGAATGTTGAATTTCATCAAATGCTTTTCTGCAGCTATTGAGATCATCATATTATTTTTGTGTTTTTCTTTCTTTATTTATTTATTGTGGTGTATCACATTGATTGACTTGCAGATTTTGAACTAAACTTTTATTCCTGGAATAAATTGGTCTTAATCATGGTGTATGAAAAAGTGAATGTGTTAGTTTCTCAGTTGTGTTCCACTCTTTGCAAACACATGGACTTTATCCTACCCTATGCCCATGAGATTTTTGAGGCAACAATACTGGAGTGGGTTGCAATTTCCTTCTCCAGGGGATTTTCCTAACCCAGAGATCGAACCCATGTCTTCTGCATTGCAGGCAGTTTCTTTACTCCCTGAGCCACTAGGGAAACCGTGGTGTACCATGGTGTGTGATGCTTTGTATATACTGTTGAAAATTGTTTGCTAATATTTTATTGAGGACTTTTACATCTGTTTTCTTTAGAGATATTGGCTTGTAATTGTCTTTTTTATAGTATCTTTGTCTGATTTTGGTATTGAGGCAATTTTAGCCTGATAGAATGACTTTTTGATTGTCCTATCCACTTCAAAATTTTGGAATAATTTGAGAAGAGTAGGTATTATTTCTTCTTATACTTAGTACAGTTGACCTGTGAAGCCATTTGGAACTGGACTTTTTATTTCTGGGAGCTTTTTGAATTATAAATTTTATTTAACTACTACCAATAGGTGTGGTACAGTTCAGTTCAGTGCAGTTGAGTTACTCATTCATTCATGTCTCCTTTGTGGCCCTATGGACTGCAGCATGCCAGGATTCCCAGTCCATCATCAACTTCTGGAACTTGCTCAAACTCATGTTCATAGTCGGTGATGCCATCCAACCATATTATCCTCTGTCCTCCCCTTATCCTCCTACCTTCAGTCTTTTCCAGCATCAAGGTCTTTTCCAATAAGTCACTTCTTCGCATCAGGTAGCCAAAATATTGGAGCTTTGGAGCTTCAGCTTCAGCATCAGTCCTTCCAATGAATATTCAGGACTGATTCCCTTTAGGATTGACTGACTTGATCTCCTTGCAGTCCAAGGGATTCTCAAGATCCCTGTGTCATTCTCCAATGACACAGTTCAATAGCATCAATTCTTCTGCACTCAGCTTTCTTTATGGTCCAACTCTCACATCCATACATGATTACTGGAAAAACCATAGATTTGACTATCTATTTGACCATTGTCAGAAATGTCTTTGCTTTTTAACATGCTATCTGGGTTAGTCATAGCTTTTCTTCCAAGGAGCAAGTGTCTTTTAATTTCGTGGCTGCAGTCACCATCTGCAGTGATTTTGAAGTCCAAGAAAATAAAGTCTGTCACCATTCCAATGTTTCCCTAACTATTTGCAATGAAGTGATGGGACCAGATGTAATGATCTTAGTTTTTTGAATGCTGAGTTTTAAGCTAACCTTTTTCACTCTCTTCTTTCACTTTCAACAAGAGGCTGTTTAGTTTCTCTTCACTTTCTGCTATAAGGGTGGTGTCATCTGCATATCTGAGGTTATAGACTGTCTATTTCTTCCTGATTCAATCTTGGAAGGTTGTTTGTTACTAGAAATTCGTCCATTTCTTCTAGGTTGTCCAATTTGTTGACATATAATGGTTCATAGTATTCTTTCATAATTTTTTTTGTATCCCTGTGATAGTGGTTGTTATTTCTCTTTCATTTCTTATTATGCTTCTTTGCTTGACCATGGCTAAAGGTTTATCAACTTGCTTATGTTTTAAAAAAACAGCTCTTTTTTCATTGATTTTTCCTAGTATTTTATGGATCTCTAATTTATTTTCTCTTTGACCTTTATTTTTTCCTTCCTTCTGCTGACTCTAGTTTTTTTTTTTTTCTAGTTTCCTTAGATGGCAGGTTAGTTTTTTTATTTGATGTTTTTCTTGATTTTTGAGAAAGGCTTGTATGACTAAAACTATCCCTCTTAGAAACTCTTTTGCTGCATCCCACAGAGTTTGGAAAGCTTTGTTTCCATTTTCATTTGTCTGGAGATATTTTCTGATTTCTTCATTGGTTTTTGAGTAGTGCATTATTTAGTCTCCATGTATTTGTGGTTTTCCCATTTTCTTTCTTGTCATTTATTACTAGTTTCATACCATTGTTGTCAGAAAAAAAATTGTTGATATAGTTTCTATCCTCTAAATTTGTCAAAATTTGTTTTGTGGCCTAGCATGTGATCTATCCTGGAGAATGCCCATGTGTACTTAAAAAGAATATGAATTTTGCTGTTTTTTGATGAATGCCCTGTCAGTCTCTATGAAATCCAACTGATCTAATGTGTCATTTAAGAGCACTGCTTCCTTGTTGATTTTATTGTCTGGATGATTTGCTCATTGACGTAAGTGGAGTGTTAAAGTCCTCTACTATTTTTGTGTTGTTGTCAGTTTCTCTCTTTAAGCTTGTTAATATTTATCTTATATATTTATCTGCTTCTATATTAGGTACATATGTGTTAAGGAGTGTAATATCTTTTCATATATTTATCCTTTTATCAGTATATAATGCCCTTCATTGTCTTATGTTATATACTTTGTTTTAAAGTGTATTTTGTCTGATATGTGTGTTGCTAGCCCCACTTTCTCATTATTTTTGTTTCCATGAAATATCTTTTTTCCATCATGTCTCTTTCAGTCTGTGCATATGTTTAGCTCTGAAGTTTTAGTCTCCTATAGGTAACATATAGATGGGCCCTGTTATTTTTTAAAACTTTTTTGTTTGCACTGGGTCTTATTCGCAGGGGACACAGGATCTTTAGTTGTGGCATGTTAACTCTTAGTTTCAGCATATGGGATCCTATTCCCTGATGAGGGGTCAAACCTGGGCCCAGCATTGGGAACTGAGTGTCTTAGCCATTGGTCTACTAGGAAATTACTGCATCTTGCTTTTTTGTCCAATCAGTCATCCTATGTCATTTGATTGGGGCATTTAATTTATTGACATCAACTGTGATTATTCATAGATATGTATTTATTACCATTTTGTTATTTCTTTCCTGGTTGTTTGTGGTTCTCTGTTCTTTGAATCTTCTTTTAGTTTCTTCCCTTTGGTTTGATGTTTTCCTTTAATGATATGCTTCTGTTCTTTTCTCTATACTTTTTGTGTATATATTGTAGATTTTTGATTTGTGGTTGCCATAGAGTTCATATATGCTGACCTCTAATTACATCTACTTATTTTAAATAGGTAGTCATTTAAGTTCAAACATATTGCAGTTTTATTTGATTTTATGATTTTTGGTCTTAAAATCTTTGTATTAGCTTATTTAGGAGGTTGATACTCAGCTTTTACTACATATCGGCCCTTAACGGTGGGAATTTTCCTTTCCTACACATACTTCCTTTTTGTTATAGTCTTTTTTTTTCCACTTAGAGAAGACTGTTTAACATTTGGGGGTATAGATTTAATATTGATGAGCACACTTTGTTTTTGCTCTCTCAGTTTTTCTTTATCTCTACTTCAGTTGTGTATGATAATCTTGCTGGTACAGTATCCCAGGTTGTAGGTTTTTCCCTTTCAGAACTTTGAATATATGATGCCACTTCCATTTGGCCTGCAAAATTGCAGAAAAATCAGGATAGCCTTATGTGGGCTACCTTGTATATGATTCTTTTTCTCTTTCTGCCTTTATCTTCTTTTTTTTTCTTCCTGTAGTTGTTTCTTGGGTTATATTGTGTTGTTTTGCTTTTGTAAAAAAAGAAAAAAAACTTTTTACTTTGAAATGTGGTATAGTTGATTAACAGTGCTGTGATAGTCTCAGATGGTCAGATGGTGATTGCAGACATGAAATTAAAAGACGCTTACTCTTTGGAAGGAAAGTTATGATCAACCTAGATAGCATATTAAAAAGCAGAGACATTACTTTGCCAACAAAGGTCCACCTAGTCAAGTTTATGGTTTTTCCAGTGGTCATGTATGGATGTGAGAGTTGGACTATAAAGAAAGCTGAGTGCCGAAAAGTTGATGCTTTTGAAATGTGGTGTTGGAGAAGACTCCTAAGAGTCTCTTGGACTGTAAGGCGATCCAACCAGTCCATCCTAAAGGAGATCAGTTCTGGGTGTTCATTGGAAGGACTGATGCTGAAGCTAAAACACCAGTACTTTGGCCATCTCATGTGAAAAGTTGACTCATTGGAAAAGACCCTCATGCTGGGAGGGATTGGGGTCAGGAGGAGAAGGGGACGACAGAAGATGAGATGGCTGGATGGCATCACTGACTCAATGGACGTGAGTTTGAGTAAACTCCAGGAGTTGGTGATGGACAGGGAGGCCTGGCGTGCTGCGATTCATGGGGTCGCAAACAGTCAGACATGAGTGAGCGACTGAACTTAACTGAATTGATAGTCTCAGGTGAACAGTAAGGGGATGCAGCCATAGCTATACATGTATCCATTCTCCCCCAAACTTCCCTCCTATCCAGGCTCCCACATAACACTGAGCAGAGTTCCATATGCTATACAGTAGGTCCTTGTTGGTTATCCACTGAAAATACAGCAGTATGTACATGTCCACCCCAACCTCCCTTACTATCCCTTCCTCCTATCCTTCCTCCCAGCAACCATAAGTTCATTTCCTAAGTCTGTGAATCTTTCTGTTTTGTAAGTAAGTTCATTTGTATCATTTCTTTGTAGATTGCACATATAAAGGATGTCATATGATATTTCTCCTTCTGTTTATGACTTACTTCACTCAGTATCACAAGCTCTAGGTCCATCCATGTTGCTACAAATTGCATTATTTCATTCTTTTTGTATGGCTGGGTAATATGCCATCATATATATGTACCACATCTTCTTTATCCATTGCTCTGTCAATGGATATTTACGTTGCTTCCATGTCTTGGCTATTGTAAACAGTGATGTAATGAACATAGGGATACATAATATCTTTTGGATCATGTTTTTCTCTGGATGTATGTCCAGAAGTGGGATTGCAGGGTCATATGGTAGCTCTGTTTTTAGAAACTTCGTGCTGTTCTCAATAGTAGCTATATTATTTTATATTCCCACCAATAGTGTAAAATTTCCTCTAACTTTTTCCATTTTAATTATGATATATCTTGGCTTGAATCTCTTTGGGTTCATCTTATTTGGTACTCTCTGTGCTTCCTGTGCCTGGATATGTTTTTCATTCTTTAGATTTGGGAATTTTTCATCCACAATTTAATCAAATACAGTTTTGACCTCTTTCTCTCTCTCTCTCCTCCTTTTTTTGCTAACTTTATAATGCAAATATTGTTTTGCTAAATTTTGCCATAGAAGTCCCCTAAATTATTTTTATTTTTTTAATTGTTTTTCTTTGCACTGTTATTGGGTGATTTCATCATTCTATTTTCTAGATCACTAAAGGATTCTTCTGTATAACTTAGGCTGACATTAATTTCTTCTAGTGTATTTTAAAAATTTTATTGTATTCTTCAGTTCTGAGTCATTCTTTTTATATATCCTATTTCCTTGTTAAAATTCTTACTCCCAGAGTCCACAAGTCTGTTCTTGTGGACTCTGGGAGAAGGCGAGGGTGGGATGTTTCAAGAGAACAGCATTGAAACATGTATATTATCTAGGGTGAAACAGATCACCAGCCCAGGTTGGGTGCATGAGACAAGTGCTCGGGCCTGGTGCACTGGGAAGACCCAGAGGGATCGGGTGGGGAGGGAGGTGGGAGGGGGGACCGGGATGGGGAATACATGTAAATCCATGGCTAATTCATTTCAATGTATGACAAAAACTACTGTAATGATGTAAAGTAATTAGCCTCCAACTAATAAAAATAAATGGAAAAAAAAATATAAGGTGGAAGGAAAAAAAAATTCTTACTGTATTTATCTATTGTCTTCCTTAACTTAAGTAGCATTCTTATTGGTAGTGTAGTGTTTGAGTTCTTTTTCTGGTAAGTTATTTATTTGTTTCATTAGTTGATTTATTAGGGGCTTTCTCTCTCTCTCTCTCTCTCTTTTTTTTCCCCCCATTGGAAGCAGATTCCTCTGTCTTCTCATTTTTCTTAACTTTGTCTCTATGAAGTTAGGTGAAACAGCTAGCTATTGCAGTCTCAAAAGGGTGTGCATGTGTGAAAACATCTTTATCCAGTCTGTGTGTGTCCAGTGACTTTGATGGGAGAGCTGGGTCTGAAATGAGGATAAGTCAGTTCTTTCCCCAGGTTGTGCTAACAACTCTCACTTTGGTAGAAGATGGGATTGGAAATGGGTGGGGAGGAAGTGCTAGAGGTAGAGTCAGGTGCAAGCCAGGGCTTTCTCCTCTGCTCTGTAGTCAGTATCAGCCACTGGGGATGAGGATGAGTCCAAGTTGCTGGAGCAGAATCTCTGAGGTCCAGGTCTGGTTCCATCCCCTTTAAATGTGTACTATCCCCCAAGCCAGTACCAACATCCTGGCCCCAGGGGGAGCAGAGTGGGGGCAAAAGGTGCTGATGTGGCACTTAGTCTGAGTCTGGGTGTTGGCTGTGGTGGCTCCAGTTGCAGTCAGATTCCAAGACTGTTTCCTGGGTCTGCCTCCATAAGCCCAAGTAATGACTATTCCCACTGTGCTCAGATGTTGCTCCGGTACTGAGCTGCCTTTGTCCCTTTCAAATGAGCTTCCCCTTGGAAGTGGCAACCTTTGCCTCAAGGTGGAGCTGTTTCATGAAGCAAGTGAGGCTGGAGTGGGTACTTGATTGAGACTGGGACCTGTGCTGGAACAGTGGCAGAAAACCAGCCAGCATCCCATACAGTTTCAACCTGCCCTCTCTGCCCTGTTTTGGGAGTAGGCAAACATGTATGCACTCCTCCTGAGTTGAGTCTGGGCTTCCCACAACTTTCCTGTCAATTCCTTTGGCTGTTGAACCAGTCAAAAACTTGTCTTCCTGGTGATGGACTTCAGGGCTAGGGTGACCATATATGGCTCAAACTCGTCACTCCCCAGTAGGATTTTCACCCATGTAATCTCCCTCCTCTTCTGAGTCCCCTCCCAGAGGCACAGGTCCCAACCTTCCTACCTAATTTTGTGTGTATCTTTCTTGCAGCCTTGGTTGCCCATTAGGTTTCAGTGAAAGTTGTTCCACATGTAGATATGTTTTTGATATGTTCACTGGTGGGGGTGTGAGGTGAATTCCATCCACATCCTCTTACTCCACATCGTGATCCCTAGTGAAGGTGGGTCATTCTCGCTCTTGGTTTCTAAAACGCCTTCTGTAAGTGATCTCTGAATGGGCAATGAGGGCTATATTTACACTAGTGTCTGGTTGGAAACTTTAACTATGAGAAAGAAGCTAGATAGTTTGGGCTCTGAGGAGACAAGATAAAGAGAAAGCCATTGATCTGACATCTCAGACTTTGTCAGCTATTAAGGAAAAAAGAGCTATCTCAGCTGCTGCTGGTTATTACTGGGGAATCCATCCTGGAATGGAGAGCCAGATGAGGTCAGGAACTTCCCAATAGATTAAAAGCATGAGGTACTGCTGAAGCCTGGCTTGGAGAATTTTGAGCATTATTTTACTAGCCTGTGAGATGAATGCAATTGCACGGTAGTTTGAGCATTCTTTGGCATTGCCTTTCTTTGGTATTGGAATGAAAACTGACCTTTTCCAGTCCCATGGCCACTGCTGAGTTTTCTGAATTTGCAGTATATTGAGTGCAGCACTTTTACAGCGTCATCTTTTAGGATTTGAAAGAGCTCAACAGGAATTCCATCACCTCCACTGCCTTTGTTCATAGTGATGCTTTCTAAGACCCACTTGACTTTGCATTTCAGGATGTCTGACTCTAGGTGAGTGATCACACCATCATGATTATCTGGGTCTTGCAGATCATTTTTGTATAGTTCTTCTGTGTATTCTTGCCATCTCTTCTTAATATCTTCTATTTTTGTGAGGTCCATACCACTCTGTCTTTTATTGTGCCCATTTTTGCATGAAATGTTCTCAAATTTTCTTGAAGAGATCTGTAGTCTTTCCCATTCTATTGTCTTCCTCTATTTCTTTGCATTGATCACTGAGGAAGGCTTTCTTATCTCTCCATGCTGGTCCTTGAAATTCTACATTCAAATGGGTATATCTTTCCTTTCCTCCTTTCCCTTTCACTTCTCTTCTTTTCACAGCTATTTGTAAGGTCTCCTCAGACAACCAATTTGCCTTTTTGCATTTCTTTTTCTTAGGAATGGTCTTTGTCCCTGCCTCCTGTACAGTGTCATGAACCTCCATCCATAGTTCTGTCACTTTGTCTATCAGATATAATCACTTGAGTCTATTTGTCACTTCCATTGTATAATCATAAGGGATTTGATTTAGGTCATACCTGAATGGAATCAAGATTGCCAGGAGAAATATCAATAACCTCAGATATGCAGATGACACCACCCTTATGGCAGAAAGTGAAGAAGAACTAAAGAGCCTCTTGATGAAAGTGAAAGAGGAGAGTGAAAAAAAGTTGGCTTAAAGATCAACATTCAGAAAACTAAGATCACGGCATCTGGTCCCATCACATCATGCAAAGAGATGGGGAAACAAGGAATGACTTTAATTTGGGGGCTCCAAAATCACTGCAGATTGTGACTGCAGCCAAGGAATTAAAAGATGTTTACTCCTTGGAAGGAAAGTTATGATCAGCCTAGACAGCATATTAGAAAGCAGAGACATTACTTTGCCAACAAAGGTCCATCTCGTCAAGGCTATGGTTTTCCAGTAGTCATGTATGGATGTGAGAGTTGGACTATAAAGAAAGCTGAGTGCTAAAGAATGAATACTTTTGAACTGAGGTGTTGGGGAAGACTCTTGAGAGACCCTTGGACTGCAAGGAGATCCAACCAGTCCATCCTAAAGGAGATCAGTTCTGGGTGTTCATTGGAAGGACTGATGTTGAAGCTGAAACTTCAATACTTCGGCCACCTGATGCAAAGAGCTGACTCATTTGGAAAGACCCTGATGCTGGGAAAGATAGAAGGCAGGAGGAGGAGACAACAGAGGATGAGATGGTTGGATGGCATCACTGACTCAATGGACATGAGTTTGAGTAAACTCTGGGAGTTGGTGATGGACAGAGAGGCCTGGCATGCTATGGTCCATGGGATCACAAAGAGTTGGACACGGCTGAGTGACTGAACTGAACTGAATGGTCTAGTGGTTTTCCCTACTTTCTTCAATCTAAGTCTGAATTTGGCAATAACGAGTTCATGATCTGAGCCACATTCAGCTCCCATTCTTGTTTTGCTGACTGTATAGAGCTTCTCCATCTTTGGCTGCAAAGAATATAATCAATCTGATTTTGGTGCTGACCATCTGGTGATGTCCATGTGTAGAGGGTTCTCTTGTGTTGTTGGAAGAGGGTGTTTGCTATAACCAGTGTGTTTTCTTGGAAAAACTCTGTTAGCCTTTGCCCTGCTTCATTCCATACTCCAAGGCCAAATTTGCCTTTTACTCCAGGTATTTCTTGACTTCCTACTTTTGCATTGCAGTCCCCTATAATGAAAAGGACATCTTTTGGGGGTGTTAGTTCTAGAAGCAGAGAAGGCACTGGCACCCCACTCCAGTACTCTTGCCTGGAGAATCCCATGGACGGAGGAGCCTGGTAGGATGCAGTCCATGGGGTCTCTAAGAGTTGGAAGCAACTGAGCAACTTCACTTTCACTTTTCACTTTCATGCATTGGAGAAGGAAATGGCAACCCGCTCCAGTGTTCTTGCCTGGAGAATCCCAGGGACTGTATATGGGACCCCTCAGAGTCGGACACGACTGAAGCAACTTAACAGCAGCAGCAGCAGCAGTTGTAGAAGGTCTTGTAGGTCTTCATAGAACTGTTCAACATCAGCTTCTTCAGCAATACTGGTTGGGGCATAGACTTGGATTACCATGATATTGAATAGTTTGCCTTGGAAACAAACAGAGATCATCCTTTCATTTTCGTGATTGTATCCAAGTACTGCATTTTAGACTCTTTTGTTGACTATGATGGCTACTCCATTTCTTCTAAGGAGATCTCATCTACAGTAGTAGATATAATGGTCATCTCAGTTAAATTCACCCATTCCAGTCCATTTTAGTTCGCTGTTTCCTAGAATGTCGACATTCACTCTTGCCATCTCCTGTTTGACCACTTCCAACTTGCCTTGATTCATGGACCTAACATTCCAGGTTCCTATGCAATATTGCTCTTTACAGCATCAAACTTCAATTTCATCACCAGTCATATCCACAGCTGGGTGTTGTTTTTGCTTTGGCTCTGCCTCTTCATTCTTTTGGAGTTATTTCTCCACTGATCTCCAGTAGCATGTTGGGCACCTACTGACCTGGGGAGTTCATCTTTCAGTGTCCTATCTTTTAGCCTTTTCATACTGTTCATGGGGTTCTCAAGGCAAGAATACTGAAGTGGTTTTCCATTCCCTTCTCCAGTAGACCACATTTTGTCAGAACTCACCACCATGATCTGTCTGTCCTGGGTGGCCCTAGTTTCATTGAGTTAGACAAAGGCCATGGTCCATATGATCAGATTGGTTAGTTTTCTCTGATTGTGTTTTTCAGACTGTCTGTCCTCAGATGGGGAAGGATAAGAGGCTTATGGAAGCTTCCTGATGGGAGAGACTGATTGAAAGGGAAACTGGTTCTAAGACTATGCATATGCATATTCTTACTATTGGACTGCTTTTACTCTCTGAACTCAAATTCCTTCCACAGGAATCTAATGCTGGGTGAGGCTTTGTGGCATTTGAACACCAGCAAAGTGATGAAAGCATTAGATGAAAACAGGGAACTTCCCAAGCAGTGAGAGGCTGCCTGATTTCCCACATAGCCCCTTTCTCACATATATCTCTGGAAGGCTTTGTAATAACAATTGTCACTTTAACCACAGACATCCTCCAGCCAAGAAGCCCGATTATTCCCAAAGAAGGTGACCTATTTCACAACCTTGAACTTTCTAAACAAAGTTCACAACCTCAGGTTTGCCCAAGATAGGTTAGATAGAAACTGAAAGAACATAATTGCACTCTATAATAAACTAAAAGAAAATTTTATGGTTTTCATAGGCAGCCCATGTGGGGACAAGGTTTGTGAAATGAGGGGAAGATAGATCTGGGGCCCCAAGGGTGAGAGATGGATAATTTAGGATGTGAGAATGGTTTACATATTTTTAAGAACACTGCTGGCTTATACTAAGTTTAAGATATTTTCTGTTCTATGTTCCAAGTATCTTTCTCTCCCACCATTATCCTCACTCTTTACTACAATTCTATTACATAAAGCTTGCCTTTTATGAGTGACATATTGAAGAAATTAATTAAGTAGATTTACATTTGGGTCAATATGGGGGAGAAGTGATTACCAGACAGGGCCCATAAGATAAGAAAGTTTGAGAATACATCAGAAGAACATCGGGACTAAAGATGACTAGCAGAAAGATACTCTTAATTACCTCCTCCCCATCTCCCATTGCCATGGAGGAATCTTCAAAATATATAGAAGATGGGGATAAAGAATTTGAGTTTGGAGCATTCTTTAAAAAATTCTGTGTTTAGACATCCTTTTAAAATATTTTACTACAGAATGACTCCTTGCAGTCTGGCCAAGTTAGTGGATATCCAAGAGGATAAAGAGGATATCAGCTTTATTTTTGTGTTAAGCAATCATTTTCTTTATTTTTCAAAACACAGATTTCACACACAGAAAATAAACACAATAGAAAATAAACCCTGTTGGCTAGGCTTGCAAGCAAAAACCATCAAGTAGACCTATTTTTAAGGCAATTCACTTACCTTGTGCATTTCCAGTTCACTTGGATGTTCTGTAAAACATCAATTTAAGTTTGGATCCTGTGGGATTCTGGCTTCTCAATTTTGTATTCACATTTTTTTGTTGTTAGAGCAAGAAGCAAACCTAGCAACTTTTAGAAACAACCTGCTTCAACTTTGGGATTTGTGGATGATTAATAAAAATGCCTGGGCTAGTTACTTCCAGCCAAAGGACCCCAATTTATGCTCCAAATTGTTTGTGATATCACAAATCACTCAAAGAAACAATTTGGAGAAGGATGCTGGAGATACAGAGCTGAAGAACTGAGGGTAGACAACGTAGTCATTGAGGACAGTGGCTTTGTAGTCAAGTAGATCATGGTTCAAATTCTGGTTCTTAGTGATTGTGCTCATTATGTTGCTTTACCTCTCTGAGTCCCAGCTTCCATCTGCAAGGGGAAGTAATGATCCTAGGTTGGTCTTGAGAGTATAATGAAATGTGTTTGGCATAGTTCTTGACTTATGAAATACACTCAACTATAGTAGCTGCTCTTTGATTATTGAGAAAATTTAGGCCCATGCTGGCTTGATCAAGGCACATAACTCATTAGTTGGAGTCAGAGCTGGTATTAGATATTCCAACTCTGAATCCAGCTTTCACTCAATTACTTTGTGCAATTTCTCACAGCACTTGCCAAACTGCGATTTAGATCTACCTTGTATGTCTCTGTGCTCACCTGGGAGACAAGATGATGCAGACAGACATGGCTAAATGGGTCTGTGGAGCAGTGGATGAATGGACACATGCTGTGTTGGCAAGCTCACTGGGGAACCTTTCTTTCTCCCTTCCTGATTCTGCCCTTCCCGTCGAAACCAAACACTCTCACCTGGAAACTATGCATCTTCTTTGAACATGATGCTCTGCCATCCATCCTACCCTCCCTGTTTACCTTCCTCAGACCTCTACCTAGCGCTTTGTAATGAAGGAGAACACTGTGATGCAGTGGAAAGAACAGTGAGATGAGTTCTGTTACAGACATTCTGTAATGGTTTATTATTCTAAAAAAAATGAGGGAATTGGATTATGAAATCTCTCTTGAATAAGCATATATAAATCTATGAAAAGGAAGAAGTGAAGACACGCCAAGTATACAGTGAAGATCTATTTAAACTGCTGTTTGATGTTTCCTTGTCTTATGAAAATGGAGAAAAAGGTACTGTAGTGATTTTTCAAAATAAATAGAAATTCGTTATGTTGGGCTGAATTTCAGAATTCTATTAAATAAATGATTTTTGTACAACTTTTAAAAGATAGTAGGCACAAATATATCTTTACTGGGTAGATTTTGATGTAGAAAGTAAATAATTTCCTTCATAAAATGCATGTGCTAACCCTCTTCTTTAGGCCAAGATTTCTCAACTTCAACATTATTGAAATTTGGGGCCAGAAAGTGCTTTGCTGTGGATGTTGTCATGTGTGTTGTCAAATATTTGGCAGCATTCCTCTCCTCTGCCTACTAGATACCAATAGCACACCTCCCCTCCCCAAATTATGACAACCAAAAATGTGTAAAATATTACCAAATATCCTCTGCAGGAGATACACGTGTCCCCTGGCTGAGAACCACCACTTTAAGCACATGTATTAGACTTCTCTCTGCTCTAAATCAATTTATTTCAGTTATATTAGTCAGGATAAGCAAGATGAGGTTGTAGTAACAAACTCCACATGTCAATAACTTAATGGAACAAATTTATTTCTTGTTCCAAGGCAGCTGAGCTTCATGTAGTGATTGAATGGCTCAGGTTACTTCCATTTGAGTACCCTGATCACAACAGGAGGCCTCTATGATTACGGAAACATATTACAAACACACACAGGGAACTCACACCAGCTCTTAAGTGCTTTGGCCCAGAAGTGACACACCTGTCTTATATCCAAAGATATGGTCCCATAGCTTTTCTGAACTCCAAGGGGCCCACAGAATATCAGGAAGCATATGGAATATTTGGCAAACATTTTTTACCACAACAAACATTCACAACTTGGAGAGTTGACTGTATATGGAGAAGCCCAGAAGGAATTTTCCATTTATCTGTCATCTTTCACCTTAGACGAGGCCGCTCATAACTAGAACAGAACTAGAACTAGCATGTCCTCAAATTCTACACACTACTCTTTTATTACTTATTAGATAAATGCTAATGCTTCCTCATGGTGATATTTAGTTGCATTATTCAACTTCTTTTTCTTCAAATGAAAGTCCCCAGAGAATCCTAAAAGATAAAGCAATTCAAAGTTGAGCTGGAGTGGTTGAAGTGGGGATGGTACCTTGTTTTCTTTGGCCTCCAAATTCATGCATAAAGAGACCATACAGCACAATTAGCAAACCTATATTTATAACATTTTAAAACACTTTGAACAAATACAACTCACTTATCTGGTTGTAATAGCTGTTACATGGCTTGGAGAAAGGCAATGGGAAGGGATATGTGAACATCCTTCCCCATAGGCCAGGAGAGGTCTGATTTCTCCTTGACTCAGCAGCCACTTGCGGCTGACAAGGCTGAGCAGCAGGTTACTGTTGACCTAGATGTCACACTGGTAGTCTTGCTGGTATTCCTGCCTCATGTTCCATAGCTCACCCCATCCATTGTCATCTTCTTCAGCTATACCTTTCTTCTGTTCTTGGGTACATCCTGTCTCTCAGGATGAGCTGCCCAAATTGGCATCCTCTCTCCTCTAGTCCTCAGCTCACTCACAGCTTCCCTCAGAAACTCAGATTCTGCTTCCACTTTTGGAGGGATCAAGAAAGGTGCTCCAAAGGCCACATGGAAACTATTCCTCCCCAAATTTTCTATAACCTCCAACTTTGTTATCAACCTTTAACCCTCTCCTCTAACTGGATTTTCTGGACACCTCTGTCTTTATGATCCTTTCCTTTTGGGACAGCATTAGCAACAATATCATTTGGTATCATTTGATTAAAAAATGACAGGCAATTTGTTTGCTATAGTTTCTTTTCACTGATATTGTCAAAGCATCTTAGAACTGGAGAAAAAAAAATAGTGCATCTGTGCTGAGGTAGCATATTGTAATGGTTTAAGGATATACATTTCTGGAGTCACACTGCTTTTGAGTGATACACTTCAGTATGATCAAAAAATTATGAATTAACATGGTTTTTAAATTAATTAGCTAATTTTTTATTTCTATACAAAGTGTTTTGGCTGTACTGGGTCTTCACTGTTGCATGGGCTTTTCTCTAGTTGCAGGGAGTTGGGACTACTCTTGTTGTGTTGCATGGACTTCTTATTGTGGCATGGGCTTAGTTACTCCAAGGAATGTGGGATCTTCCTGGACCAGGGATTGAACCCACATCTCTTGCAGTGATGAGTGAAAGCTGCTCAGTCGTGTCCAACTCTTTGCCACCCCATGGACTATACAGTCCATGGAATTCTCCAGGCCAGAATACTGGAGTGGGTAAGCCTTTCCCTTCTCCAGGGGATCTTCCCAACTCAGGGATCGAACCCAGGTCTCCTGCATTGCAGATGGATTTGTTACCAGCTGAGCCACAAGGGAAACCCAACAATACTGGAGTGGGTAGCCTATCCCTTCTCCAGGGGATCTTCCTGACCCAGGAATCAAACTGGGGTCTCCCGCATTGCAGGCAGATTCTTTACCAACAGAGCTATCAGGGAAGCCCATGTAAATCCATGACTGATTCATGTCAATGTATGGCAAAAACCACATTGGTAGGCAGATTCTTTACCACTGAGCCACCAGGGAAGCCCTGATACATTGATTTTATAAGCTGCTTGAACTTAAACACATTACTCAGGTCCACTGCCTCCATTTCTTTATCTGTAAAATTGTAATAATAATAGTACCTACCTTATAGGGTTATAATAATGCTTTTTAGATGGTTAATATTTTTAAAGCATTTAAACAAGTGCCTAAGCCCAGCCTGATGATCTGTGATGACCCAGAGGGGTGAGATGGGATGGGGATGGAGGCTCACGAGGGAGGGGATATATAAATAAAATTATGGCTGATTTGTGTTGTTGTATGTATGTTGTATGTATTTGTATGTGTTGTATGGCAGAAACCAACACAAAATTGTAAAGCAGTCATCCTCCACTTAAAAAAAAAAAATAGTTGAACCCAGAAAAGAATAAAGAGTGCTTAAAATTTAGCATATACTATGTAAGTGTTGTTAAATTGTGACAAATAGAAAAATATACCAGTATCTCCATCATAGAACAAAGATAATCTGCTATGTCCTAGAGAATTCTCAATAAAGGGCCCCATTATTATTCTAGAAAAATAACAGAGGCCAGCCAGAAAATTCTGGTATAACAGGTTAGCTACTAAAACATGCCAGGTTGTTTGCCATCTCTAACATGTAAAAGTGAGTTTGCTAGTTGACATTCTGTTGTAAGGGAGAGCTTTCCTTTCTCTGGAATGAAGGAGTTTGACCATCACAACTTTGTCAGACTCATCAATGAATGCTTTAAAACATGAAATGTTAGTGTGAAAGAGGACATTTATGTAGTCTCAATTAAAGCTATCTCCCTAGATTTTATACATTATTTACAAATGGAAACATAGTAATTTATCAGTGGACAAAACCTGGTTAACACCATGATAACTATGTAATCAAAGTTCACATCATTAGCAGTGGGACAAACTAATATTAGATATGCTTTAATGGGGTATAGTGAGAAGACCACATCATTTGTGTAGTATTCCTGCCAAATTTTCATAAACTGACCTAATCCTAGAAAATTTCAGATCGAGTAAGTAAGAGACAAGCTATAAAATTACAGCCCTCTCTTCATTCAAAATGTTGTGAATATTATGCTGGCAAAGAAAGACTGAAGATCTCTTCCTAGTGAGTCTACCAAAGAAAACTAAAACGATTTGACAGTTAAATGCCACCAGGTATCCTGGACTTGGACTGAATTTTGTACTTGGTGCAGGGAAGAGGAAAATCTCTATAAAGGTAAGTTTATATTAGGTAAGTTGGTGAAATTTAAATATGGATTATGGATTAGCTGTAATATGAATTATGGGATATTTTATCAATGTTAAATGTCCTAATTATGATAATTATATAGTGTAAAATTATGTCCCTATTCTTAGGAGATATACACTGAATTATTTAGGGGTTAAAATGTATGATGTCTACAACGTATTGTCAAATGGTTCAGAAAAAACTGCTCTGTGTGTTTGCATGCATACATTGCGAGAGAATTACAAAGCAAATGTAGTCAAATATTGGTGGTGACTTATCTGGGTAAAACATAAATATCTAGATACAGAACCTTTTGGTACTACTTTTATAATTTTTCTATAAATTAATGAAATTTTAAAAAGATTGCTAAATAAAAAATATAGAAAGCTATATACCCCATCCACTCTACTTTCAAAAAAAAAAAAAGAGTACACTTATTACTCAATTACTAAGGCCAACATGAACTGGATAATTAACTTGAAAATTTAGTAGATGAAGAACTAACCTGACAGTGAAGGACCTATGGAGAACTACTAAATTACTAAAGAAGAAAAATGTCTCTCTGCCTTGTGATATTAATATTTGCTGAAAACTTTTCTGATGCATTTTTTTCCTTGCAGAGTTAAAAAATCTTTATGAAGTTTTCCATGTACGAGGCTGCAGCCACTGCGGGGCCCCTTTGGTGTTGGCTATAGATGTGTGTCATACCAGAGGAAATCATCCTGGGAGAAGCAGCACACCTGGTGTTAATTCCAGCTAAGGTGTTATAATGATGTACACAAGAATTTATTCTAGCTAAGTTCCCACATTCAGAGATTTGTCCCCTCTGGACTGCTTATATGCCTCATGTACTTGCCTTCTTCTTTACTGTGCATGAAATCCAGCTTCTTAGGAGGACACAGAGTGACCTCACAGACCACATACAGACTTAGCAGATGTCCTCAGCAGGGAAAAGTGTGAAAGTGAGTTGCTCAGTCATATCTGACTCTTTAAAACCCCATGGACTGTATCTCGTCACTCTCCTCTGTCCATGGGATTCTCTGGGCAAAAATAATGGAGTGGGTAGCCATTCCCTTTTCCAAAGAATCTTCCCAATCCAGGGATCAAACTCAGGTCTCCTGCATGGCAGGCAGATTCTTTACTGTCTGAGCCACCAGGAAAGTCCAAAAGGTACTTAGGTTAATTCCTTGTGCAAATAGGAGACGAAATTTTTAATTTTTTAAATAATGCCTTCTGTATCCTAAGGAATGGGAGTGCACGGAGGAGCTCTGTAGCTGAAGAGACACTTGCTTCCTGAGCCAGGGGATGATGCCTATATCCAATTTTGAAAATAGAGGCTATCTCTGGGCATAAAAGAAGAATATCAGCTGACTTGGGGGATAGTGGGGGGCAGTGTTCCTGGGCAAAGAACCACCAACAGTAAGGCTAGGGGGTCATGGGCACAGGTCACATGGGCACTACTCCACAACTGAGGCCACATGTATTTTCTCTTCACACAGTGCTGTCTGGTTCTACCTTAGAGCTCAAGTGGCTCCTCAGTGTTTCTCTAGGGAAACTCTATGTGACACAAATCCCTGGCCACTTCCAGAGAAACAAACCAAAAGTTTTGTCTGTAGACGAATGGCACTACCCTAAAATAAATTACTCTTCCCCACATACCCTTTTGAGAATTTCATCAAGATAGCTGTGGTACATATACACAATGGAATATTACTCAGCCATCAAAAATAATACATTTGAATCAGTTCTAATGAGGTGGATGAAACTGCAGCCTATAATACAGAGTGAAGTAAGCCAGAAAGAAAAATACCAATACAGTATACTAACGCATATATATGGAATTTAGAAAGATGGTAATGATAACCGTGTATGTGAGACAGCAAAAGAGACACAGATGTATTGAACAGTCTTTTGGACTCTGTGGGAGAGGGTGAGGGTGGGATGATATGGGAGAATGGCATTGAAAAATGTAAATTATCATATGGGAAATGAATCACCAGTCCAGGTTTGATACATGATACAGGGTGCTCGGGGCTGGTGCGTTGGCATAACCCAGAGGAATGGGATGGGGAGGGAAGTGGGAGGGGGGTTCAGGATGGGGAACACATGTACACCCATGGCAGATTCAAGTCAATGTATGGCAAAACCAATACAATGTTGTAAAGTAAAATAAATAAATTAATTAATTTTTTAAAAAAAGAAATCAGTTTTAAAGAATTCTAGCAAATACCCCAGACTTCCAGGGCATTGCTGGATTTTGCTGGATTTAGGAGTCACTATTTTGGTTACTTTATCCATTTTGAGTCCATAAATTCACTTTTAAGGAAAAAAAATAAACTTTATCTTCACATACATGCTGCCTCTGACTGGTTCATTCCCTCTTTTATGATTGTTTTGATCTGTTCGACATTTGTGGTCAACATCCACACTTTCTTTTCAGGTTTCCTGACGGTGTCCCCAAGTGTCTATGTTTCCACTGGAGCACAGGTCAGAGCTACCAGAACCTGTAAAGAGACTTTGCCTGGGCTGTTGTCGCATCACTGTCACCACACAGGTGGAATATGTAGGTTGCTTCCTCCAATATCTATTTAACAAAGAGCCTCAGAGGGTCTCTGTCTCCACTTCAGCTAGCAGAACATGAAGATTTCTTAAGCAATCAGCATGTCAGCTGTTAAATATTCCTGTTTAACAGGAATATCATCTGAACAGTGATTATTTTGATCTTCCCATGTAAGATAAAACTAGTCATTTAATACTAAACTTTATCAACTTTATAGCATAACTCAGCACTGAGACTGTCCTTTCAGCATAGTTCGGCATTAAGTGCCTATCAATGAACTGCTCTAGAAAAGAACTATGCCACCAGAACCTTGGTCTTGACAGGATGCCACCACATGGGTAACCATGGACCACTTCGTAGAGTCAGCTTTCCATTATGCCTGATTAGCTCCTGTTCAGCTTGTCCCTCACCTGCTGAGGGGATGTATCATTAGATTAGCTTAGATATTCAGCCTGGCAGCAATTTTGTGTGGATCTAAGAAAAGTTACATTGTCTGTACAGGAAATGATGCTAGCGTAGAAGCATTTTATCACTAAGTGTATATGGATGTTTGAAAAAATTTCTCATTAACAGGCATCCTGCAACTCCTTCCTCCTTCTTTTGAACACCTCTCCCCTGCTTCAAACTGGAAAGGGCCTTTTAGCTAGTGAAGGCTGTCTGCAATCTGAAGCAATTTACCATTACCAGATGATGTTATGGGCTGATAAATAGGCTATTATTAGTACTGTGCTGATAGCAGGCTCTAGGTGTGCTTTTTTGGGGACTGTTGATAACTTTGGATGTAAGCAGAGAGTGAACGAAGTCCTTTACTTTTTTTTTTAATCTTTTTTTTTTTTTATCCTAAGGGGACTATTTTATTATTTTGTCTGGTGTTATTCATTCTGTATTCTAACTTCTTCCTCCTTCCTTCCTCTCTCTCTCTTTGTTCTTTCCTTCATCAAAAACACTGTAGAACTCTTAATATGTACCAGGTACTATAATGGTTTAGAGTTCACTGGTGGATGGAACCTATGGAACCCGGGTAGATTGGAGAACATACATGTAATTGTCAAGTACAGGAGGCTCATAGAGGTTCTACTTGGATCCTCATTCTGTCTTAATCTTCCTGCTTCTATGCTTTTACTTATTAATATATAATTTCCACCAGGTGAGCAATTTCCCATTTATCTTCCACCAATGACTTTCCACATGATCAAGTTTATCTTCTTTCTCCTTGAGGATGACTTTCTAGCTTACACTAAATTTTTGCTTTTGAATCCTAACACTTATTTGGCCATAAGGTACTCTTGTGACAGCTTGCCTTGATATTTTTGTTGGAATTTTTAAATTTTATTTTTTAGGTAGAATTAGAATTCTCCAAATAATTTGTTCTTTTTAAGCTGAAGTATAGTTGCTGTGAAATATTATGTAAGTTGCAAGTGTATAATGGTGATTCATAATTTTTAAAGACTATACTCAATTTATAGTTGTTTTAAAATATTGACTACAACCCCATGTTGGACAATATATCCTTGTAGCTTATTTTATACCTAATATCTTGTACTTCTTACTTCCCTACTCGTATTTTTTATACTCCCTTCCTTCTCCCCACTGGTAACCACTAGTTTGTTCTCTATATCTGTGAGTCTGTTTCTTTGTGTTTGGTATATTTTTTTTAGATTACACATGTGAGCAATGCTTGTATTTGTCTTTGATATCATCTTTTTATTTCATTCAGCATAATGCCCCTCCCACCAAACCCATTCACAATGCTTTATATAAATGGCAAAATTTTGTTCTTGTTTATGGTTGAGTAATATTTCATTGTATATATGTATATATGCCCCATTTTCTTCATCCATTCATCAGTTGATGGACACTTAGGTTGCTTTCATGTCTTGCTAATTGTGAATAATGGGGTGTATGTATCTTTTTGAATTAGTGGGGGTTTTTTTGAGATATATACCAAGGAGTAGAATTGTTTGTTGTTGGAATTTGAATTTGTGCATTACCTATCATTTCATGGTTTTGAATTCTATTTTCTCATTTAGACTGTAAGTTCCCTCAAGGCAAAGATTTATATTTGACTTTCCAAAACTGTATCAGAAAGAAGCTCTGTTCTAGATTTCAGAAGTTCTAGCCTCAATTCTACAACAAACTAGCTTTGTGACTAAAAGCCAGAAATCTAGTGTCTTGAGTTTTGAAGAATCTAATATAAAAAAAAATATGACGTTTGGATTTGATAATTTTCATAGTCCCTTTAGGGCTTTCCAGGTGGTGCTAGTGGAAAAAGAATTCACCTGTAATGCAGGAGACAGAAGTAGGAAATGTGAGTTCAATCCCTGGGATTTGGAGAAGGAAATGGCAACCCACTTCAGTATTCTTGCCTGGAGAATCCCATGGACAGGGGAGCCAGGAGGACTACAGTCCATGGGGTTGCACAGAGTCAGATATGACTAAGTAACTAGCACACACACATAGGCCCTTTAAGTCTGGACAGTGTGCTACATGGCACTGAATGTAGTGCCTGGAACAACGCCTTAAAAGTAGTGGGGATTCAATAAACATCTGAAAAATTTTTTGAAATATTGTTTGTTATTGCCAAGGGCAGTCAAATATGGATAGGCCACTTTAGAGAGGCCACCATTTTTCAAAAGGAATCCTAAATTGTTAGGAATGAACTTCATACCAAGGTCTTTATTGACAAGAATCAATAGTTCTTCTGATGGTGGGAATAAATATGGAGTCAAATCCCAAGCCTTTATTAATTAGTTGCATGGCCCTGGGCAAATCATTTAATATCTCTGACCCTCAGTTGCTTCATATATATTAATAAAGTTATGAATAATTTTGCCTTATAGAGTTGCTTGTTGTGAAGACAAATCTTAAGCTGCTACCTTGAACTGAAGTAGAAATTAGATATATGTACTATAAATTACTTGTGTTTTAAATTTTTTTGTATTTTAACTTGAAGATTGGAATAATTTACCCACAAGTTTTAAGGAAACTGTGATAAAAGTTATAGAGTAAATTCAGAACATTCCAGATGATATTATTTCAAGGTCCCATAGATTCATTAAGGCAAGATGGCTGCCTTGACTTTCTTTGGGTGGGCTTGTCACATTTCAGTAGGTCATTACATTGTAAAGTAGGTTGATAAATAGAGGGGCAGTGGTCTCATCAGTCAGTGTTTTTCCTCAGCAAGAACTTTTCATGGTAAGTTGATGGGCAAAAACACTGGAAATATCACACAAGGATTGAAATATCTGGGAATGTAACCTACTGCATTTGTGCTCCCCTAAGAGCATAGTTAGTGGATTGAGATCTGGTTTCATGCCTTAGAATCCTCCTGAGATCTTTTACTTTCTATCCCTCTATGGCCCCTTTCCCAAGCAGTGTTAATCAGGCCAATTTATTTGAAATAAGCATGTGACTTGTTTCAAAACTAAATATAAATGGTTATTGCATTGTCAGTCTCTTCCATTTGTGTGGCTGCAATTTTCACAATTAAAGGTCTACTATTAAAATAGCTTCTGTCCAGTTATATTAGAATGCAAAGTTCATGTTTAATAGTCTTGAGGGAGAATGCCTGGCACTTACTGAATTACCCAGTAGAACCATTCTGGGTAGTTGGTGTCCTGCAGTCATCAAACTACCTTCTTGGGAAACAGCCAACCATTCCCCAAATAATAGAGAAACCAGATTTCAGGGCTAGTAGTAATAAATGTTTAAAAGAATGAAACACATTATATTTAAGGGGAAAACTACCCTTAGAGGTTTTTCCCTGGAAACTTTAGAAGTAATGGCCAAATTAAAGCAACAATCTTACAAACAAACAAGTCCACCTCTGGAGATGTCATTTTAATCACAGAATAATGAAGAGAACTTGTAGACATTAGCCAATTTCATAATTTCTCCTCAAGTGGGCTTGTTCCTTCTGTTTGATAGCAAGAGCTAACACACAGCCCCTGAAATCAGTTTTGTTTTACTGAGGGATGTTTGAAATTAAATGGGTGCTTAACTATCAGCAAGTGATCTCCAAAAGACAAGAGGACTCATTTAAAATAGTGTACAAAGCTAAACAATTTATGCAACTCCATTCTAGTCTTGTGTCTATGTGCTGCTCCTGTCTCATAGCTTCTTTGCAATTCTTTCCTCTTTACACCTTCTGGCTAGCTTCAATTCTGACCTTTCTTAATTCAATTCATCAAATGTCTATTGGAACAATAGTGGTTCAGGTTACAGAGGAAGTCAACTAACAATAAATTGATCATTGGCTCTATCTTCAAGATTCTCAGTCCTTTGGACTGTGAAAAGAAGTGTTAGCCCATAAGTCAAGATATAGTGACACTTGTTTAATTGATCCATCAGCAATGTATCTCCTTGGCCTCTTTTATTAATTTCCTTTGGGGATAAATTTTATAATACTATGAAAGACTGAATATACCAGTTATAGTTTTCATACTTTCACTGAGAGATGAGCAGTGGAATGAAGAGAATGTGAACATGAACAGAAGTGAGCAGATATTATTGGGAATCACAGGTGGTTCCAACACAATCAGCTCACCAGATGGCCTTTTAGTATGCTTCTGTGACTGATACATTGATATAATTCTGAATGATAGTTGAAAAGGGAGCATCCAGAGCTTGCTGCACCTAGTTATAGGTAGCTCTTACTGGTTTGGTGGAAGGGCGTAAGCCCTCAGAAGGACTTTGATAACTCAAGGCTTGTTAATTTATTTAGTTGGCTTAGTTCTCTTCTCTGAGTATAGTTTCTGTTTTTACTAATAGTAAGAAAGAATGTCTCATGGAAGCAATTTCGTGATTACTTTTCATGCCAATATTAGAACAAAAAACCTGGGCCAGCAATCTCTGGCCCACACTTAGTAATCTGTTGCATATATACTATCTACAAATTAATTGCTTCTTGACCTATGACTCAATTCATGCTGTTATCAACAAAGTAATCTTGTGAAATTATTTATTTTTGTGATCTTTGGCATCTCTTGGGATAGTAAACATGATATGCTTGTTAATCACAGAGACTTTTTTTCTCTATTACTCTGAAATATTTTCAATGTTAATGGTAAACTGTGTTCCTGCTAGCCAAACACATCATGCTTTTAGAGTCTTTGGTATATTCCTTTACAGTTTTTGTCTTTTTCAGACTTAAGAATACTATTTCTTAGTCTGTTCTCATAAAGAAACTCCTTGTCCATTTTAACAGCCCTTCTTTGGCTGTCTCTGCACCAATTCTCAGTTTTTTTGAGCTATAGTGACCAAATGATACCTATGACCCCAAATGTAGGTAAACCATGTTTCCGCAGATGAGAAAGATAACATTTTCTGCTCTGTTTCCGATACTTTTCCTAATGATGCTCAGGATTCTGTAACCTTCTCAGCCACAAGAACATTTTCTTGAAGTCTGTAGTATGACTCTTTTCTGAGTCATAATTGTTTAGATTATTTTAAGAGTAAGGTACATTTCTATCATTTGTTTACCTAACTTCTGTTGCTACTGAAACATTTGAAATACTGTGGAAAAACCTCAACCAACTGATCCCAGATTTATTTTCTCTTGCATAATGTACTTATTTTAATTGATCATTTTTTCTATTGCTAGCATTTGGTCTTCTAAAGAAGTGAGGTTTCACACTGGGAAATGCTTTATGGATGGCCTAGAAGTCAAAACTTTTTCAGAGTTAGCATATTAAATGCACTTTTACCTCATTAATATTTTATTCTTCATAACATAATATTTACAATGTTTCCAATAAACATATAAATATATAAATTTTGCATGTTTGATGTTCCAATGAAGAGGACAGAAATGAGAGGTAGAAAACATGGGATGTGATTCAGATAAAGTATAATCAGGCACTATTATGTTTTTTCTTTCTGAAAGCCTCAGCATCACTATTTACTAGTCAAAGAAAGTAACTCTTTATTGACATTGTGAAATTAATAGCATGATGCTTGTGGGAGTATATTTGAAAAGAAGAGCTATTTAGATTAAATTGATGGCAGTATCAAAGGAATGGGTCTAAAGAAGTTTGCATACTGGTTAAGGCAGTGTCACATTCTAGTTAACAAAAGGGCTCCCTGGACTCAGAATATTTAGACTCTGACTTCACAATGTATTGGCTCAGTGACCTTCTTGGATATGCTGAACTTTTAAAATCTGCCATCCCATCTGTATCTTGGAGGAAGTAATATTTATCTCACAGGATATCATGAAGATTTGAAAAGAGAATATATGCAAAATACTTAGCATAATATCTGTCGTATGTGCTCTGTGATGTGCTCAGTCACTTCAGTCGTGTCTGACTCTTTGCAACCCCATGGACCAGAACCAATTGGGTACTATTTAATCTAGGTTTTGCTATTATTTGTTCATTATCTTTTCATCTAAGACCAGGGATATCCAGAAAATATTTTATGTAAGTAAAATACTAACCTTAAAAGTCAGAATTTTCCCCAAATCTCTACTTGACTAGATTTGTAACTTCTATTCAACTGCAAATTCTTTAATATTTATTGAGCACATAATATCTACAGGTCATGTTATGGACAATGTCTGTCAGAAGTAGAGTGCATGTTTGCTGGAGGAATCTCTTATCAGTTGAAAATGTGGGGAAGTATTGTCATCATAGTATTGTAATAAGGTGTAGAAGAAAATAAAAAAGAAATTATTAGGATTAGTGATTTTCAAAATTTCTTTAATTGTAATCTCGAATTAAAATGCTTTATATATTTATATCACATATGTGTGTGTATTATGCATTATGTAATACATTGTGTGTGTGTGCATGTGTGGTATGTATGTGTGTGAGTGTGTATAAGCTGAAACAAAGTTTCTTGAGTTAATGTTCATCTTACTCCTTGAATGCAATCTGATGTTTTCAATACTATTTCATTTTTATTTTTTAATTAATTTATTTTTATGGCTGCACTGAATCTTTGTTTCTGTGCCTGGGCTTCCTCTAATCACAGTGGGGGCTACTTTTTGCTGTCATGCCTGAGCTTCTCATTGCCATGGCTTCTCTTGTGGAGCATAGGCTCTAGAGCGTGGGCTCAGTAATCGTGGTACACAGGCCTAGTTGATCTCTGAGGCGTGTGGAATTTTCTCGGACTAGGGATTGAACCCATGTTCCCTGCATTGGCAGGCGGATTCTTAAACCCTGCACCACGAGGAAAGTTCAACTATTTTAAAAGTGTGAATGCTGGTCATCAACCTTTTAAATTTATTTAAAAACTCATGAATAAGTGGCGATATGATATAAACAAGCTAAGAATCATCATTCAGGTAATAATTATGTACAAAGAGCTACACTTTTTTTTCTTATTTTTATTAGTTGGAAGCTAATTATTTTACAATATTGTAGTGGTTTTTGTCATACATTGACATGAATCAGCCGTGGATTTACATGTATTCCTACACTTTTTTGATTGACTTTTTGAAATTAATAATTTTTTAACTGAAGGATAACTGCTTTACAGAATTGTGTTGGTTTCTGCCAAACATCAGCATGAATCAGCCATAGGTACACATATTTCCTCTTCCTCTTGAACCTCCCTCCCACCTCCCTCCCCATCCCACCCCTCTTGGTTGTTACAAAGCCCTGGTTTATTACACTCAGCTAGGAATGACCTTCCTTGGAGGAGAAATTGACCTAACAGATATAGATCACCTCAGGTTGACTAAGGGGACTATTTGGATCCAATCTGACAAACTACTTGTCAAGTGAAAGCAAAGATAAATTAACATAGCTGGATTAGTTAGTTAACTACAGGAACCAAGATTCTAATGCATTGAGAGCTTCAGGCCCCTTATCACTAAATAGGTGAATGTGGGCATTGAGGGCATTAAAAAAAAAAAACAAAAAAACAAACCATCAGATCTAAATATAGCACTGGTCAAAAAGGTAAAAAGAAGATGAAATTATGTGATAATTGAAAAAATATTGGGGCATGAGTCTTAGAGTAAAGAGAAATAGCTCACTGGTTTGTTGTGTTAATATACGAAGCTTGATGCTTCTGTTGCAGTATTCTAACAACCCAGAAATTTGATGTTTAGCTAGATTATCAAATGGCCACAGGAGGAGTCCTGTGTAATATTTTTCTTCTCGGCCTTCTTTCCTATGAAGGTGCTCAAGTACCCTTTGCAGCCCCACAGACAGCCCCTATCATTGTTGCTCTGATGAACTGGCTCTGAAGATAAACCACATTGTACCTGGGATCTTTCTTTTGCAAGTGAAAAGCCAAGAAAATTCCCAGAGTGTACTGCAATTCTAATAGTGTGAGGACTATTAGATGCCATGACCTGATATCCAGAGGGACTCCTTGTCCCACTTGCTTCTGATCTGTTGGAACTGACTGCCTTAGCTAACAGTGGGATACTGAACCAGGAGGTGAACAATTGTAATCCACAGAATGCTTAATGCCTAGTTAACATTTTCCTGATTTTTATCAGTCATAGGATATACAAATCTCTCAATACATTTTTCAGGTGACTGCTTTTAAGAAAAATTATATTTACATTCCCAAAGCTCTATATAACATTAACAATATATTTAACAAGAGAAGTTTTCAATTATATTCCAGATGCAGTTGGTATAATGGCAGAAGCATGTCTGGGCATTTTAGAAACTGTACCACGTATCCACAAGGTTGATGGAGGTTCTGGAGCTAGGAGAGGCTGGACCACTTCAAGCACAGAAACTGCTTGTTAATGATCATGAATTGCTTTGAGATTGGAAGCCAGTTTAAAGTATTTCCATCTGACATGATTGTTTGTTATGTACATATAGGTATTTTACTATGTTTTACTATGCTTGGGGATTTCAGATTGATATGAACATATATTTTTACCATTTAAATATTTGGTGACTCAGACAGTAAAGAATATGCCTGCAATGCAGGAGACCAGATTTGATCTCTGGGTTGGGAAGATACCCTGGAGAAGGAAATGGCAACCTACTCCAGTATTCTTGCTTGGAGAATCCCATGGATATGGGAGGTTGGCGGGCTACAGTTCATGGGTCACAAAGAGTTGGACACAACTGAACAACTAACACTTGCACAGAATATCTGATTTTGGGGATAACAGCTGACATTAAGCAACAGATGCCTATAATTATAAGAGTAAATTAATAAAAAGTTATAGTAACTAAAACTTAGATTTGAGTTTTGTGATAAAGTTCTAGAGTTCTCATTGTGTGAAGTCTGTGACCTTGTGAATCACTCTGAAATTTACTTTGATATGTAATATAAAGTTATATTTGTTTGCTTAAAATGGTTAAACTCTAACTGTCCCTAATAGCTTTTGTTGAAATGAACATTCAGTTCTGTCATAGATTTGTGCTGTTTCTTAGCCATGTTTTCAGTTAATGAGCATTTTCTCAACCTTGGTAATATTGACATTTTGGCTTGGATCATACTGTGTTGTGCATTATAGGATGTTTGGCAGCTTCCATAGGTTCTACCCACTGGAAGCCAATGGTATTCCCCAAGTTGTGATAATCATCGATGTCTCCAGACATTGCCCAATGTGCTTTGAGGTCTCAGTTAAGGACCCCTGAGTACCTGCATCAGATAGGGTCCTGACAAGAAGCCCGTGGTGTACTTAAATGTGGTCAGTGAAGAGAGTGTAATAAGGGAGCTGTCTATAAAGGTATAGACAGGCACAATGAAACTTAATGTGATGGAGGACCTCAGGGCTGGTAAAAGTAGGGAAGGTTACCATATCTGGGACTTAAGGGCAAGGGATGGGAATAACTACTGAATACAGAAAGTGTAAAGGACAGGACAGCATAACAGCAGCTGAATCTTTCATAAAGGGTCAGACCAACTGGCCACTAACAGTCTGACAGGTAGATAGTGGGGAGAATAAATGCCCTAACCTGGATTTCCAGTGGTGCCTCGCATTGCTTGAACTTAACCAGAAACAGGAGGGAAAGGGAGATATTGATGCTTAAAGGTCAGACTCTTGAGGGCCCTAGCAAGTTGAAGAACGGTGAGAAGTAGGTCTGGGAGGGCAAAGGGAGAAGATTCAACACATTTTCATATTACTACTATGTTGATTATTGCTTCTACTGTAAACTATTGCCATTATTTATAGTTTTATAGTGCATGTAAATATAGACAAAATTCTCTCCTTCCTCCTCTCCTTCCTCCTCCTCCTTCTTTAAATGCTGCCTCCTACTTATGAAAAATCATTTTATTAATTTTCCTAATATATTTTGCAGTCTTTTCCTCTGGATTCATTTTCTGGCTTCCTAGGGTAGAGGAGCTGTCAGCAGTAAATGTTCTATGTATCAGTTAAGATAGGTTAGGCATACCACAGTCAGAAAAACTGCAAATTTCAATTCCTTAACACAAAGAAAGCTTATTCTTTGTTTTGCCAAGTCCAGTGTGAGTCGGACTTCCTGGCTGCTGCTTCACGTGGAGGCATTTTTGAAAAAAAGATGTATTTGAAAGCAATTCTAGGTTGGCAGATACTTTGTCTCAGCAGTTTGAAGATAAAATTCTTTCTGCTTTGCGTTTCTATTGCACTGTTGAGAAACCAGGTGGGAGTGTAATTGTCATTTCTTTGTAGATGAACTTTCTTTCCCACCCACAGTACACCCCACCCACCCCCAGCTGCTTTAGTCTTTAATTTCAGTGACCTGCAATTTAACTATGATAGATCTGGGTGTGTATTTCATTTAATTATCCTTCTTGGGATACTCTCAGTTTCATGAAACTGAGGATATGTGTCTTTCATTTATTTTGGACATGTACAAGATTTTATTTCTTGAATATTACTTCTTTCTCACCCTTTCTAATATATCCTTCTGGGGCTTGTGTCAAATGCATGTTAGACTTTTCATTCTAGTTTCCCTATGTCCTAGCAGGTCTTTCCTTTTTCTGACCATTTATCTCTCTCTACTGCATTCTCAGTGATTTTTTTTTTTTTAGATTTTAGATTCATTTTTTAGTTAATTTGTTTTCTGATCAGTCAATGTGTCCTTTAGTTTTCTGATTTGAGTGATAATAGTTTTTATTTTTATAACTCTTTTGTTTCTTCATCAACTTTAACTGGTCACTTACTCCAGATCACAATTTTGATACAACCTTACATTTTTCTAAGCTTTAAATATATATGTATATATGTTTTCTTTCTTGATAACTCCAACATCCCTCATCTTTATAGGCCAGATTCTGTGTGTATGTAAGTGTGTGTGTGTTTTCCTTGCTAACTTTCTGCTTGTGGTGGTTTATTTCTTTATGTGTTTTGTGATTTTTGATTGTGATCTCTTAATACTCAAAACTCTATCTATGGAAGTTTTTGGAGCCTTTTGTAGTATCAGCTCCCTTCAGAGGTCTCCATTTGACTTAGCACACTGTGGAGGCCATTGACTTGCCTTCTTTCTCAAAGCTTACAAAATCAGAGAATGGGAGACTCTCAAGGACTGGAAGATGCCCTCAGAGAAGTCATCAGCATATGTCTGGGTTCATGCCTTCATGTACTATTCTTTCAGTTTTTCTGTAGATTAGACAATTGTCAAATAAAATTTGAGAAAAATGCAATTAAATTAATTTAAAAAATTCAATTGACTCTAAGCATCCCTTAATTTAAAAAAATGGAGATTAATGGAATAGGATAGAATAGGAATAATCTACTTTCTTTTTAAAAGAAGTTTTTGTAGTTATTAACTCTGTTTCTCTTTAATTTTTTTACTTCCGCTTCATCTTTTCTTTTTTCTTCTTTTTCTCTTGGTGTTTAGATAGGGCTTATTCTTTTTAAGTATTTGCTTTGAATTCATATTTCACTGATTTTCATTTTGAAGTTTATTTTGAAAAATAAGTAATATTATACATTTTTCTCCAAGTCAAACTTTGACTGTTTCTTAAAGTTTTGATAGTATTGTAATGATTTTCATCTTTGTAAATAGTATCTTCTTTGTAAATTTTTAAGTGATAAAATCATAATAAAGTATATGCATTAGGAAACTTTGGTATATATAGAGATATATCTGAAAAAATGCACATACATATGATATTTTGTATATATGTGTTAGTTAGTCAGGTCTGACTCTTTGTGATCACATAGACTGTAGTCCACCAGGTTCCACTGTCCATGGAATTCTCCAGGCAAGAACAGTAGAGTGGATTGCCATTTCCTTCTCCAGGGAATCTTCCTGACCCAGGGATTGAACTCAAGTCTCTCATGCCTCTTGCACTGACAGGCAGGTTCTTTGCCCTCTGAGCCACCAGGGAAGCCACCAGGTAAATATAAAATATACAAAAATATGAAACTAAACATTAATTATTATTCCAATCTTTCTCCATTTTGAGATGCTAATGTATATCTTCCTAGTCTTTATCCACAGATATCCGATATATATCTTTCTAGTCTTTTTATTTATAAAATGCAAACTTTTATGTTTATTTTAAACAAAATTGAGATCTTGTTAAGGGTTTGTATTCTAACTTACATCTTGAGTATTTTTGTTATGTTATCATATATTCTTCTATAAAATGGTATTAATAACTATATCAATTATATGCATGTCTTTTATTAAATCAATGAAAATTAAATAAACCCCCCTTTTTCAGTTATCTAGATTTATTTTTTTGCTCTAATAAATTACATAATAATATATAGCTTTTTACATAAATCTTAGTATAGACCTAGGATTATTGTCTTAAAAGTGAATTTTTAGACACAAATTATAAACATGTTTAAGGCTTTTGATTTATGTCATTAAATTTTCCTGTAGAAAAATTGTGCAAATCATGCAATCACTAATTGTCCATGTTAGAATGTGCATTTCCTATCCAGGTGAGCAGTTTGAAGAAAATCTTTGCCAGCTTGGTTTTTAGTATGTAGTACCATCTTGTCTTGATTTGAATTTGATTTCTAGAACTAGTGATTTTTCTTATGTTTCTTGATTATTGATGTTTCTGTTTATGTCTGTACCAGTTTTTATGTACTTTCCTTTGGAACATTCATGTTTTTTTTAGCTAGTTTGTATGACATTTTGTATATTTTGGGATGCTAACTTTGTCATTTTTTTTTTTTACTAATATATTAAATAAAATTAAAAGAAATTAAATATAAAGAAATAAAAGAATTATAAACAAAAATAATCCATTTTAAAATGGTTTCTTCTTTTTACTTTCTTACTTGTAAAAATCTCCTCCAGTTTGTGATGAACTAAATATTCACTACTATCTTCCTTTGTTTCTTTCACATCAATTCTGCATTTGGAGTTTTAATCATTCCAAAATAATTTTTAGTATGTATTATAAGGTAGTAATCCAGATTTATATGTTTTCAAACAGTGCATTTACTGATATTAATTTCCCACTAATCTAAAGTCCCACTGTTTTCATATTCCAAATTACAGTTTTGATCTCGTTCATTGACCAGGTTTAATTTGGAAAGTGCTTTTGATTTCTGTTGTTGTTCAGTCACTAAGTCATCTCTGACTCTCTGCAACCCCATGGACAGCAGCATGCCAGGCCTCCCTGTCCTTCACTAACTCCTGGAATTTGTTTAAACTCATGTCCATTGAATTGGTGATGCCATCCAACCATCTTATCCTCTGTCAACCCCTTCTCCTCATGCCCTCAATCTTTCCCAGAATCAGGATATTTTTTTTTCTTGATGAGTTGACTCTTCTCATTAGGAGGCCAAAGTATTGGAGCTTCAGCTTCAGCATCAGTCCTTCCAATGAATATTCAGGGTTGATTTCATTTAGGATTGACTAGGTTGATCTCCTTGCAGTCCAAGGGACTCTCAAGAGTCTTCTCCAACACCACCATTCCAAAGCATCAGTTCTTCTGTACTCAGCCTTCTTTATGGTTTAACTCTCACATCTGTATGTGATTTGACTATGTGGACCTTTGTCAGCAAAGTGATGTCTTCACTTTTTAATATGTTGTCTTGTATTGTCATATCTCTTCTTCCAAAGAGCAAGCATCTTTTAATTTCATGACTACAGTCACCATCCACAGTAACTTTGAAAACAAAATCTGTCATTTTGTGGAAAAACTGTTTCCATTGTTTCCCCATCTATTTGCTATGAAGTTATGGAATCAGATGCCATGATCTTAGTTTTTTGAATGTTGAGTTTTAAGCCAGCTTTTCCCACTCTCCTATTTCACTTTCATCAAGAGGCTCTTTAGTTCTTCTTCCCTTTAAGGTGTTATTATATGCATATCTGAGGTTGTTGATACCTCCCCCATCAATCTT
This sequence comes from Odocoileus virginianus, assembly GCF_023699985.2. NCBI lineage: Eukaryota > Metazoa > Chordata > Mammalia > Artiodactyla > Cervidae > Odocoileus > Odocoileus virginianus. The sequence continues at coordinate 45,213,424 of NC_069682.1, forward strand.
GATTCCAGCTTGTGATTCATTCAACCCAGCATTTCACATGATGAACTCTGCATAGAATTTAAATAAATAGAGTGTCAATATATAGCCTGGATGTATCCCTTTCCCAATTTTGAACAAATCCATTGTTCCATGTCTGGCTATAACTGTTGCTTCTTGACCTGCATATAGGTTTCTCAGGAGACAGGGAAGGTGGTCTGGTATTCCCATCTCTTTAAGAGTTTTCCACAGTTTGCTATGATCCACTTTGGAAACCTGAGGGAAGAGCAGATTCATTGGAAAAGTCCCTGATGGTGGGAAAGACAGAAGGCAGGAAGAGAAGGGTTCAATAGAGGAAGAGATGGTTGGCTTTGCATAGTCAATCAAACAGAAGTAGATGTTTTTCTGGAATTCCCATGCTTATTCTATGATCCAATGGATGTTGGTAATTTGATCTCTGGTTCCTCTCTCTGTCTTTTCTAAATCCAGCTTATACATCTGGAAGTTTTTGGATCATGTATTATTGAAGCCTAGCTTGAAGGATTTTGAGATTATCCTGCTAGCATGTGAAATGAGTACAATTGTACAGTAGTTTGAACATTCTTTGGCATTGCCCTTCTTTGGGATTGGAATGAAAACTGACTTTTTCCAGTCCTGTGGTCAATGTGGAGTTTTCCAGTATTGCTGGAATATTGAGTACACCATTTAACAGCATCATCTTTTAGGATTTGTAATAGCTCAGCTGAAATTCCATCCCTCCACTAGCTTTGTTCCTAGTAATGCTTCCTAAGACCCATTTGACTTCACCTACCAGGGTGTCTGACTCTAGGTGAATGACCACATCATCGTGGTTATCTGGGTCATTAAGACCTTTTTGTACAGTTCTTCTGTGTATTCTTGCCACCTCTTCTTAAGCTTTTCTGCTTCTGTTAGGTCCTTACTGTTTCTGTCCTTTATTGAGCCCATCATCACATGAAATGTTCCTTTGGCATTTCTAATGGTCTTGAAGAGATCTCTAGTCTTTCCCATTCTATTGTTTTCCTCTATTTCTTTGCATTGTTCACTTAAGAAGTCTTTCTTATCTCTCCTTACTATTCTTCGGAACTCTGTATTCACTTGGGTATATCTTTCTCTTTCTCCTTTGCCTTTCACTTTTCTTCTGTTCTGTCATTTGTAAGGCCTCCTGAGAACCATTTTACCTTCTTGCATTTCTTTTTCTTTAGGATAGTTTTGATCACTGCCTCCTGTACAGTGTTATGAACCTCCATCCATAGTTCTTCAGGCACTCTATCAAATCTAATCCCTTGAATCTATTTATCACTTCCACTGTATAATTATAAGGGATTTGATTTAAGTTGTACCTGAATGGCCTAGTGGTTTTCCCTACTTTCTTAAATTTAATTCTAAACTTTCATAAAGCCTGTTGTATCCAGAGACTATGGCCTCTGCAATTTCTACATTTTATCATTTGTTAAGTTTTTCTATTATAATTCTATATTAATTAAAGTTTAGTCAATGTTCAATATATTCTTTTGAGGGGGATATAGTTGGTTTACAATATTGTATTAGTTTCTGTTATATGACAAAGTGAATCAGCTATATGTATACATATATCCCATCCCTCTTGGATCTCCCTCCCACTTCCCACTACATCCCATCCTTTTAGTTCACTACAGAGTACTGAGCTAAGTTCCCAGCCTTATACAAAAGATTCCCACTAGCTACCTATTTTACACATGGCAGTGCACATATACCAATTCCAATATCCCAATTTATCCCACCCACTCCTCCCTCTCAGTGTCTACATGTCCATTACCTGTGTCTGCATTTCCATTCCTGCCCTACAAATAGGTTCTTCTGAATCATTTTTCTAGATTCATGCATGAGCTATGTATGATATTTGTTTAATATATTCTTACAGTGAAGCTATATACTATACTTCCATATTTTAAAGATATATAGCTATTCTTTCAACTCAATTAATTTTACTGCTTAACTTGTCCATAACAATAATTCCAATCCTTTCTTATTAAAGGAATTTTAATAGTTAAGTTTAATAAGCTTTTAAAAATGACTTGGTAAGATTTTTATTTGGGTATGGTATTCCAGGTTCTTTCTAATGTAATGCACCTTATTAGCACTTGGCTAGTGTTAATGGTATCCACTAATCAAGTTGTAGTGAAATGTATACAGTTCTTGCCTCACTGTGACTTCTCTGGGGGCAAAATTCACGCCTTCTTTGACCTTATCCTACACAATTATTTGCAGACAATAAACACTCTTAAAATGTAGTTGAATTTTACCCAAGTTAAACTCAGTGCAAGTCTGCAAGAGGAAATTTCTAAAGAAAGTAAAACCCATAAATAGCAAAGAAAATCATTGTGTCCTTGATGCTAGATTTATGGTCATCCTGTAGAAAGTGACAAACTTTCAGAGATGGTTCTGGTCACAGTTTCTTTTCCCAAAAACACACAGAGTTTCTGTCTATATCCTGAAGGTTGCCTGTGAAGAACTCAATCTTGACAGTGGGGTGAATTTTGTGGGCCTACGATATGGAAATTCTATTCCTTGAAAAATAGATGTTCATCAAATCAAATATAGTACTATTGATACTATTGAAGTAACCTTCCCAGGAAACTGTATATTAATCCAGAAGTAGAACTAAGAGACTTCTCATCGCCAGACCATAAGGATCACTGCTGATGTCCTTATCTGGCCAAGACCTCATGGGTCTTAAAAGACACACTTCTGCTCCTTCTGTAATACATTTAATCATAGAATTCTTTTTTTTTTTTTTCTTTTTGGCCATGCTGTGTGGCTTACAGGATAGTTCCCCAACCAGGGATTGGACCCAGTCCCCTGCATTAAAAGGGTTGAATTCTAACCACTGGCTTGGCAGGGAATTCCTTAAACACAGAATTCTTTACCCACATTAGTAACCCCAATATTCAGCTTCAGTCTTTCTAAGTAAGCAACCATTCTCCTCTATGGTCTTCTCATGATGGTCTCAGCATGTGGTTGTCATGGATCACTCCTGCTGCCCACCAACTAGCTCCCTTTGCCAGTCTGGGGAAGGGGGCTCCACTCCTTTGGCCTCTCTCTTATTTAGGAACTCTCTCTTCTTTCCTTTTCTCTGTGTAATGAAAGTCTAACATTATTACTTCAAGAGTTTAGATTTTATAAGGATAATTAGAGAGATGATCTGGAAGAGCTTCCTTTTAAGCCACCATGTAAACCTAAACATCCCTGAAGGCAAGAGAGCAGAAGGACCCTGGTCAACTAGAGGTTGTTGCTACTGTTGTTGTTGTTGTGTGTGTGTGTGTGTGTGCTTGCACACCAGCACATTGAGAGAGAGAGAGAGAGAGAGAGAGAGAGAGAGAGAGAGAGAGAGAATGAGAAACACAAATGAGTATCTCAATGAGTTATCCTGTTATGTGATAGATTCTTAAAATCTTCTGAATTAACTCTTTCTGGACCCATGAGTACTGCAGACATAGTGAATTCACTCTCTCACATCCCAGACATCAGCTTTCAGGGCAGAACCAGAGAAGCCTGGCTGAGGCTGTGGAAGGTGGAGAAATCTGTTGGTCTACTGACCAGATTCATATTGTGACTCCCTCTGCCATACTGGAAGTCTGATTCTCTCTCCCAAACCTTCCATCTTCATTCCTTGCCTAGGTTAGTTTGACCCTTTCTTGTTTTCTTTAATCTTAACTATCTTTAATCAAGTTTTTGCCCCTCTGTCCCAGAACCCCAAAAGAAATAAAATGGTGTCCCATGTGTGAATTCAACCTGTTGACCTATTTGTTTAGTTTGTGCTATGGGGAAGACTTTGCAGTTTGCATTTGATTTGAATTAGTGGAAAACACTGGGAAAAATCATGCTAGTATCTCAGATTTCCAACTTTTCTCAAAACTTGGAAGATCTAGCCTCATTGGGATCATATTGACTAAAATACTTGAAAATGTGCTACACAAAGGAAACCAGCCACAGAAGACAACATATTATATGATCCCATTTGTATGAAATGTCCAAAATAGACAAATCTATAAACACAGAATACAGCTTAATGGTTATCCAGGGCTAGGGCGTTTGGAGGGAAATGGGGAATAATTTTAAAGAGTACAGGCTTTTTGGGGGGATGCAAATGTTATAAAAGCTACTGAGGTGATGTTTGTATGAATTTTTTGTTATGTTTATGTATTTATGTTAAATATAGAGTTGTATATTTTAAATGTTAATAGTATATATTAATAGTATATGAATTAAATCTCAATACAGGTGTCATTTCATTCCAATCCCAAAGAAGGGCAATGGCAAAAAATGTTCAAACTACTGCACAATTGCATTCATCTCACACACTAGCAAAGTAATGCTCAAAATTCTCCAAGCCAGGCTTCAATAGTATGTGAACTGTGAAATTCCAGATGTTCAAGCTGGATTTAGAAAAGGCAGAGGAACCAGAGATCAGATTGCCAACATCTGTTGGATCATCAAAAAAGCAAGAGAGTTCCAGAAGAACATCTGCTTTATGGATCACAGTCAAAGCCTTTGACTGTGTAAATCGCAACAATCTGTGGAAAACTCTTAAAGAGATAGGAATACCAGACCACCTTACCTGCCTCCTGAGAAACTTGTATGCAGGTCAAGAAGCAACACTCAGAATGGGACATGGAAGAATAGACTGGTTCCAAATAGGAAAAGGAGTACGTCAAGGCAGTATATTGTCGCTCTGCTTATTTAACTTATATGCAGAGTACATCATGAGAAATACTTGGCTGGATGAAGCACAAGCTGGAATCAAGATAGCCAGGAGAAATATCAATAACCTCAAATGAGCAGATGACACCACCCTTATGGCAGAAAGTGAAGGGAAACTGAACAGCCTCTGGATGAAGGTGAAAGAGGAGAGTGAAAAAGTTGGCTTAAAACTCAACATTCAGAAAACTAAGATTATGGCATCTGGTCCCATCATTTCATGGCAAAGAGATGGGGTAACAATGGAAACAGTGACAGACTTTGTTTTCCTTGGTTCCAAAATCATTGCAAGTGGTGACTGCAGCCATGAAATTAGAAGATGCTTGCTCTTTGGAAGAAAAGCTATGACCAACCTAGATGGTGTATTAAAAAGCAGAGACATTACTTTGCTGACAAAGGCCCATTTAGTCAAAGCAATGGTTTTTCCAGTAGTCATGTATGGATGTGAGAGTTGGACTATAAAGAAAGCTGAACACTGAAGAATTGATAATGTGGTGTTAGAGAAGACTCTTGAGAGTCCTTTGAACTGCAAAGAGATCTAACCAGTCCACCCTAAAGGAAATCAGTGTTGAACGTTTTTTGGAAGGACTGATGCTGAAGCTGAAACTCCAATACTTGGCCACCTGATGTGAAGAACTGACTAATTGGAAAAGATCCAGATGCTGGGAAGGATGGTGAGGGCAGGAGGAGAAGGGGATGACAGAGGATGAGATTATTGGATGGAATCACTGACTCCATGGACATGAGTTTGAGCAAGGTCTGGGAATTGGTGATGGACAGGGAAGCCTGACCTGGTGCAGTCCATGGGGTTGCAACGATTCAGACATGACTGAGCGCCTGAACTGAAATGAACAGATGTTATTTTTCAAAATGCATTAGAGCTGGGCAGCATAGACCTTCTTTAAATGGAGTATATGAACTCCTATTTGCCTGAATATTCTATGCTTATTCCATCACTCTAGAGCCCAGCTGGCTTCTCTCATTTAGGTTATATCACTGGTCTCTTGGCGTTTGACTTTCAGTCTCAGTTTAACCTCATGGGCATTTTTCTTTTTCAATGTCTTTCTCATAATTTCCCTTCTGTCATTGTACTTCTCATGAAAATCACCATCAACTGTCCATCTCAGAGCACATCCTTTATGGTAATGAAAACCATAGAAGAATAAAGAAATGTATTTCCATACTGGTCGTGATATTGCTGCAATGTTAAACCCTATCAAACCAAGCTTAAAATAATACAATCTGGTTTCTGGATTTATTAAACAAATACTGTGTACTATGCCAACAGAAGAATAACAGGAAGTGGTTGATAGTGCCAAATCATCTAAGTATTCTCCCTGAATAGCATTGCAGTATGAGCATGCAAGAGATGCTGCAAGATTGAAGCAGGAATACCTGGCTGTTTTTAAACTGCTTGGTGATGGACTGGCTTGTGAGAAAACCAACATTACATTGAAACTCTTAGGGATACTTTAAATTGGTGGATTATATGGTCGCTTGATTAAGTTTGGGTTATGTAAACAGTGGAGTGTTTAGATTTAGGCTTGGCCGTTGAAGTCCAGGCAGCTGTTTGTACTTAAGTCCAGCAAGAAGTCTTGTTAATCAAAGGACTGACTGAATTTCTTTCTTTCTCCCACCCCCGCCTGCTGCTTTTTTTTTTTTTTTGTACCTCTGTTGTTTTTCCTCCTGTCCAAACCCTTTGGGCTCAGGACTGTTGGGAGGCAAGGCAGAGTGTTTTGAATTCTCCTCTGAGGATCAGGAACTTATTTTTTTGATTACATGGATGTGCCCCACAGATTTCTCTCACTGTGAGGTAATCACTTCATTTACCCAAGTTCTACAAAGCCTTTATTATACCGGTTACTTCATATTTTTGAAGCTAAGTCATCAGTTTGATGTGTTTGTTGTAAAATGTGGTTTAACAGCTTGTTAGCACATTTATTTTTTTAATGGAACCTAAAGATATTTCATGCTTGAGCAGCAGTGAATTTAAGAGCCGATGAAAAGCTCATGAGCTGTAAGCATTCAGCACAAAACAATGGTGGGAGGACATGGTGGAGTGAAGCACTGTGCTTGGAGCAGAGGGGGTTCGGGCTTCTTCAGGATCTTTAGGTGGCTGTTTTCCTGACAACGTCTTGTAAATAACCAGTGCCGTATGGTGCTTGTTGGTTTCAGGTCGTCTGGGATGCACTGGATCATTTGGGCGGTCTGAGTTCATGTGGTTTTTCTACCCTCTGTGATGATTCTATTTTATTTTGTCCAGAGAGCAAAGAGGAAGCTGGACTGTTGTTTTCTGTCTTCAGCATGTGGCTTTGTAAAGTTGTCTCAGAATTAATGGGTTGGAAATGAGAGCTATTGTGGAATGGGGTGAGTAACAGAGCCTTTGAAAAGTGAAAGTGGGGGAGGCACAAGCTCTTTACATGGCTTCATCACAAATGCAAACTAGGTCATTCTCCCAAGAGGCAGCAAAAATGAACATTCGATGTTTGACGAAAGCCAACATTTTGTTTGAGAGTTTGATAATCTGGGGATGAAATAGAGGTATATGATCTTCTTTGCCTAAGTCTAGAACTCTCTTTGTACCGTGATAGGTGTTGTTGGAGAAATCTCATATATGTATGGGAGAGAGAGAGAGAGACATAGATAGATAGATAGATACAGAGAGAGAGATGATTATTTGGAGCACTTGTATAAGTGAAGAAGAGAAAACCATATGAGAAAAATTACCAACTACTCTGTCTAGTGATTACCTAATAATGGATGAGATTCATCTTTCCAATCTGCTCACACCTCCAGAATTTCTTTGAGGTTGAGGACATGAAATGGAACTTCTGTGTGAAGCAATCTTACTTTCTTAAACGAAAGAAGAAAAGAAACTGTTGTTAATGACAATCATGCTAACTCATACAATGTGACAAGTGCTAGACCTGGAAGGGATATTTTGTACAAACTACTCCAAAAATCTGATTTTGTAGAAAAGGAAAATAGACAACAGAAAGTTGCCTAGGCTTCTGTAACTTTCCTTCTAACCTCAATGGATAAACTTTTCTGACTACTTCATAGAAATGGAATCATACAATTGGCCTTTTGTATCTGGATTCTTTCAGTCAGCTTGTTCTCATCCGTGTTGTAGTATATATCTGTATTCATTCCCTTTTATGGCTGGAAAATATTCTATTATATGGATATTTGTTTATTCATTCATTGAGTGATGGACATTTAGGTTGTTCTCGCCTTTTGACTATTGTGTATATTGTGGTTGCTAACATTAAAATACGTTTTTTTTTAACATCTGTTTTCAATTCTTTTTGAAGTAGAATGCCTGAGTCATATGATAATTGTATGTTAAACTTATTGATGAACCACCAAAATATTTCCACAGAAGGGACATTATTTTACATTCCCACTGGCAAATATATGAGGGTTCCAATTCCCCCACCTTCTCACCAATGCTTGCTATTGTCTGCCATCATTTTTCTAGCTATTATAATGTATTGGAAATGGTATTTCAGTGTGGGTTTGATTTGCATTTTCTTCGTGACTAATAATATTGAACATTTTTTCATATGTTATTAACCGCTTGTATATCTGCTCTGATGAAATGTCTAAAGTCATTTGCCCAATTTAAGATTAGATTCTTTGACCTTTTTTTGTAATTGTTGAATTGTAAGTGTTCTTATATGCAGAGTACATCATGAGAAATACTGGGCTGGATGAAGTACAAGCTGGAATCAAGATTGCTAGGAGAAATATCAATGACCTCAGATATGCAGATGATACCACCCTTATCACAGAAACTGAAGAGGAATTAAAGAGCCTCTCAATGAAAGTGAAACAAGAGAGTGAAAAAGTTGGCTTAAAACTCAACATTCAGAAAACTAAGATTATGGCATCTGGTCCCATTACTTCAAGGCAAACAGATGGGGAAACAGTGGAAACAGTGGCAGACTTTATTTTCTTGGGCTCCAAAATCACTGCAGATGGTGACTGCAGCCATGAAATTAAAAAATGCTTGCTCCTTGGAAGAAAAGTTATGACCAACCTAGACAGCATGTTAAAAAGCAGAGACATTATTTTGCCAACAAAGGTCCATCTAGTCAAAGCTATAGTTTTTTCAGTAGTTATGTATGGATGTAAGAGTTTGACAATAAAGGCAGCTGAGCACTCAAGAATTGATGCTTTGAACTGTGGTGTTGGAGAAGACTCTTGAGAGTCCCATGGATAGCAAGGAGATCCAACCAGTCTGTCCTAAAGTAAATTAGTCTTGAACATGTGTTGGAAGGACTGATGCTGAAGCTGAAACTCCAATACTTTGGCCACCCGAAGTGAAGAACTGGTCATTTGAAAAGACCCTGATGTTGGGAAAGATTGAAGGCAGGAGGAGAAGGGGACAGCAGAGGATGAGATGGTTGGATGGCATCACCGATTCAATAGACATGAGTTTGCATAAACTCCGGGAGCTGGTGATAGACTGGCATGCTGCAGTCCATGGGTCCACAAAGAGTCGGACATGACTGAGCAACTGAACTGAACTGAACTGAAAAGTTCTTTATATTCTCTGAATACTAGAATCTTATCACATATGTTGTTTAAAATATTTTCTCTAATTCTATGCTTTTTCCTGATAATATTGTTTGATGCACAAACTTAATTTTGATGAAGTTCACTAATTTTTTTATTTTTTTGCCTGTGTTTTTGATATCATATGTAAGAAACCATTGCCAAATCCAAAGTCTTGAAGACTAACCGTATGTTTCCTTCTAAGGGTTTTATAATTTTGACTTTTATATATAGACCTTTGATCCATTTTGAATTATTTTTTTTAATATACTGTGAGGTAAGAAATATTTTTCTTTTGAATTTGAATATCTAGTTGTCCCAGAACTATTTGTTGAAAAGAGTATTCTTTCCTCCATTGAATGGCCTTGGCACCTGTGTACAAAATCAACTTACCATACATGTGTGGGTTTATTTCTTAAACATAAATTTGATTCTATTAATCATTGTCTATCTTTTCACCAGTGGGCTTTCAAGGTGGCTCAGTGGTAAAAGAATCCAGCTGCAAATGTAGATGTGGGTTTGACTGCTAGGTAGGGAAGATCCCCGGAAGAGGAAATGCCAAGCTACTCCAGTATTCTTGCCTGGGAAATCCCATAGACAGAGGAGCCTTGTGAAGTCCTATGTTACAGCCCATGGGGTTATAAAGAGTCAGACACGACTGAGTGACTAAGCATGCATGCACATACTTTACTACCTAGAAACCTGGTTATGAGTTCCTTTTTATCCTAATTTAGAAATTATTTTTAAAATTTAAATTAAAGTGTTTTATGAGTAATACCTTTATGTTTAAACTATATTTTTCTTTCATTGGGTTTAGAGAATGTGGATGCCCATCCTATCATTTCATTTTCCTTGAAGTTATTAACTATTCCAGTTATGACTACTGATGCTTGTATTTTCCTGGAAGATGGCATGTCTTTTTGAACAGAAAATTCATGTCTACTTTATCTCAGGAAAGTATTCTTCTATCTCTGCTTATTTTTACTTGATTTTTTCCTGTTATCTTCTTCAGAGAATTCAGTTACGTATATGTAATAGACCTCGTCGTTCTATCAATTTTTTTTTCCTTTTTTTTTTCATTTATTTTTATTAGTTGGAGGCCAATTACTTTACAATATTGTAGTGGGTTTTGTCATACATTGACATAAATCAGTGATATGTAAATCAATTTTTAATCTTTGTTCTTTTCTTCTTCATTTAGTGTGATTTCATCAGGCAGTCCTGTACATCCAGGTGCTTATACTTAGTTGCTCACTCGTGTCTGATTCTTTGTGACCCTATGGACTATAGCCTGCCTGGCTTCTCTGTCCATGGGATTCTCCAGGCAAGAATACTAGAGTGGGTTTCAATTTCTTCCTCCAGTGGATCCTCCTGACCCAGATATTGAACACACATCTCATACATTGGCAGGCAGATTCTTTACCCACCAAGCCGAGAGAGTTGCAAATGCTAACACTGACATTTATTCTACAATGACAAATGATAGATAGATAGACAGATTTTTTCCTGTGTGCCAGACAGCATCATAGGTGCTGGAGTTTCATCACTAAACAAAACAGAAGAAAATTCCTTCTCCTAATAGAGTTTGCATTCCAGGAAATGAAATAATCCAATATAGCTATAATTTAGAGAACAAAGGATAAAGTGGTACAAGATGGTGCTAGATGTGACTGTGTTGGTAGGTAGAGGTAGACCACTAGATGCCTGATAAGAATTTGAAGATTTTTATACTGAAGGTATCATCAAAATTTTTAAAAAACAGTAACTCTAGCTACTATGTACATGTCCTGTCTCTCCTACTACATTGTAAGTTTTTAGAAGACTGCTCTCTAAGAACCACGTAAAGCCCCTTTGTAAATAATGGGCATCCAACAAATAATAACAATGGCTAGCTCTTGAGTACTTTCTGTGGGCAGAAGACTGGTCTAAGCACAATCCCCATATTAAATCATTAATCTTCACAATCCACCACCTCAGTTGACTGGCTGAATAAGAGGAGGTATGCTCACTCCTTTGCAGTGCTGGAAACCTGGACACACCTGAAAATCTATAGATATCACTCTATGTGCAAGGTAAGGGGAGAGGGAAGTTGCAGAGGAAAAAAAAATAGTCATAAGTACAACTTCATATGCTGTTATAAGATTATGATTTTTTGGTATTTTTTCTTGTGTCAAGTGTGGTTTTCAACATTGTAATTCATATATTAAAATCTATATCATACATTAATATACTATATACATTTAAATTATGTATATTTATTATATACTTTTCATAAATATGCTTAAAATAAGTGTATTTATGAAAACATTGGAAGTTTTTGTTAAGTCAGATATCTGGACCCTTTTACATGTAGCTTCTGTTGCCTGTTCCTCCCCTTTTGTTTGGGGGTACTCACAAAGAAACTTTCCTGTTTTCTATGCATGTTCCATAAATTTTGTTAAAAATCAGGCATTTTAGATAACATATTTTAGCAACTCTGAATAGTGATTCTCCTCTAGAGTTGTTGTTTGAGTGTTTCTTTGTTTAGTGACTTGGCTGGTCTGTTTTGGTAAAGTCTATTCCCCCACTCCCAGTGTGAAGCCTTGTTTTTGTTATTCAGTTACCAAGTCATATCCCACTCTTTGTGACCCCATGGACTGCAGCATGCCAGGTCTTCCTGTCCCTCACCATCTCCCAGGAGTTTACCCAAGTTCATGTCCATTGAATTGGTGATGCCATCCAATCATCTCATCCTCTGTTGCCCTTTTCTCCATCAGCCCTCAATCTTTCTCAGCATCATGGTCTTTTCCAATGAATTGGCTATTCCCATCAGATGGCCAAAGTATTGGAGCTTCAGGTTAACATCAGTACTTCCAATGAATATTCAGATTTGATTTCCTTTAGGAATGACTGGTTTGATCTCCTTGATGACCAAGGGATCTGAAGAGTCTTGTCCAGCACCACAGTGCTCAGTCTTCCTTATGGCCCAACTCTCACATGTATACATGACAACTGGAAAGACCATAGCCTTGACAATATGGACCTTTATTAGCAAAGTGGTGTCTTTGCTTTTTCATACACTGTCTTGGTTTGTCATAACTTTTCTTCCAAGAAGCAATCATCTTCTAATTTCATGACTGTAATCACAATTCAAAATAATTTTAGAGCCCAAGAAGAGGAAATCTCTTCACAGCATCTACATTTTCCATTTCTTTTTGCCATGAAGTGATGGGACCAGATGCCTTGATCTCAGTTTTTTAATATTGAGTTTCAAGCTGGCTCTTTCATGATCCTTTTTCAACCTCATCAAGAAGCTCTCCAGTTCTTCTTCTCTTTCTTCCATTAGAGTGTTACTATCTACATATCTGAGGTTGTTGGTAGTTCTCCCGACAGTCTGGATTCCAGCTTGTAATTCATTCAGCCCAGCACTTTGCATTATGTGCTCTGCATATAAGTTAAATAAGCAGGGTGACAATATAGCATTGTCATACTCTTCTCAATTTGGAACCAGTCTATTCTTCCATGTCTGGTTCTAGCTATTGCTTCTTGACCTGCATACAGGTTCCTCAGGAGACACATAAGTTGGTCTAGTATTCCCATCTCTTTAACAGTTTTCCAGTTTGTTATGATCCACACAGTCAAAGGCTTTAGCATAGTCAATGAATAGAAGTAGATGTTTTTCTGAAATTCCCTTGCTTTCTCTATTATCCAGCAAATGTTGTAAATTTGATCTCTGGTTCCTCTGTGCTTCCTAAACCCAGCTTTTACATCTGGAAGGTCTTGGTTCACGTACTGTTGAAGCTTAGCTTGAAGGATTTTGAGCATTATTTTACTAGCATGGGAAATTACTAACATACCAATTTCCGGTAGTTTGAACTTTCTTTTGTTGTTGTTAAGTTGCTCAGTAGTATCTGACTCTTTGCAACCCCATGGACTGCAGCATGGTAGTCTTCCCTGTCCTCCACTATCTCCTGGAGTTTGCTCAAAGTCATGAACTTTAAATCAGTGATACCATCCAGCCATCTCATCCTCTCTTGTCCTCTTCTCCTCCTGCCTTCAATCTTTCCCAGCCTCAGGATCTTTTCCAATGAGTCAGTTCTTCGTATCAGGTGGCCAAGTATTGGAGCTTCAGCTTCAGCGTTAGTCCTTCCAAGGGATATTAAGGGTTGATTTACTTTAGAATTGATCACTTTGATCTCCTTGCTATTCAAGGGACTCTCAGAGTCTTCCCCAGCACCACAGCTCGAAAGCCATCCATTCTTCATCCCTCAATCTTCTTTGTGGTCCATTTCTCACATCTGTACATGACTACTGGATAAACCATAACTTTGGCTACACAAATGTCTGTCAACAAGGTGATATCTCTGTTTTTTACTATGCTATCTATGTTTGTCATAATTTTCCTTCCAGGAGCATACATCTGTTAATTTCATGGCTGTAGTCTCCATCTGAAAAGATTTTGGAGCCCAAGAAAATCATCTGTCATTGTTTCCATTTTTTCTTCATGGATTTGCCATGAAGTGACGGGACTGGATGCCATGATATTAGTTTTTTAAATGTTGAGTGTTAAACCAGATTTTTCATTCTCTTTCACCTTCATCAAGAGGCTCTTTAGTTCCTCTTTGCTTTCTGCCATTAGAGTGGAGTCATCTGCCTACCTGAGTTTACTGATATTTTTCCTGGCAATCTTGATTCCAGCCTGAGCTTGGCATTTCACATGATGTACTCTGCATATAACTTAATAGACAGAGTGACAATATACAGCCTTGATGTACACCTTTTCCAATTTTGAACCAGCCCATGTTCCATGTCCATTGCTTCTTGACCTTCAAGAGATTTCTCAGGAGGCAGGTAAGGTGGTCTGGTATTTCTGTATCTTTAAGAATTTTCCACAGTTCCTTGTGATCTACTTTGGGCACCTGATGTGTAGAGTAGACTTATTGGAAAAGACCCTGTTGCTCTGAAAAATAGAAGGCAGGAAGAGAAGGGGACAACAGAGGATGAGATGGTTGGATGGCATCACCAACTCAGTAGACATGAGTTTTTGAGCAAGCTCTGGGAGATTCTAAAGGACAGCAAAGTCTGGCCGTGCTGCAGTCCATGGGGTTTCAAAGAGTCAGACATGACTGAGTGTCTGAACAGCAACAACAACATAATCAAAGTCTTTAGTATAGTCAATGAAGCAGAAGTAGATGTTTTTCTGGAATTTCCTTGCTTTCTCTATGATCCAAAGGATGTCAATTTGATCTCTGGCTCCTCTGCCTTTTCTAAATCCAGTTTGTACACCCGGAAATTCTCAGTTCACATACTGTTCAAGCCTAGCTTGAAGTAGTTTGAGCATTATCTTGCTAGCATATAAAATGAGTGCAATTATGTGGTAATTTGAACATTCTTTGGCATTGCCCTTCTTTGGGATTGGAATGAAAACTGTTTCCAGTCCTGTGGCCACTGCTGGGTTTTCCAAATTTGCTGACATATTGAATGCAGTTTTTTAATAGCATCATCTCTTAGGATTTGAAACAGCTCTGCTGGAATTCCATCACCTCCACTGTCTTTGTTTGTAGTAATGCTTCCTAAGGCTCACACTTGACTTCACACTCCAGGATATCTGGCTTTAGATGAGTGAAAACACCATCGTAGTTATGCAGGACATTAAGATCTTTTTTGTATAGTTCTTCTGTGTTTTCTTGCCACCTCTTCATAACATCTTTGGTTTCTGTTAGGTCCGTACAGTTTTTGTCATTTATTTTGCCCATCTTTGCACAAAATACTCCCTTCATATCTCTAATTTTCTTAAAGAGATCTCTAGTCTTCTCCATTCTACTGTTTCCCTCTATTTCTTTGCATTGATCACTGAGGAAGGCTTTCTTATCTTTCCTTACTATCCTTTGGAACTCTTCATTCAGATGAGTATAGCTTTCCTTTTCTCCTTTGCCTTTTGCTGCTCTTCTTTCTCAGCCATTTGTAAGGTCTCCTCAGACAACCATTTTTTGTTTTTGCATTTCTTTCCTTGGGGATTGTTTTGTTCACCACCTCCTGTACAATGTTACAAAATTCTGACCATAGTTCTTCAGGCACTCTATCAGATTATTCCCTTGAATCTATTTGTCACTTCCACAGTATAATCATAAGGGATTTGACTTAGTTCATACCTGAATGGCTTATTGGTTTTCCATACTTTCCTCAATTTATGTCTGAATTTTGCAATAAGGAGTTCATGATCTGAGCCACTGCTGCTGCTAAGTCGCTTCAGTAGTGTCCGAATCTGTGCGATCCCATAGACGGCAGCCTACCAGACTCCACCATCCCTGGGATTCTCCAGGCGAGAACACTGGAGTGGGTTGCCATTTCCTTCTCCAATGCATGAAAGTGAAAAGAGAAAGTGAAGTTGCTCAGTCGTGTCCGATTCTTAGCGACCCCATGGACTGCATCCTACCAGGCTCCTCCGTCCATGGGATTTTCCAGGCAAGAGTACTGGAGTGGGGTGCCATTGCCTTCTTTGGATCTGAGCCACAGTCAGCTCCTATTCTTGTTTTTTGATTGTATAGAGCTTCTCCATCTTCAGATGCAAAGAATATAATTGGTCTGACTAAGGTATTGACTATCTGTTGATGTCCATGTGCAGAGTCATTTCTTTTGTTGTTGGAAGAGGATGTTTGCTGTGACCAGTGTGTTCTCTTGACAAAACTCTGTTAGCCTTTGCTCTGCCTCATTTTGTACCCAAAAGCCAAACTTGCCTGTTACTTCTTTAGTACTGTCCTTCTTGGGAATTGGGGTAAAGATGGCCTTTTCCAGTTCTGTGGCCACTGCTGACTTTTCCAAATTTGCTGACAATTGAATGCAGCACTTCAATAGCTTCAGTTTTTAGGATTTTAAATAGCTCTTCTGGAATTCTGTCACCTCCTCTAGCTTTATTGGCAGCAGTGTTTCCTGTGCTGGGCGGTGCTTAGTAACTGTCATGTCCGACTCTTCAGGACCCCATGGACTGTAACCCACCAGGCTCCTCTGTCCATGGGGACTCTCCAGGCAAGAATATTGGAATGAGTTGTCATGTCCTCCTCCAGGGTATCCTCCCAACCCAGGGATTGAACCCAGGTCTTATGCTCTGAAGGCAGATTCTTTACTGTCTGAGCCACCAGAAAAGCCCAGGAATACTGGAGTGGATAAGCTGTCCCTTCTCCAGGGGATCTTCCTGACTCAAGAATTGAACTGGGGTCTCCTGTGTTGCAGGTGGATTCTTTGCCAGTTGAGCTATCAGAGAAGTCCACGGTGCTTCCTAAGGCCCACCTGATTTCACACTTCAGAATGTCTGGCTCTGGGTTACTGACCACACCCATTAATTGTGGTTATCCAGGTCATTAAGATCCTTTTTGTACAGATCTTCTGTGTATTCTTGCCATTGTTTCTCGATCTCTTCTGCCTGTATTAGGTCTTTACCATTTCTATCCTTTGTTGTGCTCACATTTGCATGAAATGTTCAATATTTCCAATTTTCTTGAAGAGATCTCTAGTCTTTCCCCTTCTCTTATTTTCCTCTATTTCTTTGCATTGTTCATTGAAGAAGGCCTTCTTGTCTTTCCTTGCTATTCTCTGGAACTCTGCATTTGGTTGGGTATATCTTTCCTTTTGTCCCTTGTTTTTGCTTCTCTTCTTTCCTCAGCTATTTGTGAAGCCTCCTCAGACAACCAGTTTGTCTTCTTGCATTTCTTTTTCTTTGGGATGGTTTTGGTCAGTGCCTCCTGTACAATGTTATGAACCTCTGTCCATAGATCTTCAGGCACTCTGTCTACCAGATCTAATCCCTTGAATCTGTTACCTCAACTGTATAGAGCTTCCCCATCTTTGGCTGCAAAGACTATAATCAATCTGATTTTGGTATCGACCATCTGGTGATGTCCATGTGTAAAGTCATCTCTTGTGTTGTGGAAAAAATGTCTCTTGTGTTATTGCCATGACAAGGCAGTGATCCATGAAGGGGCAGCTTTTATTCTATAATTGTTGAGAAATTTCTATATTGTTTTGGATAATGCCCTGGACCATAAATTGCATACAGTCTCATTCAATTAATTTTGTACTCTTTTTCAGGAGTAGATTTTAGGCTTGTTTCTGAGGTTGTTCTTACTGCAGGAGGGCTCTTAGCTTCTCTTTCCTTGGTTCTATCTGGTGATCTAGCTGACCTACAATTTGACTTGTTGCTCTCGCAAAGCTATGAATCTCCTCCCAATTTAATATCACTATCACTGTTTCTGATAGTGCTCTCAGGCATGAACTTTCCCATACTACTTCAAGAACCTCTCTATTCTTATGACCTACCTCTCCCCTGGGGAAAATCTCTGAGCCACCGCTCCAGGACAAGTGGTGGGTACAATGTCTTTCTTTGTTTAGAGTAACACTCTTGATTTATCAGTGGGAGACTAGGAAGAAATGTTAGCCTCTGGTCTTTTCAGCTTGCTTTTCCTGATCTGGAACCCTCACTCTATAAGTAAATTTGGTTGAGAGTGATCAGGGTCCCAGTACTCTCAGTCTCCTATGCCTGGTATAGAGCCCGTGTCCTATGATTGGTGTCAAGTACTCTACTCAGGGAGGAGTCAAACCCTTAATTCTTTGGCTGAAATCACCTGCAATTTATTGGGAGGGGATGAAAAATACTGATGGGCTGGTCCTAGTAGAGAGATACTATAGTCCTTAACTGTGAGCTGGAGTCACAGTTGAACTCCACGCAGGTAGAAAGGTAGCAGGTCATAGCACAAGTACCGCAAATTCTGACTATTCTTACCAGTATTTAGAATTTCTTTGAATAAATATTTTGCCATTTGCTTATGCATGTAGGATAATTTCCAAAGTTTAATTAAAATAATATTTTCATAGTTTTATTATAGAGAGGTGGATTTGCTTTTTTCCCTTTTTAAAAAAAAAATTAAATTTTTATCTTCTTTTGGGGGAGCTGTTATTTGAGTACCTGTATGTATAATTGGTGTCCTTCTTAACTTTTGAAAATTATGTTTACAATATTCTTGAATATGGAGATCTATTTGTCTGATTTCTTAAGTAGTTTCTCTTGGGCTGTGTGTATGTCATCTTTTACTTATTTGCTTTTCCTTTCTTTGCTTTACAGTTTCTATTCACAAGTCCATAGCTGGTTCTTCTCTTTACTACTTCTCTTTGAAAGAGTGAGGCTGTTTTCAAGTGTGTTTTGACAGTGGGAAGAAAGGTAGAAGAGCCTTAAATTTCTATCTGGATTTATTTTCTTGAACATCTCTTCACTGGGTCTCTTACTGAAAAAAAAATCTTTTGCTGGGGAGCATAGCTCTCTCAGAGTCTGTGTGGCTCTGGGCAGTGCTCACCCAGTCACACTCCCTGTCTGTAAACTGGGAATGATTCTCTCTTCTCCTTGGCTCTGCCTTGCCTCCAAAGTCTCCCCAGACTCCCAGGATAGGTCACACGCAACTAGAAATGGGATATCTATTTCTCCTTCAACTTCACCTCTCCTGCCGCTCTTTGGTTTCAGGTTGGTTCTCTCATTGCCTGCCATATGCCATACCCAGTCCACAGACTTTGATTTCATTACTAACAAAGAATCACGGGACAAACCCTTCAATAAGGTGCTATACCAGGCAAGAAACCTGTTCCTGATCAGTGTCCGAGGGATTCTGTGTCCCCCTCACATATGTTCTGCCTTAAAATCCAAATATCACAGTTTGGGGGAGATCTGATTTTTGTTTTCATTTCTGATAGTGTCATTTCTCTTATTATATTGAAGATAAAGTAGTTCTTATTTTATTTTATTTTTTTAATTTTTTAAAAGTAGTTTTTAAAAGCATTTTATTTTTCCTTGTTTTTTTAGCATGTATCAGTAAGTAAAACTGCCTTTCATCCCTCACATTTTACCAGATATCAGTAGATATCATGTTTTATTTTATAACTGATTTATTTGATCATTTCCCTAACATCTTGTTTGCAATTTTAAAATTTGCTCTCTTTTCTTGATATTTCCTTATTTCTTTTCATATAATATCTTTAACAGTTGATTCAGCATTTTGGTTTGTTTGAGATTTATCTTTCTGTTTCTTTTTTCTTAGACATTTCTCTCAAAATGCTTAACACTTTTCCTATTGATCTTAGCATTAATCAGTATAAATCACATCTCTGAAGAGACAAGGCCTCTAGCAATCTTCCATTATTAGCCCCTTCCCACTTAAGATCTTGCCATGCCATCCATATTTAATTGAAATCATCTTGTAGTTAACATGTAGATTTATCTTGGAGCAAACCTCACAGACAGCTGTTCTGAAACTGGATTCTACTGTATCTAGTATGCTTCTTAAATTAATAATCCCCATCAATTGTACCAGGCTAAACATTCATGGCTCTGTTTCTTGAGTTAAAAATTAGAATGCCTCCAAACAAAGTTGTGTTCCTGAAATCTGAGTCCTTGGATGCTGCTCTGTAATAAAGAGCAACAAAGTCAATCTCTATTCATTCAGCGTATATCTAGAAACTTCAGAGACATGCTGCTTTATATCTTGCTGCTTCTTTGCAAGGGTCCACGTTACTGGCAATATGTGTTGAATAAACAAATACTACATGAAAGCCTGAATGTTTTAAGTCAACAAGAATTAAGTGCTCACTTCTTGCATTTCTCAGTGCCATTTGTTGTTGTTCAGTCACTAAGTCATGTCCCACTCTTTGCGACCCTATAGACTACAGCACCCCAGGATTCCCTGTCCTTCACCATCTCCTGGAATTTGCTCAAACACATGTACATTGCATCAGTGATGCCATCCAACCATCTCATCCTCTGTCGCCCCCTTCTCCTCCTGCCTTCAATTTTCCCCAGCATCAGGGTCTTTTCCAGAGTCAGCTCTTTGCATCAGGTGGCCTAAGTACTGGAGCTTCAGCTTCAGCATAGTCCTTCCAATGATTATTCAGGGTTGATTTCCTTTAGAATTGACTGTTTTGATCGCCTTGCTGTCCAAAGGACTCTCAAAGAGTTCTCTCTAGCACCATAATTTGAAAGCAAGGACATAATTTTAAATTCCTACTTATGTTTGAATATTATTCTTCATTTTGATACATGGAGTTTCTTGTTTTTCTTATATTGGTAAAATCAATAAACACTTTCTTTTTTAGCTAATGGGCTTGAGCAATCTAAGACAGGTGGACAAGATGGCAGTTGTACATAAATATATATAATCACACCTGCAAGACTGATCCTGAGAGGGCAATTTAACCTGTTAGAGGAGAGGTTGCTGGAGGGGGTGATAACATGGAAATAGCCCCCTGAATCAGAATCAAGTGATCTGCATTGGGACCCTAAATCTATTATTTCCTAGCCTTAAAGCCTGAGACAAGTTCTTTTATCATGCTAAACCTTCATGTTTAATCTTTAAATTGATATTAATAATATCTAGTTCACAGAATAATTGTAATATAATAAATATGTGAGATAATGTCTATAAAACCACTGAACCAAAGACATGTCACTGAATAGTATTTGATTCTGAACCTTAAGGAATATATATTGACACATGATTTTCAAAAACTGTAAAGTAACACAATACATCTACATCTGTAGTTAATTTTGTAGTATATAGTATATAATAGTATGTATTATTGGTAGAATTCTCACTGCCTAAATGTACTAATTTTCCCTCACCTTTTGACCAATAAAATCTTTGTACTGTCAATGATGGCAGTGTAGCTAGAAAAGTCTCTGTTTCACAGCTTTACTTGCAGACAAGTGTGGCAGATAAAGTAAAAAATGGTAACTGGTGGTGGGGATACTGAAAAAATAGTTGAGTGAGAGAGCTGACACAGGAGGAAGCAGAAACAATAAAGGAAACACATGGGAATTGGAAGAGAAAATTTTAAATGTCCTGAAAGATCAAAGTAAATGGATTTTTTGGATATAAACTGCTATAACCAAACAATAATTGAAGTGTAAGAGCAAGTACAATTCCACTGTGTTTAAGATCTCAGAATATGTATTAGGTTACTTTAAGGAGTATATTTTCAAGATAAAATATATTTTGATTAATTAAAATCACCCATTTAAAGTTTTCTTATTGTGATAATTATTTTATTATTGTGTTCTGTTTTTCCTGTAGTTTGTAAATTTCTTTATGATTTTTTGAGAGGAATGTGTCTTTAAAATATTTCAAATTAATATAAACTATTAAACATACAGGATATCTGAATACTAGATTTTCTTCTGTCTTTCTTTCTTCCTTCTCTTTTTAAATTGCCTTTTTCTTTCTCTCTCTCTTTTTTTAAAGTTTCTTTCTAGATCTTCCCAGAGATTTCATTATTTTACCTTTCTTCTTCTCTCCAGTATTATCTTATAAGTTCTTGGATTACATACTCTCTTTCTAGTTTTCCTGTCCCTTAAGTAAATCCTTGATAAAGGATCATTTGCTTCCTGAGTATTTACATGTTCAAAATGTCCTTGTTCTTATCTCAAACTCAGTTGAGAACAAGGTGGGCTATAGAATTACAGATCAAAAGTCTTTTTACTCAGGGCTTGAAGGCATTGCCCTAATTTTTATTATTACTCAGGATGTTTATTTCTGTTGTTGAGTTATTCAGACATTTTTTCCTTATTGTTGTTGAGTCACTCAGTTGTGTCCAACTCTTTGCCACCTCATGGACTGTAGCTTGCCAGGCTTCTCTGTCCTTCACCATCCCCTGGAACTTGCTCAAACTCATGTCCATTGAGTCTGTGATGCCACCCAACAATCTCATCTTCTGTTGTCCCTTCTCCTCCTGTCTTCAATCTTTCCCAGCAAAAGGGTTTTTTCCAATGAGCCAGCTCTTTGCATTAAGTGGTTAAAGGATTGGAGCTTCAGCTTCAGCATTAGTCTCTCCAATGAATATTCAGGACTGATTTTCTTCAGGATTAACTGGTTTGATATCTTTGCCGTTCAAGGGACTTTCAAGACTATTCTCCAACAGCACAATTCAAAAGCATCAATTCTTTGGCACTCAGGTTTCTTTATGGTCCAACTCTCACATCAATACATACTACTGGAAAAAACATAGCTTTGACTAGGTGGACCTTTGTTGGCAAAGTAATGTCTCTGCTTTTTAACATGCTGTCTATGTTGTCATAGCTTTTCTTCCAAGGAGCAAGCGTCTTTTAATTTCATGGCTGCAGTCACCATCTGCAGTGATTTTGGAGCCCAAGAAAATAAAGTCTGTCACTGTTTACATTGTTTCCCCATCTATTTGCCATGAAGTAATGGGACTGGATGCTATGATCTTAGTTTTTTGAATGTTGGGTTTTAAGTCAGCTTTTTCATGGTATCCTTTCTCCTTCATGAGGCTGTTCAACTCTTCTTCACTTTCTGCCATAAGGGTGGTGTCATCTGCATATCTGAGGTTATTGATATTTCTCCTGGCAATTTTGATTCCAGCTTGTGCTTCATCCAGCCTGGCATTTCTCATGATGTACTCTGTACCAAGGCTTCCCTGGTGGCTCAGACAGTAAGAATTCACCTGCAATGTGGGAGACCTACATATATCCCTGGGTTGGGAAGATCCCCTGGAGGAGGGCATGACAACCCACTCCAGAATTCTTGCCTGGAGAATCCCCATAGACAGAGCAGCCTGGTGTTCTACAGTCCACGGGGTCACGAAGAGTCAGATATGGCTGAGCGACTAAGTACATAGGACACTCTGCATATAAGTTAAATAAGCAGGGTGACAATTGACAATATATAGCCTTGAAGAACTCCTTTGCATGTCCCGTTCTAACTGTTGCTTCTTGACCTGCATACAGGTTTCTCAGGAAGCAGGTAAGGGAGTCTGGTATTCCCATTTATTTAAGAATTTTTGCAGTTTGTTGTGATCCACACAATCAAAAGCTTTAGGGTAGTCAAGAAGGAGAAGTAGATGTTTCTCTGGTATTCTATTGATTTTTCAGTGATCGAATGGATGTTGACAATTTGTTCTCTGGTTCCTCTGCCTTTTCTAAATCCAACTTGAACATCTGGGAGTTCTCGATTCACATACTGTTGAAGCCTCGCTTGGAGAATTTTGAGCATTACTTTGCTAGCATGTGAAATGAGCGGTAGTTTGAACTTTCTTTGGCATTGTCTTTCTTTGGGATTGGAATTAAAACTGGCCTTTTCCAGTTCTGCAGCCACTGCTGAGTTTTCCAAATTTTCTGGCATATTGAGTATAACATTTACAGCATCATCTTTTAGGATTTGATATAGCTCAGCTGAAATTCCATCCCTCCACTAGCTTTGTTCATAGTGGTGCTTTTTAAGGTCCACCTGACTTCACACTCCAGGATGTCTGGCTGTAGGTGAGTGATCACACCATCATGGTTATCTGGGTTATTAATATCTCTTTTGTATGGTTCTTCTGTGTATTCTTGCCACCTTTTCTTAATATCTTCTGCTTCTGTTAGGTCCATATCATTTCTGTTCTTTATTGTGCCCATCTTTGCATGAAATGTTCCCTTGGTATCTCCAATTTTCTTGAAGTGATCTCTAGTCTTTCCCATTCTAATTGTTTTCCTCTATTTCTTTGCACTATTCACTTAAAAAGGCTTTCTAATCTCTCCTTGCTATTCTTTGGGCTTCTGCATTGAGATGGATATATTTTCCTTTTCTCCTTTGCCTTTCACTTCTCTTCTTTACTCAGCTATTTGTAAGTCCTCCTCAAATAAGCATTTTGCCTTTTTGCATATCTTTTTCTTGGGGATGGTTTTGTTCACTGGCTCCTGTACAATGTTACGGACCTTGATCCACAGTTCTTCAGGTGATGTGTCTATCATATCTAAAGCCTTGAATCAGTTTGTCACTTCTACTGTATAATCGTAGGAGATTTGGTTTAGTTCATACCTGAATAGTCTAGTGGTTTCCCCTACTTTCTTCAATTTAAGTCTGAATTTTGCAATAAGGAGTTCATGATCAGAGCCACAGTCAACTTCAGGTCTTGTTTTTTGTTGACTGCATAGTGCTTCTCCATCTTTGGCTGCAAAGAATATAATTAATCTGGTTTGGGTGTTTTTTCCTACTTGGATGCTTTTAGGATTTTCTTTTTTTTTTCATTGATATGCAGACATTTCTTGGAAATATGTCTTAGTCAGGGCTTGTTGGGTGTTGTTTCTGTTGTTCAGTCAGTCATTCATTTCCATCTGTTTGTGACCCCATGGACTGCAGCATGCTAGTCTTCCTTGCCCATCACCATCTCTCAGAGCTTGCTCAAACTCATGTCCATTGAGTCAATGATGACATACAGCCATCTCATCCTCTGTCATCCCCATCTCCTCCTGCCTTCAATCTTTCCCAACATTAGGGTCTTTTCCAATAAGTTTGCTCTTTGCATCAGGTGGCCAAAGTACTGGAGTTTCAGCTTCAGCATTAGTCCTTCCAATGAATATTCATGGTTGATTTCTTTTAGGATTGACTGATTCTGTCTTCTTGTCATCCAAGGACCCTCAAGAGACTTCTCCAGCACCACAGTTTGACAGCATCAGTTCTTTGCTGCTCAGCCCTTTTTATGTCCAGCTTTCAAATCTGTACATGACTACTGGAAAAACCATACCTTTGTCTATGTGGACCTTTCTTGGCAACGTAATGTCTCTGCTTTTTATGTGCTGTCTAGGTTTCTGATAGCTTTTCTCCCAAGGAGCATCTTTTAATTTCATGGCTGCAGTCACCATCTGCAGTGATTTTGGCGCCGAGAAATGCAGTCTATCACTGTTTCCATTGTTTCCCTATCTGTTTGTCATGAAGTGATGGGACCAGGTGGCATGATCTTAGTTTTTTGAATATAGAGTATTAAGCCAGCTTTTTCACTCTCCTCTTTCACTTCTATCAAGAGGCTCTTTAGTTGCTATTCACCCTGTTCCATAAAGATTGTGTCATCTATATATCTAAGATTCTTTATATTTCTCTTGGCAGTCTTGATTCCAGCTTGTGCTTCATCCACCCTGGCATTTTGCATGATGTATTCTGCATATAAGTCAAATAAACAGGGTGACAATATACAGCCTTGACATACTCCTTTCCCAATATTGAACCAGTCCATTGTTCCATGTCTGGTTCTAACTCTTGCTTCTTGATCTGCATACAGGTTTCTCGGGAAGCAGGTAAGGTGGTCTGGTATTCCCATCTCTTTAAGAATTTTCCTCAGTTTGCTGAGATTCACACAGTCAAAGGGTTTAGTGTAGTCAATGAAGGAGAGAGAGTTGTTTTTCTGGAATTCTCTTGCTTTTTCTGTGCTCCAATGAAATGTTGCCAGTGTGATCTCTGGTTCCTCTGGCTTTTCTAAATCTAGCTTGAACATCTGGAAGTTCACAGTTCACATATTGTTGAAGCCTATTTGAAGCCTAGCTTGAAGGATTTTGATCATTACTTTGCTAGCATGTGAAATGAGTGAAATTATGCAGTAGTTTGAACATTCTTTGACATTGCCCTTTTTTGGAATTGAAATGAAAATTGACCTTTCCCAGTCCTGTGGCCACTGCTGAGTTTTCCAAATTTGCTGACATATTGAATGCAGCACTTTAACAGCATCATTTTTTACCATTTGAAATAGCTTGACTGGAATTCCATCACCTCCACTAGCTTTGTTCATGGTGCTGCTTCCTAAGGCCCACTTGGCGTCACACTCTAGTATGTCTGGCTCTAGACGAGTGATCACATCATTGTGGTTACTTGGGTCATTAAGGCTTTTTTTGTATAGTTTTTCTGTGTATTTTTGCCACCTCTCTTAATATCTTCTGATTCTGTTAGGTCCATGCATTTTCTGTCCTTTATTGTGCCCATTTTTGCATGAAATGTTCCCTTGTTATATCTCTAATTTTCTTGAGGAGCTCTCTAGCCTCTCCCATTCTGTTGTTCCTCTATTTCTTTGCATCATTCACTTAAAAAGGCTGTATTTGTCCTTTCTATTCTTTGAAGTTTTGCATTCAGATGGGTATATTTTTCCTTTCCTCTTTTGCCTTTTGCTTCTCTTTTTTTCTCAGCTATTTTTAAGGCCTCCTCAGACAGCCATCTTGCCGTTTTGCATTTCTTGCATTGTTGTGTGAGGTTTTGGTTATTTATTTTTCTGGCATCTTCTTAGAATGTCTTATTCTCATTTTTTTCAACCCAGGTGATTTTCTGATGTTTTATTTGAAAATTTCCTTCTCATTTTCTTTGTTTTATCTCTATGGGACTCATTTGTTTGCTGCTGAACCTCTATATATCATTTCTTTTCACTTATAACTTTGATTTCTGTTCTTCATTCTTTGAAATATTCTCAACCTTATCTTCAGTTTTTCTGTTGTTTCTATTTTTTCTTAAATTATATTCATTTTATTGAAATACAGTTGACTTACAATGTTTCAGGCTTACATCAAGTTGATTCAGTTATACATACACACATATATTCTTTTTCAGATTATTTTCCATTATAGGTTATTTCAAGATGTATGCTATAGTTCCTTGTCTTATACAGTAAACCACTGTTGCTTTTTGCACACCAATTTTTTTTATTGAAAATCTAGCATTCTATTCATACAAAGTCAAATAAGCTGAATCAAAATGTCATAAATATTTTAGTTAAGCAAGTATTCCTAAGTTTTCTAAAATATATATATTATACAAACTTTATATATATGTATGTGAAAGGTTTTCTACTATACTTGATAAAGTGAAAGTGTTGAAAGTGTTAGTAGCTCAGTCATGACTCTTTGCAACCCCATGAACTGTCGCCCATCAGACTCCTCTGCCCATGGAATTCTTCAGACAATACCGGAGTGGATTGCCATTTTCTTCTCCAGGGGAATCTTCCCAACCCAGGGATTGAACCTTGGTCTCCTGCATTGCAGGCAGAGTCTATACCATCTGAGCCACCAGGGAAGCCCACTACATTTGATAAAGGCTTGAGAAAGACCTTTAAAAAAAAAAAGCAAGAGATAGAGAAATTTGAAATATGCAGACATAAATGAAATGGGAGCACTGACTACGAAATAGAAGAAGTGAAGGTAGATGAAAGTAAAAGATCATCATAATCCAGTTGTTTTTAAACATGACTTCTCATTAGATCCCTGGGTCGGGAAGATCCCCTGGAGAAGGAAATGGCCACCCACTCCAGTATTCGTGCCTGGAGAATCCCATGGATGGAGGAGCCTGGTAGGCTAAGGTCCACGGGGTCGAAAAGAGTCGGACCTGACTGAGCAACTTCACTTTCACTTTCTTTCTCATTAGAAACATATCTGGAGCTTTAAAAGAAAGAAAAAAAAACATACCTGGGCATTTTTATTTTTCAAAAAATTCCAAGATAATTCTGATATGCATCTGGATTTAAAGCAACAAGGGAGAAATGACAAATAACATACATGGGAACTCCCATCAGGTTATCAGCTGACTTTTTCAACAGAAACTTTAAAAACTAGAAGAGAATGGCACAATATATTTCAAGTGATGAAAGGGAAGAACCTACAACCAAGAATACTCTGTCCAGCAAGAAGCTCACTCACATTTGATGGAGAAATCAAAAGTTTTCCAGACAAGCAAAAGTTAAGAGAATTCAGCAGCACCAAACTAGCTTTAAAACAAATGCTAAAGGAACTTCTTTAGGCAGGAAACACAGGAGAAGGAAAAGACCTACAGAAAATAAACCCAAAGCAATTAAGAAAATGGTAATAGGATCATACATATAGATAACTGATTACCTTAAATGTAAATGGATTAAATGCACCAACCAGAAGACATAGACTGGCTGGGTGAGTGAAAACATGTGCGTGAATGTGCTTTCACTTACCACATCACTCTACTTGATCCCCCAAATTGTATGTAATTATTTTATATTGTTAGGTTAATCATGTTTCCATTATGGCTTGCAATTGTAATTATCTTTTATTTTTTGTCTGGCTATTGATTGTGAAAACTGATAAACATCTTCTATTATTGTGATTATGTAATTATTACTCACTTAATACCATTGTATCATGATTGATCAACAGAAAAATAATAGAATTCTATATCACCAAAACTACCATTTAATAGGAAAATCTGTAGTCACTTGTTTCTGTGGTCACAATTTTATTGCTAAGCATTTTCCCTTATTCTTCGTTTCTTCTTCATAGCATTTGTTCTTATCTTATGGCAGAACTATCAGTCTATCAGTGTCAGTTCACGTGTTGTTGATTAATTCTCCTTTGTTCTTATAGTAATACTTAATCTACTAGGGTTGTATTTTTTGTTTCATCTGGGTCTTTGTTATTTATGATGTTGGTTTTTACTTTGAAAAGTGGAAGTCTGGGTTTATGATTCTAGACTTCCATGTAAATTTCCTCTGTATACCTCTTTCTTGAGTGGTGAGACTGAATAGAAGCACTCTACATCTGGAGGTTATGTTAACTGTGTAGTTCTATCTTGGTGTGAGGGGGCAGACAGCTCCCAAGCTGATAACAATCAAAATTCCAGAATAAGTGTGCATGGGAGATATTTTCTCTTGGGTAACAACATCCACAACAGAAACCCAAGTTCTCCCCCAAGAGATCCATTCAATTTCTACAGAAATCCCTTCCTCTTTATTTGAGTTTTCTACCTGTGATAGGCTGACCATATGTGCAGCTTTATGCATACAGAATTATGGTAATCATGTTAATTCCTTTGTTTGCAGTCTACATTTTGACCCAAGTACTGATTCCATATTTGGAATTTCCCTGTCAAGGGATCTTGACAAACTGTCTTCCACTTCCATGCAGACCTTTCATAGCCTGTTTTGTACCACTTGTTCCCATCTTAAGTTTTTAAAAATTATGATAAAATACATATGCTATAATATTTGCCATGTTAACCATTTAAAAATACCCAACTCAGTAGTGTCAAGTGCATTCACTTTCTTTTATAACCAATTTTCAGAACATTTTCATCTTGCAAAACTAAAGCTCCATACTTGCTAAACAACTCCTCATTTCCCTTCCCCCAGATCCCTGAAAACCCCCATTTTACTTTCCATTTCTATGAATTTGATTACTCGTTACCTAATTTATGTGGATTCATGCAGTATTTGTCTTTCTGTGACTGATTTATTGCACTTAGCATAGTGTCCTCAAGGTTTATTCCTATTGTAGCATGTGTTAATACTTCCTTCTTTTGAAAGCTTGAATAATCTTCCATTGTATGTATATAGCACAATTTATATGTAATTAATCTGTTGATGGAGATGAGTGTCTTCCCTCTTTTAGCTGTTGTGAATAATGCTGCTACATGTATAGTTGTGCAAATATCTCTCTGAGACCTTGCTTTTTCCTTTTGAATATATAACAAGTGGTGAAATTGCTGAATCATATGTTTATTCCATTTTTTTGTTTTTTGAAGAACTGCCATACTCTTTGCTATGGCTGTTGTACCATTTTACATTCCTACCAACAGCACACAAAGCTTCAAATTTTTCCCCATCCTTGCCAATTCTTTTCCTCTTCCTTTCCCCTCCTATTCACTTTCCCTCCACTTTCTTCTTCCCTTCCTTCCTTCTCTCTTCGTCTCTCTCTCTATCACACACACACACACACACTTTCTCTCTCTTTCTTTCTTCTCTCTTATCCCAAAGGGTGTGAAGTGATACCTCATTGTGGTTTTGATTTGCATATCACTGTTTATTAGCGACATTGAGCATTTTTTCATATGTTTATTATCCATTTGTGTATCTTCTTTCAAGAAATGTCCATTCAAGACCTTTGCCCATTTTTGATAGTTATTTTATTTTTTGTTGTTCAGTTGTAGAGTTTTTTATATATTCTTTATATTACTTCTTTAGGCTGCCTTTTCATTCTGCTAATTATGCCATTTGATGCACAGAAGTTTTAAATTTTGATGTAATCCAATTTATCTCTTATTACTTTTGTTGCCTGTGCTTTTGGTACCATATCCAAGAAATCATTGCCAAGTCTAATGTCATATAGTATTTAGCCTGTGTTTTCTTCTAATATGTTGTTAGTTTTAGGCTTTACATTTAGGTTCTTAACCTAATTTGAGCTACTTTCGTTTATGGTATAAAGAAAAGGTCCAGCTTTATTCTTTTGCATGTGTATGCCCAGTTTCCCTAACACAATATTTGAAGAGACTGTTCTTTCTCTAGTGAATGATCTTAGAACTCTTGTCAAAAATCATTTGACATGTATACGGAGGTTTGTTTCTGGACTTCTATGTTTACACGTGTCTTTGGGACAGTATCACACTGTTTTGCTTACTGGTGCTTCTTAATCATTTTTGAAATCAGGAAATGTGAGCAAAGTAGAGATTTTGCTTCTCTTTTTGAACAGTATTTTGGTTATTTAGTGTTTTTTGAGATTGCATATGCACTTTGGTGTGCATATTCTGTTTCTGCAAAAATGCAATTGGGATTTTGATAGGAATTGCATTACATCTGTAGTTCACTTTGAATGGTATTGACATATTAACAATATTATGCCTTCCAACTCATGTACACCAGATGCCTTTACATTGATTTGCATCTTCTTTTAACAACATTATGTAATTTTCAGTTTGTATGTTTTTTCCTTCTTTGGTTAAGTTTCTCCCATTCTAATCTCTCTTAACTTGTTTTTATCTGCAATCCTTCCAGAAATTTGTTGAAACCTATCTTTCACTGACTGCTTCACTCACTCATCTCCATTTCTCCTTTTTGTTTTAGATTTGTTTTACATTACAGGGCTACAGTGCTATTTCCCTGGAGATTTGGGAGTGATGAGAGGTAAATATGTGTACCTAGCCTCTCATCATATCACAATGGTTTGGCAGGGCAAATATCTGTACAGTTGATCCTTGAACAACATGGGTTTAAACTGTATGGGTTAATTTACACTCATTAATTTTTTCCCAATAAATAGATATTCTGATACTACATAACCTGCAATTGGTTGAATCCATGGATGCAGAACCATGACTATGGAGGGATGACTTTAAAGTCATACACAGATTTTTGACTGCATGGAAGGGTCAGTGCTTCTGACCCCCAAGTTTTTCAAGGCTCAACTGTATTCACATATGTACATGCAGAATATATTCTACCAGCTAGGTGTGAGATATGTAATATATGTCTATATCTGTATTATACATATATTGGTATACATATACACATATTGTCTTATATACATGTGATAATATATATATAATTTCACCATTAAATGTGCTATATACATATCATCGCATATTTGATGTACATATATGTCTTAGATGTATTATCATTAAGTAGGAAAATATATGCATCAGCAAAGAGTGAGATATATGTGTCCCATATGTACAACATGGATGAATCTTGAAAACATTATGTTAAAGGAAAGAAGCCAGTAACAAACATCGCATATTGTATGAGTCCATTTATATGAAAGCTCAGAACAGGCAAATCAATAAAGACAGAAAGTTGATTAGTTGTGTTGCCAGAGGCTTGGGAAGAGTTTGGGGAGTTATTGCCAATGGATATAGGGTTTCTTCTTTGGAGTAATGAAGTGTTCTAAAATTAGACTGTGCTGATATTTGTACAACTTTGTGAATATACTAATAAAATTTAATTGTATACTTTAAATGTATGATTTTAGAAGTATGTGAATTATATCTCAAAGCTGTTAAAAGGAAAAATATAGACTAGAGAGAAAATATAGAAGGATGGAATGAAATCCAGAAGACAGAGGGTTTATTCTTGGTTAGAAAATGACACATTTCTTTCACTGTAATCAGATGAAAGACATCTCTCAGGCTTATTTTGCATTACTCCTTTTCTTTTTCTGTGAAGACTGTCACTGCTGTTGATTTTAACTGTATTTCATTTATATAAAAATATCTTGTGAATCTCACACCATGTAATTTTCTCATCTATCTGAGTGATAACTTCTGCTGGTGTTCATTAGCATTTTGGACATGAAGTGCTACATGCAAATCTCCTAAATGACCATACTCTTTCTTAGTCTACAGACAGATCCCAGCACTTACTTCATTATCTTTAATGAAGATATCATTATGCTTTATTTCTGCCTGAAATAATTTTGAGTCATTCCTTCCCATAGCTTAGGGTGTCCAGTTTGATGAAATCTTAGATGAAGCTCTCTTAGTTTCTTGGAGATGCATATGTGCTATTCCCATAATCTAGGAGCTGAGGGTTAAGATGAGTTAGACCTCACTCTAGAAGCATGGCCACTGCATCTTCCTGAGTTATGAATGTGTTGTATAATTACTTTCTAGTCAGTAGGCAAATATGAAAATCTGGGAAATGCCAGGTCACTCATTGCATAAGCCACTCTTATGACCTAGAGGGGTAGAAGAGGGGGCAGAAAGGAGGCTCAAGAGGAAGGGGATACATGTATACTCATAGCTGATTCACACTGCTGCAGAGCAGAAGCTAATACACCATTGTAAAGCAGTTATCCTCCAAATAAAATAAAAAAAATAAAAAATTTTAAATGCATTAAAAATACTGCCCAGTCTTTTTTATTGTCAACACCTAGTTTCTGTTTTATTCAGAAATTAGTGGTAAATGCTGTGGAAAAGATAATAGATTATTTACAAAAATTAAGGTTAAAAATATACTCTATCAGATACATAAGAGCTGAAAATATCAACACAACAGACTCAGGACTAAAAGAAAATGTATAAAGTACAAAGTGAAGTTGCTCAGTTGTGTCCGACTCTTTGCGACCCCGTGGACTGTAGCCTATCAGGCTTCTCCATCCATGGAATTTTCCTGACAAGTGTACTGGAGTGGGTTGCTATTTCCTCCTCCAGGGGATCTTCCCAACCCAGGGATTGAACCCGCATTGCAGGCAGACGCTTCACCATCCGAGCTACCAGTAAGAGAAAAGGGGAAGTCTTTATATGAGAAGGAAAATGATACCAGATAGCTGTCTGAATCTATACAAGGGAATAAAGAGCACCAGGAATGGTAGCTGCATAGGTAAGTACATGAGAATTTCTTTATTACTAGTGGTTGTCTATTTGCTTTACTCTTGTTGCCATAATACCTATGCATGCATGCAGGCTCAGTCACTCCAGTCATGCCCAACTCTTCATGGCCCATGGACTGTAGCCCCCTAGATTCCTCTTTCCATAGGAGTATCACAAGAATACTGGAGTGGGTTGCCATTTCCTTCTCTGCCATAGTACCTAATGTTGATGAAATCAACTATTACTGTGAAAGAAACACAAATGAGAAACAAA
This sequence comes from Odocoileus virginianus, assembly GCF_023699985.2. Lineage (NCBI taxonomy): Eukaryota > Metazoa > Chordata > Mammalia > Artiodactyla > Cervidae > Odocoileus > Odocoileus virginianus. The sequence goes on from NC_069682.1 coordinate 45,246,855, forward strand.
CTGATGCAGCCATAGCTATGAAATAGCAATTGCTTTCTAAAATAAGCCCATATTCATTGCAACAAAATATCAGTTATTTACATCACAAGTTCATCTTGAATACTTTCTATTGAAATATTACAGAAGAGTGCACGAATAATGATAACAGCAAGTGCAGCCCACTGAGTTTTCACAAAGAGAGCACATATGTGTAACCCGCATCCAGATCAAGAAAAGGAATATTATTAATATTGTAGAAATTCCTCTTGTATTTCCACCTAATAACTACCTCCTCCTGAGAGGCACCCTGACTTCCTGACTACCATAAATTACTTTTCCCTGTTTTTGAATTTTATATAAATGGAATTACACATTATATACTTTAAAAATATGGCTTCTCTCACTTAATCTTATGCTTTACAGATTCATCTATGCTGCCCTATGTAACATTTGTTTATTCATTTTCATTGTTGTGCTGTATCTCATAGTATGATTTTACAATTTCTTTATCTATTCCACTACAACAGGTATATAGTTGTTTTCATATTTTGGCTGTTGTGCTTGGTGCTTTTACATATATACTTCTATGTGCCTTTTGATGAATACATATTTGCATTTCTGTTGACTATATGCCTTGCAGTGTAGTAAGATAATCAGTTCAATTCAGTCTTTTAGTGATGTCTGACTTTTTGTGACCTCATGGATGATAGCATGCCAGGCTTCCCTGTTTATCTCCAACTCCCGGAGGCTGCCCAAACTCATGTCCATTGAGTCGGTGATGCCATCCAACCATCTCATCCTCTCTTGCCCCCTTCTCATCTTGCCTTCAATCTTTCTCAGCATCAGGGACTTTTCCAATGAGTCAGCTCTTCATACCAGTTGGCCAAAGTATTGGAGCTTCAGCCTTAGCATCAGTCCTTCCAATGAATATTCAGGATTGATTTCCTTTGGGATTGACTGGTTTGATCTCCTTGCAGCAAGTCCAAGGGCCTCTCAAGAGTTTTCTCCAAAAAATACAGTTCAAAAGCATCAATTTTTTGGCACTCAGCTTTCTTTATGGTCCACCTCTCACAACCATACATGACTACTGGAAAAACCATAGCTTTGATTAGATGGACTTTTGTTGGCAAAGTAATGTCTCTGCTTTTTAATATGATGTCTAGGTTTCTCATAACTTTTCTCCCAAGGAGCAAGAGTCTTTTAATATAATGGCTGCATCAATATCTGCAGTGATTTTGGAGTCCAGAAAAATAAAGTCTATAACTGTTTCCATTGTTTTTCCATCTATTTGCCATGAAGTGATGGGATCAGATTCCATGATCTTAGTTTTTTTGAATGTGGCATTTTAAGCCAACTTTTTTGCTATCTTCTTTCACTTTCCTCAAGAAGCTCTTCAGTTCCTCTTTGCTTTCTCCCATGAGGGTGGTGTCATCTACATATCTGAGGTTAAAGATAATTCTCTGGCAATCTTGATTCCAGTTTGTGCTTCATCCAGCCCAGCACTTCTCATGATGTACCCTGCATATAAGTAAGCAGGGTGACAATATACAGCCCTGATGTACTCCTTTCCCAATTTGGAACAAGTCCATTGTTCCATGTCCAGTTCTAACTGTGGCTTCTTGACCTGCATACAGATTTCTAAGGAGGTAGGTAAGATGGTCTGATATTTCCATCTCTTGAAGAATTTTCCAGTTTTTTTTGGTAATCCACACAAAGGTTTTAGCATAGTAGTGAAGAAGAAATAGATGTTTTTTCTTGAATTTCTCTTCTTTTTTTCTATGATCCAACAGATGTTGGCGATTTGATCTCTGGTTCCTCTGGCTTTTCTAAATCCAACTTTAACATCTAGAAGTTCTCAGTTCATTTACTGTTGAAGCCTCCCTCATGTTGGTGAATTTTGAGCATTACTTCGCTAGCATGTGATGTGATATAATGTGATGTGAAAGTTGCTCAGTCGAGTGGGACTCTTCTGACACCATGGACTATACAGTTCATGGAATTCTCTAGGCCAGAATACTGGAATGGATAGCCTTTCTCTTTTCCAGGAGATCTTGCTAACGCAGGAATCGAAGCCAGGTCTCCTGCATTAGCTTCCCTTGCGGTTCAGCTGGTAAAGAATCTGAGTGCAATGCAGGAGACTTGGGTTAAATTCCTGGGTTGGGAAGATCCCCTGGAGAAAGGAAAGGCAACTCACCCCAGCATTCTGGCCTGGTGAATTCCAGGGGTCACAAAGAGTTTGACATGACTGTTAGCGTGTGAGAGAATACAATTGTGCAGTAGTTTTTCTTTCTTTGGCATTGTCTTTCTTTGGGGTTGGAATGAAATCTGACTTTTTCCAGTCCCATGGCAACTGCTGAGCTTTCCAAATTTGCTGGCCTATTGAGTATAACATTTAACAGCATCATCTCTTAGGATTTGAAACAGCTCAACTGGAATTCCATCACCTCCACTAGCTTTGTTTATAGAGCTGCTTCTTCCTAAGACCCACTTGACTTCCCACTCCAGGATGACTGGCTGTAAGTGAGTGATCACACCATCGTGGTTATCTGGGTCATCAACATCTCTTTTGTATAGCTCTTCTGTGAATTCTTGCCACCTCTTCTTAATCTCTTCGGCTTCTGTTAGGTTCATACTGCTTCTTTCCTTAATTGTGTCCATCTTTGCATGAAATATTCCCTTTGTATTTCTAATTTTCTTGAAGAGATCTCTAGTCTTCCCATTCTACTGTTTTCCTCTATTTCTTTGCATTGATCACTTAAGAAGTCTGTCTTGTCTCTCCTTGCTATTCTTTGGAACTCTCTATTCAGATGGGTATATCTTTCCTTTTCTCCTTTTCCTTTCACTCTCTTCTTTTCTCAGCTATTTGTAAGGCCTCCTTAGACAACCATTTTGTCTTTTTGCATTTTTTTTCCCTTGGGGATAGCTTTGCTCACCGGATTTTGAACAATGTTACAAACCTCCATCCATAGTTCTTCAGGCACTCTGTCTGTCATATAACCCCTTGAATCAATTTGTCACTTCCACTGTATAATTGTAAGAGATTTGATTTAGGTCATACCTGAATGGTCTTGTCAGACCAGAGGTCATAGTTTTGACTAGATCTCCCTGGATTGCACGGAGATCAAACCAGTCAATCTTAAAGGAAATCAGTCCTGAATATGAAACTCCAAATCTTTTTACACCTGATGCGAAGAGCTGACTCATTGGAAAAGACCCTGATGCTAGGAAAGACTGAAGGCAGGAAGGGAAAGGAACAACAGAGGATAAGATGGTTGGATGGCATCACCGACTCAATGGATATGAGTTTGAGCAAGCCCTGGGAGTTGGTGATGGACAGGGAAGCCTGGCATGCTATAGTCCATGGATTGCAAACAATCGGACATGACTGAGTGACTGAACTGAACTAAATGGTCTGGTGGTTTTCCTACTTTCTTCAACTTGAGTCTGAATTTTGTAATAAGGAGTTCATCGTCTGAGCCATAGTCAGCACCCAGTCTTGTTTTTGCTGACTGTCTAGAACATCTCCATCTTCAGCTGCAAAGAATCATTCTGATTTCAGTATTGACCATCTGGTGAGGTCCATGTGCAAAGTCATCTCGTGTTGTGGGAAGAAGGTGTTTGCTGTGACCAGTGTATTCTTTTGGCAAAACACTGTTAGCCCTTGTCCTGCTTCATACTGTATTCCAAGGCCAAATTTATATGTTCTACTTTCCCAAATAATTGTACCAAAAGCCATATCAGTTCAGTTCAGTTCAGTCGCTCAGTCATGTCCAACTCTTTGCAATCCCATGAATTGCAGCATGCCAGGCCTCCCTGTCCATCATCAACTCCCAGAGTCTACTCAAACCCATGTCCATCAAGTCAGTGATGCCATCCAACCATCTCATTCTCTGTCGTCCCCTTCTCCTCCTGCCCCCAATCCCTCCCAGCATCATGGTCTTTTCCAATGAGTCAACTCTTCGCATGAGGTGGCCAACATATTGGAGCTTCAGCTTCAGCATCAGTCCTTCCAATGAACACCCAGGACTGATCTCTTTTAGGATGGGCAGGTTGGATCTCCTTGCAGCCCAAGTGACTCTCAAGAGTCTTCTCCAACACCATAGTTCAAAAGCATCAATTTTTCGGTGCTCAGCTTTCTTCACAGTCCAACTCTCACATCCATACATGACCACTGGAAAAACCATAGCCTTGACTAGATGGACCTTTGTTGGCAAAGTAATGTCTCTGCCTTTTAATATGCTACCTAGGTTGGTCATAACTTTCCTTCCGAGAAGTAAGCATCTTTTAATTTCATGTCTGCAGTCACAATCTGCAGTGATTTTGGAGCCCAAAAAAATAAAGTCCGACATTGTTTCCACTGTCTCCCCATCTATTTCCCATGAAGTGATGGGACCAGTTGCCATGATCTTAGTTTTCTGAATGTTAAGCATTAAGCCAACTTTTTCACTCTCCTCTTTCACTTTCATCAAGAGGCTTTTTAGTTCATCTTCACTTTCTGCCATCAGGATGGTATCATTTGCTATACATAAAATTTACATAAAGCATATATATGTGATATGTTGTTGTATATATATGTGTGTGTGTGTATATATATATATATATATACACACACACACATAGCCTATGCATATATATAGGCTGTTGTTGTTCAGTTGCTAAGTCACGTCCAACTCTTTGTGACCCCCATGGACTGTAATTGGCCAGGCTCCTCTGTCCTCCACTTTCTCCCAACATTTGTTCAAATTCATGTTCATTGAGCCTGTCATGCTATCTGACCATCTAATTCTCTGCTGTCACCTTCTCCTGCTGTCTGCAGTCTTTCCCTATATCAGGGTCTTTTCAAATGAGTCAGCTCTTTGCATCAGTTGGCCAAAGTATTGCAGCTTCAGCTTCAGCATCAGTCCTTCCAATGAATATACAGGATGGACTTCCTTTAGGATTGACTGGTTTGATCTCCTTGCAGTCCATGGGACTCTCAAGAGTCTCCTCCAACACCACAGTTCAAAAGCTTCAATTCTTTGGTGCTCGGCTTTCTTTATTGTCCAACTCTCACATCCATACATGATTACTGGAAAAACTATAGCTTTGACCATATGTACCTTTGTCAGCAAAGTGATGTCTGTACTTTTTAATGTACTGTCAAGGTTTGTGATAGCTTTCCTTCCAGGGAGCAAGTGTCTTTTAATTTCATGGCTTTAGTCACCATCTGCAGTGATTTGGAGCCCAAGAAAATAAAAACTATCACTGATTCCACTGTTTCCCCATCTATTTTGAGTTTCAAGCCAGGTTTTTCACTCTCCTCTTTCACTCTCATCAAAAGCCACTTTAGTTCCTCTTCACTTTCTGCCACTAGGATGGGCTCATCTGCATATCTGATGTTGTTGATATTTCTTCCATCAATCTTGATTCCAGCTGTGATTTATCCAGCCCATTATTTCTTATGATATACTCTGCATATAATCTAAATATGCAGGGTGGCATTATATAGCTTTGTCATACTCCTTTCCCAATTTTGAACCAGTCAGCCATTCCCTATCCAGTTCTAGCTGTTGCTTTTTTGCCCACATACAAGCTTCTCAGGAGACAGGTAAGGTAGTCTGTTACATTCATCTCTTTAAGAATTTTCCACAAATTGTTGTGATTCACACATTCAAAGACTTTAACATAGTCAGTGAAACAGTAGTAGATGTTTTTCTGGAATTCCCTTGCTTTCTCCACAATCGAATAAATGTTGACAATTTGATCTCTGGTTCCTCTGCCTGTTTGAAATCCAGCTTGTACATCTAGAAGTTCTTGATTCATGTATTGCCAAAGCCTAATTTGACCTTTCTAGCATGTGAACTGAGTGCAATTGTATGGTAGTTTTAACATTCTTTGCCATTGCCCTTCTTTGGAATTGGAATAAAAACTGACGTTTTCCACTCCTGTGGCCATTGCTGAGTTTTCTAAATTTGCTGGCATATTGATTGCAACATTTTAACAGCATCATCTTTTATGGCTTTAATTAGTTCAGCTGGAATCCTGTTAGCTCCGCTAGCTTTGTTGGTTGTTATGCTTCCTAAAGCCCACTTGACTTCACATTCCAGGATGTGCAGCTCTAGGTGAGTGACCACACCACCATGCTTAGCCCAGTCATTAAGACCTTATTTTGTATAGTTCTTCTGTGTATACTTGCCACCTCTTCTTAATATCTTCAGCTGAGATTGTGTCCCAAGCTCCCCCAATCCCCTTTGTAACTAAAGAAGTAGTCATATCTAAGCATATCCTGATACCTGAAACAGCAGTTTAAATATGAAATAAAATTTTACTTAAATATTTGATTTTCTTATTTCCCAGGAATCTTTTCAACACGTGGCTCTTGTTGCTTCTGAGAATTAGAGTTCCATGTAAGAAGAGAGAATTCTGTAGACAGTTCATTTTTTGTGAAAGTAGTATTGAGGGTCCTGGAAGACCATATCCCAGTAGGCATGAAACCTGCTTTGTTGATATTGTTGTTCAGTGTCTCAGTAGTGACCAACTCTTTGCAAATCAATGGACTGAAGCTTGCCAGGCTTCCCTGTCCTTCACCATCTCTCAGAGTTTGTTCAAATTCTCTTCAACTTTTGTTCAGTTCAGTTCCATCACTCAGTCATATCCGATTCTTTTTGACTCCATGGACTGCAGCATGCCAGGCTTCCCTGTCCATCACCAACTCCCAAAGCTTGCTCAAACTCATGTCCATCAAGCTAGTGATGCCATCCAACTATCTCATCCTCTGTTGCCCCCTTCTCCTCCTGTTCAGCTTCTGTTAGGACATTACTATTTCTGTCCATTGCATGAAATGTTCTCTTAATATCTCCAGTTTTCTTGAGGAGATCTTTAGTGTTTCCAATTCTCTCAGTTTCTCTTATTTCTTTGCATTGTTCATTTAAGAAGGCCTTCTTATCTCTCCTGGCTATTCTTCGTAACTCTGCATTCAGTTGGGTATATCTTTCCCTTTCTCCTTTGCCTTTCACTTCTCTTCTTTCCTTAGCTCTTTGTAAAACTTCCTCAGATAACCACTTTACCTTCTTGCATTTCTTTTTCTTGGAGATGGTTTTGGTCACTGTCTCCTGTATGAACCCCTATCCATAGTTCTTCAGGCATTCTGTGTACCAGATCTAACCCCTTGAAATATTCATCAACCCCACTGTAAAACCATAAGGGATTTAAGTTGTACCTGAATGGCCTAGTGGTTTTCCCTACTTTCTCCAATTTAAGTCTGAAGTTTGCAAAACAAAACTCATGATCTAACCCACAATCAGCTCCAGGTCTTGTGTTTGCTGACTGTAAAATTTCTCCATCTTCAATTGCAAAGAACATAATTAATCTGATTTTAGTATTGATATCTTGTGATATCCATGTGTAGAGTCATCTCTTGGATTATTGTTGTAGGTATATAATTTATGTTTTGCCCCATCCTATTATTTGCTTTTTCATTTTTTTAATAGAGTCTTTTGACAAGCAGGTGTTTTAAATTTTAATGCATGCTCATTTAATGATTTTTCCTTTACTCTTAAAAATTCAAGAGACAAAGTGAGTAAATACATTGATGTGGTTGCTAAAATAGTTAATAGTATTCAAAGCATCCTTACTAAAGTATTAATACAAAGTGAGTGACACTTGCACTCCTTTATATGATATTCATACCTTACAGAGATAAATGAATTTCTTTTTTGAGCAGTACATTGTATGAAAGCTTTGGAATGATTAGAGTGTGTTTCAGGAAAGGACATTTAGGACATTCAGGATTCTAAAAGAATTTCAAAGCTTGGCCTCTGAGATGGAGGTTAAAAGATATGGCAAAATTTAGGTTGAAAACACTACACAATAGCTGTGGAAGTATTGCCTTGAAAGCAAAATTCAACATGTTCTTTATCACTGCAAGAGAATTAAAAGGTCCTAAGGGCTAAAAACATCAGGGATATCAATTTCAACTTGTCAAGGAGCATTCAGTCTTGTGACAGTGGTTCAAAAATGGAAGGTAAATGGAGATATTTTTGCCCATGAGTAGTGTTAAAAGGGATTAGGGTATTGATGGGAAAATCAGCTAAAGGAAATTATCCTTTCCTGAGTGCTGTATCTTCTTAGATCCTAGCATATGTTGAGTTTCCCAGGAAGCAAATGCTGATTGGAACAGAAGGAAGCAGGAATGGGCAGAAGGAGGAGTTACAAGTAATGCAGACCCAATAATAGCCTTGGCCAGTCCTTCAGGGAACTCTGTAGCTAGCAAGGCCATTCAGAGTTGTACCAAATTGAATTGAGATGGTCAGGCCCTTATTCTCCCATATTGATTACTCATTGGTTGTGAGCTTCCCTGAGAAGTATTGTGACCTTAGGGCAGCTTTTTGCAACTGAAGCAATATCTAAAAGTCCTGAGAGCTGAAGACCCCTAATGGCCACATTCCCAAGAGCTGGACAATAAGTCTTTCCTTGAAGTAAGATCACATTATGTAGAGCAATAAATTATAAAGCTTTACACAAATTGGTTTATATATCTTTATTTAAAATTTATGATCTTCATTTGATTTGTCATATCCATATGGTTTAACTTGTTTCACCACAAATATCAACTTGACCACCATTCCAAGAAGAGTAGCAACATCTCCAGAAGCCGCCTATATCTTGCACCTCTCCTTGTGGTCAGACATTCCTCCCTCCATGAACTGTTCAGCTGCCCCCTCAACCATATATGTCACTCAACCAAAAAGCCTTGGCCATTACTCATCAGTGTGGAAGTCCACCTGTGCTGGATCTCACACATAAAGAATTGAGGCTCTGTGTGATTTTTGTTCAAAATCAAGATGTGCAGTCCCTGATCTAATTTCATTTGAAAAATGATGGTATTCTTGCTTTGAGAATTCATGAATATTCTTGCCCAGGAACAGTATGTAAAGGCAAAAAGATATGACACTGAAAGATGAGCCCCTCAGGTTGGTAGGTGTCCAATATGCTAGTTGGGGAAGAGTGGAGAAATGCTCCAAAAAGAATGAATACACTGAAAAAAGCAGAAATGACGTTCAGTTGCGGACGTATCTACATCTGGTGGTGAAAGTAAAGTCTGATCCTGTAAAGAACAATACTGCATAGAAAACTGGAATGTTAGCTTCATGACTCAAGGTAAATTGGACATGGTCAAACAGGAGATGGCAAAAGTGAACATCAACATTTTAGGAATCAGTGAACTAAAATGGATGGGAATGAAAAAAAAATAATAAAATGGATGGGAATGGGCAAATTTAATTCAGATGACCATTATATCTACTACTGTGAGCAAGAATCTCTTAGAAGAAATGGAGTATCCCTTATAATCAATGAAAGAGCCTGAAATGCAATACTTGGTTGCAACCTCAAAAACAACATAATGATCTTGGTTTGTTTCCAAAGGTAAATCATTCGATATCACAGTAATCCAAGTCTATACCTCAACCACTAATGCTGAAGAAGCTGAAGTTGAATGGCTCCGTAAGTGCTACAAGATCTTCCAGAAGAAATATCAAAAGAAGATGTCCGTTTCATTACAGGGGATTAGAATGCAAAAGTAGTAAGTCAAGAGATACTTGGAATAGCAGATAAGTTTGGCCTTGGGGTACAAAATGAAGCAGGGCAAAGGCTAACAGTCTTGCCAAGAGAATTTACTGGTCATAGCATACATCTTCCAACAACACAAAAGATGACCAGATGGTTAATACTGAAATCAGATTGATTATACTCTTTGCAGCTGAAGATGGAGAAACTGTATACATTCAGTGAAAACAAGACCAGGAGCTGACTGTGGCTCAGATCATGAGCCCCTTATTGCAAAATACAGATTTAAATAGAAGAAAGTAGTGAAAACCATAAGCCATTCAGGTATGACCTAAATCAAATCCCTTACAATTATACAGTAAAAGTGACAAACAGATTCAAGAGATTAGATCTGGTAGAGACAGTGCCTGAAGAACTATGGACAGATGTCCATTTTATAGGAAGGAGTGATCAAAATTGAAATGCAAGAAGGCAAAGTGGTTGTCTGAGGAGGACTTACAAATAACTGAAAAAAGAAGGAAGTGAGAGGCAAAGGAGAAAAGGAAAGATATATCCATCTGAATGCAGAGTTTCAAAGAATAGCCAGGAGAGATAAGAAAGTCTTCCTATGTGAACAATGCAAAGAAATAGAGGAAAACAATAGAATGGGAAAGACTAGTGATCTCTACAAGAAAATTAGAGATACAAAGGGAACATTTCCTGCAAAAATGGGCACAATAAAGGACAGAAACACTAAGGACCTAACAGAAGCCAAAGAGATTAAGAAGAGGTGGCAAGAATACATAGAAGAACTATACAAAAAAAGGTCTTAATGTACTGGATAACCATGACAGCGTGGTCACTCACCTAGAACAAGACATATTGGAGTGTGAAGTCAAGTGGACCTTAGGAAGCATTATGATGAACAAAGCTAGTGGAGGTAATGGAATTCCAGTTGAGCTATTTCAAATCCTGAAAGTTGATGCTATTAAAGTGCTATACTCAATACGGCAGCAAATTTGGAAAACTCAGCAATGGCCACAGGACTTGAAAAAGTCAGTTTTCATTGCAACTCCAAAGAAGGGCAATGCCAAAGAATGTTCAAACTACCACACAATTGTGCTCAGTATCACGCTAGGAAGGTATTGCTCAAAATCCTTCAAGCTAGGCTTCAAGAGTATGTGAACCAAGAACTTCCTGATGTACAAGTTGGATTTTGAAGATGAAGAGGAACCAGAGATCAAATCGCCAACATCCACTGGACCATAGAAAAAGCACAAGAATTCCAGAAAAACATCTATTTCTGCTTCATTGACTATGCTAAAGCCTTTGACTGCATGAATCACAGCAAACTATGGAAAATTCTGAAATAGATGGGAGTATCAGACCACCTTACCTGCCTCCTGAGAAATCTGTATGTAGATCAAGAAGCAACAATTAGAATCAGACATGGAACAACAGACTGGTTCCAAATTGGAAAAGGGGTAAGTCAAGGCTAGATATTGTCACCCTGCTTATTTAACTTATATGCAGAGTACATCATGAGAAATGCCAGGCTGGATAAAGCACAAGCTGGAATCAAGATTGCCAGGAGAAATATCAACAACCTCAGATTTGCAGATGACACTACCCTAATGGCAGAAAGTGAAGAGGAATTAAAGAGCCTCTCAATGAAAGTGAAAAAGGAGAGTGAAAAATTTGGCTTGAAACTCAGCATTGAAAAAATGAAGATTATGGCATCTAGTCTCATCACTTCATTGCAAATAGATAAGGAAACAATGGAAATAGTGACAGACTTTATTTTCTTGGGCTTCAAAATCACTGCAGATGGTGACTGCAGCCATGAAATTAATAGACACTTGCTCCTTGGGAGTAAAGCTATGAGAAACCTAGATAGGATATTCATTAGCAAAGACATCACTTTGCCAACAAAGGCCTGTATAGTCAAAGCTATGGCTTTGACACTTTTGAACTGTGATGTTGGAGAAGACTCTTGAGAGTCCTTTGAACAGCATGGAGATCAATCCAGCCAATTCTAAAGAAAATCAACTCTGAATATTCATTGGAAGGACTGATGCTGAAGCTGAAGCACCAGTCCTTTGACCATTTGGTGTGAAGAGCTCACACATTGGAAAAGACCCTGATGCTGGGGAAGATTGAAGGCATGAGGAAAAGGAGATGACAGAGAATGAGATGGTATCATTGACTCAGTGGACAAGAATTTGAACCAACCCTGAGAGATAGTGAAGGACAGGGAAGCCTGGCAAGCTTCAGTCCATTGGTTTGCAAAGAGTTGGTCACTACTGAGACACTGAACAACAATATCAACAAAGCAGGTTTCATGCCTACTGGGATATGTTCTTCCAGGACCCTCAATACTACTTTCACAAAAAATGAACTGTCTACAGAATTCTCTCTTCTTACATGGAACTCTAATTCTCAGAAACAACAAGAGCCACGTGTTGAAAAGATTCCTGGGAAATAAGCAAATCAAATATTTAAGTAAAATTTTATTTCATATTTAAACTGCTGTTTCAGGTATCAGGATATGCTTAGATATGACTACTTCTTTAGTTACAAAGGGGATTGGGGGAGCTTGGGACACATGTCCAGAGGTTGAACCTCCAGAACATGTGCTGAATCAATTTAGCTCATTGGTAAATGAATTGGAAGAGGACAGTAAAAAAAAAAAAAAAAAAAATAGGATGAATATATTTTAACAGTACTATTTATTTCAGTATTTTGCTTATTTGATTAGTTGGGTGTTATTTAGGGAGAGGATAGGTCAAAAATAGTCAGATTTTACTTCGGTAGCAACTGTTTCATGAGGGCACAGCAGCCAAGGGCAATCAGGTTGTAGGTGGTACATTTTCCCTGGGTTGCTTTAGCATTCCTAGGCTCTCTGAATTATTGCTACTAAGCTCACCACTAAAACAGGGGTTGATCTACTTTTTTTTATAAGTTCTATTTACTTGCCTTGATCATGTTGAAACTGGTCATTAGTCTTCAGGGCAGGCGTCTCTAGGTTAACCGCTGGGATGTGGTCATCTTAGAACATCCCTAGGGAGAATGCTCTGATGCTCCCCAAACATACCCCTTCAGGAGTAGGCAGCTTGCTCCTTGGCTGCTAGGATTTAGCAAAAAAGTACCCTTAGTATCTCTCGCAGGTATGATCCTCATCCAAGGGCAGATTGCATCCAGTGGGGAAAATATGGGCCCAGACCCCTTACTTAAGGTCACCTAAGCTCCTGAGATCCCTAAAGTCTGAGACCTCTGTCAGAACTTCATTGCAGCTGTTTCTCCTCTGTCCAATCCTGTTTCCTTCTCCTTCTTCTACATGTGTGAATCCAAAGAGCTATCCAAAGTTTCCTAAAAGTGGAAACAAAACAATGGTGCTTATTTGTAAAGTATCTGAAAAACACCCCATCTAGTAGCTGTGGTTTGGTAATGATGCTTTTATGGCTATAAGCTCAGGAGTCAAACTTTCTGGCCTCAAATCCTGGTTCTCTCATTTGTTCACTATGGGATTTTGGTTGATACCTTAATCTCTTGAAGTGTTAGTTTACTCATCTGTAAAACGGATATAGTATGTGCAACCAACCTCTAGGGGTGTCCCAGATGGGGTCCCACAAGAAGCAGACTGATATAAAGTTTAATCTGTAAGATGCTATTAGGGAGGAAATTGAAATTTAGGACAGATAACTCTTAACAGGAAGTGGGGGAGATGAAGAAAAAAAGATCCAGATTATGGCATAATGTCTAAGAAGAACTGGATCATGTGGCCTTCCAGCTTGATGAAGAAAATGTTACAAAGATGGTCACAGGAAAAGTCAGGTTAAAAGCAGATGGGATAAACTAATAGATGATTCTATTCAGTGGGGAAAAACATGTATTTTCTTTCTTTATTATACTCCATCCACTTCCAAAAATAAGTGGATGTGGCTTATGAATTTCAGCATAATATGTGCAAAGATAATTTTTTTCTAAAGGAAAAAAAAAATTGAAGAAGCAAAAGTATAGATATTTCCAACACCAGAAGTGAAAACTCATTTTATCTCATCTGGTTAACAAAGTAAACCATTTTCTGGGAAAAAAATAAACTTATTTTCTTGAAATTTAATCTAAGGAAAAATTGATCATGCGTGTTACTTCATATTTTAAAGGTGTTACCAAAAACTTATAGTAGAAATATTATTTTACTGGATGTTTTTATTTACTCTCCATTAAATCTGAAGGCATAACATTACATATTTTTTCATTAAGGGTATTTTTATGTGAATCTTAGGAAATATGGTTCATTTACTTTGCTTAAGCTTACACTGCTAACATAAGAAGGGATAATGTTCACTGAATATAGAGCCATGATTCTCAACCCTGGTTGTACCTTACAGCCATTAGGGAGCTTTAAAATCTCTGATGCCCACATCACATCCTGGGCCAATTAAATCAGGATTTCGGCTGGGAGACCAGGCACTTTCTTAAAGCTCCCTGGGTGATCCAATGTGAAGTCAAGGTTAAAAACCACAGATATAAAGACAGAACAAGTAGTTACAGTGCTCATTAGTCTGCCCTTTTAAATATCATTTTTTTCTCTGTAAATTTTGATAAATGCTGAGTTGCAGTCATATACCAATAAGTACATAAAGTGTAGTATTATGGGAAATTGATTAAATATCTGAAGCCAGTAAAGCAGGCCTAGGGATGACTAAATCTAAGAGGCTGTGTGGTAAATTAGTGGGGGATTTATTTATTATTTCTAGATTAGCAAAGAAGTCAATCAGTTACTCATATTTCCAGGGGTCAAAGCCTGTGACCAAGTTACTTTTCTCAGTAGTTTGCCTTAGAATGTCAGGTTAGTTAAGGATGAAGAAAATTCCATGAGGTTGATGGCCTTAAATATCTGGGAACACTACCCTGATTCAGGAGATGTTCTGGGTTCTAAAACTGCAGTTCTCCCAAATGACTGGAGACTTTGGTTGAAGTTCCCATGAATTAACATGAAATGTGACTTCATGAATTGAAATGTGTTTGTAAATGACTTGTAAATAATAGTTTCATTCTTCACTAATGTAAGGCTGTGGCCTCACATCTTATCAGAAGATCTAAGACCCAAATGGAATTGCAAATCTTTCCAAGACCTTTCATTCCTTTCTCCTGTGGAGGAGCAAGCTCTGAAAGGCTTATAGCCCTCCTCTATTTCTGGGCCTTTCTGAGTCACTTTAGATCCTGTAATTCACCTTGGCTACAAGCCACTACTCTTTTCACCCCTGTACTACTTGGGGTCATACACAGGAAAACTTAGCTGAGAAACAGACTAAAGTTTTGACCTCAGCCTGTTCCTAGCTCTGAGACCCTAAGCAAGTAGCCACATGTTTTTGAACCCACTTCCCAGTGTTTAATGGAGGGATAACCTGGCATCAAAATGTTTAATAAGGTGCTTATATTCAAAAAGTTATATGTAAAATAATTAATGAAATGCTCAACAAACACAGTTTAGGGAAAGAGAATTGTACCACCAAATATGATAACTAGAGTTTTTCCAATCTGTGTTCAACTAAAAATTTGATAGTGTTTACAAGGCTCTGATGATATCCACTGACAAGAGGCTTAAAGGATGCTTATTATCTAGTTCTGTGTAACATGAAAGTCACCTTCCACTTGAAATGTGACTAGGCTGAATTATAACTAGCTCAATATACACAGGGTTTAAAAAAGTATGAAAATGAGAATGTAAAATGTTATCATTTAATATTGATGACATAATTGATTTTGGATATAAGGATTAAATGAAATCTACTGTTAAAATTTATTTTATTTATCTCTTTTTACTTTTTTTAAACAAAATACAACTCATAGAAAACTTAAAATTATATATGTATCTCACATTTGTC
The DNA here is from genome assembly GCF_023699985.2 of Odocoileus virginianus. Classification (NCBI taxonomy): domain Eukaryota; kingdom Metazoa; phylum Chordata; class Mammalia; order Artiodactyla; family Cervidae; genus Odocoileus; species Odocoileus virginianus. The sequence goes on from NC_069682.1 coordinate 45,262,250, forward strand.
CCTTTGGTTATGCTGCTTCTGTTTGACAGTGCTGTTCTAGAGCTCCATCTTAGACATAATTTTAAAAATAGGAAGAATTAAACTTCATAAAGATTATATTTTCTGGAAACCACCTTGTCTTTTGCTTTTCATACATTTGTGCTGGTGACACCATGACATGAAATTCTGCTCTTGAACTTCTTCCATCTTAGAATAATGTTAGTTTGGGGCCTTAGAAATGAAACATCCTTGAATAAAGACCATTATGGGTCTTTCATGAAATAAAACTCTTTACTGTGAGCGATATAATTGCTAAAGTTTCCAAGACAGATTGTTGTCCAGTTGTTTTTTTTTTTTTCTTCTTTCAGTGAAGACACTTTTTTAAAGACCTTTGATTGCTATCTGGGTCATATCAAATATTACCTATAATTTATTGGATATTTGAGAGAGAGTGAGTGGCTCTGTATTTGTGTGGGGTTTAGATGACTTCAATCAGGATGGCAAAAAAGCTAATTTTATAAGGAAAAGATGGCATCAAGTAGAGTACAATGTTGTTGTTTAGCTGTTAAGTCATGTCTCACTGTTTTTTGACACTATGGACAGCAGCCCACGAGGCTCCTCTATCTATGGAGTTTTCCAGGCAGGAATACTGGAGTGAGGTTTCCACTTCCTCCTAGAGGGGTTCTTCCTGACCCAGGGATCAAACCCACGTCTCCTGCATTGGGAGGCAGATCCTTTACCACTGAGCCACCAGGGAAGGCCAGAGTACAATATCTTTCTGGAAATGGAAGTCTGAAGTGCATCTGGATCTTGCTGACAGTGTGTTTTTTTGGTGAGAGCTTTACACCCAAGAACTCTTGTAAAGGCAGATGTCATTGAGGGGCCTGATATACAGCCACTGCATAAATATCTGGTAGAAATTACTATGAAATTATTAGAATACAATAGCTGGTCTAGAGGCTTGAATCATGTGTGCTATGTGTCAGCTAGGCTCAAATCTATAAAACTGCTGCTATTTTGTAGTACATCCATTGAGAGTTATTAGATGAAACAATTTGTCTCTAACTGTGGTTTTCTATGATATATTTATAAAACAATCACACTACATGATTACTTGTTCAGAGAGGCAGTCAAAAGACCTGTAATTGTATTTACAGTCTTGTATCTCACATTTCATATTTTCATATAAAACAGCTTTGTCCAATAGAAATATAATGTGAGCCATATGTAATTTAAAATTTTCTCATAATCATATTAAGAAAAGGGAAAGAAAATAGTAAAATTGATTTTAATGATATATTTAATTAGTCTATCTAAAATATTGTCATTTTAACATATAATCATCTTTAAATATTATTCAAATATTTTACTTTTTTTTGTACTGCCTTATATCTGATATGTATTTTCCCCTTCCAGCATGTGTCAGTTTAGTCTGATAACATGTCAAGTGTGTAATAGCAACGTGTCACTAGTGGCTGCTGTATTGAACAGTGAGTGTGGACCTGGAAGCACCTGTGTGTCCATGGGTGATCTGTCTACCTTTGTACGCCAGAAGGGCTGCATTTGATGTGGGGCAGTGGGCCACTGAGAGGTGATGAACCTTGATAAGAGGCTTATGAGCTGAGATACTCCTGATCATTCCTGAGATGGGGCTTGGGTAGAGACCTGTGGGCTCTTGGAGAATTGTCTGCACTAATGGGCTCTGGAATAAGGAGTATGCCTTGGAGCCAGGGAGAAGTTATGGCATCTTATGTCATAAAGTGTTAACTCAGGAGACTTGGATTACCCAAACCCTGCATATTCCAAGGGTCTTCATGATGGCCCTTGACAAGATTCTGGGGGATAACCTCTGAGTCCTTGGAGTAGTCTGCCTGACAAGAATATTTTTGCATATCTGAGGCTTTGGGCCATGCCAGGTAGGTTATACTAATGATGTGATTTATTGTTAATGGTTTCTGTATGCCTGGAGCTTTGGACCACACTGTTTGACCTACTAGGGGCTGGAGTTTGGAGTAGTTAAGTTCAACTCCATGCCTTTGAGATTGATCCCACCCCACACACAAAAAAACCATGGACACAAAGGCTGGCATGAGCTTCTCTGGTTAGCAACATTTCTCACATGTTGCCTCACATCTCTACTGTGAGAAGTAATGTCCATAAGATTCCATTGGGGGAGGATGATTGGAAGCTGTGCCTGATTTCTTCTGGACTCCACATTACATGCCTTCTTCCTGTGCCTATTTTAATTTGTATTCTTTCACTTTAGTACACCATAACATTGAGGATAATAGCTTTTCTAAATTCTGTGAATCCTGACACAAATCTCTTGAGAGAAGTTTGGGGAGAGTGACACCCAAATGGGTGCACTGTCTTTTATGCATCAACAATGCTACTGATAGAGGAAGGGGGATACAAAATAGGAATGTGAGAATGGGAATAGGGCCCTAGAATCTGTGATATGTTTATTATGTCAGGCACTTGTCTAGATGCTTTTCATGTAGCCATTAAGGATTTAATCCTTGCAAAAAAACCTCTCATATTTCTTACAGAAAAGAAAATGAATGTCCAGGCTCTAACCACCATGAAGTCAAACTGATAAAGTGTGGTCCAAAGCTCCAGGCATCCAAAAATCATTCACCCTAAATGAATGACAGCACAAGACTCCACACCCTGGTCCAGCATATGACAGCAAAGATGTAACCATGTACGTGGCACACACTGGCCCTTGTGCATGTTGCAGAGTCTGTGGAGTTCTGGCCCACATCCCGTCAACCCATATCACATTTCATGGTCATGAGTCCCTAGACAGGCCTGTGTCTTCCTGTATTACTAGGCCTGATGACAGCTTACCTGTGTTTGAATAAGACCCTCACCCAGTGAGGGAAAATAATTGGTGACTACATACCTGCCTTTCCTGGCCCCTCTTTGAAGGATTTGGAAGCACAGAGCGCTGCACGTGATCACCGGTTAACTTGAATACCACTGCCTGCAGCTGTGTCCATTCCATCGCACACCATTTATTGGCATTCCTTCTTACCCATCAACTTCCCCACACCTTCTCTGTGTGAACTGTGATCCCCACCCAAATGAACTGTCTATACCAAAATTCTAAACTGAGCCTCTCTTTTTGGTGGGGACCAAGACCAAGAAAAGAGATAGGATCATGCCTGAATGAGAATATACAAAGCAGAAGGTCTGAAGGCCAGTGACATCACAATTATGCCCTGTGTTCTGTGTTTGTGTCACTTTCATAGCACATATATGGTCCTTTGTCCTATATTTGAATTACGTTGAATCACTGTACACAATTCTATTAATAGCATAAAATATGTACATACCGCAAGTTGCCATGCATGGTTCGGTATTATGTGTTCTTAGTACTTTTTAGTTTACCTGGCTAATTCTTCTTGTTTTCCACCTTTAATACCATTAAAGTATGTGCCTAAATGAACCATCATTTGTAAAGCTGAAAGTGGATATTTACTTAAGCAAAATTAGACTTCCTAATTCCTATTAAAGGGCAAACCTATGAGGTGGGGGCGGGGAGTGGAATGAAGATAATGCTCATATTATTTTTCAAAGAATAAACAACCTTGCATAATCCTATTATGAACATTAGCATACATTTCACAGGCAATCTGGCAAACAATAGAGGTCATGACTTTGTACATTTGAAATACTATCCAGGGCATTGTACTAGAAAATAACAAAATCTGCAGCTGTGTCAATGGGTCAAAAAGCGGTCATAGGACATTTCTCAGACACCTTGGATTACTCAGACAAACTTTTGTGAAGACAACCTGTGTGTTAGGAAACATGTTTTTCATACTGAAACAGGTCTAAAGGAATAGTTTATATGACAAGCAGTGGTGGAAGCTAAGGGAGAATGTTAACCTGTCTTTAGTGGTTCATGATTAAGTTGAACTGTGACTCCAGTTCACAGTTTGAACTGTGAATTGAAACTCCAGTGTCTAATGAAATGAAAATTGTTATTATGAAAACCTCCTTCACAGGGTACAGAAAATACAGTATCTGCTTCCAGTTAAATTCTTTTTCAGAACTACAAAAGAAGTCACTTTAATTTAATTAGTTTTACTGAGAATTTACAATCTGGAAGACTAGAAGGTTTTGGATTTTTTTCCTAACTCATATTTGATGATACTGTTGACCCTTAAGCTGTATGGATTTAAATGGCACAGGTCCCCTTCCAAGCAGATTTTTTTTCAGTAGTACATAGTACAGTGCTCCACAATCCTTATCTGGTTGAATCCATGGATATGGAAACTTATGTAAAGTTTTGTGCGTTTTGGACTGGGAGAAGGATCAACTTCTCCAACCCCTGCATTTTCAGAAGTCAACTGTAGTAATCTATTTTACTGATATCTTTAGAACACATTAAATATATCAAAAATAATGTAGGAATTGGAGATCCAGTGGGCTGAGGATCTTCAAATTTTCATGTACATATTCTATACTCCAGTTATATGCATTGGCCTGGTTTCTTCGATTTATTTACTTTCTCTGTGCATATCTCTTTCTGGATGAAATATGAAATTCACATGATGAGTGATATAAAATATGCAATTATATCTCCAAGGATTATAAGCATTACATAGTATGTTTTTACTGTATTTCTATCTGAGCTAAACCTGGAAAAGATGCCATCTCCATTAAATGTTATTTTATTAGACTGAGCATATATCACAGGTATGGTCTACACTTTAACATTTAAAGATAGGTTGACATTATCATTTAGTTACACACAAACTATAAATATGAAACATTTATTATTCTAAGCTATTTTTAATTATTTTTCACACATGCAGTTTAGTTAGCTGGTACCCAAGCTTGATGGCAACTTTGTCACTTTCGGTTCTCTGACAATAGTGAGGAATTGCTGTGAATTTGAAAGGAACTTAAAAATTCTGTATCAAGTCTGACAGAACCATAACTTTCACTGCTTGTCAACATGGTCAGTGCAACATTGCCTGTAAAATTGATAAAACTTCAAATCTCAGAGCTGCTTCTTTCTCCATAAGTTTCATGGACTGAATGCATCTCTGTAAGTGGAAGTGCATTTTTAGGAAGATCCACAGAAAGGAAGTAACACTTCTTGCCAAAAATGTATAACACCTTCCTTCCCCTTGACAGTCTCCCAAAGTCCTCTCCTTATTCAAGAGAACTTGGAGTCAGATGTAGAAGCCACTACCTTGCTATAGTAAAGTACTATAGGTCTACACAAACAGAGCCATGCATGCCTGACTAAACCCAATGCTGGCAGCAGGAATTTGTAAGGTATCAAAGAAAGCAAAAAACTTAATATGCTATACATGTAGCCATTCTTTTTATCACAAAATTTGAACAACTATACAGAGGACATAGGATTTTCTACAACTTAAGATTTGTCCTGATACAAGAAAGTAACCAGCCCATGGCAAAACTCTATGAAACACACAGAAGAAAGCAAGCAAAATCCAAGATGCCACTGAAAAACAATACCATTGCATCAGAAGAGAAAATGTTTTCTAATCGGTCAAAGGATTTTTGTTAATTTCTTAATAACGAGAAATATTAGTTAAGGTATTAATGTGACAGATAGAGGCTTAAATTCAATAGAATGTATAATGGCTCACATCTAAGGTTCTAATTAGCAACTGGCTCTTCTCAACAGAAAATGGGGAACCAGGCTCTGTGCTTTGTGGCTTTGAATTTCCATAAGGCAGTTGATGGAAATGGGAAAGAGCACGGAACAGGCACATTTGCTTCTGGCTGCTTGGTTTGGAAAACTCCCTCATCATTTCACTTATTTCTCTTAGTTGAGAGTCCATCACTTGGCCATACCCAGAGGCAAGGAGGGGGAAGGATGTGGCCTGCGACTGTACAGCCTCCTTCGGGTTACAACTATGCTCTATGGAGAAGGGTAAAAGATAGAATTGGGCAACTAGCCACTGCTACAGGAAGAAATGCCAATACCAGAATTTTGTGTGTGTTGTCTGTGAGGTTTACCATCTAAGAACAAAAGAATAAGGAAGAAAATTTCCAACTGTTTCCAGATCTCTGCCTACTGAGGTTTTACTTATCTATCAAGGTCAATTTTAAGTGTTCCTTTTCCCATGGAGCCTTCCCTAGCTGCCATCAAGCACTTCCCATCCTTCCAATTGGGGAACTAAGACCTCATCAGTGCTGAGGATTCCCCACTCAGTTTGCCTCACCAGGCTGTTTCCATCCTGCAGGTGCTGTGAATGTCAGCAGTTAAGGCAGCTGTTCCCTTTCCTGGAGCTGTTTTCAGCCAAATTGAGACACCATACCTTGGAGGTTACAGGACCCCGTCCTCTGATCCTGCGGATAGCTGACAGACAATGATCGGTGGACGTGTGAGTAAAAGGCCATTCCCAAGGGGAGACCAACTCTGTGGTTCAGTCCACACTCCAGAGCTCCCTGTGGACTTAGGCTGGGGCTAAACTCCAGCTCAACTCTTCTGCTTCTCTCATTCCCCTTCTCTGAGCACAGCACCCCCTGCCCTGCAAGGAACCCTGTGTACTGGAATTCCTGGTTTAGGTTTTGCTTCTCGAGAATCAGGCCTGAGAACAGGTGGTACCTTATTTTCTAAAACTGAGAGACTGTCTGAAATCTTTGTGCATTCCCTAGAATGACATAGGGGACTTTCAGGATCCTCCATTGTCAGTGCAAGGTTTTTTCTTCCAAATACTAAGCAAGAAGGAGGTGGGGAAATATTTTTATGTTTTTAACCATCAAGGAAGCTTGCTTAACCAAAAAATACAAATGAACCATAGCATCTCATCCATGAGCAATCAGCACAAGGTGAATTGAGGATCAGATGGAATATGAATTGATACAGCAGCTTACCACAGAGCCCAGGATATAACAAAGTGGTCATAATTATTGTTTTTGCTTGCCTTACTTTCATTCTAAAGCATTCTCACTATGATTTTGTTGTTTTTTTTTTATTACCCCTGAGATAGGAAGAAAGAGACAAAGTGGGCCCCATTTCTCTGAGTAAGATCAAAAACATCAGAGTCAGTTTCAAATTATGACTCCCCACAGTAGCAATACAGATGTCATTGATTTAGTCTGAATGTCCCCCAAATTTGCTACAGAAATCTCTAGAGTGGAGTCAGCAAGGAAACCTCTATTTATATTTTATAATGTTCATTCTCGGCTTGTGACAATGAGAACATTTTAGGTTCTAGAATGAATTAACCCTTCAATAATATATTTAATAAGAATCAGACATGATATCATTTGTGTGTTTTAATTAATCCCTGTGGATATATCTATATGGAACTATTTCTTGATGTGAAACATTTAAAAACATGTATAGAACTACCCTGATGGTAAAGGATAATGAATCTTTTGCCTCTATTCAGATTAAACTCTCATAAGTTTCTAGATTAATGTGTAAATATGTGAGTTCAGTTTCTCACACAGACATTTAAACATCCCTATAATATCTCCATCAGCAAGCAAATGAGTTTCTTTTTCCTAATTCAATTATATGAACTTTTGCCTATCTAACTTTACTTAAACTATTTCTTCTCTTGAAATAATTCGACTCCTCCATTTTGCAAATCTACATATTTTTCTGCCTTTCCACTCAAATATTCACCATGAAAAAATTTCCAAATTGCAATTATGTTGTAATTTTTTTGCTATCCAAAGTGCATCTTGGTTGCACAGTTTGTTATTGGATTATTCAAGTTATCAAATAACTTGAACTACCAGGTGACAAACTTTTTACTGTTGACAAACTTGTCTAGCTACACTGTACTCTGGATGTAGATCATGTTTCATATACTGTAGCATAGCCCTTATTGAAACACAGCAGAGCATACAAAAGGTGGTCAATATACTCTTGAATGTTAAGTAAATGCACATCTCACTTTCCTTGTTGCCATCATTACTGGGTCTCTGAGATGAAAGGGGGTCAGGAATGCCTTACTCTTCCTCAGCTCACTTCCTTGACCCAATGTGACCCAAGGGTGTTGGACAGTCAAGTGTGGAAAGGAATTATCTCCCTTGCCCCCCTCACCCAACACATCTTGTCTAGAGTCAGCTTTAGACATTGAGAATGTCTATAATCAGGTTGGATGAAAAGGTCATTCCTACCTTAGAAAGGATCTGTTATATCTTTCCTTCAACAAGGAGCAAGACCCCATTAAGTGTCCACTGAAGCACAGATAGTGTATGGGTATGGAAGAAGAGACACACAAAAAGGGCTGTGTGTTGTTACATATGGGAAATGTGGATATCTGATATATTTCTCACAGTTATTTTCTAAGGATGCAACTAAAAGGTGTGTACATAATACATACCATAAGTAGTATAATTCCAAGGTGATAAATACACATTTATGTTGTTGCAGATATTTGATTTTAGATCACAGTGGATATTTGGAGTCTGTGCAGTATAGCAGTGAGAACCAGCCAGAGACATCTGCTTCCCTTTATTCTGAGTGTGTAGTGCTATGATTCATGTTTCGTAGACTCACATACTCCTCTACAAATGTGCATCATTTGGTCATGCTTTATCCCTGTTTGTGAGGACAACTTTGACCTTCAGCCATTCAGGAGAGTGAAGAAACTTGAAGAACATGAGTAATGATGTCAGTCTCCAGCTCTTGCTGGTTTAGTTAATTTTGAGTTCTTACTTGATTTCTCTGCTATTCAGTTTCCCCATCTATACAGTGAAGATAGTAGTATCCACATGTTAGAATTGTTTTGAGCATTAAATGAGATGTGTATAGGCCACTCAGCACAATGTTAAGGAAAAATATCCAGTCATTTATCCATTCATGTAATAAATATTAATAATGTACCTACTATGTGTCAGCTCATATTCTAATAGAGACAATTTAAACTAAGCACACAGGACTTCCCTGGTGGTCCAGTGGTTAAGAATCCCCCTTCCAATACAGGGGACTAGGGTTCCATCCCTGGTCAGAGAATTAAGATTCCTTGTTGCAGTGGAGCAACAAAGATCCTGGGTGCTGGAACTAAGACCTGATACAAATAAATAAATAATTTATTAATATAAAATAAATAAAGTATACAGTATGTTGTTCATCTTCTATGGTGAAGGCTAAAGTGAGGAAAGAGATGGGAAACTCTAGAGCAAGATTTTTGTGCAGACCCCACTGATTATGTATAGTTGATTAAAAAATATCTTAAGGGACAAGGGAGTTAGTTTTGTGTGAAGATAAAGAAGCTGTGGTACATATACACCATGGAATATTACTCAGCCATTAAAAAGAATTCATTTGAATCAGTTCTAATGAGATGGATGAAACTGGAGCCCATTATACAGAGCGAAGTAAGCCAGAAAGATAAAGACCATTACAGTATACTAACGCATATATATGGAATTTAGAAAGATGGTAACAATAACCCTATATGCAAAACAGAAAAAGAAACACAGATGTACAGAACAGAATTTTGGACTCTGTGGGAGAAGGCGAGGGTGGGATGTTTTGAAAGAACAGCATCAAAACATGTATATTATCTATAGTGAAACAGATCACCATCCCAGGCTGGATGCATGAGACAAATGCTCAGGCCTGGTGCACTGGGAAGACCCAGAGGAATCCGGTGGAGAGGGAGGTGGGAGGGGGGATCGGGACGGGGAATACATGTAAATCCATGGCTGATTCATGTCAATGTATGACAAAAACCACTACAATATTGTAAAGTAATTAGCCTCCAACTAATAAAAATAAATGAAAAAAAATTTTAAAAAAAAGAGAATAGAGGAAATAGCAAATGCAAACACCCTGAGGTTGAAGTGTGTTTAATGAGTTTGATGAACACTGTAAAGGCCAGTTACCAAGGAGAAGAGAAGATTTGATGTTTAAGGTAATGGGAAGCTTGATCAAGTAGTCTTTTATAGCCAGTTCAAAAGGTGTGAGCACCTGGGGAACACCTGGGGAAACTCCAGCTCTACATTCCACCACCTGCCAAGTCTTTCAAGTAGTAGATCACAGACAATCACACGCTGTCTCTCTCTAGGTGAATTGAGCAAAGGAGTCCATAAATTTTGAAACTTATCACTGTTTCCTTGCTTAGAGAAGACACAGTTGCCCAATGTGGCAAAGGCATTTTATGATTTGCTTTTGCTTTTAGTTTTGGGGAAGAAAAATGAAATATGAGGCATTTCTTATCAGCAACAAATAATGCTGGAGGATAATGGGGCACTATATTCAAAGTGCTACAAAAAATGAACAATTATCCTCGGATCCTATTTGGACCATGACTCTCATTCAAGATGGGGATGAAGTAGAGACTGTGGGTGTGTGCTAAGTCACTTCAGTCATGTCCAACTCTTTGAGACCCTATGGACTGTAGCTGGCCCTCTGTCCATGGGATTCTCCAGGCAAGAATACTGGAATGGACTGCCATGGCCTCCTCCAGGAGATCTTCCCAAGCCAGGAACTGAACCTGTGATTCTTATGTCACCTGTATTGGCAAGTGGATTCTTACCACTAGCATCACCTGGGAAACCCTAAATAGAGATCTGTGTTCATAAAATCCACAGTCCATGCTGAACAGACTGAATGGACACATTTTGGAAAAAGTGAACAAAAACATCAACATTTGGTTCAACATTATTGCTGAATACAGCTGTGAAGGTGTTTCTGGATGAGATGGACATCTGAATCAGTGGATGAGGAAAGCAGATTGCCCTTAGCAGTGGGGGTAGGCCTCCTCTAATCTGTTGAAGGCATAAATCAAACAATGAGACTGAGGCAGGGGGAGTTTGCTCTCTGCTTGACTGTCTTCAAACTAGAACCTCGGTCTTCTGCCTTTGAGCTTGTGCTTCGGCTGGAACTGCAGATCATGGGATTTCTCAGCATCTATAATTGTGTGAGAGTCTATTCTTCATTATCTACCTATCTATCATTTATCTATCTATCTATCTTCTTATTGGTTCTGCTTTTCCGGAAAACCCAGACTAACACAAGTCTCTATTTAAATGTAACCTCCTCTAAGAAGCAACTTCTCAGGTGGCTAGGTAAAGAATTTTCATGCCAATGCAGGAGACTCAGGGGACATTGGTTTCCTGGGTAGGGAAGATCCTGTGGAGGAGGAAATGGCAACCCACTCCAGTATTCTTGCCAGGAAAATCCCATGGACAGAAGATCCTGGTGAGCTACAGTCCCTGGGGTTGCAAAGAGTTGAACATGACTGAGCACACATGCAGTTTAGTTCCTCTAAGAAGCCTTTTTATCTTTATTCTCTGGCTCAACCACTTATTTTTTACACAGTAGTTATGACAGACACATTATCTTATTTAACTGTTTTCTTATTTTTTATGTGTCTCCCCAACTATGAAGGGGCTTCCCTTGTATCTCAGTTGGTAAAGAATCTGCCTGCAGTGCAGGAGACCCGGGTTCAATTCCTAGGTCAGGAAGATCTCCTGGAGAAGAAATGGCAACCCACTCCAGTATTCTTGCCAGGAGAATCCCATGGACAGAGGAGCCTGGTGGGCTACCATAGGGTTGCAAGAGTTGGACATGACTTAGTGACTAAACCAACCAACTATGATATGCTTCTGAAGGTAGAGAACAAATGAGACCTATTTATTTCCTAAGTGCCTTGCCTGAAGTCTGATACAAAGTAGCTCTTAATAAATATATATAGAATAAATGAATGGATCAGTAAATGAATTGTTGATAGCATTTTGACTAGGTAATTGCATGTTTTTCTAGTGGATTGAAATGCTGCCTCTATATTTTCTGACTTCCAAACCATAATATTCCATCTTGAATTTTTATCCCTTGAATTCAAGATTACAGTTTCCAAGTGTATGTCACATATGTGCCTCAAATATCCAAAGCTAAACTCAATTTCTTTTACCCTCCAAATTTCCCTGTTATTACCTATCTTTTTTTTGTTATAATGGTCCAAACATTCACCATGCTCAAGACCAAGAAGTCATCATTCACTCATGGATACATTAACTTGTTTGTGGAGCAGCTCCACATTTTATTACTGCATGCATAATGGTGAACAAAAGGGACATAATCCATGTCCTCATGGAATCTTTTGCACAATTCCAAGTATGTTGAGTGCCAAAACTTAACTGTTCATTCTACTTGAAGAATTTCCCTTGAACTGGTACCTACCTCTCATTCACTACTTTCCTAGATCAAGCAGACATTATCTCTTATCTGAACTTTTGTATCAGCTTTCAAATTGGTTTCCTTGCCACTCATCTCATCTCACATGAAGTCATTTGTCACACTAAGAAATGCTCTTCCTAAAATAAAAATTTAACTACCTGATTGCCATACAAAAGTTTTCATGTCTTGCCACTCTCTACAAAAGAAACTTCAAATTCTTAAGTATGGCATACCATGTCCTTTATGATTCAGCTCTGTCAGGACATTCAGGTCTATGAATATGATCTCATGTATTTGCATATACTCTTCCCTTATCCTAGAATCTCTCCTCTGCTTCTATATACTGACCTGGCAAACTCCTTCAATCCTCTTCTTTCTTGTTGAAGCTTTCCTGAGTCCTATGACCATCCAGGCAGATGCAAGAGCTTTTGGAACCATATTCTCACAACTTTTTATAGGAATTTATGCTATTGGGTTTCATTATGAATGTCAAACATGTTTACATGTCTGGTTTCCTTACTAGACTGTGGGCAACTTGTGAGTGGAGGGTGTGGTTTAGACAAACTTCTATCAGTACAGAGCCAACAATACTGGAAATGTTACTGATTTTTTTCTTAATAAAGGAATATTGACTGAATGAACATATAATCAGTCATTTACCTAAAAATATCAATTATTGGTGGTAGAGCTGACTTAAATCTCCAAATTCCCATTCCAGTGTTTCTCCCCTAAAGCACTTTTGTCATTTATCCAGTGGTTTTTTAGTTGATTCAAGGGAGAAGGAAACAATAAGGCATACCCTGGATTAGGGGTTTGTTCAGAATCACCTTGGGTCTTTCTGATTCTATAGATGTTTGGCTTAGAAATTCTGAAATGTGCTCCCTGAAAAAAATCACCAATTGGGAAAAAAATAATCACCAAATGTACTTCTTGAAAAAATCAACAATGCAGCAGAGGAAGTGGGAGTTTGGAGGCAGGCCACTGTGGATTTGAACATCTATTTCTTCATTGATCCACCTTGTTTACAGATGAGGATATTACACAGACTTGGTGTCACCTAACTACTCTGTGCCTTGGTATCCTGACCTGAAAAAAGGCACCATGTTTTGAAAGTTATTATGGCAATTATATAAGATGAATGACCCTTGGCAAAGAATTAGAATATTGCCTGGCACATACTAGGTGTTCTAAAATTTAGTTTCTCTTTCCTGTCCCCCACCCCCAACCCACCCCCAGCTTTAATCAGAAATCCAAAGACACCAAAATGGCCTTTCCGTTGTTTGGGGAGAAGATGATTACTCTACTGATGGATTTCTGCATTTCACACACACTTTAACAGCCACAGGGTGTCTTCACTGAGACATCTTGTCACTCATTAGCACTGTTGCTGGAAAGCTGATAAACCTCACCTCTTACTCAGCCTCTAACACAACTGGGGAAGCCTCTATTTTCTTTTATCATTTGAATTCTGACCTTAAAGATTTCACTCTAACCCAAAGGCTTAATTTATCTTCTGTTAAAAGCAGTCATTTTCCCCTTACATGGAAACTGCCATGCCCTGAGTATGCACAGTGAAATCAAGAGACTTTCCTGCCTGATTCATCTCAGACACAAGGGAAAAGTCCCTCTACCCTTCCCTTCCATTGCGGGTAGAAGGGGCTTTGATTACAAGGTAGCATATGTAAACCTCAGGCTGCTATTGAACACTCCATTCTGTAAAGTTTTAAAAGTTGACAAAATGCCATGAATGCCATTGTATGAAGTCAACCTTATGTTTGTTTTACCTACTGTACATCACAGTACACTTCCTGATAGCTGAAAGTTTGTGTTGTTTTGACTAAATCTGGACAAATATGCATAAAATGTACATTCAACAGATATTTCACTTAAAAACAAAGAAACGTTTGTGTCTTTAGATTGCCCCAGAACCTGACGGCTACTGAGAATTATAAATAAATTTGGCTTCACAAGTCTGCAGTCATAAATGACATTTCTTTAAATGATGGAAGGGGGGAGAATTGAGTTGTACAGGAACCTTCCGTTTAACTCCCTTCCTCCCAAATATGTCCAAATTTAAAGAAAACTCCTCTAAATATAATCCTCAGTTAAAAAGGAGCTTTTGATTCCGAGTTATTGGGGAAAGACCTGTTTAACTGTTTATACCATTGCTTTGTTTTCTTAAAATTGATGCAGAAGGATCATGGGTCCAGTTCCTTTAAAATACTATGTTTTATCACTCTCCAGTTGATGGGCGCAATCCAGCATGAGGAAATTGGAAACAGCTGGAGTAGATACAATAACTTCTTTTGAAAAGACAGCTCACAATTACTTGAGAAAAATAGAGATGGCACCAGAACAGTAAATCTCAAAATGTGGTTTCTGGAAGGCCAGCATCAGCATTACCTGGGAACTTGCTCGAAATGCAAAATGTGGGACCTCACTTGACCTACAGAATGAGAAATTCTGAGAGGAGGGCCCAGAAATCTGTGTTTTTGCAGTACTCAGGGATTCTGATACACACAAAGGGGCTAAACATGAGAACTAGACCATGGGATAGAGTAACAAGAAAGAGGGACTCTTGAAAAGCCAGGGAGGAGTGATTCAGGGACAGTTCATTATCAAAAGTGACCACAGATGGTGCTAATCTAGTGTTTAATACCTAACACTCCAATGTGCATCTGTTTCTAAATCTGAAATTAAAAGACAGACTATCAACTGCTTCTAAGAACAGTGGAAAATACAAGCTAAAGGAAATAAGCCAGAGTTAGAAAAGATGTTGGTCACAGAGTAACAATAATGGTTTTATCACTTGGATTCAGATATTTTTTCTTATAGTTTATATGGTTATTTTCATATAAATAAACAAGGTATGAAATTAAAATATATGCATATAAGTAGATTATTAAAATATACTAATATATACTTTTTCTTCCTGTATGAGAATAATTCATAGTAGACAAATGCTTCTGTCCAGAAAGGCCAGAAAAGTTGTGTAAAATACACACACAAAAAAAATGTTGTAAGGCCTCTGAGGGTTGTCTAAGCAGTCAGATCCTGGAAAGAAGGGAGCTCTTTGAGGGAAACCTAACTTTTGCAACCAGTTTCCCCTGAAAGTGAGTATAACCATGACCCAACAGCTTTACTCTTACATACATACCTAACAACAATGCAGACACAATGTGTATACCAAGACATGTACAAGGAGTTTCATAAATGTACTATTTGCAAGAACTCCAAACTGAAAATTACTCAAGTGTCCATAAATCAGAGTGGATGAGTAAATTGTGGTAATTTTCACACATGAAGCAATGAGAATGAATTAATGATAGCTGTGTGCAATAACATGGATGAAACTTACAAATAGAGTGTGATATACCCTGTTTACCTCAAGTCTGAAATCATGCAAAGGAAATCTATGATGTTAGATAGAGGTTTAGATAGAGGTTCCTTCTGAGGGTGATGGAAAATAGGAAGAGGAAGGAGGAGTCCTTCTGGGCTCTGGTCACGTCCTTGTTGCTGAAGCCTGCACTGTGTGTTTGCTTTGTAGCAATTCAGCTCTCTGGATACTTGTGATTTGGGCACTTTTCCTTATGTATTTACAGTTTTATAAAAGCTCTTATTTTAAAAGATATGTTAAGAAGAAAGTTTCCTTTTTTATTTCCCTGTCATCTTTGTCCGGAGCTAGTTCATCACATGAGTCTATGCTATGAAGGTACTGTGAATTCCCTGCCAGTAATTGGAGGCAGGAGAATGTGGTCACTAAGAATCTCAGATCAGGAAGTAGACAAACCTGCAGGTGTATTGCTGGGTGGGTTTTCCCTTATCACTGAAGTGAAGTGATCACTGCAGTGGCAAATAACTTGTAGAATTGAATGAGGATTAAGTGAGGGATTCCATCTGAAGTACTTAGCCCATAACTGTGAGTTCTTAAGGAGGTAGAGGTGGCCTAATGGTCAAGAATAAAGGTCATGTATCTCAGAGAAATAGAAAACAGCTTTCCTGAGACCCTTGGTCTATGTGACTGTACCACTTTTGAGTAATAGAAATATTGTGGTCACTGTCTTGGCAGATTGGCTATCATGAATATCCACTAGAGTATTTACTGAATATTTACTGAATCTGCATGCTCTTACTGCTCCCTCTTCACCAGAGTCTCCACATTGGTCTACAGAGCTAGTTCATTTGCTTTTGGATCCTGGGCCACACGTGGAACCAGAGGCTTCCCAAGGAATTCTCCCTTGAAGACATTGGGTTGTTGCAATATAGGGCTTTGTGCCAAATCTATACTAATCTCTCCAATGAAACAATCTCCTGTGTTCTGAATTTTTCAGGACTTAATTTTCTCCTTGTGCAGCATCCTAACTGGAATGAAGATGGCTGGTAATGATCTACAGTCATGAATAAAAAGAATGACTAAAAGTACTAATTAGCTTAATTGGAATCTACAAAAATGCCCCAAATCTTACTTTGTCAATACTCACCTCTAATCACAGAATTTATCAGGGTGGTTTTTCAACAGTAATGCCATGAGTCCTAGAGTCTGACTTCCTCTCTCTTGGTGGCATGCTAAGCCAGCACAGAAACACTGATACAGATGTTGAACAGTAGGTTAGGGAAAGCCAAAAGAGCAATGTCCTGGCAACCTTAGAAGGGACCTCAGGGGCATGCTGCTCACCCTGCACTCCCTGGTTTAAGGCATTTTGTCTCCTAAAAGGCAGGGGAAATTTGTCTGTGGTAGCGTGGGTTGCAATCCTCTAGGGAGATGTTTCTAAGAATCATATTATTAAAATAGCTGCTGAGCAAAAGGCTGCGATTCCCAAAGCCACTTTGAGCACAAGTAATAAGAGACAGAGATGAGGTCATCTCCTTAAAGGTCAGCTGCATCCCCAGATATGCACTTACCTCAACCCCCACTCGCAGAGAACCAAAGGATGGAAAGTGCGGGAGCTTATGCCCACGTGTCTGCAGCAGACCCAGCACCTGGCCAAGCCTGGCAGCCAGGAGGGGCCCCACCCCTTCTTCTCTGCCAAACATTGTTCCATGTACCTGGCCACTGCCAGGGTTTTGCAGCCTCAGACACTTAACCACCTTTTCCGAAAGTACCTCTCCCACTTTACCTCAACCCCACCCATCCCATCCCTTGGCCAGACCTGTAATTACAGGACCTGAAAAGCAGCCTCAGAGATACCACACAGGGCAGGGCAGCCCCCAGCAAGCAGTGGAGCTGTCAGCTTCTCTTTCTATAACATCCCTGCATTGTGGCCATCTTGCATCAGTCACTCATTGCCACCCACAGGGGGCTGTGCCTGCCAGGCCCGCCTCTCACACTTCTGGGCCCAGAGCAAGAGTAAGATGGACTCCCCCAGCATATGACTGGCATCTCCTCTTCCACCTTCCTGGCTCTGTTGTCATGGAAGGGCCCACAGATGTGGCTAGACACCCCAAAGTTTTCCATGCCTCCTACAAACAGCAACCCTTTGCCGCCCTTAGGTCTGTATCTGTGCACACCAGCCACCTCAAGGGCGATAGAGCCAGGAAGGAGACACCTGCGGGTCCTGCCTGCAGGCTCAGGCCTACTTGGGCAGGGAATAACCGAGGTGCCTCTCAAGGTGTGGCCTAGAAGGAGGGGTGTGGGCCCTTGGAAGGTACATCCACTTGGCCTGCAGATTCTTTGCCCTGTGGGGAGGGATGTATCCAGGGAAAGGCCAGAGTTGAGCTCTTTAAAATGGCGGACCCAGGATGAGGCACCCACCACCGACTCTAGGCTGGGTACCACCACCGACTTACCAAGGGGCCTCCTAGCTTCTTGTGTCTTCTTCCTTCCACTGAAGTCATTTGTGGGGGATCCAATCAAAGGTGTTCATGGTTCTCATTGTCCACTGAAAAAAACACAGCTTTTCCACCAGGTCATCCATAATCTGAATCCAACCTGCCCTCTGAAACCCTTTCCTTCCCATGCCCAAGCATTCTGTGACCAGGAAATGGGATATTAAAAGGGAAGACTTAGGCAGTAAAGGGACATGTGTGAAGTGGCCACCATGTCTTCTGAGAATGAGATCACCTGCCATCCCTCACCATCTTTTCTGAGTTTGCTCCACATTGTGAGTGAAATTTGGATAGAGGAGATTGTGTGCCAAAGCAAAGCCACTTGCCTTAATTGTCTCGATGGAGGTAATATTTTCCTGTTTTTCCTGACAGTTATGATGCTGATCCAGTTTCTGCCATCCTCCCCTGAGCATGTCAGTCACCTGGAATTACAGACCTTCAAGCCTACAGGGACTTATTCTCTCCTTGCTGATACTTCTGCTGCAAGAGCTGTGGGCCCCTAGCTCTGAAGGCTTTGACTGCAGCTAGCAATAAGATCCCCCAGGAAAATGGGCCAAGGGCCATTATATTTCTGCAGTCAGAGCATCTGTCCTAAAGCACTATTCTAGGTAATTTCAGTGGTTCCCTGTCCTCCATCCCTCAGAGAAGGGTGCTGTTGCTGCTTATAGTTTCTCCCCAGAGTAGTCACTGATCATCAGCCATCCTCAGTCCTCCTAGGCCATCGCCTGTCACTAACCACACATGCCCAATCTCTGTTGGAGCTTCATGTATCCAAAACCACAACTCAAGGTGGTGAAAAGCTGACCCATTTTCCTTTTCTCACCCATATATCTCTCAACTGACAGTCCCAAGGAGAAGATGCCTGAGGCTGAAACTCATCTCTTTTCACCAACACAAATCTCCCTTGAATTTGTCTTCACACACCTCAACCATCATCATGATTAGGTTACTTTAAGGGTGAACTGAATTTTCTGGACCTCAGTCAACTCTCACTATCTGTCAGCAGGGAACCGAAAGTTCTGTGGTCCTCTTGTTTCCCATGGGAAGGGATGGCTCTTGAGGAATCCTCTCAGAGACTGGCCCTGTGTAAGTAGTCCCCAGTTCAGCAGCACTGGCTTCAGTTTCAATATTCAGTAAAGCTCTCAAGTTTTTTTTTTCTTCCTTCTCTTGCTTTTATGGGGTGCATCACCTCTTGGCTTGTCTCTAAAACTGTTGCTGATTGTTGGAGTACTAGCTGAATTCCGGGTACTCTCTCATTAAAAGTTCCTTGGTTAACAATTGTAGATACTCATCAAAATTCTAACTTTCATTATGATTAGAAGGTGGAGTTTTCTTTATCTGATCTCAGCAGAAGGGGTGAGATTTAGAAGCATTTTTGAAACTTTGCCACTGAAGGGTACTTACAGAGCTGAACTCTGCAGCTCCAGAATTGCCAGCCCCAGCACCCTGTACTCAGGTAAATAATTTCTGTGTACCTTGGTCTTCCTTTCTGTAGAATGGGGATGATAAAACTACATATCATAGGTCTTGAGATAATGTAATACACTTAGCCAAGGGCCTGCTATGTAGTAAGTGTTCAATGCATCCTTGATGCATTATTATCTTTTTTGTTATTCAAATTATTGTTACTGAGCATACACACTGAGTAAACCAGAATTGAAAGAGACATGTGAACCCCAGTGTTCATTGTAGCACTGTTTATAATAGCCAGGACATGGAAACAACCTAGATGCCCATCAGCAGACGAATGGATAAGAAAGCTGTGGTACATATACACAATGGAATATTACTCAGCCATTAAAAAGAATACATTTAAATCAGTTCTAATAAGGTGGATGAAACTGGAGTCTATTATACAGAGTGAAGTAAGCCAGAAAGAAAAACACCAATACAGTATACCAACGCATATATATGGAATTTAGAAAGATGGCAATGATAACCCTGTATGTGAGACAGCAAAAGAGACACAGATGTATTGAACAGTCTTTTGGACTCTGTGGGAGAGGGTGAGGGCGGGATGATATGGGAGAATGGCATTGAAACATGTAAATTATCATATGTGAAATGAATCACCAGTCCAGGTTCGATGCAAGATACAGGATACTTGGGGCTGGTGCACTGGGATGACCCAGAGGGGCGGGATGGGGAGAGAGGTGGGAGGGGGATTCAGGATGGGGAACACATGTACACCCATGGCGGATTCAAGTCAATGTGTGGCAAAACCACAACAAGGTTGTAAAGTAAAATAAATAAATAAATTAGTTAAAAAATTATAATTACTGGAAGAGATAATTGCCCTTTATGAAGGAGAATCATGAATCCTCATATGGGAATATGGGTTCACTTCTCCTTATAGAAAATAGTGAAGGGAAATCTTCAATTAGAATATAATTGTGCCTACAGTGAAGAAAACTGGCAATTTCAAAGAATCAACCAAAGAATTTGAGAACCAGGGCTGAAATGAGGCTGCCATTTCTTAATATAAGCTATAATAATGGAGCCTTAGCAATGACCAGTTGCTCTCATAAGAACTTAATATGCATTAATTCATGTAATCTACCCAACAAATTTATGGGGTGGTGCCACCATTATTCTCACTGAAAAATAAGCTTATTTAACTTATATGCAGAGTACATCATGAGAAATGCTGGACTGGATGAAGCACAAGCTGGAATCAAGATTTCTGGGAGAAGTGTCAATACCACAGATATGCAGAATATGAAAGTGAAAGAGGAGAGTGAAGATGTTGGCATAAAGCTCAACATTCAGAAAACTAAGATCATGGCATCTGGTCCCATCACTTCATGGCAAATAGATGGGGAAACAATGGAAACAGTGACAGACTTTATTTTGGGGGGCTCCAAAATCACTGCAGATGGTGATTGCAGCCATGAAGTCAAAAGACGCTTGCTCCTTGAAAAAAAATTATGATCAACGTAGACAGCATGTTAAAAAGCAGAGATATTACTTTGCCAACAAAGGTCCATCTAGTCAAAGCTATGGTTTTTCCAGTAGTCATCTATGGATGTGAGAGTTGGACTATAAAGAAAGCTGAGCACCAAAGAACTGATGATTTTGAACTGTGGTGTTTGAGAAGACTCTTGAGAGTCCCTTGGACTCCAAGGAGAGCCAACCAGTCTATCCAAAAGGAGATCTGTCTTGAATATTCATTGGAAGGACTGATGATGAAGCTGAAGCTCCAACACTTTGGCCACCTGAAGCGAAGAACTAACTCATTTGAAAAGACCCTGATGCTGGGAATGATTGAAGGCAGGAGGATAAGGGGATGACAGAGGATGAGATGGTTGGATGACATCACTGACTCAATGGACATGAGTATGCATAAACTCAGGGAGTTGGTGATGGACAGTGAGGCTTGGCATGCTGTGGTCCATGGGGTCACAAAGAGTCAGACACAAATGAGAAACTGAACTGAAGCACAGAGGGATTAAATATCTTGCCAAATGTCATACAGGTGTAAGACTGAAGACAAGACTTAAACCCAGGCAGTCTGACTTTATTATTGGCTGAAGATCATAGAAGCTAGACAAAAAGACTGTACTTGTCCTCAGGTGAAGGCTTCTTTCCACTGTGTGCAGCACTTGAACCAATTGCATTATATTTAGAGAAATGTATTTCTTTCTTAAGGTAGAGCTAACTCTAGTATCTCTGAAGTATTGGTTTTGGGGCCACTGAGTCTTATCCCTGAATGACTAGAAGGAATTCTTACTTGACTTCTCTAATTTATGGAAAGATCTTAAAAGTGGCCAGACATGGAATCCCAGTGCCCACCCTAGACTGTCAGTCTCCAGCTTCACCATCTCCTCCAACTTGCCCTTGACTAAATAACTCACACATTGGGGAATGTCCTATTGAAGTCATGCAATAAACCCTGCATGACCTGATGTAGGGAGGACAATGAAATCTGGGGTTAGAGAAACCCTGTGAGTTTGGGTTGGAGTTTAAATTCTTTTCCTTTGAAGAAGGAAGCATCTTATCTGAGAGAGGGGATATATAAGGGATCAATACTGAGAAATTTTTAGGGATATTTCCTTTGGACTATGGAAACTTTACATAAAGCAGACTGTCTAAACTTTTCTAAGTATCCACTAATCATACTTGTTAGTGATTGAGGTATGGAATTTGACATTTACCATGGAAGACCAAAAGCAAATGTGTGGTCTTGGCTCTCTTATAAGTTGATAACATCATTGGAGAGATAAAGAAAATGAATGGAATAACATATTGTGTTGGGCCAAAAGACATGTTACCAAATTCTAGTCATTTAGTTTTCCTGAGTCTCTATTTTATTTTCTACAAAATAAAAGGACTTGATTAAATAACTTATTGGTCTTCCAGTTCAAGATGGTGCAGCAGAAGGACGTATATCAATCTCCTCCTTCAAGAGCACCAAAATCCCAACTAGCTGTTGAACAACCATTGACAGCAGGATACTGGAACCCACAAATAATGCTATCTCATGTCCAAAGACAAAAAAGAACCTGCAATTAATGGTAGGAGGGGCACAATCATGATGAAATAAAATACTACACCTGCCAGGTGGGTGACCCATAAACTGGAGAGGAATAATACCAAAGTAGTTCTCCCACTGTTGTGAAGTTCTGAGCCCCACATCAGGCTTCTCATCCTGGGGATTCAGAAAAGGGACTGACAATACACAGGGAATCTGACCTTGAAGGCCAGCAGGATTTGATTACAGGACTTCCAGAGGACTGGGGGAAACAGACTCCATTCTTGGAGGGCACAAACAAAATCTTGCATGCACCAAGGCCTAGGGGAAACAGTGACCCTGCAGGAGACTGAACTAGACCTACCTGATAGTGTTGGAGTGTCTCCTGTGGAGGTGTGGGTCAGTCAGTGGCTCCCTGCAGGAATGGGGATACTGGTAGCAGTATTCCTGGAAGGTGCCCTTTGGTATAAATCCTCTTGGAGGTCACCATTAACCTTTAACCATAGATCCCAGGGTTGGGTCGCCTCAGGCCAAACAACTAACAGGGAGGAAGTGCAACCCCACCCATCAGTAGATAATTGGATTGAAGATTTACTGAGTATGGCCTTGCCCACCAGATCAAGACCCAGCTTTTCCCACAGTCAATCTCTCCCATCAGGAGACTTACATAAGCCTCTTATCCTTATCCACCAGAGGCAGACAGAGAAATAAGAAGAACCAAAATCCCATGTGGCTAGAATAAAAACCACATGACAGAAAGTTAATCAGGATGAAAAGGCAGTGGGTTATGACCTAGATGAAGGGACAACCCCAGAAAAACAACTAAATGAAATGGAGACAGGCAACTATTCAGAAAAAAAAAAAGAAAAAAAATTCAGAATAATGATGGTGAAGATGACCCAGGATCTTGGAAACAGAATGAAGAGGCAAGAAATGTTTACTAAAGACCTAGAAGAACTAAAGAACAAACAAACAGAGATGAACAATATACTAGAAGGAATCAATAACAGAACAACTGAAGCAGAAGAACGGATAAGTGACCTGGAGGACAAAAGGGTGGAAATCACTACAGCAGAACAGAATATAGGAAAAGAAATTTTTAAAAATGAAGACAGCCTAAGAGAACTCTGGGACAACATTAAATGTACTAATATTTACATTAAGGTTCCCATAAGGAAAAAAGAGAGACAAAGGACCTAAGAAAATATGTGATGAGATAAAAGCTGAAAATTTATGCAACACAGGAAAGGAAATAGTCAGTCAAGTCCAGGAAGTGCAGAGTCCCAGGCAGGATAAACTCAAAGAGGAACACACCAAGACACATAGTAATCAAACTGAAAAACATTAAAGACAAAGATAAAATATTAAAAACAACAAAGGAGAAATGACAAATAATGTAAAAGGGAACTCTCATTAAGTTATCAGCTGATTTCTCAATAGAAACCCTACAGCCAAGAATACTCTATTCAGCAAGACTCATTCAAATTTGAAGAAATCAGAACTTTTGCTTTCCAGGCAAGCAAAAGTTCAGAGAACTCAGCACCACCAAACCAGCTTTACAATAAATGCTAAAGGAAATTCTCTAGGCAGAAAATACAAAGAAGGAAAAAAAATCTACCCCAAATAAACCCAAAACAGTTAAGAAAACCATAATAGAATCATACATATCAACAATTACCTCAAATGCAAATGGATTAGATGCACCAACCAAAAGAAGTAGATTGGCTAGGTGGTTGAAAACATGTGCTTATATACACTTCCACTTACCACATCTCTCTACTTAACCCTCCAAATTTTATGTAACTATTTTGTATTGTTAGGTTAATCATGTTTCCACTATGGCTTCCAATTGTAATTGTCTTTTATTTTTTTATTTTTATTTTCTGGCTATTGATTGTGAAAACTGATAAACATCTTTTAAACTGTGATCATAAAACTGTTATTTACTTAATATCATTGTATCATGATTGGTTAACAGAAAATAATAGAATTCTATATCACTAAAGCTACCATTTAATAGAAAAACCTGTAACCACTTTTGAAATCTAGATGCATATCAGAATTATCTTGGAATTCTTTGAAAAATACAAATGCCCAGGCATTACTTTTTTTCTCTAAAGCTCAGATGTGTTTCTAATGATCAGCCATGTTTAAAAACAACTGGACTATATGATTATCTTTTAATTAGTTTGTTTCACTTTTTCTATTTCATATTTAGCACTCCCATTTCATTTAGTTTATGTTTTCCAGTTTTTCCAACTCTTGTTTTTTTATGTTCTTTCTCAAGCCTTTAACAAGCACAGTAGAAAAGTTTTTGTATGTATATATATATATATATATATATACATATATACACACACATAGTATGTATAATATATATATTTTAGAAAACTTATGAATGTTTGCCTAGCTAAAAAATTTATGACATTTTGATTCTACTTGTTTGACTTCGAATGAATAGAATGCTAGAGTCCTAATTCATATTCACTCAAAACTTTGATATAGTTCCATGTGTTTTGGCATCTAGTATTACAGCTAAATGTCTAGAAAGTTTATTATCTTAATGATTTTTAAAAAGAATTGAAAGTGGGTTGAAACTTCTAATTCAATTCTGAAAATATAAAGAAATACTATAGTGTAAAAAACTAGGAAATTAATATGACAGTTTTATTAGCTAAAGTATAAATTTTTCTTTAAACTTCGCAAAGCTTTATGCTAGTATCCATTGTTTGTTTTCACACCTTATTCAAGACTCCGAATTGTATTTAATTGCAATGAGCAGCTTCAGCTGAATGCAACAAATTCTGATAAATTCTCTTTTCATTTTCATTCTATTACAAATATTTTCTAATTTTCCTTGTTATGGCTTCTTAGAAAACACATTTAAAAGTGGACATTTAATTTTCAAATACATGGGATTTTTAAAGTGTTTTTGATATTAAGTTCTCTTTTTGATATTAATTTCTCATTTAAATACTTTCTTCTTTGCAATCACCCTGTGTTTCTTTTCAGTCTTCTAACTTTATTGAGGTTTTCAATGGCTAAGCCAATCAAAGATCTCTCAATAAATGTCACATTGCACTTGAAAATATGTGGGTTATTTTCAAATATCTTTTGATGATGATGTCTAACATAATCCCACAGTGATATGAGAACAGACTGGGTATGACTTCAATACCTTTAAACCATGAACTTTTTGCACCTAGTTATCATGTCCCTTGCTATGTTCCTAGTTTATAGTCTACGGGAACTTGAATAGAATTTGTATCCAACTGTTATGTGAAAATTGTATACATCTTAATTATGTTGAATTGGCTCATAGTGCTTTTCAGGTCTACTATATCATTTTACTTCTATGTGTATTCATTCTATTAATTTTTGAGAACCTGATATTAAAATTCCAGGTAAAACTCTTAATTACCTACTTAAAATAATTGTAATATGTAGTGGAACTATATGTAATTGTTAAATATTTTCCAAATCTCCTGTAAATGTTTTATCATATTTTCATAATTAAAAAAAATTTTTTTTTTGATAGTTTAGCTTTGAAGAGAATGGCACAGAGGAGAATTGTTTGAAAATTTAATCTTGATGCAAGTATCATTGTTATATTTCATTTTATTCATTCAGCAAAAATGAGTCGAGTGCCTGATATATGCCAAACACTCCTTTGGGCACATGAACAGATTAACCAAAAAAGAGATAAATAGCCCTCCCATCAAGCAGTTGACATTAAAGCTGAAGGAGACTGATGAAGAACAATAAGCAGTATACTAATTATATAATATGTTTGAAAGTGCCATAAAAATCTATAAGCACAGTAACAGAGATTGAGAGTGTGTAATTTTAAATGTGAGTAGGCTTTATTGAGAAAATAACTCAAATGAAGAGATAAAGAATATAAGCCAATTGTGTCTGTGTGGACATTCAGAGAGAGAAAGCAGCCAGTGCAAAATCTCTTCAATATTGGCTAATCTGGTTAGAGAAACAGCATAGAGGTCAGCATACTTGTGGATAAGATGGTACCCTGATTGTGTGGGGCTTTGCAGGACTTCATAAAGGCTTTAACTTTCTCTCACTGATGAGTGAGGTGGAAGGGGAGGAGCTTTGGAAGGTCTTAAGTCCAGTAGTAGTGACAGGATGACTCTGGTTGCCAAAGTTGAGAATAGCCAAGTTTAAAAGAACGGGGACCAGTTAGGAAGTTACTGCAGTGATCCAGGCAAGGGGTGATGGTGGCACGGACCAGAGTGATAACAATGTAGGAGAGAAGTAGCCAGAAACTACATTCTGAAGATAGGTTTAGTGAGATTTTCTGGATTTCTTCATTTTGGGATAATGCAGTCCCTCTGAGGTTAGTCCAAGTCACTAGTACTCATAAAAGAACAAAGAATAACTAGCAGAAATTGCTTCCTCCAGTGAACACTATTTACTATGATGTTAGTATGAGGTGCAGCTCTTCATCTCTTCCTGTATTCCTATATTCCTAGATTAGGTGGCCCTTCTCTCTCAGGACTCATGCTCTCTGTTTGCCCAGTTCCTCTCTACATCTCATCCAAACACAAATTTGGTGTTAGTTACCACCTTATTCTCATTTACCCACTGAATGCCTTCTGCAACAAACTATGTGAATAATTATATAGATTCCTAGGTAGGTAGATAGGTGAATAATTCCCAAGTGAGCAAAGCCTTGTCAAACTCCTCTCTCAATTTTGAACTAATTAGTTGTTCCATGTCCAGTTCTAACTTTTGCTTCTTGACCTGCATGCAGGTTTCTTAGGAGACAGGTAAGGTGGTCTGGTACTCCCATCTCTGTAAGAATTTTCCAGTTTGTTGTAATCCACACAGTCAAAGGCTTTGGCATAATTGAAGAAACAGGGCAATTTTTTTTAAACTCTCTTGCTTTTTCCAAGCTCCAATGAAAGTTGACAATTTGATCTCTGATTACTCTGTGTCTTCAAAACCCAGCTTGTACATCTGGAAGTTCTTCATTCATGTACTACTGAAGCCTATCTTGAAGGAATTTGAGAATAATTTTGCTAATATATGAAATGAGAGCAATTGTATGGTAGTTTGAACATTCTTTAGCATTGTCCTTCTTGGGATTGGAATGAAAACTGACCTTTTCCAGTCCTGTGGTCACTGTTGAGTTAACTTACATGTAGAGTACATCTTGAAAAATCCCAGGCTGGATGAATCACAAGCTGGAATCAAGATTGCCAGAAAGAATATCAGCAACCTCAGATAAACAGATGATACCACTTTAATGGAAGAAAGTGAAGAGGAACTAAAGAACATTTTGATGAGAATGAAAGAGGAGAGTGAAAAAGCTGACTTGAAGCTCAACATTCAAAAAACTAAGATCATGCACCTGGTTCATCACTTCATGCAAATAGAAGGGGGAAAAGTGGAAGAAATGACATTTTATTTTATTGGACTTCAAAATCACTGTGTATGGTGACTGCAGCCATGAAATTAAAAGATGGTTGATCCTTGGAAGAGAAATTATGACAAACTTAGATAGCATATTAAAAAGCAGAGATGTCACTTTGCCAACAAAGGTCCATATAGTCAAAGCTATGGTTTTTCCAGTAGTCATATGCAGATGTGAGAGTTGGACCATAAAGAAGGTTGCATGCTGAAGAACTGATATTTTTGAATTGTGGTGCTGGAGAAGACTCTTGAGAGTCCCTTGGACTGCAAGGAGATGAAACCAATCAATCTGAAAGGAAATCAACCCTGAATATTCATTGGAAGGACTGCTGTTAAAGCTGAAGCTGCAATACTTTGGCCACCTGATGCAAAGAGCTGAATCAATGCAAAAGATCCTGACAATGGAAAATATTGAAGGCAAAAGGAGAAGGGGGTGGCAGAAAATGAGGCAGTTAGCATCACCAACTTAATGAACATGAATTTGAGCAAACTCTGGGATATAATGGAAGACAGAAGAGCATGGTATGTTGTAGTCCATGGGGTCATAAACAGTTGGACATGACTTAGCTACTGAGCAACAACAAGGAAAGATTTCGATACAGTTGTCTCTGCATTTGTTTATGTGCTAGCTTAGTTAGAAGTAAAATATAAAATAGTCCACCAGGAATTGAGTGAGGAGTCTAGTCTTGGTGGTATTACTTAGTAATTGAATAACTGCAAACAAGTCACTCAAATCTCTTGGGCTTCTACCTTCGCATCTGCAAAATGAAACAGGTGGAAAAGGTGCTCTCTAAGGACCGTTTAAGTTTATCCATTGAATTTTCTGCTTCCACCATGCCTCCTAGGCCTTTATTATCTCCTTTTGTCTTTCTAGGCTGTTCCCCTGTAGCAGCTCAGCTTAGGCAGGATCTTCTTGCCTGATTTCTTCTCATCCTCAGCTGCTTCAGAACTTTTTCCACTATGTGCCTTTTCCTCACAGTAGATGGCAGTGTTCAGTCTTGTTTCCCAGTGGTACATTCCTTGCAAAGAGGAACTAACTGCGACCATTTCTGCAAATCTGTGTCCTTTTCTCCCAAGGGGTGGGAATCACGGAAGGGGAAACAAAGGAAGAAATCAGTGAGTACTGAGAGGCCCCCTTTAAACATTTGGGAAAGTCAAGTAGCCTCCTCTTGCTTCTCAAGCAGGCTTATTTTATTACATTTAACTTTGGGTTAGAATAAAACAACTGTCTCCGTATTTCAAAAAATCGTTCCAACTCATTTGATCCTTCCACACTGGGAGGCTGATAATACAGATACCATTAATCTCGACTTTTGAGCTTAGAAGTTGTCATATTTTGACTCTGGCTGAGACTGAGAACTGTCAGGGTCAGAAACAGGAAGACCACATAGGAGGCCCTTGCCATGGTCTAGGCAAGAGACGGTGGTGGCTATGGGCCAGTGGGAGTAGAAATGGGGAGCAATGGTGTGGGTATGGGGAAAGGAAGGCACATTCTAGGCTTGCTACCTGAAGAAACAGTCTCCCCCGGCATGCTATGCACTAATCTCTGCAAGACTCTCAGTTTCTCTTGGCCTCTGAAGTCCCTCCCTGCTATAGGAGTCTATGAATCCAGGAAAAAAATGATCTAAAATTGTACTTTCAAACCACTTGACAAGGGACAATTAGCTGCTTGTGGAGTGAAAACTAGATGCCAGGTCTCTGGCAGGTCTTCTTGCTGCTAACTGACAATGATGGGAGATGATCTATTTCAGTACCCAGTTGCCTTTTTTTCCCCTATATTTAGCAAATCAAAGCAAGTTGCTCTGGTTGAAATAGGGTAGATTCTTGAGCCCTCTTGCTCCCCAAGACTGCAAAGAGCAGGGTAAAACCTCCAAGAGAGGAAGTGACAGCCCTGCTCATGGGTCTTTCATAGCTTCACATGTTCTACACTGACCTGTGCTCCTTGAAGAATTCTGGGACCCCTGACACCAGATTGTCTTCAACTGCCTTGGGAAGATTTTTCGGGGAGAAGGGTATAGTGGAGGTTTGGGGGAATTTTTATCTGGGGTAGCAGAAGCTATCTGGGTGTGGGTTATATTAGAGTGGATGATGTCACACTTCAACTTGAAAAAGCCTTTAGTGGTTCCTTAATTGATAAATGGGTCAAGTTCAGACTTATTAGCATAGATAAAGGAGCTTCCTAATCTGTCTCCCTTTGACCCTTCAAACCCTGGAGAGTACACTGTGCCCCTGGCATATCCCTGAAGATGCCACACACTCAACATTCCTACTTATTCTGGAAAATATGGCACCAGAACCCTCCTTAAGCAATACTCCTGAAAAATATCCGTAGCGTTTTGTGCAAAGTTCTGTGCAGACCATATCACAGTGTTTGTCTTCTCATCAGCTTCCTGCCTTATTTGTGACTTGCTTGAGAGCAGAAATCATCCTTTATCCATCTTTAGCATCAAGCTTAGTGCCTGACCCTGGTGTAGACCTTCCTATGCTGAATCAGTGCATAGCAGGAGATGTCTGGGGTTGTGCTGTACTTTCAGGAGGTGAGAGAATGCCATAGATGAAGAAGCTAAGGGATGATGCAGGTATTTATTACAGAGATCTGTCAAATACAGCCACAGTTGCTGAACAAAGGATTATATACATATATAGTTAAGCAAAATGTTGAATGTCACCAGTAAGGAAAGGATTACATGGTTTGTTGTTTAAAGATGACCATGTCAGAATTCCTTTACAACCCAATGGGCAAATAAGGCCTCAGTGAAACCCAGGATATTAGAACTCATGAATTTAGCATACATAATAATTCATCCAGCACTGTTTGATGTTACTATCCTTTTAAGGAAAAATTAGCAAGGTCAAATTAACTGTGGAAACAGGATTGTAACAGAAACTCTGACCTATGTAAAGAAAAGGAAGCATTTTTTCATATTCTCACGGCAACAGTTTGTATTAAATAATAATAAACAAGTTTTTTATTCACATATTTACATTTAATCATTCATTTGTCTATTTGAAAGCAACGCTTTTAGTATTTTATATTGGGGCTTTTTATTATTTCTTCAATTGCTCCAAATAAATTGCTTTTGTGTTTTACTCTAAAGAGGAAGTGATTCCTTGTTTAATGTTATTACAACTGCTACAGTTTCTATCCTTTAGAATTTAGATTTTTTTCACTTAGATATTAAATCAACTTTGTCACATTTTAAAATATCCCCTGAATTATTTGAATATATTAATTTAGTCCTAAGTTGTATTTATTTAGATAAGCAATTTTTAAAGTTTTCTATGATCTAAAATTTGGTGATATTCTGTGATGAAAAGGAAATGTGATGTGAGGTTCAGAGCACAGACTCTAGGACCTTGGCTGTCTGGATTCAGATTCCATCTCTGCCATGTCTCTGCATGTTTCTGGACAAGTCACTTTGCCATTTTGTGCTTCACTTTCCTCACCTGTAAAATGGTGGAAATAAATGTACCAACCTCCCTGAGTTACAGGGAGCATTAAATGACTTGAGATGTATAAAAGTTATAGTTTGAAAGGGCAAGGAAACCGATTCTTCCTGGAACCTTGAGAAGAGAGCCACCCTGCTGATACCTCAGCTTCAGCCCAGAAAAACTCACTTTGGTATCCTAGCCCCTAGAACTATAAGACAATAAATTTATGGTGTTTTAAGTCACTACATTTGTAGCAATTTGTTACAGCAGCTATAGGAAACTAATACAGATTTTGATAAAGTTCAGCTAATAATGGGCAACATTATTCTGCAAGAACATATCTATAATGTTACCATAAAATCAGTGGGAAAATACAACTCCATTTATAAAATTTAAAATTGAAATACATTAAAAAATATCTCAATAATTTATGCTGCATAGAAATAAAATTTTTAAAAACCCAGGAATATGTATCTTGAAACTGACCTTTTTTATATTGAAGATGAATGTATAGGATCCCCATGGCTTCTGATTACAATAGAATGTTCCATATGGAAGATGATCAAGTACTCCCTATTTAATTAAAATTAAATAAAATCTTTAAATCCTTTTTTCATCACAGGATTTGGTATGATGTCTCTGAAAAACTAAATGGTGCTTTACATTTGTGCATTACTACAGAATACTTTCTGGTCACTTTTACTTTCCATTGAGAATTCACTGCCTTGGAAGTTGAAACATGAAAGGACAAAAGAAGAAGGGAGAGGGTGAGGAAGAAGAAAGAAAATAAGGCAGGAAAGAAGGAAGGAAGAAAGCAAAAAATGAAGGAGAGAGGGAGGGAGGAGGAAAAAAGAAAGAAGGGAAGAAAGGAAACTGTTTACAGGTAAGAACAAACTTTACAAACATCTCAACAATTTACAGCTCTACCCCAAACTACACGTAGACTTATAATCTTCTTCCACTAAGTCTACACAGAAGTTTAAAACTCTACAAAGGATGTGAAACATTAGAAAAAAAAGCCCTTCAAGCGTATGCACATGTATGCACTTTCTCCAAGTACACACATGCCATAACCACTGCTACCATTAAATAATACTTATTCAAAAACTACCCCAGGGGGCATGTGGAATTTATCACCTGTCCCCTTTAAATACTTTCCTTTTCTTCATGCTTTCTGCTGTCTATGCATAACTTTGGTTCATGATTTCTGTGTAAAATAGGATTGTGCTTTTTTTTTGCCAAGATAAATAAAAACCACCTTTCTGGTCCCATATACATGTCAAGACATCTCAAACTACCTGAAAAGTAGTTTTCAATAATGGTTGCAATAATGTTGTTTAGTTGGCATCATTTGTAACCAGTTCATTGACATTTTCTAATTATCACCTTTTCAGCCTGGTGATAGAAACCACCCTCTCAGTATGTGACTGAAGTTGGCACCAATAATCTGTTAGACAGGCCTGCTTGGCAGGAGAGGGGCACCTATGAAAACAGCTGATCCTTCCCTAAGAGCCCAAGCCTCATCAAAGTACTGCAGCAAAGGAAAGCTTTTTTACAAGCATCAAGGGAAATATTGTATATAAATCAGCATGGAGGTTAAAAGCATAATTTTAGATTGATATCTCAGTTCATGGCAAGTTCATAAACTCTTTTTAAGCTTAATTTTAGTATGTGTAAAATTGGGGGAAATATTATACTCCCAAAGAATTAATGAAAACTACAGGAGCTAATGTCCCGATGATTAGTTTCCAACAAAGGGCACAATCACCCCTCCTGAGAAAACCAATCACCAGCAGCAACTGACAATACAGGAGTAATACCAGCACTGTATTTCTTAGTGAAGATAGATGATTCAGATGGGAGGTGAGAGGAGACGCTGCCTTCTACTCATAAGGCAACTTTCCACTTAGACACAAAGTGTAGTGAAAGTATTTCTTATGAAGCCATTGCAAGCAGAGAGTTATACAGCATTCGTTGACTCTTTCACATATATATGCATCATTACAAAGTGCGTCAGTGAACACTTCTGTGGTCCTAAGAGTGACCACAACGGAGAGGCTGCTGGTTGCATGTGAGCTGGCTGTCCATTCAGGTCCTGAGTTCATACTTCTTCTCTAATCAGGGAGGTCTCTTTCAAGAACATTTCATGCTCATTTTTGAGTCTGTGCATTCACTTGGCCTGCTTTCCTTTTTAGCACATATTCTCTCCTTTTACTCCGCAAATGCCCTCATGTTACTCCAGAGCCCCTTCCTGCCCTAACTCCTGGCCAATTCCTAGTTTTCGTGGGAACCTCCCATTCCTGCCCCTCATATTGATAGTCTTTCTCTGAACTGCTGCCCAGTCTGGCATTGGATCAGAGTTTGAATAATGCAGATATGAATATTTCAGAGAACTACTGAGTTGGAAGGAGCATAATAAAGCATCTAGTCTCACCCCCTTGTTTTATAGATAAAGAAACCCTACTCCAGGAGACAGAGGGCACTCCGCCAGAGATGACTAAGAGTCAGTGGCCAGGCTAGAACCAGCATCCTAACTTCTTGATGCATAGTCTACAACTCTTCTCACTTGGCCACTCAGATTCTATGTTGTTGCCTGTGTTTCATATTTCTTGCTGATTGATCTCTACTCTTGGCTGTAAAATCCCTTTTTCTAATATTTTGATCCTGTCCCTTTCATTGGAGAGTACAGTGAAATATAGCTGCTTCTTGATTATTTGCAGAAAATGTGTCTCATGCTCATCTTAAAATAGCAGTTAAGTTATTCCTGGTCTTCCCCAAGTTTATTGGTATTTAGTAGAAAATGTAGGGAATAGGCTGTCAAATTGCATTTTTTTTTCAAAATTGCAAATTTCTTACTCTCCCTCTTCTTCATATATTTCACAAATGTATATCTACTTATACAAACTCTATACCCTTCTGATAATCAAAATGTGCATGAAGAATACACCTATATACATAACTTGCATGCAATATGCACAAATGCACTGAGTTCCATTAAACATATGAATGTTTAAAATAACCCCCATATCAAATGCCAAGTG
This sequence comes from Odocoileus virginianus, assembly GCF_023699985.2. NCBI lineage: Eukaryota > Metazoa > Chordata > Mammalia > Artiodactyla > Cervidae > Odocoileus > Odocoileus virginianus. The sequence continues at coordinate 45,296,565 of NC_069682.1, forward strand.
GATGATATTCTCATAAAAACTGACCTAGAATCTTTTTTAGAAAAGCAAATGTCATAAAAGACAATAACGATAAGGAACTGTTTTAAATTAAAGAAATGTAAAAGCAGATGACAATTAAGTACAATAACTCTAGATTGGGTATTAGAATAGGAAAAATATCTATGAAAGATATTATTTGGACAGTTGGCAAAATTTGATTATAAACTGTGGATTTAGATATTAGTATTGTATTAATGTTAAAATTCTTTATTTTATTAGTTGCTCTGTTGTTGTATAAATGAATAAGACAATGTCCTTTTTTTAAGGAGATATCTGATGAAGTATTTTAAGGTAAAGAGGTATCATGACAATAAACCATGTTCAGTTTAGATAGAGAAATGAGAGAAAGAGAAACAGAGAGATGGAAAAAAGAGACAGAGAATGAAAATGATAATGCAAATAGGCTAAAAAGTCTTAAAATTAATATTCCTACCAATCTGTATTCCATGTGTTCTGCTCCTATGCATGTTCCACTGTGGATTCTAACAGCTTTTGCAGCTCTATGTGTCTCATCATTCGTGTCCCACAGAAAAGAGAAAATTTATTGCTCCAGAATTCCACATCTCTCTCCCCTCTGAAAAAGTTCTGTGATTCACTCTGATTGGCCTGTTCTAGTTGCAAGATTACCTCTGAACCAATCACTGTGACCAGGGAACAGAATTAACTGATTGGACCAGCTTCAGTCAGGTACTCTGGATTCTGGAGCTCTGCATGGATATTTGGGGTCTGCAGAGCCCCCTGAATTCTCAAACAAAAAAGGGAAAAAATGAGTGAGTTAGGTTGGGCTTTAACTCTGTATGCAGGTCAGGAAGCAACAGTTAGACCTGGACGTGGAACAACAGACTGGTTCCAAATAGGAAAAGGAGTATGTCAAAGCTGTATATTGTCACCCTGCTTATTTAACTTATATGCAGAGCACATCATGAGAAATGCTGGGCTGGAGGAAGCACAAGCTGGAATCAAGATTGCTGGGAGAAATACCAATAACCTCAGTTATGCAGATGACACCACTCTTATGGCAGAAAGTGAAGAAGAACTAAAGGGCCTCTTGATGAAAGTGAAAGAGTAGAGTGAAAACATTAAAACTCAACATTCAGAAAATTAAGATCATGGTATCCAGCCCCATCACTTCATGGCAAATAGATGGGGAAACAGTGGAAACAGTGACTGACTTTATTTTTCTGGGCTCCAAAAACACTGCAGATGGTAATATCAGCCATGAAATTAAAAGACACTTACTCCTTGGAAATAAAGTTATGACCAACCTAGACAGCATATTAAAAAGCAGAGACATCACTTTGTCAACAAAGGTCTGTAGTCAAGGCTATGGTTTTTTCAGTGGTCATGTATGGATGTGAGAGTTGGACTATAAAGAAAGCGGAGCACTGAAGAATTGATGCTTTTGAACTGTGGTGTTGGAGAAGACTCTAGAGAGTCCCTTGGACTGCAAGGAGATCCAACCAGTCCATCCTAAAATAGATCAGTCCTGGGTGTTTATTGGAAGGATTGATTTTGAAGCTGAAACTCCAGTACTTTGGCCACCTGATGCAAAGAGCTGACTCATTGGAAAAGACTCTGATGCTGGGAAAGATTGAGGGCAGGAGGAGAAGGGGACAACAGAAGATGAGATTGTTTGGCATCACCAACTCAATGGACATGGGTTTGGGTGGACTCTGGGAGATGGACAGGGAGGCCTGGCATGCTGTAGTTCAAGGGGTCGCAAAAGTCGGACACAACTGAGTGACTGAACTGAACTGATCTGAAGATACTGGTAATAGCAATAGGGTCCCAAAGTGGATGTAAAGAAAGCAAATTCAGAAAATAATGGGGCTTGAAATATTCATAAACCATAAGCCAAGGCTACTTTAAGTGCTATTGGCTTCCAGTCTATTGTCAGTCCCTGATACCTTGGCAATAATGAGTTTCCAATTTTCTTGGAAAAGTTCTTAAAGGCTAAGGAGATGAAGCTGAGGAAGTTCCCTGTACAGAAATGGGAATTTGGGCACCTGCCCCCAAAGACAGATTCTGTATATCCTACAGTTCCTCCTCAGATATTTTCCTATAACAAAGACTGCTGCACTAACTGTGTGATCTTCTGTTTTTAAGTGTGATGCTTTCATTATTAAGAATCCAACTCAGCAAAGTTTATCACATAAAGCAAATATAGAAATAAATGACTAAAGACATTACACTTCTTAATGATATTAGGAGTATTGTCTCTGGACTTTGAAAACTGACTGAAATTTTATCTTTCTGGCAATGAGTGGTGGTGGTCTACTTTACCTAACCCACCTACCTGTTGATTTAAAGGCAGAGTTGTGGCCTCCCAATAAATAAATAATATCATTATGCGTGCCTTCTATAGTCCTAACATCCTGTGAGGGAAGGGGAGATGAAGGAGAAAGGGGAGATGGAGGAAAGCCTCTAACACTAGAGAGTATTCATTCGCAGGGGCTTAGATTTCTTCTATCATTCATTTTGTGTTTGCATCATAAACTACAGGATGGCTCCTCTAAATTAGCTTAGAGGAGGGAAAAAGCACACATAGAAGATTTGTGTTCAGTTCTAGGTTTATTGCTGATTAACTATGGAATTTTAGATCATCTTTTTAGTTTTCTGAGTTTATGAGCACAGAAATGGCCCTATTTTGATCACATAGATGTTCTTATAAAACAAAAACAAGAATCCCTGTTGGAAAAGTCAACTTCTATGACATTTTCTTTGGAGATCCAATCAAAAGAGCTGCTGCTAACCTGAAGGTCTAAAAATATATCTTGATTTTTATTTCTATATTTAGGAAAAGTCTGATTCTGAATTTGTTTCTGCTCAGCCTACCTCATTGTTGACTGTTCAACAAAATATTCAGGAAGCTACTTAAGATACAGATTCCTAGGCCCTTTTTAAATTTTCCTCTAAATCAGCACATCTGAAAGTGTGGCCAGGAGGTCTGTACCTTGAAATGATCTTTAGATGATTCTGAACAACCAGACTTGGTCTAACCCAGAGGAAGAATTGATACTTGGTATGGAAATCAGAAACTTCAAAGTCTACCCTCTACTCTGCCATTTATGACATAACATTGAAAGATAACCAAGTAATTTGGGCCCCTACTTCCTCATCTACAAAACAAAGGACTTGGACAAGATTATATCTAAGTGTCTTTTAGTAATAATGTTTATGATTTTATGAGTGATCCTTTCAGTTATTCTAAAGACAATTGTGACATGAATTAGAAACATTAATAATCTCAGTTAAGAATATGCTCCCGGAGTCACAACTCTGGCTCCATCCACATATATCAGTCAAGGTCTTTTGACCACAGCCCAGTTCTCTCACCAGAGGCTGCCTGGCAACTTTAGTGTTTCTGACCTATTACAAAGAAAGATTCATACAAAGAAAGACCATACAAATATTCAGGGCTCCCACCTCTGACCTGTGCTCAGGGAGTTTTCATGGGAAACTCCCATGCTTGCAAATTGGGTTTACATGTAAAAACTCCACTGTATCAGTAGGGGACAGTCAGGAGAATGGAATGCTAGGAGAGATGAGCCAAACTGATTGACTAGTGTATGTGGGGTGTTAAGTTCTGCTCCAAATTTAGTCACCCCAGTGCCTTCTCCTCCCTTCTCTGTCTTATCTTCAGCAGCAAAAATTGTTTAGGTAAGGTGTATTCCCAGAGCCTATTCACCAGTTGCAGTTAATGGCTCCAGGCCAATTGGATATTTCTAGCCTCAAGAAATCCCAGGTCTTAGAAAATTCCCTTCAGCTCTGTCATGCCAAACACCTTGTCTCCATCCTTTTATACCAGGTGATTGAATGAAAAGGGGACGGGGGATGGAGGGATGAAAGCATACTCAGGATCTCTTGCCCTGGTCTGCACTATTGAGTCATCAGCATAACGCGCCAAATTACTCAAATAAGTCTGGTCATGTTCACATTCAGCAGTAAGGAGGATACTCTGTATGACTCGCATGAGGACATGAAATGCCAGCGGGATCCATATAATAAACATCCTGCTTGTGCCAAGAAGGGTGGGTGGAGTCGTGTGCCACATGCAAGGGATTCCTAAATGTTTACTCTAATTTGCTGCCTGGTTATATTTGACTTCTGTGGGTTGGCACAGCAACCATTCTATTTAATTTTGGCTCTTCTAATTGTCAGAGGAACAGTCAGGGGCTTTTATACTAATGTTTAAAAAAAACAGTTGTTTGGGGTCATTGTTCCTTCTCCTTTAGAGTAATTGCTGAACATAGTGTTGTGGTTAATAATGAAGATTCCAGAGAAAGATGGGTTTGGATTTCAGTTCTTGGTAATACTCCTAAACTGTGCCTGACTTGTTCATGCCTCTGCTTCCTTCATTTCCATAACTGGGATAATTAACAGCACCTGCTGCATGGGGTTTTAGAGAAGATTCAAAAAGTTACTATGTGTTGAGTACTTAGTAGAATGCCTGATACATAGTAAGCACTCAATAAATATGACTGGTTTAGAAGCAACTATAATTCATTATTTTGAGTTGTGTATTTGTGGATCTTCCTGAATGGCCCTGTTTTTCAAACATTTCTCTTATATAGAAATGATCTTTTCTACCCAACAAACCAATGATTCACGAAGTCCATTCTGTGCTGTTAACTGGTGGAGCCATTTGGCCTTGAGAGTTCCATTTCTGGCACTGAGCAGAAGTTTTATAGAAAGTCTATAAGAAAATATGTTTGACTATGTGTCCCTGTGTACTGAACTATTAACACAAAGAGCTGCAGAGAGGGATTTTAATTCTGTGCTCCTGAATCAATTCTCCATAATCTCAGGCAGGTGCCTCTCAAATTTCAATGTGGACACAAATCACCTGGGATCTTGTTAAAATGCAGATTCTGATGCAGTAGGTTCTGGGTGGAGCTTGAGATTCTGTGTTTTTAACCAGCTACTGGGGATGCAACAAAGGTCTATCCAGTCAAGGCTATGGTTTTTTCAGTGGTCATGTATGGATGTGAGAGTTGGACTATAAAGAAAGCGGAGCACTGAAGAATTGATGCTTTTGAACTGTGGTGTTGGAGAAGACTCTAGAGAGTCCCTTGGACTGCAAGGAAATCCAACCAGTCCATCCTAAAGGAGATCAGTCCTGGGTGTTCATTGGAAGGACTGATGCTGAAGCTAAAACTCCAGTACTTTGGCCACCTGATGTGAAGAGCTGACTCATTGGAAAAGACCCTGATGCTGGGAGGGATTGGGGGCAGGAGGAGAAGGGGATGATAGAGGATGAGATGGCTGGATGGCATCACCGAGTCGATGGACATGGGTTTGAGTAAACTCTGGGAGTTGGTGATGGACAGGGAGGCCTGGTGTGCTGTGATTCATGGAATCGGAAAGAGTCGGACACGACTGAGCAACTGAACTGAATTGAACTGGGGATGCAAGTGTTTTTCCATGGACCACACTCTGAATCCTGAGATTTGGGCTGCTGGGCTGCATCTGAGCAGAAAGTCACTATTGTTTTGGTAGGGGGGTCAAAGGCACTGGTGAGTGGCACCAGACAAGTGCCTTTTTACAGGCAATTTTATGTTTGTGTGAAGAAGAGGAACTGGAAAAATCTAGGACAGTGACCATCTCAATTTCAGTTGCACATCAGAATCACTTGAAGAGTATTATAAAAGATATAACAGAATCCTCACTAACCTAGCTGAATACAAAACACAAAGGAGGATAGTGCACGCATTTTTAAAAACACTCCAGGTGAGTGTAATGTGCAGCTAGACATGAGTACCACTACTCTCAAAGAGTGCTTCTCTCACTTTAGCAAACCTTAGCATCACCTACAGGGCTTGTTAAAATAAAGATGACTGGATCTCACCCCCAAAATTTCTGACTCACCAGATCAGCAGAGAGGCCTGAGAATTTGCATTTCTAAGTATGCAGGTGAAATTGATGCTCATACTTTGATAATCACTGCTCTAGTGGATAGAAAGTACTCCACTCAGTCATACATTCATTCAGTAATTTGGCAAACATTCACAGGGCTCTTTCTATGTGGAATACAACTTTCTAGATGCTGGGAATATAATGGTGACTAAGACATGATCCTTAGTACCTTAGGAAGGGAGTATACAGCTAGTAATCAGGTAGCACTGGACTCATTCAAAAATGCATCAGAGTGACGCTGATCCCAGGAAATGATGTCCAAGGGGGAAACGTTAAAGATTCATCAGAATTAACCACAGGGAAAGTCTACGTTGGAGAGAGGGCAGGACAGGAAAGATTATGTCAGGCAGAAGACGGTGTGTGTTGAGGGCAATCCAGAGTGCCTCTGGTTTAGTGGTGGAGAAGCAAGTGCTGGGCAGGGGAGGGGGAAGGGCAGGAAGTGTTTCAGAAATTAGACAGAAGCCAGATCATACAGAACTTTGTGCGCCATTCAAACTTTATTCCAGAGTCAGTGAAGGGCTTTAAGTAGAAAGTGTCATGATCAGAATCACTTCCTGAAAATAGTATTCTCGCTACTAAATAGAGTCTGGAATGGAATGGAGATAGGGAGACTGCTTAGGTGGAAGAAAATTGAGGCTTCTGTCATTTTAATATGTTTACTTGCAAATCATCCTAGTGGCCTTTTATCTAAACAATCAGATGTCCCCCTGGTCATCTCAGTGTGTGAAATCTGGAGGGGGCATAGGAAAGCAGAGTGAATCCAGTGGCTCTTTCTATAATGGGGGATGAAAAAGGGTGGGGGGGGGTGATGTACTCATGAGATCTCTGTTTTGTGTCAGAGTCAGACACGAGCAGAAAAGAAAGTTTACTTTCAATGTAGTATATTTACCTAGAAATTATTTTGAGGAGTTGTTAGCTACTTCAACAAATATTTAGCAATAAGCTCTTCGCCCAGTTCTGTAGTCTCAGAATCATCTGAACTTGAAAACAGTTGGTCGAGGAGGATGTGTATTATAGCCAGTTAGAAATGCAGCCATGTGAAAAGGGAAGGTGTCATCTGGGTTAGGTGGGCAGTGGGCCATTCTAATGCCAATTTCACCTTTTGGACAGAACTAATGTCCTTCCAAAGCCTCTTCCAAATATAATCAGAGGGATACAGGGCTGAAGGGGTAATGGAGATCAGCTTGTCTTTCTCATTTCACAGTGAAACAAATAGTGTACACTTCTCCTGAACTGTGGAAAACTACAACGGCACCTAGCCTTTATGACATTTGTGTGGATTCACAAACTCCCGAAGCACCATATTATTTTGAAATTAAAATTTCTGAACAGATGGAGGATTCAGAGCTCTTACAGCTAAATGCTAAGGAAATATTTATTGATGTCAGGATACTTTAAATCATGGTCTTTTCTCTCCAGAAATGTTTCCCAGCCATCAAATTAGCCACTGAAGGAAATCCTTCAGCATTTCAAATGCTTGCTCTATTCCTAGGAGCAATGGGCTACAAATAGAATTTCAAGCCGCTCTGGAGACAAAGATTTTCCACTTTTTCAACAACTGGAGGACAGGTGTATTTATTTGGTTTACTAATTTATTTATGCTAGACATACTTGATCTATATATTAGTTTACTTAGGATTCACAGCTATGTTATGGGGTAGGTTTCCATCATTTCAATTATACAGAAGAGAAAAGGACATCTGAAGGAAGCAAGTATGATGTCCAAGATGACATGGCTGGTATGCCAGGTACTGGAGCTAGGACTGTCTGATATCAAAACTTCTTGTTGTTCAGTCGCTAAGTCGTGTCCAACTCTTGGCAGCCCTCTTTGCAGCACACTAGGCTTCCATATCCTTCAATATCTCTCAGAGTTTGCTCAAACTCATGTCCACTGAGTCAGTGATGCCATCTAACCATCTCATCCTCTGCCACCCCCTCTTACTCCCACTTTTCCTCTTGCCCTCAATCTTTTCCCAGCATCAGAGCTTTTCCAATGAGTTGGCTCTTTGCATTATTTGGCCAAAGTATGGAATTGAAGGATGTTACTCAACTTGGGGAAAACAAAACCTCAGTTCAGCAGTCATCCCAGCCCTTTAGTCAAGAGATAAGCATACCCTGGACTGTGGGGAAAAGCTACAACTCCCCACAAGTTCAGATCTGTGAAAGTAGAACTTTGTGGTGCTTTAAATCCCACCCTTGATCTTCATTTTTGCCACATGGAATGGCACACAAAAGGCTACACCCCAGGTGGAAGTGTCCCCTTAAATGGACTTGGAATGCCTCCTGAGCTTTCCAGTCACCCTGAAGCAGAGTTTACCAAAGACAAAATAATTATTATTCCTCTCTAAGCTTTGAATTTGAGTACAGATCATATGAAAGTGATCTTTTCAGCTTGGAGACCCACATCTTCCTTGCTTGGATTTCACCTTCTCATTTGTCTCATAAAGCTGTAGTGTGTTGTTTGCCATAATACTTGAATAGTAGGTGTTTGAATAACCATCCACTTTGTAGTTCCTTATGTATTTATTCTCATTGCATCCAACCTGATGCCGTTGAGCAAGCACACATACTGTTGGATAAATTTTGAATACAGAGCTCAATAAATGAGTAGAAATTCAGCCATCTTGACTTCTTACACTTCTGATTCCCATAGTGTTTTTTAGCTCCTTTCTACTCAGAATGTGTCATACAACATAATCAGTATGTGCATTTTAACAGGGTCCCTCTTAATTTAGGCACAGGGTCTTCGAAGGTGGCTCAGTGGTAAAGAACCTGCCTGCCAGTGCAGGAGATGCAGGAGATGCAGGTTCTATTCCTGGGTTGAGAATATCCTTTGGAGAAGGAAGTGGAAACCTACTCTAGTATTCTGGCCTGGGAAATCCCATGGACAGAGGAGCCTGGTGGGTAACAGTCCATGGGGTCACAAAGAGTTGAACATAACTTAGTGACTGAGTGCAACATAATTTAGGCACACAAAATTTCAGATGACCAGAGAACTGTTGGGCAGCAGGTTTCTCTTTCTCTCCAGAATGCACAGGCAACAAGGAGCCTTGGCAAGAAGCTCCAAAGACGCAACTCCTTTCAGAGCTTGTTTCCTGTTTGATAAGTTACCAAGTCTTTATAACTGGAATGCAAAGTGAGGGTTCAGCCAAGGATCTGGGTGAGAGTTAATGGATCAATCTGCTCTCCCCCGTCAGTGCTTTTACCACTGACTTCTGGAATGTGTTTGATGAAAAGAAAGTGACTTCTTCAGACAGAGATACTGATGTAGCCTGCTGAGGTTAGGACCTATAGGAACAATACACCAATGTTATCAGGACTTTGTTTTCCTCCAACTTCATTCCAAAACTGACAACAGAAGAGAAAACCTTTTTTTTTTTTTTTTTTTAAAGCCCTTGCTGTCAGTTGTCATTATTATAAATAGCCGTATGCTGTGCCTGTCCCTGGGGGGAGACGAGCATCTTTGTTCAGTTCTTATTTGGATTGAGTTCCATTTCAATAGTTTTCTGAAAGTGGATCTGAGAAATGGAACTAGTAGCAAAGTAACATTTGCCTCCATTTATCTTTTCAAGAGCTTGGATATGTTGACAGTTAAAATCAGAGAAGGGAGTTTCCTGCTACTTTCCTGTCACCAGGTTTGATGGCCCTTTATCAATTAATAATGAAAAAAAAAAAGTCACTCTGTTTCATGTTTTATGTTTACTCCAGAATTTCAGTAAAATAAATGACTGGCTCCATCTGAAAGGGGAAATTTTCAGAGAAAAGATTTGGGATCTGTAGTAGCAGATACAAGCAGATGTATCAATAGCCCGTTCACAGCATAGTATTTACCGTTCAAGTTATATTTGGGAATGGAAAAGCATTTGGGTCAGTTGACCTCTCCCCCAGGTTCCTCTACTTCGTTAGTTTCACAAGCATTACAAGGTGACTGGAGTTAGTCAATTAACACACCTGGTTGGGAATTATAAAGATACCTTTTACTCTATTAGCACTAAGAAACTGAGCCAGTAACAGCTAAGATCTGTGAGTTTGGACACCTGGCTTGGAAGGGTGAGCTGATCAGAATTAACCAAAATTCAAGTATAAATCACTGTCCCAAAGCAATGGAACATCTAGTGTGAAATTGGCATGTTGGGGTCCAAAGCAAAAAACCACCAAAAAGACTTTTGCTCACCAAGGGACCCTGTTGGCTCTGAGAAGGAATTTCAGACTTACCCACTAGCTAAACCCATTAATGTCAAGAGCTTTATTAGATTAACTGGCCTCTGGTGGAATTTTCAAGGCTCAGGTTCCATAGCCCTCATTGTCAACAAAAGTTTCTGTTGTGAAAATGGTCTGTTTCTATGTTTCTTCAACTCCCAAGGTAAACGTGGTTCTCAGAAGGGTGAGGCTGTTGCAAAGGAGTAGATGGCCAGCACCCTGGTGTCAGGTCCTCCATAGCAGATACTCTGAGTATGCTTGGGAAAACAGACATGCCTTTATGCAAAGGAAGTGTTCCACCAGGAACACACCTGATCACATTCAACCTGGATTCAAAGAGCCTGGGCCATGTCAAAGGAAAATGTTCTATCATAAATCTCCAGAAATGGAAAAGGTCAAAGTCACCCTTGGTAATTAGCCGGCTGAAATACAGCGGTTGTGCTTTTTGTTTAACCTTTTAAGAAAAGGGCTCTGCTCCCACAGATCTCAACAAGCAGCCTTTTATTAACACATCGCTGACATGCCTGCCCCTCTTCTTAAACCTGTCCCCCACCTGCAGCCCTGGTAGAACATGTTTTTGGCTTGTTTGAATTCCTTAACTTTTGGTGGATTACTGTTCCCATCCCAGTTCATTCTAAGTGGTCTTAACTGATTTAAGTTCATGCAACTGAAACACTTTGCAGAGTAAAAGTGAGCTAAATACACATCATTAAAAAAAAAAAACACACATCATTTTATCCATCTAGAAAAATCTTCAAGCGTGTGCTAGCAGTGAAAAAAAAATCTTGGCCAAGAAGGTTAGCAATAATTATTTTAATTTTGGTTATTGTGCAGAACTGCTTTGTCCAAAACAGTAGCCATTAGTTATGTAAGCAATTGAGGCCTAGTTTGAACTGAGACATGCTGTCTGGATTTGGAAGATTTACTATGAAGAAGAGAATGTAAAATATTTCATTAGTAATTTTTATGTTCATTACATGTTGAAATTATAATAATATTTTTATATATTCAGTTAAATTAAAAGGGATTAAATTTGATTGCATTTGTTCTTTTTTAAAATTTATTTATTTTTTATTGAAGGATAATTGATTAACAAGATTTTGTTGTTTTCTGTCAAACATCAACATGAATCAGCCATAGTTATACATATATCCTCCCTTTTGAAACTCCCTCCCATCTCCCTCCCCATCCCACCCCTCTAGGTTGACACAGAGCCCTTGTTTGAGTTTCCTGAGCCACACAGCAAATTCCCGTTGTCTATCTATTTTACATATGGTAATGTAAGTTTTCATGTTACTCTTTTCATTCATCTCACCCTCTCCTCCCTTCTCCCCATGTCCATCAGTCTATTCTCTATGTGTATGTCTCCACTGTTGCCCTGTAAATAAATTCTTCAGTACCATTTTTCTAGATTTCATATATATGTGTTAGAATGTGATATTTATCCTTCTCTTTCTGCCTTACTTCACTCTGTATAATAGGTTCTAGGTTCACCCACCTCATCTGAAGTGACTAAAATGCATTACTTTCTTATGGCTGAGTAATATTCCATTGTGTATATGTACCACTACTTTTTTATCCATTCATCTGTCAATGGACATCTAGATTGCTTCCATGTTCTAGCTATTGTAAATAGGGCTGCAAAGAACAATGGGATACATGTGTATTTTTCAATTTTGATTTCCTCAGGATATATGCCTAGGAGTGGGATTGCTGGTTCATATGGTGGTTTTATTCCTATTTTTTAAAGGAATATCCATACTGTCTTCCATAGTGGCTGTATCAATTTACATTCCCACTAACAGTGCAAGAGTGTTCCCTTTTCTCCACACCCTCACCAGCATTTATTATTTGTAGACATTTTGATGAAGACCATTCTGACTGGTGTGAGGCGATATCTCATTGTACTTTTGATTTGCATTTCTTTAATAATGAGCAATGTTGAACATATTTTCATTGCTTGTTAGCATGTCTTCTTTGGAGAAATGTCTGTTTAGGTCTTTTTCCCACTTTTTGATTGGGTTGTTTGTTTTTCTTGTATTGAGTTGTATGAGCTGCTTGTATATTTTGGAAATTAATCCTTTGTCAGTTGTTTCATTTGCTATTATTTTCTCCCATTCTGAGGCTTGTCTTTTCACCTTGCTTATAGTTTCCTTTGCTGTGCAAAAGTTTTTAAGTTTAATCAGGTCCCACTTGTTTGCTTTTGTTTTTATTTCTATTACTCCAGGAGGTGGGTCATAGAGTATCTTCTTTTGATTTATGTCAGAGAGTGTTCTGCCTATGTTTTCCTCTAAGAGTTTTATAGTTTCTGGTTATACATTTAAGTCTTTAATCCATTTTCAGTTTATCTTTGTGTATGATGTTGCAAAGTGTTCTAATTTCATTCATTTACATGTAGCTGTCCAGTTTTCCCAGCACCATTTATTGAAGAGGCTGTCTTTGCCCCATTGTATATTCTTTCCTCCTTTGCCAAAACTAACTTACACATAGGTGCATGGGTTTATTTCTGGGTTCTCTATCTTGTTCCATTGGTCTATATTTCTGTTTTTGTGCCAGTACCATACTGTCTTGATTACTGTAGCTTTGTAGTATAATCTGAAGTCAGGAAGGTTGATCCCTCCAGCTCCATTCTTCTTTCTCAAGACTCCTTTGGCTTTTTATGGTCTTTTGTGTTTCCATATGACTTGTGAAATTTTTTGCTCTTGTTTGGTGAAAAATGCCATTGGTGATTTGATGGGGATCACAGTGAATCTTAGATTGCATTAGGTAGTATAGGCATTTTTACAATATTGATTCTTCCTACCAGGGTCATGGAATATCTCTCCATGTTTATGTTATCTTTGATTTCTTTTATTAGTGTCTTATAATTTTCTGTGTACAGTTTTTTTTTTTTTTTTTTTGTCTCCTTAGGTAGGTCTTTTCCTAGATATTTAATTCATTTTGTTAAAATGGTGAATGGGATTGATTCCTTAAATTCTCTTTCTGATTTTTCATTGTTAGTAAGTAGAAATGCAAGTGATTTCTATGTGTTGATTTTGTATCCTACAACTTGCTGAATTCACTGATTAGCTCTAGTAACTTTCTGATGCTATCTTTAGGTTTTTCTATGTACAGCATCCTGTCATATGCAAACAGTCAGAGATTTACTTCTTCTTTTCCAATTTGGATTCCTTTTATTTCGTTTTCTTCTTTGATTTCTGTAACTAGGACTTCTGGAACTATGTTGAATAATAGTGGCAAAAGTGGACACCCTTGCCTTGTTCCTGCTCTTGGGAGGAATGCTTTCAGTTTTTCACCATTGAGAATAATATTTGCTGTAGGCTTACTGTATATGGCCTTTACTATGTTGAGGTAGGTTCCTTCTATGCCCATTTTTTGAAGAGTTTTAATCATAAATGGATGGTGAATTTTGTCAAAGGTTTTTTCTGCATCTATTGAGATTTTCATATGCTTTTTATCTTTCAATTTGTTAGTATGGTGTATCACATTGATTGATTTCCATATATTGAAGATAATTGATAATTTCCATATATTGAAGATGATTTCCATATCTATCCTTGTATCCCTGGAATAAACCCAACTTGATCATGGTATATGAACTTTTTGATGTGTTGCTGAATTCTCTTTGCTAAAATTTTGTTGAGAATTTTTGCATCTATGTTCATCAGTGATACTGGCCTGTAGTTCTGTTTTTTTGTGTTGTCTTTGTCTGTTTTGGTATCAGGGTGATGGTGGCCTCATAGAATGAGTTTGGAAGTGCTCCTTCCTCTGCAATTGTTTGAAAGAGTTTTAGAAGGATAGGCATTAGCTCGTCTTTAAATGTTTGATAGAGTTCTGTGAAGCCATCTGGTCCTGGGCTTTTGTGTTTTGGGAGATTTTTTTTTTTTTTAATCACAGCTTCAATTTCAGTGCTTGTAATTGGGTTGCTCATAATTTCTATTTCTTCCTGGTTCAGTCTTGGAAGATTGAATTTTTCCAAGAATCTGTCCATTTCTTTCAGATTATCTATTTTATTGCCATATAGTTGTTCATAATACTCTTATATTCCTTTGTATTTCTGCATTGTCTATTGTAACCTCTCCTTTTTCATTTCTAACTTTGTTCATTTGATTCTTCTCTCTTTTTTTCTTGATGTGTCTGACTAAAGGTTTGTCAATTTTGTTTATCTTCTCAAAGAACCAGCTTTTAGTTTTATTAATCTTTACTATTGTTTCTTTCATTTCTTTTTCATTTATTTCTGCCAAGATCTTTATAATTTCTTTCCTTCTACTAATTTTGGGATTTGTTTTTCTTCTTCTTTTTCCAGTTGTTTCAGGTGTAAAGTTAGGTTGTCTATTCAATGTTCTTCTTGTTTCTTAAGGTAGGATTATATTACTATGCAGTTCCCTCTTAAAACAGCTTTTGCTGCAGTTCTAGGTTTTGAGTTGTTGTGTTTACATTGTCATTTATTTCTAGACATTTTTTAATTTCCATTTTGATTTCCTCAGTAACCTGTTGGTTATTTAGAAATGTGTTGTTTAATCTCCATGTGTTTGTGTTTCTTACAGTTTTCTGTTTTTCCTTGTAATTGATATCTAGTCTCATAGCATTGTGATCAGAGAAGATCCTTGATACAACCTCAGTTTTCTTAAATTTACTGAGGTTTTATTTGTGACCTAAGATGTGGTCTATACTGAAGAATGTTCCATGTGCACTTGAGAAGAAGGTGTATTCTTCTGCATTTGGATGGAATGTCCTAAAGATTTAAATGAGATCCATCTCATCTAATGTATCATTTAAGACTTATGTTTCCTTATTACTTTTCTGTTTTGATGACCTGTCCATTGGTGTGAGTGGGGTGTTAAAGCCTCCTACTGTTATTGTGTTACTGTCAGTTTCTCCTTTTATGTCTGTTAGTGTTTGTCTTATTTATTGAGGTGCTCCTATGTTGGGTGCATAGATATTTACAATTGTTGCATCTTCCTCTTGGATTGATCCTTTGATCATTATGTAGTGTCCTTCCTTATCTCTTGTAATCTTCTTTATTTTAAGGTCTATTTTGTCTGATATGCGGATTGTTACTCCAGCTTTCTTTTGCTTTGATTTCATGAAATACATTTTTCCATCCTTTCACTTTCAGTATATACGTGTCTTTAGACCTGAAGTGGGTTTCTTGTAGATTGTAGATATATGGGTCTTGTTTTTATATCCATTTATCTAGTCTGTGTCTTTTGGTTCAAGCATTTAATCCATTTACATTTAAAACAATTATTGATATATATGTCCCTATTGCCATTTTATTAATTGTTTGGGGTTGATTTTGTAGATCTTTTTTCTTCTCTTGTATTTCTTGACTATGTAAGTTCCTTTAACATTTTTTGTAAAGCTGGTTTGGAGGTACTGAATTCTAACGTTTGCTTGTCTGAAAAGCTTTTTATTTCCCCATCAATTTTGAATGAGATCCTTGCCAGTTACAGTAATCTTGGTTTTAGATTTTCCCCTTTCAGTACTTTAAATATATCCTGCCAGTCCCTTCTGGCCTGCAGTTTCTGCTGAAACATCAGTTGTTAAGCATATGGAGTTTCCCTTGTATGTTACTTGTTGCTTCTCCCTTGATGCTTTTAATATATTCTTTCTTTGTGTTAAGTCTTTGTTAGTTTGATTAGTATGTGTCTTGGCGTGTTTCTCCTTGGGTTTATCCTGTATGGGGCTCTTTGTGCCTCTTGGACTTGATTGACTATATCCTTTTCCATGTTGGGGAAATTTTCAATTATAATCTCTTCAAAAATTTTCTCATACCCTTTCTTTTTCTCTTCTTCTTCTGTCCAGTTCAGTTCAGTTCAGTCATTCAGTCATGTCCAACTCTTTGCGACCCCATGAATCGCAGCATGCCAGGCCTCCCTGTCCATCACCAACTCCCAGAGTTTACTCAAACTCATGCCCATTGAGTCGGTGATGCCATCCAGCCATCTCATCCTCTCTTGTCCCCTTCTCCTCCTGCCCCCAATCTCTCCAAGCATCAGGGTCTTTTCCAATGAGTCAACTCTTTGCATGAGGTGGGCAAAGTACTGGAGTTTCAGTTTCAGCATCAGCTTCTTCTGAGACCCCTATAATTCAAATGTTGGTATGTTTGATATTGTCCCAGAGGTCTTTGAGACTATCCTCAGTTCTTTTCATTACTTTTACTTTATTCTGCTCTTCAGATGTTATTTCTAACATTTTATCTTCCTGATCACTGATTCGTTCTTCTGCCCCAGATATTCTGCTATTGATTCCTTCTAGAGTATTTTTAATTTCAGTAATTGTGTTGTTTGTCTCTGTATATTTATTCTTTAATTTTTCTAGGTCTTTGTTAGTTGATTCTTGTATTTTCTCCATTTTGTTTTCAAGGTTTTTGATCATCTTTACTATAGTTATTCTGAATTCTTTTTCAGGTAGTTTGTCTCTTTCCTCTTCATTTATTTGGACTTCTTTCTTTCTAGTTTGTTCCTTCATTTGTGTAGTATTTCTCTGCCTTTTCATTATTTTTTTTTTCAGTTTTTGAGAGAGGTCTTTATTTTATTTTTCCATTTATTTGTATTAGTTGGAGGCGAATTACTTTTCAATATTTTAGTGGCTTTTGTCATACATTGACATGAATCAGCCATGGATTTACATGTATCCCCCATCCTGATCCCCCCTCCCACGTCCCTCTCTACCCGATCCCTTCGGGTCTTCCCAGTGCACCAGGCCTGAGCACTTGTCTCATGCATCCAACCTGGGCTGGTGATCTGTTTCACTATTGTGTTTGAGGTCTCATTTTCCCAGGCTTCAAGGAAAGTTGAATTCTTTCCTTGAAGAAGGTTGAATTGTTTCTTCCTTTTGGTTTCTGCCTTCCTTTGGTTTTCTGACCAACCACTGGTTGGTTGGTCCAGTGGTTTGTGTAAGCTTTGTATAGGGTGAGTTTTTGTTTATTTGTTTTTCCTCTAATGGGAAAGGCTGAGTGAGGTGGTAATCCTCTCTGCTGATGGTTGGGTTTGTATTTTTGTTTTATTTGTTGTTTAGATGAGGCATCCTTCACAGGGTGCTATTAGTGCTTGATTGATGCTGGGTCTTGGACTCAAGTGGCTTTGTTTGCGTGAGTTCTCACAATTTGATACTCCCTAGGGTTAGTTCTCTGGTAGTCTAGGGTCTTGGAGTCTAAAGGTTCAGGGCTTGATCTCTGGTCAGGAATGAAGGTTCCACAGTGGTTTGTTATGACATCAAGTGAGATTAAAACAAATATCCACAAACGAGAAATCAAAAATGAACCCCAGACAAATGGCAGTTACAAAATCAGGCAAATAATAATTCAAATAATGAATATACACATATACATATACACCCATGAGCAAAGTCAAAAGAGTCCAACAAAAATAAAGTACAGTAAATTGACCTGGAAAACAAAGAAATCAAAAATTACATTTACCAGTTAAGAACAAAACTAACTAAAGCACAAACTGGAAAATAAAACTAAAGCAAGGTGTCTAGTAGGGAATAAAGCAATGAAAACAAAATTAACAAATATTTTGAGAGGAAAGGAAAGAAAGAAAAGAAGGAAAAAATATATATGCAAAGATAAATAGAGGTAGGTGAGGAAGATTTATATATATTAAAGATTAACTGCAAGGGTAAAAGTACAGTAAGAAAGGCAAACAAAGGAATAAATGTAAAAAAAATATAATAGCATTAAAAATATAAAAAATAGAAAAGAAAAAAAAAACACTGAAGAAGGAAAAAGAAAAGGAAAACACAGAATTGCAAAAGCCCAACGTAGAGGCAGAGGTTTCTAACAACAACTAAAAGTGTGACTGAATATACACATATACATATACACCCATAAGCAAAATCAAAACAGTCCAACAAAAATAAAGTACAATAGATTGACCCAGTGAACAAAGGAAACCAAAAATTTTATCTACCAGAACAAAACTAACTAAAGCACAAACTGGAAAGCAAAAATAAAGCAAAGTGCCAATTGAGGCATAAAACAATGAAAATAAAACTAACAAGTATGTTGATAGGAAAGGAAAGAAAGAAAATAAAGAATATATATGCAAAATTAAATAGAGGAAGATAAAGAAGATTTATATACATTAAAGAGTAATTGCAAGGGGAAAAGAACAATAGGAAAAACAAACTAAGGAATAAATGTAGAGAAAATAATAATAGGTTAAAAAAGTTAAAAATTTAAATTTAAAAAAGAAAAGAAAAACAAACAAACAAACAAACACACAAACTAATG
Organism: Odocoileus virginianus; assembly: GCF_023699985.2. Lineage (NCBI taxonomy): Eukaryota > Metazoa > Chordata > Mammalia > Artiodactyla > Cervidae > Odocoileus > Odocoileus virginianus. The sequence continues at coordinate 45,314,962 of NC_069682.1, forward strand.
GAAAGCACCACAAAACTGCAAAAGCCCAATATAGAAGCAGAGCTTTATAACAATAAAAAATGTGACTGAGGGAAAAAAAAGTTCAAAAGCTTAATTGGATTTCATAGTGCCAATAAAATCGACAACTACAACGGGGTGGGGGTGGCGGGGAAGAAAAAGAAAAATATCCAAAAGATTCTGCAGAACAAGTCAAAATATAAGAATAATAAATCTTTATCTTGAGTCACTGCTGTCAGAGTCTCTTCTCGTGCTGGGAGTCACAGTCTACCTTACCTGCCTAGGATGCCCTCCGACACTGTGCTGATCTCTGGACCTGCTGTGAGGGCAGCTCAGATTCTAATCTGGTCCCACTTCTGTGTGTTCATGGCTCCAATATCCACAGCTATCAGAGCTAGTGCCTTTTCTTTTGTGGGAGCTCTCGATGACCTTTTATATACAGAGTCTGCCTTGTTGATTGTGTGGATTTAATCTGCAGCTTGCACAACTGGTGGGAAGGTTTTGAGTCTTCTCCCTTAGCCACACTGCCCCTGAGTTTCAGTGGTTTTATTTCCACCTATACATGTGGGTTTGTTTCTGAGCACTGGGGTTTGCTTCTGAGGTTGCCCTGAGGGGCTTGGGTTTGCCCCTGTGAGGGCCAGGTGTGGAGGTGGTGCAGATGCTTGGGTCTCAGGGGTTCTGGCAGCAGCAGGTACTCAGGTGAGTTGGCGGCTAGAGCAGCAGGAAATACAGTGCTCTAGAATGTATTGGCCCATATGCTCCAGTATTCTTGCCTGGAGAAGCCCCCTCCCTGACAGAGAAGCCTGGCAGGCCACAGTCTACAGGCTCGCAGAGTCGGACATTATTGAAGTAACCCTGCGCGCTTAGACACAAGACTTTTTCTGACTGTGGCCGCTCTGCTCCAGTGAGAGTTCAGCCATGATGGTGGCGCAGCTGTTTGGTTTGCAGGGATCCTGACGGCACCAAATGTGCAGGGACACAGACTGCCTCCGCTGCAGGAGTTATGGCCCTATGAGTCTTTTTTCGAGCCTCTTGTAGCTGGAGACCAGAAGGCTTCTTAGGCTAGTCTGTCTCCGTAGCTCCACCCATTCAGGCACTTGGAGGGCTCCCTTGCCTGGTATCTTTCTCTGTTGTTCTGTGTGCTGGGCACATAGAGGGGCCCCCTGGCTGGGGTCCTACTCTGAAGTTTGGCGCATCAGGCACTTGAAGGGGCATCCTGGGTGGAGTCCTTCCCTGTAGTTCAGTGCGTCAGGCATTTGATGGGCCAGCCTCTCTATTGTTCAGCTGCTGATGCTGGCATGTGGAGAGAGAGAGGCTATGATGATGGCTCCACTTCCTGTGTGTGACTCATCAGTATAGCCTTGCTTCCATGGCTGCCCAGTTTTCCTCCACAGGCATTTCCCCCCACAATCTCCTCCCTCACAGCCCCTCAATCTGATCTGTCTGTCTACAGTCAACAGCAGCCCTCGCTTTGGGATTGCTCCACAATCCCTAAACCCCAGCTCCCAGCCACTGCACCTTCCAGGGGACCAGTGTTCTTGTCTGGGGTATGTAAGGCTGTTGCAAGAACTGTCTGATTCTCATTCCATTTAGTATTCCACAGATCATCTGTTTCACTCTCAACCTTAAATGTTTCTCCTTTGACTTAGACAATTGCCCTGATGTGGGATTGGACCCCTGCTTCAGTTCCCCCATCCACCGAGGGCAGGTCCAGTCCTACTAACACTCCTGTTTTCCCCCCTAGTTCCTTCATCCTACCAAGTTTTGCACAGTTCTATATATTCTTTTCCACTGGTCAGGTCCTCCTGTCCACTGTCAGCCAGTATTCTTAATGCACTTCTGGGTCTGAAGCTGTATTCCTGATGTATCTGTGGAGAGAGATGTACCCCATGTCCATCTACTCAACTGCCATCTTGTTCTCCCTCTCATTTGTTATTTTTGCCTTTTGTAAAGTAGCTATTTGAGAATTTGAAATTACAAATATGAATCCTCCTACACTATTGGTGAGAATGTAAATTGGGGCAGCCACAATGGAAAACAATATGGAGGTTCCTTAAAAAACTAAAAGTAGAGCTATCATATGGTTCAGGAATCCTACTTCTGGGCATACATTCATAGAAAACTAATTTGAAAATATACACCCACTCCAATATTCATAGCAGAATTATTTACAATAGCCAAGATATGGAATCAACCTAAATGTCCATCAGTAGATGAATGGATCAAGATGTGATTTATATATAATGGAATATTCAGTTCAATTCAGTTCAGTCGCTCAGTTGTGTCCAATTCTTTGTGACCCCATGGACTGCAGCATGCCAGGCCTCCTTGCCATAAAAAGGAATGAAATAATGCCAACTGCAGCAACATGGATGAAACTAGAGATTATCATACTAAGTGAAATGAATCAGACAGAGAAAAACAAATATCATATAATAGCACTTACATGTGGAATCTATAAAAAATGATACAAATTAACTTACTTACAAAGTAGAAACAGACTCAAACATAAAACATAGAAAACAAACTTGGTCACCAAATCGGAAAGGGGTAAGGGTGGATAAATTGGGAATTTGGGATTAATAGATATACACTACAATATATGTAAAACAGGTAAACAACAAGTACCTACTCTTTGAGGAATTATATTCAATATCTTGTAATAAGTTATAATGGAAAAGAACCTGAAAAAAGTATGTGTGTGTATATATATATATTCTGAATCACTTTGCTATACACCTGAAATATTGTTAATCACCTATACTTCAATAAAAAGGATTAAAAACAAAATACAAAATAAAATTACAAATATGGCTCACCATATATTTCTATTGGGCAGTGCTGGTCTAGAAGATCAAGTTTTCCACATACAGATGAAGAAAAAGGCCAAAGTGATAGGTTTGATTTGGGCATTGCATGATTTTAGCATATAATTTTTCCTTATTGTGTATTATTATATACTTTTATTGTTTCTTGAGTCATCTTCCAGTTATACTGGGGCCTTATGGAAGACAAAATGTTTTAAACATTTCTATGACCTCTATTATGGCTAGCACAACCCTGGACACATGGCAGGGATTCAACCAGTGTTTGTTAGTGGAGTACAACTCAATGACAGAGAATTTTCTAGATCAATAGATTTCTTCAGGGGCTGGTCTAAAGGTCAGAATGCAAGTTTGTTGTAGCCACTACATGGCCTGACTGAATATGTCTTGCTGTCATTGAGATGTGTTCTGGCCAATGAGTTGTGAGTAAATGTGACACGTGCCACTTCTGAGCTGAGTAATTAATTTCCAGAGTGATCCATTATGATGATTAATTATCTTCCACAGAGAGATTTCTCCTGTTAGCTTGGGCCCCCCAAATGACCTACAATTGACCTGTAACCTAAGTAATCCTTTGTTGATTTCAGCCGCTGAGTTTTGGGATTCTTTGTTATGGCAGCAAGGCATGCGACTGACTTGCCCCTAACTGGCCATGAGTGCTGGCTTCTGCTGACTGAAAGAGCATGGCTCTTTGACTATAGATTGGCTTTTGGGATGTGGCTCTAGCTTCATAAGCCTTATATTTTACTAATGATTATTATTTAGTAGTCAAATATGGAAAATTTGGTAGTCAAAATATGGAAAAATAAAAAGAGGATCAGTATTTTGCTCATCTCTTAAATCAGTGGTGATCTTTGGTAGCTATATCTGGAGTTGGAACATCTGGCATTAATTGAATTAAATTAATGATAGTGATGTTGATGATAAAGCAGAAGATGAATGGATTATTTTATTCTGAACTGAATGGAGCCATATGTCTCCTTAAGAAAATTGCTCAGTAGGCCAGTCATTTAGTTGCTTCCCTCCACAGTCAATATCCTATTTGTCTTAGATTGGCATCCCTAGAAGCAGAGTCCAAGACAAAAATTCAGAGACATATGATTTACTGAGAGAGTGCTCTGAAGAGAAAGAAAGGAAGGGAAGCAGGATGGGCAGTAGTAGGAGAAGAGCAGAGATATGAACCTGCTTTGATCCAGCCTGATCTTTGGGGGGCACAGGACCACAAATCACACAGCAGAAATATTCCCACCCTGATGTAAAGAAGTTGACCTTTTGTATTCCTGTCTCAGTAAGCCCTGCCCTAGGAAGGGCATGTAGTGTCTTAGGCAAGGTGGCTTCTTACAGTTCACGGCAACTCTCTAGAGAATGTGGAATGAAGCATGGAGGGTGAACCATCATCAGCCAATTCTCAGTGCAGCTGAGAGGTTAGTGTGCCTGCCCAGTAAATGAGACCTGGGTAGGGCACCCACAGTACCCATCACTCTGCACCAGCTCTTCTTCTGTTTAAGCTCAGATTTTTTCAGAATCCTGTGTCCAATCCCTCTATGTCCCTTGCTTTCTAATTGCACATTTCACTAATCTAGAAATCAAGCATCAACTGCCTGTCCTAAAGTGAGAGTTTAGACTTGCTGTTTTCTATAATTTTTTCCAACTTTGTGATCTATGTGTTTTCTTAATAGGTCAAGGGCTGGCAAAAGTTTATCCTTTCCTGATAACAAATGACATTTTGTAGGGAGAATGTTTAAGCCCAAATGAGTGGTTTTCAAGGTGGAGGTTTCAGGGCATCTGAACAGGTCAGGGGAGGATAAGGGTAGAGAATTTGGCCAGGGCTGCTGGTCATAACATGTGAATTGCCTTTTAGTCTGATCTTCTAGAGGGCTGACCTTGTCAGCTACCTGTGAACCATCTGCTATCTTCTTAGTGCTGCTGTACTGTCTATTAAGGAAATTAAGAAAACCGAAAACCTGGTACTGTAAGGGAACGTTGTGATTAGGGGAGGAGATGTCAGATGATGCAAGTTCTGTTCTGCCAACCTTGCCATGTATAGTTATAGGAATCCTATCTGCTTTCATCAGTCTGCATCAGAACTTTCTGCTTATTTCTCTCTGCTTCCTTTTGATTTGTTACATTTGTCTTTCCATTTCTTCCCTTTACTTCCTTTCTCTTCTTCCAAAAGAAAGAAAAAACAAACCAAAACAAATGAGCAAACACAACAAAACAGAAACAGAGTTATAGATACAGAGAACAAACAGGTGGTTGCCAGGAGGGAGGTGGATGGGAGGAAGAAAGAATTAAGTGAAGGAGATTAAGTGGTACAAACCTCCAGTTGAAAAATTAATGAATTACTGGCATGAAAGGTTAAAATTTGTTAAATAAGCCAAACTCATAGAAATAGTAGAATAGTCATTATCCAAGCCTGGGGTGGAAGGAATGGTGGGGAGGGGCAGTATCACAATGACTAAAACCTACTGTGCCATTCTTTCTCTAGACAGTGACTTCCAAATTGTGGAGCACTGTCTGAACTGCCCAGTAACTGGGCAGTTTAAATGCAGACATCCTTGGGATAAATTTCTGAATAACTGGCTTTGAGAGGACATATCTAGCACAGTTCCGCATTAGGATGAACTGTATGGTAGTGGCTGGGGGATTGGATCCTGGAATCAGACAGATGAATTTAGACCTTGACCCTACCATTTATTATGATCTATGTGATCTTGAGCAAGGTAATTAACCTCTGTGTGTCTTTAGTTTCCTGACAGTTTCCAATGAGACTTGAATCTTCAGATGTAATGGGTACATATTGACCCAAACAAAAATGATACAATAATCAACAATAAGATAAATCATTGAGAAGTTATTAAAACACAAATGTGAGGAAAGACCTTCATGGGTATCTAGACAGAAAAAACAATCACTAATTGGGGGGATGTCAGATCATTTTAAAAAATCTACACAGATTTTGTGATCAATGCCAGAAGACAGTAGAACAAAGTCCACAGGATTCTGAAGAAAAAAAAAATTAGCTGTCAATTACAAGTCCAGCAAGCTGTTCTTCAAGTATAAATTCAACATAGGAACATTTTCAAATAGGCCATAATTCATATAATAGAACACCCCAAATTCTTTCTTGAAAAAAAGATCAAATGTTTGATTACTTAATTCAGTCAGTAAGTCAAAGAATCAAAATTTTAAAAGTCAGAAATGGAGCAGTCACAATTGAAGACTGGTAGTGATAAGCACTGGTGCAATTTAAATATAAAAATAAAAGTAAACAACTGTTGAAATTACTATTACAGAACAGACTGTGTGTCATAAAACTCAAATACAAAAAACAAGGTACATAATAACATTAGGAATGCTAATTTCCACATTTTTTCACAAAGGATAGCCAATAGATACTATCTAACACAATGTTTTTCCTGTTGTTTCTTTTAAAGCAGTACTTTATGAACTGATTCATTTTGTAAAGCATTCTTTTCTGAAGCTAAACATTTCCTTAGCTTTTTCTTTCTTCATTTCTAAATTCAACAAAAATCAAAATTAAAGATTTTATTACAATATATCATCATAGTGTTAATACCATTTTCCTATCCATTGATTGTCTTACCAATCTGCTGTCCTTCCTTCCTCCCTCCCTTCTTTCTTCTCTCCCTTCCTTTTTTCTATCCATCTATCCATCAGCCTATATACATATATAGAAAGACACCTATAATGAAGGCCTACAAATGTTAATAAACATTGTTTCTGGGTGAAGTAATGTTAAATAATTTAAAATTTTGTTATCCTTTTAAAATTACTTGAATGAATTGTTACAAATCTGCACCATTTTTTATAAAAACAATGAATAGCACTTTCAAGGAGAATGATGAAGAATATATGTGCTAACACTGTTAAAGAAAAATGAGCACAATACAACTCCATTTGTGTAAAACAATGGATAAAATGTATATAGATGACTAGACATTTTCTAGAAGGATTCATAATTAACAAATAATGGTGGTTGCATATGAAGAAGGGACAGGACAATGGAACTATAATGAGAGGGAGATTTTTTTCTTTTCTTTCCCCCAAACTCTGTAACATACTTGTATTGTAATAACGATGGAAAAGAAATACCAAAAGAAAAAATAAAAAGAACAGGTGGCTGAAGGCTATAGTGGGACTGGCATTGGCAAACTATTGAGAATTTGGTTAGTTCATTTCCTTGCAGAGTCCTCAAACCTTCATAATCAGTAGATTCTGCCAACCCCTACTCCAGAGATAACAAGAAAGCCAATGATCAAGCAATGGAACTATTCCAGGACATCCCCTTCCTTTGCCTTACTAAATGTCTTCAGTCTCAAAATCAGATTCTTGCTTGTAATATCTCCTCATGCAAGACATGGCCTTGCCTCTCATTTCTTAAAATAGTTCAGGCCAGTCACATGTAGGAAATAATCTAAAGAAAGTCTGGAAACAGGAAACTTGCAGAACAAATGCAATGGTAAATAGCAGTAGACACTTTGATAGTAGGGAGCAGCAGTGACTGCAATGGATCGATAGCACATCCTCAGCTGTGACCACTTGTCACTATGTTGGAATGTGGCACGGTGTGACAAGATCCTCTGGGGAAGCTAGAAATGGAGATTAGAGATTTATAAATGGGATTTTCCAGTTTTAAAATCTAAATGAATTCAAATTAAAAAAAAAAAAGATACTGTGAAGGCCACCCAACATGTTCACACAGGCTTGGACTATGGGCTATCATTTCTACTTCTACTATAGAAGTATATGCTTGATTAAAACATTTGAGCTGGATTTTTCCCTTCAGTAAATTGTTGCTAGGTACCTTAACTCACTGTAGATAGATGTGGCTTGTGGCTGAGTAGACATTAAGTCATACAGCCCTAGAAAAAGCTGTTTCCACCTTTTTCCTCTTCCTAAAACAATAGAAACATTCAAGAAATGGAGGGCAAATTAATGTCTACAGAAGAGGTGACACTGTCACCTGTGGGTCAGGATTACAGAATTTCTCAGCCTCCTTGGGTAGAAGTGGGGCAGAGCTTCAGTTGCAGTAAACAACTCCCAAAAATGTCCATTTTGGGGATCTAAGCAAAAGAAACTCAGTTCATTCTTGCTTCCTGGGGATGTCACACAGCCCAAGGACAAAAGTGGCTGGACTGGACTGAGTCTGGACTTGAAATCTGGGCTTTTAGACTCAAAGCAGAAAAGGAATGATGAGGTGGAGATGGAAAAGGCTTTGAGCTGCACAAAATAAAGAGGCCCATGTCTGCTTGAGAATATGCAGGTAAATCAGGCACTAATACCATAGCCTTAAACTGCAGCAAAATCAAAGGCAGCAATCAGAATGCAGGGCAAGCAATCAGAATGCAATAGCAAGCTCATCTCCTGAAAGTCCTTGATCTCACAGCTCATGGCTCTCTTCTCTCCCAGATGCAATGGCTCTCCCATGAATGGACATGAATGATGGCTGCTGTTTCTTCCTTTTCTTTTTCAGGTGCCCCTCTTCCTGCTAGGCCAGTTCTATACTGTGAAATCAATTCTTCAGCCTCTCCTTCCAGATAGATAAGAACCCTAGCATTAAAATGTAGGTAGCATAGCTTTGAATGCTAGTTGGAATTTTAGTGTCTACTTGTACCGCCAAAGATGTAGCTTCTGCTGCTACTCTGATTTATTGCATTCTCTTTGGTAAAAAAATGTCTTGGACATAGCAAGCAAGGCGTCAGCATACAAAGAAACATGCATCTTGCCAAGATCTTACAATCTTACAATCTTATTACAAGATAAAGCCCAGGACACCTCCTGCTTAAGGATGTTCTTTAAGATGGCCCAAAAAGCTAGCGGCAATGTGATTAATAACCCCATCTGTTTCACTCCTTGAATTTGTTTCCAGGGAAAATGCGCCTTTGATCACTAGGTGCTGACGAGGGTATAACCTGGCCCGAGGTGTTTCCCTGGAGTGAAATATGCAGCACTTCTCAACTCCCAATTCCATTTAATTTATTGTTTGTTTTTGCTCAAGAAGAGGCTGTTTTTACAGCTGACCAGATTTGGAAGCTGGTTTGGGGTGTTTCATTTCCTTGTATGAAGAGTTATAACACAGGGGACGGTAACCAGCTGTTTCCACCTTCACTAAAGAGGGAATGAGCGTCTACTGCAGCAGAAGGGATTTGGGTTAGTTGTAAGAAGGAACTTCCTTAGAGAGTACTCTCAAGGGCTGGGACTCCCTGGTCTGGGGGCTCTTAAATAGCATTCTGTTGTTTCTCTTGGGGATAGATCACATGAGACCAAGATTAACAGGATTAGAACCAGCTGAACAACTTGTCTCTGTTCCTTCTAGTACTGTATCTCTATACACGAGATATTTTGAGGTACAAATGAGATATATAATCTTTAACAAGGCTGGGCCTTTGTGGATAAATGAGTGACTAGGAGTAAGAAAATTTGGGCGTATTTGTTTGAGTCTTAGAAAAAGTGCTGTTCTTTTACATCTGATTTTCAAGTAAATGCCACAGTGGTGATGGGCTGGAGTCCTATATTGGCTCCCAAGGCATTCAGTTGTTAAATGTTTAGGATTTCTTTTTGTTTTTAGCAAGTCATTTTTTAAACACTGTTGTTCATAAAAATTAAATTAGGTAAGCATACAATTAAATATGTTGTATTGAAAACAAGGTACAAAATACATAAAACACACCACTTCTTAATTATTTTACTACATTTAAATTGTATACATATTCTTGATATTATGTGTATCTACTGCATCTCTATGGTAGAAATGGTAGGAAAGTTATGACCAACCTGGACAGCATATTAAAAAGCAGAGACATTACTTTGTCAACAAAGGTCCATCTAGTCAAGGCTATGGTTTTTCTAGTGGTCATGTATGGATGTGAGAGTTGTACTATAAAGAAGGCTGAGCATCAAAGAATTGATGCTTTTGAACTGTGGTGTTGGAAAAAACGAGGGTCCCTTGGAGTGTAAGAAGATCAAACCAGTCCATTCTAAAGGAGATCAATCCTGAGTGTTCATTGGAAGGACTGATGTTGAAGCTGAAATTCCAATACTTTAGCCACCTGATGCAAAGAGCTGATTCATTTGAAAAGCCCCTGATGATGGGAAAGATTGAAGGCAGGAGGAGAAGGGGATGACAGAGGATGAGATGGTTGGATGGCATCACTGACTCAGTGGACAGGGGTTTGGGTAGACTCCGGGAATTGGTGATGGATAGGGAGGCCTGTCATGCTGTGGTTCATGGGGTCGCAAAGAGTCGGACACGACTGAGTGACTAAACTGAACTGAACCAATTGCACATGTCTTCCCAAGTGCACATTTGGCAACATTGCATTGGCATTTGAATTCTGTCATGGTGGGAGTATTTACACCATGGAAATTGGCAGACTATGTAAATCAGAGTTTTTTTTTTTTCAAATCCGGGTATTAAATATTTATTAACATGTTTACATGGAAGAAAAACACAGGATAGAGGAGAAAAATAAGTGAGGGTGGAGAGAGAGGGAGAAAAGATGAAGGAGGAGGAGGAAGGAGAGGGGGAGAGATTATTGTATTTCCTCAATATTTTTATTAGTAAGACAATAGCATAACAGTCACTTATCTTTCTCCTCTGCTCACTTTTTCCTTCTTCCTTGTAAATATTCTAATAAATACTTAACATTTGGATCTGGGAAAAAGCCTGATTCATACAGTCTGCCAATCTCCTAAAGGTCAGTTCAGTTCTCAGTCATGTCTGACTCTTTGCCACGCCATGGGCTGCTTCATGTCAGGCTTCCCTGTTCTTCATCAACACCCGGAGCTTGCTCAAACTCATGTCCATTGAGTTGGTGATGCCATCCAACCATTTCATCCTCTGTCATCCCCTTCTTCTCCTGCCTTCAGTCTTTCCCAGCATCAGGGTCTTTTCAAATGAGTCAATTCTTAGCATCAGGTGGCCAAAGTATTGGAATTAGCTTCAACATCAGTCCTACTGATGAACACTCAGGACTGATCTCCTTTAGGATGGACTGGTTGGATCTCCTTGCAGTCCAACGGACTCTCAAGAGTCTCCTCCAACACCACAGTTCAAAAGCATCAATTCTTTGGCACTCAACTTTCTTTATGGTCCAATTCTCACAACCATACATGACTACTGGAAAAACCATAGCTTTGACTAGATGGACATTTGTTGGCAAAGTAATGTCTCTTCTTTTAAATATGCTGTCTATGTTTGTCATAGCTTTTCTTCCAAGGAGCAAACATCTTTTAATTTCATGGCTGCAATCAACATCTGCAGTAATCTGGGAGCCCAGGAAAATAAAGTCTGTGACTGTTTCCATTGTTTCCCCATCTATTTACCATGAAGTGATGGGACTAGATGCCATGATCTTAGTTTTCTGAATGTTGAGTTTTAAGCCAACTTTTTCACTCTCCTCTTTCACTTTCATCAAGAGACTCTTTAGTTCTTCACTTTCTGCCATCAGGGTGGTGTCATCTGCAGATCTGAGGTTAGTGATATTTCCCCCAGCAATTGTGATTCCTGCTTGTGCCTCATCCAGCCCAGCATTTTGCATGATGTGCTCTGAATATAAGTTAAATAAACAAGGTGACAATATACAGCCTTGATCTACTCCTTTCCCAATTTGGAAACAGTCTATTGATCCATGTCCAGTTCTAACTTGCTTCTTGACCTGCATACAGGTTTCTCAGGAGGCAGGCAAGGTGGTCTGGTATTCCCATCTCTTTAAGAATTTTCCACAGTTTGTTGTAATCCACACAATCAAAGGCTTTGGTTTAGTCAATAAAGGAGAAATAGATATTTTTCTGGTATTCTATTGCTTTTCCAATGATCCAACGAATGCTGGCAATTTGATATCTGGTTCCTCCGCCTTTTCTAAATTTAGCTTGAACATCTTCTTGACAAGATCTCTATTCTTTCCTGTTCTATTGTTTTCCTCTATTTCTTTGCATTAATCACTGAGGAAAGCTCTCTTTTCTTTTCTTGCTATTTGTTGGAACTCTGCATTCAGATGGGTGTATTTTTTTTTTTGTTTTCCTCCTTGCCTTTTGCTTCTCTTCTTTCTTTAGCTGTTTGCAAAGCCTCCTCAGACAACCATTTTGCCTTTTGTATTTCTTTTTCTTGGGAACGGTCTTGATCACTGTCCCCTGTATAACATCACAAACCTACATCCATAGTTTTTCAGGCACTTTCTCTATCAGATCTAACCCTTGAATCTGTTTGTCACTTCTACTGTATAATTGTAAGGGATATGAATTAGATCATACTTGCATGGCCTAGTGGTTTTCTCTACTTTCATCAATTTAAATCTGAATTTTGCCAGGGATTCATGATTTGAGCCACAGTCAGCTTCTGGTCTTGTTTTTGCCTTTTTATTTTTCTCCCTAAAGGTCAGTTTATTATCAAAAAAAGTCCTTTTTTTTTTTTTTTTAAAGAAAATGCTCAGAATTTCTTAGTCCAAAAAATCCTTTTATTTTACCTTGAACTTAATTAGCACAAGTAAAATCTGCACTTGGTGTGAGCACACATCAGATCACTTAACCATCTAAACCACTACTGCCGAAAAGAAAGATAATGTAGGCCACATACACAACTTTAAATTTTCTAGTAATTTAAAAATAAATTAAAAAATAAAAAGAGATATTAATTATATATATATATATTATAGAGCTCAATTTTCCCAAATTATTATTTCAACATAAAATAAATACAAAAATATTAGTGAGATATTATATTTTTTAGTAACATCTCTTTAAAATCTTGTGTGTAGTTTACACTTACAGCTCATCTCAATCAGACTAGTCACATTTCAAGTGCTCCATAGCACATGTCACTTGTGGCAGCCATGTTGGACAGGCCAGTCTATTCAGGGATTCAAAGGCTCGGTGTGACTGCTGCCAGTGTAGATGCTCATGCTCCCAATCTGCATAGAGGTTTGTCTTATGTTAATGCTAGATGGGCCCTGAAGTTTAGCTCATCCCATTCTCAAATTATAGATGCAAGATGAGTGAATTTCAGAGTTTTAAAATTGCCCTAGTTTACGCATCACATGGGCCATAAGGATGGGGAGGTTATAGAATACAAAGAATGGTTATATTTATAAAGAGATTATACCTTGTAAGAAAATTTGTTCACCCCACATGTTAGTAGTAATTCTAGCTAATTTGGTGAGAAATAATTCTGTTTGAGAATAGAGGCCTTGGAATTAAGGCCTTTCAAAGCAATTGCAGTCCTATTCATCCAAAGCATGTGGGTAGATCCATAAGGAAATGCAGCTTGAATTTCCTATTTCTGCATGAATTTTAGGGAACTTAAGATTTGACAATCAGAGTAAAGTTAATTAATTTGTTTTTTCCTTTAGTAATTAAAACTTTATTTAAATATTGAATCAGTCTCAGAAGCTAGTTAATTAAAAGATTTGATGATTTTAATTTTATTGGGCAAACTAAAGATATTGGATGGGGGGTGATTACTCTTATAGAAAGATAAGGAAAAAGTAGCACTTACATCAGATCCATTAATAGTAAATGGAAGTTTATTATTGTCTTTTGTTCTTGTTTCATGTGGTTGGTGTATCTAATCATCTCTCTGTATTTCTTCAAAGATCTATTATGATATGTCTACCACCAAACATAAAAGAGTTGATGTTCTATATATTATAAAATAAAGAACCTTATAAACAATTTTTGACGAAAAAAATCAGTTGCCTTTTATTGCATTGGGCTTAGCATACAACAAAATTATATTTTTTCTCTTGTTTTCTCATAATTAGATCTATATTCTTGGAAAACATCAATGTTTTCCAAAAGTCTTTTTTTTTAGGCAGAACAAATATTTATTTTTCTTTTTTAACCCCTGAAGGTCCTTTTACACTTTTCATAATTACAAAATAGTCTTGGCATTATTGGTTTTCTGGAGTCATGGAAGGGCATTTGTACATATCTTCATTATACTTGTGGTGTGTATCCTTTCCATGTATAGCAGATGCATAAGGTACATTCTATCTCCAAAACATAAAAGAGTCTTTAGCCTTCTTTTCTCCTAAGTATAGGAAAGAACAAACCTGGAGATCCAGTGGTCTCCATGTTTCTAATTTGACCTCAGAAGCAAAGTTTGGAGTGCAAATAATTTGTTTGGAAGGTGATCCAAGGAAACACTGATAGGAGAAGAAAAGGCAATAAAGGAAATATTATCAAGCAAGTTATACTCTTGAGCAACTGGAGATTAAAATCCTAGGGAACTCTGGAAGGCATTTTAAATCATGCAGTCAGAGTCATCTCATGAGGGAACTGGAATAGTTTTCTGCCAACTCTTATTTAATCATTCATACAGGAATGCTTCTGGGGACACTGATTACCCAGCAATTCTAGCCTTCCCTGTACATGGGCAGAACAGGTTTGTAGACAAAAGAGAGCTTAAGGCAAAAAGTTGCAAGTACTAACAGTTGGACATTAGATTGGTGTGCCAGCCAATACTAAATTCCAATGAGATATGGCTGGTGGTGAAGTTAACTAAAGAAACGTCTAAACAATGTAGAGGAAGAGACAGTATCTACACAGATTCACACATTAATACACACTCAATAAATACATATAGAGAACCCATGCATACCTTGCACTATGCATTAAGGCAGCATGCAGTCCTTATCCTCATGGAGATATCATTCTAGTTGAGATACATTTATTGAATGTTGTTGTTGTTCAGTAGCCATGTCATGTCCAGCTGTTTGCAACCATGCAGACTGCAGCACACCAGGTTTCCATCTCTTTCATTATCTCCCAGAGTTTGCTCACTGAGTTGGTGATACCATCCAGCCATCTCATCCTCTATCATCCTCTTCTCCTCCCGCCTTCGATCTTTCCCAGTATCAGAGTCTTTTCAACTGAGTCAGATCTTCGCATCAAGTGGCCAAAGTACTGGAGCTTCAGCTTTAGCATCAGTATTTCCAATGAATATTCAGTGTTGCTTTCCTTTAGGGTTGACTGGTTTGATCTCCTTGCAGTCAAAGGGACTCTGAAGAGTCTTCTCCAGCACCCCAATTTGAAAGCATCAATTCTTTGGTGCTCAGAATTCTCTATGGTCCAACTTTCACATCTGTACATCACTACTGGAAAAACTATAGCTTTGACTATATGGACCTTCGTCAGCAAATGTCACATATAATATTCTCAGAAGACCTAAGAAAGGTCACCTAAGGAGGAAAATCTCAAACTTCTCACAGGCAAATTTCTGTCTCTACAATTAGCATTTCTGTCCCCAGTTAGTTGTTGCTGCATAATAAATAACTTTAAACACAGTGGCTGGTTTCAAGCTATCTTTTTAACTGATTCTGCAGGTCTTAAATTTGTGATGGGCTCAGCTGGGTGGTTTTATTGACCTGGATGAGATTTGGCTGATCTTGCCTGGGCTTATTTGTACATTAACTCCTGTGTTGATTGTGGGCTAGGGTTCCTTGATTCTTCTCCTGGTGTCTCCTTTTCTCCAGTGGGCTAGCTGAGTATTGTTCCTATGATAGCAGAGTTCCCAAGACAACCTAGACAGCAACCTTCAATGCATAAGTGTTTTTCAAGCCCTTGCTTGCATCATGTTTGCCATTCTTCTATTGGCCAGAGCAAATCATGAGGCCATCTCAATTTCAGGATTGATGGAAGACTCTGAGCATTGATAGCAGGAGATACAAAAGTCACATTGCAAAAGATGTGGATATGCAGCAGGGAGGAAATTGTGGTTAGTTTTGCAGTCTATCACAAAATAAAGATTTTTCAGTCTACCACAAACACAACGCACACCTGATATAACAGAGAAAAAATTATATCAGGAGTCTGTTAAATGGAGAGTGTGTGGTGCCATGAGCAGTTGTACCAGAAAATTCACCCTTGCATTGGTTATCATAGTCTGTGCCTAGGCAATATTTCACAATTCTCCATTAGAAAATTGTGCCACTTGGATTTCTGTGGTTTGAAAGTCCAAAGCATATGTGGGAATCAAATGTGCATTGTATTTTCACTAACAAGGTTAAGCAGTTTCCAGTGCCTTCCCAGAAGTCTTCAAAACTACTACAACAGCATGAGCTGAAGGTGGTAATTATGACTGTCTTGCCTCACTGTTAGGGAAAGTAGTATTAATTGATTAACCCCATACTCATGGAATGGGGCTGGAAATAATGCCAACATATCTGTATTGTTCCATTGCTCCAATAACCACCACTCCATCCTGTCACCTCTACAAACAGAAACTCCTCATGCACTGATTTCCTTGTTCTGGACATGTATGAGAAATTTATATCTATTAGTACTAATTTACTGGCTCCTGAAAATGTTTTAACCCAATAAATTTTTTTCTAATGGAAAAAAAATGAATAGTCAAAGTTTTCCTGGATTCTAAAGATCTGATTTAAGTAACTTAGATATGCAAAACTATGGTATAGATTTCCAAATTTTAAAATAGTTGAAAATTCTGAGTATTTAGACTTCTAAATTTTCCAAATTTATTTTTAAGATATTACCAATTCACCAAAAAATCCAAAATCTTGACTTACCGAAAAAGGAAAAAAAAACATTAACCAACAACTCATCATCATAATCTAGATTGATTGCAATTGGGCTAAAATTAGAAATGACTAATATCAGGCTCAATCAGAGCTACAGTTACTGAACATTCTCTCTTCCAGTCCCTCATACCCCAAGACACATATGGGTAACAGGTGTTCATGAGCACCTTGGAAAGGAGAGCACAGATTCCAGTTTAATATGCCCACCTCTATCTTTTTCAAAGCTTTCGTACTTAATCCTGTTTGGGATGGTCATTCCCTGCTGTCTTGTTTCATTGGTTAGAGTCTCCTCTCTGGAGAGGCCTTCTCAGTATCCCAGAACCTCCCTCCCCCCTTCTACATTCTTGCTTTGTTTCAGTGGCAAGATCACCTGGTGGTGAGATGGCAAATGAAGGGTGGCACATCTGTGGTTTCAGGCCACTTTCTGAGATGTAGCCCTCAATCCATGCTCTAAAATCGCCAGGAGAGGCAAAAGCTAGGGCATGCCCTTCTTCCCTCCCTGTTTATATTCTCACATACTGTTTATATTCCTCAGAGAAATGACCAGAAGAGGGGATATATGTATATGTATACATGCACATGCACACACATACATATATACACATAACATGTTGATATATACATACTGAAATACATGTGTATGTATATAGGGACACAATATGTATGAAAAAACAGAAAAGCAAAACTGAACAGCTTTTAGCAAAGAAAATAGAATTAATGTATTTAACAGAAAAAATCTTAAAGAAGTAAAATGAAAGGGGTAAAGAAAGGGGAAGTTGGATGTAGGCCATCAGAAGGAACAAAATTCCAGTTTTAGGATAAATAAATACTAGGAATATAATGTACAACATAATATATATAGTTAATACTGCTGTATGTAATATATGGATGTTATTAAGATAGTAAATCCTAAGTCCTCATTAGAAGGAATTTTTTTTCTATTCTTTAATTTTATGTCTATATGAATGATTGGTGTTCACTAAACTTATGGCAGAAACCATTTTATGATGTGATGTTGTTTGTAAGTCAAATCACTATGCTGTACACTTTAAAATTATATAGTGCTGAGATTTAAGGCAAAAGGAGAAGGAGCAGAGGATGAGATGATTAGATAATGTCACTGATTCAATGGACATGAATTTGAACAAACTCTGGGAGGTAGCAGAGGACAGAGGAGCCTAGTGTGCTACAGGCCATGGGATTGCAGAGTTGGACATGACTCAGTGATTGAACAACAACAGCATGCTAATTATATCTCAGTAAAATGGAAAGAAAATTTTAAAATAAGTAAAATGAATACGTTCAAAGTAGTGCAGAAAGGTTTGATAACTTGCAAGAGAAATACACAGTTATAATGAAAACTGAAATGTAAATGGGAGATATGAAAGATAACTGTAGTAAGGCAGTAGTTCCTAAAGTGTGATCTCAGAACAGTAGCATCCACATCACCTGGACAGTTGTTAGAAATAGAAATTCTTGTATCCACCTAAGAGCTACTGGGTCAGAAACTCTGGTTGTGGGGCCCAAGCTTCTGTGTTTTAAGACACACCCCTTGGTGACTCCGAGGCAATCAAGTGTGAGAACCACTTGGTGTAGAGGACCAAACAGATCAACTGGATTGTGAGCCAAAGATGATTAATTGGACCAGGAGATGAAGTAGAGAAATTCTATCAGAAGGTATCAGGAATGAATAAGGATATAGAAATATGTATGCTGGGAAGGGAGAAGGGAATGGCTACCCACTCCAATATTCTTGCCTGGAGCATCCCATGGACAGAGGAGCCTGGCTGGTTATATATAGGCCATAGGGTCACAGAGAGTTCAACACGACTGAGCAACTATCACTTTCACTTTCAAGGGTTAACAGTCATGGTAGAGAGAAGTAGAAGGTTCAACACCCATATAGTAGGATATCCAAAATCTGCCCACCAAGAATTTTCCAGAGTTGAGTAAAAATTTAGTCTATTTCATGTAAAAGTCCAGATTTTCATCTTGTTTTTCCAATAAACTGGAAGATCTGGCAACATTAGCTCACTTATTCACATAACAATTAACCAAGCTGACTAGCAGCTGCTCTCTTTAGATGAAGATTTCCCAGAGGACTAGCATGTGGGTGCCAGTGGCAGATGGGCAGATCAATTCCAGCTCTATCAAGTACTAACTGCATGACTTCAGACCACCTTCTGAGTCTCCATTCCCTAATCTAGACAGTGGGTTTAATAAGATATTCACCTCATAGTTGTTTTGAAGATTACATGAGTCAGTACATGAAAAGATTCAGTGCTTGGAGCTTACTAAGTTGTTTAAAAATGCCAGCTATTACTTTTTCTTGTTATAGACCCCACCCAGTTTTTGATGCTTAAGTTCAGATTTTTCTTACAGCCAATCTGGTTCACTTCTGCTTGTTAAGTTCCCTGTTTGCTGCCTTTTGGAAACAGTGATTTCTTCCACATCCCTTCATTACCTAACTCTGGTTGGTTTATTAACATCTCTGGACCTCAGTTTCCTCCTCAGTAAAATGGGAAAATGACCTGCCTCAACCTCACATGGGCATGCAAGTGGAATAGTGTCTGTGGACATGACTTCCACAGAATGGGTACTTGTAATTCTTGAAATTTTTTTGATTTAGTCATTCATCTTCATATTAGCACAAGATGCTACAGCCAGTGTATAGTGGTTCAAGACAGCCAATTGCTAGATTTTCAAGAATTTTGAGTTTGTTGTTAAACACTGCCGTTATTAAAAGCTGAATCATATAGACTTATACTTAGTTTACTTATATAAGGTAATAAATTCTCAAGAACCTATCTCATTTTAATCTGTTACTACATTTTGCCACAATCTAAACTATTGAGATGAATTCAGTCTATTGTGTCTGTGAGATAGAAACACCATACAATGCTCTTCTACTCCACATTTATTCTCAACTCTCAGCTTAGTGACATCACATGGGTGGGTTGAAACTGACCATGACTGGAATATTTATCCTTTAGAATTTGCCAAACATGTCAAATCAGGGCTTTATTTACCCTTGAAGGGCCAGTTATAAAATATTTACCAGAGCATCAGTAAGATCTTTAAAATCTGCTTGGAAAACAAAAAGAAACACAAAATCATGCTTATTACTAGGGAACTAAAAATGTTTTGAAGTGCTAATAGTGAAATAAAAAAAATGTCTATTATATTTTAAAATTGCCAGGAAATTCACAAGCTAGATATGGCATTAAACATACTGTCAAAATGGCTATACTACCCAAAGCAATCTATAGATTCAATGCAATCCCTATCAAACTACCAACGGTATTTTTCACAGAACTAGAACAAATAATTTCACAATTTGTATGGAAATACAAAAAACCTCGAATAGCCAAAGTAACCTTGAGAAAGAAGAACGGAACTGGAGGAATCAACCTGCCTGACTTCAGACTATACTACAAAGCCAGTCATCAAGACAGTATGGTACTGGCACAAAGACAGAAATATAGATCAATGGAACAGAATAGAAAGCCCAGAGATAAATCCACGAACCTAGAGTCACCTTATCTTCGACAAAGGAGGCAAGGATATACAATGGAAAAAAGACAACCTCTTTAACAAGTGGTGCTGGGAAAACTGGTCAACCACCTGTAAAAGAATGAAACTAGAGCACTTTCTAACACCATACACAAAAATAAACTCAAAATGAATTAAAGATCTAAATGTAAGACCAGAAACTATAAAACTCCTAGAGGAGAACATAGGCAAAACACTCTCCAACATGAATCACAGCAGGATCCTCTATGACCCACATCCCAGAATTTTAGAAACAAAAGCAAAAATAAACAAATGGGACCTAATGAAACTTAAAAGCTTTTGCACAACAAAGGAAACTATAAGCAAGGTTTCAGATTGGGAGAAAATAATAGCAAATGAAGCAACAGACAAAGGATTAATCTCAAAAATATACAAGCAACTCCTGAAGCTCAACTCCAGAAAAATAAATGACCCAATCAAAAAATGGGCCAAAGAACTAAACAGACATTTCTCCAAGGAAGACATACAGATGGCTAACAAACACATGAAAAGATGTTCAACATCACTCATTATCAGAGAAATGCAAATCAACACCACAATGAGGTACCATTACACGCCAGTCAGGATGGTTGCTATCCAAAAGTCTACAAGCAATAAATGCTGGAGAGGATGTGGAGAAAAGGGAACCCTCTTACACTGTTGGTGGGAATGCAAATTAGTACAGCCACTATGGAAAACAGTGTGGAGATTTCTTAAAAAGCTGGAAATAGAACTGTCATATGACCCAGCAATCCCACTTCTGGGCATACACACCAAGGAAACCAGATCTGAAAGAGACACGTGCACCCCAATGTTCATTGCAGCACTGTTTATAATAGCCAGGTTATGGAAGCAACCCAGATGCCCATTAGCAGACAAATGGATGAGGAAGCTGTGGTACATATACACCATGGAATATTACTCAGCCATTAAAAAGAATTCATTTGAATCAGTTCTAATGAGATGGGTGAAACTGGAGCCCATTATACAGAGCGAAGTAAGCCAGAAAGATAAAGACCATTACAGTATACTAACACATATATATGGACTTTAGAAAGATGGTAACGAGAACCCTATATGCAAAACAGAAAAAGAGACTCAGATGTATAGAACAGACTTGTGGACTCTGGGAGAAGGCGAGGGTGGGATGTTTCAAGAGAACAACATCAAAACATGTTTATTATCTAGGGTGAAATAGATCACCAGCCCAGGTTGGGTGCATGAGACAAGTGCTCGGGCCTGGTGCACTGGGAAGACCCAGAGGGATCAGGTGGAGAGGGAGGTGGAAGGGGGGACCGGGATGGGGAATACATGTAAATCCATGGCTAATTCATTTCAATGTATGACAAAAACCACTGCAATGATGTAAAGTAATTAGCCTCCAACTAATAAAAATAAATGGAAAAAAAATAATAATCAAAAAAATAAAAATAAAAATAAAAAAATAAAAAATGTGACAGAAAAAAATAAAAAATAAATAAAAAAATAAAAGTTAAAGTTGAATGTTTTAGAACTCTGGGAAATATGCTTTTCAACAACATTTCTTTTATTCCTCCTGTAATATACCCACTGCAAATAGCATTCCATTTTTCATGCTCAAATAAAGGTTTGTTTCTATAGTAATATTTATGAAGCAGAAACTGTGCTCTTTACATACATAGACAGTTCTCACAATTACTTTGTGAGGCAAATCCTAGTTAACAGATGAGAAAATTGCATCTCAGAGAAAATAAAGCGTCTTGAACATAATCAATCTTGAAAGTAGCAGAGCTGGGCATAAGCTGAGGCCATCAGACTCCTACGACTGTATGCCTCTATGGCCCCGCCCACTACCAGCCTGGGCTCTGGCGCTGATATTGAAGGTCATGGTGAAAAATGATTTCCTCCAAAGAGAATAATGAAAAACAAGGAGATTCAGTTAATTTTCCTTTTTCTCTGTATTTTCTTCCCAGATCATTCAAGTAAAGCTTTCCAGATTTAAGAAAATAAAGACTCCAATGATTTTTAAAATTCTGTAAAGTTTTGAAAATATATATTTATATTTTTCTGTGTAGAGTGTTAGCTGCAGCACATGAGATTTTTATTGTGGTCGGCAGGCCCTCTAGTTGCTTTCTAGTTGTGGCTCAAAGATTCAGAATTGTAGTGTGCATGCTCATGCAAGGGCTTAACTGCCCCGTGGCGTGTGGGCTCTTACTTCCCCAACCAGGGATTGAACCCACGTCCCCTGCAATGGGAAGGCAGACTCCCAACCAGTGGATTACCAGGGAAGTTCCCGTGAAGTTTATTGAAAAATTATTTTTTCCCTCTTTTTTGGCTCGGGTCTGTAGCATTTTTGTCAACAAGTATCCAAACAATTTTACCTATTTCTGCAAAAGTGTCAGGAAAACCACTGCTCCTGTCATCAACCTGGCTTAATCCATCTTTCTAGAAAAAGAAGCTTTCTGTATTACGGAAAATAGCTTAAATTTTTTGAAAATACAATAAATTTAGAAGAAAATGAGAAAATGAAGATAGACACACAAAAAAGCGTGTGTGTGCACTGTACTACCACCCTCCAGTTTTATTTGTAAACGTGTGTTCTAAAAATGCTGCCTATATACTTTAGATAGTATTTTTTTCTGAGATCTTCGTCACTTTCTATTACATCATTATAGTTATTTCTTGCTGTTCCAGATTCTTAGGCATTGTTACTTTTGATGGCATGATGAAATATGAAAGATTAATGAAGAAGTGGATATTAATTCTATAGGCCCAGGTAAATGGAACAGTAAAACTTGAAGCTGTGAAAAATATGCTCTTCCTATTACTAAAGATCACACTTTTCAAAAGAACAGTTGATGTTTTCTAGAGGTAGCCTAGCATGTTTCCATGGGAGCTTATTAGCAAGATTCTTCATGGGTTCTATCCCAGGCTTACTGACTCAGAACCTGCTTTTGGACAAAATCTCCAGGAGATTTGTATGCACATTAAAGTCTGAGAGGCATGACTTTGCTTCATATTGTATTATATAATTGTCAGATAGACTAATCTTTTGTAACCAGCATTCACGGTTGTATAGAAATACAGGTTTCAGAGGGTGACTCCCCTATGGACTTGGGGGCACGTTCTCTTCTGAGTCTCATGCTCACATCTTAAAGCAAGATAAGTGAAATTGCCTTCCTGAATCACATGGATTCACTTGACCAACATTACATAAGTCGTTCAACACTCATAATCCAATGTTATGGTTTACAGTGTCCTTATTCCTATATTTCCCCCGAGTAGGAAAAAGTGACAAAAATTAATATTTCAACTTAGTATATTAATACCTATTATTCAAAGGGACCCCCCCACCTGCTGCCAGGGTAATGCATACAATGAATTATGTAAAAGAAATTTGTTTAGTCCTATGGTTCTTTTCTTTGTGACTTACGATAGCACAAGAAATAAACCATCCTATAATTTCCCTTATTTCCCATTTGCTATTCTGTTCAAGAAATTAGAGATACCAAGGGAACATTTCATGCAAAGATGGACTCAATAAAGGACAAAAATGGTATGGACATAATGGAAGCAGAAGATATTAAGAAGAGGTGGCAAGAATACACAGAAGAACTGTACAAAAAAGATCTGAATGACCCAGATAATCATGATGGTGTGATCACTCACACTCACCTAAAGCCAGACATCCTGGAATGTGAAGTCAAGTGGGCCTTAGGAACCATCAGCTAGGATGGAATTCCAGTTGAGCTATTTCAAATCCTGAAAGATGATGCTGTAAAAGTACTGCACTCAATATGTCAGCAAGTTTGGAAAACTCAGCAGTGGCCACAGGACTGGAAAAGGTCAGTTTTCATTCCAAATCCAAAGAAAGGCAATGCCAAAGAATGCTCAAACTACCACACAATTGTACTCATCTCACACGCTGGTAAAGTAATGCTCAAAATTCTCCAAGCCAGGCTTCAGCAATACATAAACCGTGAACTTCCAGATGTTCAAGCTGGTTTTAGAAAAGACAAAAGAACCAGAGATCAAATTGCCAATATCCACTGGATCATTGGAAAAGAAAGAGAGTTCCAGAAAAACATCTATTTCTGCTTTACTGACTATGCCAAAGCTTTTGACTGTGTGGATTAAGATAAACTGGAAAATTCTGAAAGAGATGGGGAATACCAGGCCACCTGACCTGCCTCTTGAGAAACCTGTATGTAGGTCAGGAAGCAACAGTTAGAACTGGACATGGAACAACAGACCTAGTTCCAAATAGGAAAAGGAGTACATCAAGGCTGTATATTGTCACCCTGCTTATTTAACTCATATGCAGAGTACCTCATGAGAAATGCTGGCCTGAATGAAGGACAAGCTGGAATCAAGATTGCTGGGAGAAATATCAATAATCTCAGATATACAGATGACACCACTCTTATTGCAGAAAGTGAAGAACTATAGAGCCTCTTGATGAAAGTGAAAGAGGAGAGTGAAAAAGTTGGCTTAAAGCTCAACATTCAGAAAACTAAGATCATGGCATCTGGTCCTATCACCTCATGGGAAATAGATGGGGAAACAGAGGAAACAGTGGCTGACTTTATTTTGGGGGGCACCAAAATCACTGCAGATGGTGATTGCCACCATGAAATTAAAAGATAGTTACTCCTTGAAAGAAAAGTTATGACCAACCTAGGCAGCATATTAAAGCGCAGCAATATTACTTTGCCAACAAAGGTCCATTTAGTCAAGGCTATGGTTTTTCCAGTAGTCATGTATGGATGTGAGAACTATAAAGAAAGCTGAGCACTGAAGAATTGATGCTTTTGAACTGTGGTGTTGGAGAAGACTCTTGAGAGTCCCTTGGACTGCAAGGAGATCCAATCAGTCCATCCTAAAGGAGATCAATCCTGGGTGCTCCTTGGAAGTACTGATGTTGAAGGTGAAATTCCAATGCTTTGGCTACCTGATGTGAAGAGCTGACTCATTTGAAAAGCTCTGATGCTGGGAAAGATTGAGGGCTGGAGGAGAAGGGGACGACAGAGGCTGAGATGGTTGGATGGCATCACCAACTCAATGGACATGGGTTTGGGTGGACTCTGGGAGTTGGTGATGGACAGTGGGGCCTGGCATGCTGTGGTTCATGGGATTCCAAAGAGTCGGACACAACTGAGCGACTGAACTGAACTGAACTGTACTGTACATTTTTACCTTTAAGTCACTCACTGCTACGTCCAAGAGATTCTAAATCAGTAAAAAGGCAATGATTTAGAGAAGAACTGAGTTTGTGGGTAACCTGTTTTAATTTACATTTTACAAAAGATGATATGATAAATATCCAGTGTTTGGCTGCAATTGTTTTCACTGCAGTAGAATTCCGTTGTCCCTAACCTCTTTACAGGTAGTGCAAGAAAATAGAGAGGACTGCTCATTTGTTTATGAAGTCCGGAGAAAGGTAACATGAGTTTAATTTATGACATTAAAAAGTGGGGTTAAACTTGTCTGAATCTGCATATATGTGTCCACTTATGTATGCTGTGTGTGCCCGGTTTATACTAGGAGCTTGGATAAATGGGAATAGAGTGGGATAGGATCTCCTTTCACAATTTTTGGAGAAGTGGTGGTTATGTTCTTCTTTGGAATTCTCCAAAGGAGAGTTTGCTATTTGTCTACATGGTGTAGATTTTGAATTTCTTCATTGTAGAGGATGGTATACCTAGGATTTTTCTAGTCCTCTGAATTCATAAATCAGATCTGTCTAGCAATCATTCATTTTGAAACTTTCTATAAAGTGAGTCAGAAACCTAAATGGCCTCTAAATTTGTATAAACTTATCATATCAAAGTGAAAAGTGGAAGTGTTAGTTGCTCAGTGGTATCTGACCCTTTGCATCCCTGCCAGGTCTCTGAGTCCATAATTCTCCAGGCAAGAATACTGGAGTGGGTAGCCATTACGTTCTCCAGGGGATCTTCCCAACCCAGGGATCAAATGGGTCTTCTGTCTTACAGGCAGATTCTTTACAACCTGAGCCACCAGCAAAGTCCTATCTTAGCAAGGCTTACCCTAAATTTACAAGCCATTGCTGATAGTTCATCAGGTATCTTTCCCAAACATGAAAATGCTTTTTTAAAAGTTTGAATATCCATTGCACTGTCAGGACAACATAAGAATATCTATCATCTCAATGCCCACTAGAGGTGAAATAGGGGCACAAACAGAGAGGTGGCAGTGCATCACAGTGATTTCAATTCAACTGGTATTTTTGTCATGAACCTGTGACTTCTGCATGTAGATATGTTACTGCTTGCCTTTGTCCAGGGCTGTGGTTGACTCAGATTCCTTTCCAAGGAACATAGTTGTTCAGTTCAGTCAGTTAAGTTCAGTTGCTCAGTCGTGTCTGACTCTTTGTGACCCCATGGACTGCAGCACACCAGGCTTCACTGTCCATCACCAACTCCAGAAGCTTGCTCGAACTCATATCCATTGATTCAGTGATGCCATCCAAGCGTCTCATCCTCTGTCGTCCCCTTCTCCTCCTGCCCTCAATCTTTACCAGCATCAGAGTCTTTTCAAATGAGTCAGTTCTTCACATCAGGTGGCCAAAGTATTGGAGTTTCAGCTTCAGCATCAGTCCTTCCAATGAATACCCAGGACTGATCTCCTTTAGGATGGACTGGTTGGATCTCCTTGCAGTCCAAGGGACTCTCAAGAGTCTTCTCCAACACCACAATTCAAAAGCATCAATTCTTCGACACTCAACCTTCTTTATAGTCCAATTCTAACATCCATACATGACTACTTGAAAAACCATAGCTTTGACTAGACGGAACTTTGTTGGCAAAGTAATATCTCTTCTTTTTAATGTATTATCTATGTTTGTCATAAGTTTTCTTCCAAGGAGCAAGCATCTTTTAATTTCATGACTTGCAGTCACCATCTGCATTGACTTTGGAGCCCCCCAAAATAAAGTCTGTCACTGTTTCCATTGTTTCTGCATCTATTTGCAATGAAGTGATGGGATCAGATGCCATGATCTTTGTTTTCTGAATGTTGAGCTTTAAGCCAGCTTTTTCACTCTCCTCTTTCACTTTCATCAAGAGGCTCTTTAGTTCATCTTTGCTTTCTGCCATAAGGGTGGTATCATCTGCATTTCTGAAGTTATTTTTACTTCTCCAGGCAATCATGATTCCAGCTTGTATTTCATCCAGCCCCACATTTTGCATGCATGATGTTAAATAAGTTAAATAAGTAGGGTGCATGTAAGTTAAATAAGTAGGATGACAATATGCAGCCTTGACATACTCCTTTCCCAATATTCCATGTCTGGTTCTAACTGTTACTTCTTGATCTGCATACAGATTTCTCAGGAGGCAGGTAAGGTGGTCTGGTATTCCCATATCTTTAAGAATTTCCCACAGTTTATTGTGTTTCACACAGTCAAAGGCTTTGGAATAGTCAATAAAGCAGAAGTAGATGTTTTTCTGGAACTCTCTTGCTTTTTTGATGATCCAGCAGATGTTGGCCATTTGATCTCTGGTTCCTCTGCTTTTCTAAATCCAACTTGAACATCTAGATATTCATGGTTCACATACTGTTGAAGCCTGGCTTGGAGAATTTTGAGCATTATTTTGCTAAGCAAAATAGAAAAGGAAAGATATACCCATTTGAATGCAGAGTTCCAAAAAATAGCATGGAGAAATAAGAAAACCTTCCTCAGTGATCAGTGCAGAGAAATAGAGGAAAACAATAGAATGGGAAAGACTAGAGATCTTTTCAAGAAAATTAGTGATACCAAGGAAAAGTTTCATGCAATTGGGTGCAATAAAGGACAGAAATGGTATGGACATAACAGAAACAGAAGATATTACGAAGAGGTGGCAAAAATACACAGAAGAACTATACAAAAAAGATCTGAATGACCCAGATAACCATGATGATGTGATCACTCACCAAGAGCCGGACATCCTGGAATGCGAAACCGGTGGGCCTTAGGAAACCTCTCTATGAACAAAGGTAGTGGAGGTGATGGAATTCCAGTTGAGGTATTGCAAATCCTAAAAGATGATGCTGTGAAAGTGCCGCACTCAGTATGCCAGCAAATTTGGAAAACTCAGCAGTGGCCACAGGACTGGAAAATGTCAGTTTTCATTCCAATCCCAAAGAAAGGCAATGCCAAAGAATGTTCAAACTGCTGCACAATTGCACTCATCTCACAAGCTAGCAAATTAATACTCAAAATTCTCCAAGCCAGACTTCAACAGTACATGAACATAGTTGGTCTCTTCTCAAATGCAAAGAGTCCCCAGAGATTAATATCTCAAAAAAAGGCATAATTTTGCTTTCTTTTCTAGGGTCAAAAATAGGCACCAATCTAAAAGAACATAGCTGTGAAAAGTAAAAATCTATATTTCTTATTGATGTGATCTTTAAAAAAGTTGAAATTGTGGGAGATTTTATTTTCTTGGTCTCCAAAGTCACTGTAGAGGGTTACTCCAGGCATGAAATTAAAAGATATGCTTTCCTTGGAGGAAAAGCTATGACCAACCTAGACAGCATATTAAAAAGCCAAAACATCACTTTGCTGATAAAGGTCTGTATAGTCATAACTATGGTTTTTTCAGATGTCATGTGCAGATATGAGAGTTGGACCAGAAATAATGCTGAACACTGAAGAACTGATTCTTTCAAAATGTGATGTTGGAGAAGACTCTTGAGAGTCCCTTGAACTTCAAGGAGATCAAGCCAGTCAATCCTAAAAGATATCAACTTTGAATATTCTTTGGAAGGATAGTTGCTGAAGCTGAAGCTCCAATTCTTTAGCCACCTGATGCAAAGAGCCAACTCATTGGAAAAGACCCTGATGCTAAGAAAGATTGAGAGCACTAAGAAAAGGGAGTGACAGAGGATGATTTTTGGATGGCATCACTGATTCAATTGGCACAAGCTTGATCAAACTCCAGGAAACAGTAAGGAAAGGGAAGCCTGACAGTTTTGCAGTCCCTTGGGTTTCAGAGTCCGACCCAAATTTAGCAACTGGACAACTACATACATTAAAATGTGATGGCACAGATAAGTTCTCTAAGAATACAGAAATATGAGGGATAATTACGAGGTTACTGCTATGATTTGAATGTCTTTCCCCTCCCTCCTCAACCATTCATATGTCAAAATCTGGTGATGGTTTTAGTATGTGGAGCATTTGAGGGGTGATTCAGTCATGAGGGCAGAGTCCTCATAAGTGGAATTAGTGCCCTTATGAAAAAGAGCTTCCTTGCTCCCTTTGCCATTTGAGAATATATTGAGATGACTCTAGACTAGAAGATGGCCCTCATCTGACTATACTGGCACTTTGATCTCAGATTTCCAGCTTCCAAACTGTGAGAAGTAATTTTCTGTTTTTCATAAGCCACCTGGTCTGAGGTATTCTGTTATAGCAACTCAAATGGACTAAGTTTTCCATGGGATTATCTGGGCAAGAATACTAGAGTGGGTTGCCATTTCCTCCTCCAGGGGATCTTCTCTACCCAGGGATTGAACCCAGGTCTCCTGCATTGCTGGCAGATTCTTTACCATCCAAGCCACCAGGGAAGCCCAATATGTGGGGGAAAAAATACTCCCAAAGTTAGCAGCTTAAAAATCAACATTTATTATTTCTTGCAATTCTAAACTTTGGCTGGGTTCATCTTTTTGTGGTTCCTTTGCTCCATTTGGCATCACCTGGTTTCACTCATGCAAATACATTCAAGTATGAGCTTGCCTTAGAGTAGAACATCCAAGATGGCTTCACTCACATGACTGGAAATGGCTTCAATCAGCTTGGGTGGCCAGAAGACCTAGGGGATGGTTGAAGCTTGGAACTTTCTTTCCTCACAAATTCTCACCAAGCCTATTGACATGGCAAGTATAACATAAAGTTGCCAAAGGGTGAAAAAAAAGCTTCCAGGATTCTTAAGTCATAGACAGTGAGCTCATCACCTTCAGCTGGTCAAAGCATATCACAAGGCCAGCCCCGATTCCACGGGAGGGGAAATAGAGCTGTTTCTGATGAGAGCAGGTATAATTACACACAAAGTATTGTTTGTGGCCATATTTGTAGACATCTACCACATTACCTACCATCCATTTTTCTCTTTAGTAACAGAACTCTAATTTTACTTAAATTCTACCCTTCACCTTGTGGTCAAGATCTTCAGGTGAGGCTTGTTCTACCTTTAAACCTGGGAAGGTGGACCCACTTGTTCTAAACCACATATGGTGGTCTTATTTTTAATGCAAATTTAGGCATAGACAAATGAAAAAATTTTGACCAGTGTAACTTGACAAGAAGCATGCTGAGAAGTATCACAGTCTAGAGTCTAGAACCCATCTTTGCAAATTGAGAAATCTAAACTTACTAATTCACTAAAAGTAATTCCATCTCTATGAACCAAACTTATGCTACTCAAGTTCATAAGATGGAGGTATAAGGCTTTAATGCTACATATGGGCTATCCAAACTCATAAGAAGACACAAAAATAAAAGGCTAATCGCAACTTATAATGAATCTTGTAAATGTAGAGAAGTGAGAAACTTTGAGGTCATCATGACCTGCACATTCTGGAATCAGAACAAGAGGAACTGGTCGAATTAAATATTTAATGGTAGCTAAGATAGCCTGATTCATCCACTTTACAGTGAGAATGTTTTTGGTTAACAGGATCAATTTGCTAGCCACTTCCTGCATCCATTTTCATGTTAAGACTGTTCTTGCTAGTGGGATGGGATGCAGTCAATGATGATTGACTATGACCCACTCTTTCAGAGATCCTGTTATAGTAGCCATAACGAATGATGGTTTCTTGTTTCTCCTTTAATCCATGTTTTCATGACTGACCATACCACTTTGAAAAACCTATTCAGTCATCCTGGGGTGATGGTCTTCAAATGGCTCTTTGAACAGAAATTCATTCATGATAAAGTTTTTAATGGTTTCTAGAAAAATGAGAAAAATAAGAACATATACACAAAAACTCCAAAGTACATACCTCACTTTGAAATTTTATATATAGACATATTTTACATCAGCTTCTTCCTTTCAGGAGTCACCTTTTTAGAGTATCTTTCCTGAGATTCCTACCTGTGTGCTTCTTAGTGCATTCCCCAGTTCCCACATCCATGTGGACCATGGTAGGGTGGATCACAGCTAGTGCATTTCCTTGGACTGCCTCTCTCTCATCACAAAACACAGTTCTCTCCTTAGTCTGTTCTCTTATTCTCCATGCTATGGAAACATCAAGTTGTAGCTACTTAGCCACGTATCAGTCCTGGTGGGTCAGCTGCCAACAACCCACCTCAAACTCTAAACTTAACACATAGCTTAACACAATAAAATTTTATTTCTCACTCATGGAAAGTCCTGGGAAGCTCTATTGATTGAATCTTCTTTAGGAGGTGCCTAAGGGGCTCGGGTTTCTTTCATCTTCAATACATGACCTCTGATGTTGTTGCAGAAGGGGAAAATAAAGGAGGAGCATAAAAAACAGATGTTTTTATTAGCCTATCCTAGAAAGAACGTACCTCACTTCACACACTTTCAATTGATATGAGCTCAATCATATGACCTTTACCTGACTGCAAGGAGGCTTTTTCTATAAGGGGTTTGTAATTTAGTTATGTGCTAAAAGAGGAGAGCAATTAATATTGGTGAACTCCAATTTAACTTTTGAAAGGATTAGAAATTTCTAAAAATACTAACAGTTTAAAAAAGTCCATAAAATTACCAACTAAAGAGAAAAGCTATTGGTAAATTAAATTCTTTATGTGGTCTCTTTGATGACATATGTATGTCCTTAATGTTACTCTCCTTATTTCAAGTTGAGGTCTTTCTTCAAAATACTAATTTTTTAAATTATATTTTTATGGATTTTTCTTCATATAATCTCTATCAAGAACACTGTACTTTCATATGTCTGATTTATTCAGTTTAGAATACCACCCTGAGATCAAGGCTATAGTAAAGGTTTAAGGTTGTCTTTGACACTCTAAGTCCAGTCAAATGACCTAGAGCTATATCAACTCATTCTTCCTAATTGACCAATCCGACTGGTTACATATATATTCATATACATCTTCAAAGATATATACCATATTTCAAGATCATATACTAATTATCAATAATGTGATCATCCAAATGAGGAATTTGATATACTATGGGCTTGGGGCCTAGTCCATCTTGCTGCCCATTTTTTGCATAAAATTTTCTTGGACACAACCACACTAATTTATTCATCTATTGTTATGGTTGCTTTCAAGCTACAGCGGCAAAGTTGAGTATTCACAACAAATGGCCCACAACTTTAATATATTTATTATCTGACCCTTTGCAGATTTATTTTATCAATTCCTAGTGTAAACTAAGGGTAGAAGGGTCATATGCCTGAAGGGTCAAAAGGCAATGTTGATAGTGACACAGCTATGATACACAAAACAATATAATTTGGGGGGGGGGGGGGGCTGAAAAGTACATACCTGTCTGAAATCATTTTATTTTTAAAGTAATATGTGGGCCAACAAAGTACATTTTCAAACCAAGATTAGACCTATCATCAAACAGTTTACAACATATGAACTAAGTTCACAAGGACAAAGGAAACCATCCCTTCACCACCCCATGATGAGCAAGGCTGCTCCTCTACAAACAAGGTTGGTCACTAGATCTTCCCTTTATTATGTGGAACAGGGTCACTTCCTTCCCATGATCAGCACCTCAAATGTCTTCACACTCATCTTCAAATTGTGACTGCTTGTACTTCCTTCAATAAGAAACTGGCCATGTTCAGCTTTATCCCATTATTGCACCTCCAGAAACACAAAGACTGACTGAGCTCTTGATATAACAGCTTGTTAAAAAGTTAGTCACTCAGTCGTGTCTAACTCTTTGTGACCACATGGACTGTAGCCCACCAGGCTCCTCTGTCCATGGAATTCTCCAGGCAAGAATTCTGGAGGAGGTTGCCATTTTCTTCTCCAATAACAGCTTGTTAGGAGTTGATTAAATACTTAGCATCAACCATTTTACTCCCCAATTTCTGGAGGGAGGGATTTTATCCTCCATAATATTTTATTACCTGTAGTTCTAATGTCCTTCCTTGGCAAATTTATAATTTGATAATCCTTGTGTTTTATTTCATTTTAAAATTTTACTTGTCTATAAAATCTCAGTGTGTGGGAACCACAGACCCAAGTGACATTATAACACTGTAAGATGACTTTGCTAATCTCTGCTTTGATCCATCATTAGTAAATTTATAAAGTGTAGGCTCTCAATGGCAAGCTTATTCCTCTTCTGTCCAAGTTTTTAGGGAACTCTTCACTGAAATCAGAACTCATAACTTAAAGCAACTAACAAGGGAATAATGTCAATTTCTGGCCCAGGGTAGGGAAATACTAAATACAAGAGGAAGGCCTTTAGAATTATGTGTGAACAAGGACAAAAAGGCAGAAATTACAAATGTCCTGCTTGCAAAACAGGAGGATAGAAACTTAACTTGAGTGAATTTCTACTATTTGCAGTTCCTTTAGCAAATCATAAAAAGTAGAGCTCACTATCTCCAATTCATAAATTAATAGCTTGAATGTTACCATGATTAAACCAACATGTTCAAGATTAAGGAACAAGTGGTAAAAAAACTCAGTATGCCTGAGACAATGACTGTGAACAACTAACATTTCTGATCTTTTATCTCTTCTTCCTCCTTCATTTTCTTGACAAAAGTAATAACCTCTAAAACATAAAGGGCTTAGAAAGCTATATTAAATAAACTGAAGCCAAGTTAGAGAAGAACCTAGGAAGAAATTACCAAATTTCTTAACACAAACTCAAATCTTCAAGTCAAATCTATTCAGGGGTATTAAGTCAACATGTTCTATGCAGAATCTCTCTCATCTGCCTTGGGGAAGCCAAGTGATGATGAAACAAGTTCCTGAATGAAAAAGATTTCCTGCAGGAAATATCAAATATCTATACATTTTCAAGGAGAGAAGACTGGTTAGAAGAATTAAAAAATTCCTGGAAAAATTTATAGGTTTGATCATTAAACAGAAGTTTGGTAAGTTCTTTAAAAAAATAATGACCTTTCATCTATCAGTTTGTAGGCAACAGAAAGTTGGGAGCTCACCTTATTAAAAAAATAAATTAGCCTGGTCTGTGGTCCACAATTTAAAAAAGCATGCCTCAATAACTGCATCCTTGTGTAAACTACTCAGAATTCAAAATCTCAGGAGAGAAGCTCTAATTTGCCAAGCTTAGTAACATGCCTGTCCCTTTCCCCTGAAAAAAGCAGATACAGAAAGGATATGGACCCTTGGGTGATCATAGTCTGAGGCAGGAAGCTAGGTTTGCCTGTCTGCCAAGGCTACAGACACAGAGGGTTATAGTTCATTCTCTAAAAGGAAATCAGTGTGCTTTTTGGAAAGAAAACAGGATTCCAAACTACAAAAAATTGGCAATTGTCCTCCACAATTGAAAAACAGATTGGATTCATGATTTGCTTGCCTCTTTCATTTTTCAAAACTGTTTTAGACAAGAAGATATTATGTAGGTGATTTATTCATCAAGGTCCTTATGAGAGTGTCATGGAATCCTTGGAACAAGATAGATAATGGAAGCTGGTGATTGATGTGTACAGAGCTGGTAGAATAATATGAAAATCAACATTGAATTGAACCTCAACCCAGACTGAGCTCTTGACAGAGAGTATTGTCC
Organism: Odocoileus virginianus; assembly: GCF_023699985.2. NCBI lineage: Eukaryota > Metazoa > Chordata > Mammalia > Artiodactyla > Cervidae > Odocoileus > Odocoileus virginianus. The sequence continues at coordinate 45,349,603 of NC_069682.1, forward strand.
TCTTTTCTAATTCAACATGATAATGAGACATTTGAGTTGAGGGATGGGGTGGATTGTTAAGGCTCTTTTATTTGCAACTGACAGAAACTCAATCAGAAAATTTCAGGAGTGAGGCTATAAGGACAAATGTGAAGCTTAAATGATGTGATAAAAATGCCGTCTTTTTCTCACAATCTCTTGACTCTGCTTCCTCTATTGGCTTAGTGTTACATAAACTTCTCAATATAATGTTAAAGATGACCCACATGACCCCACCTGTTTGCTCAGACAGTAAAGAACCTGCCTGCAATGTGGGAGACCCATGTTTGATCCCTGGATTGGGAAGATCCACTGGAAAAGGGAATGGCAACCCATTCCAGTATTCTTGCCTAGAGAATTCCATGGACAGAAGAGCTTGATGGATCTGTGGGTGGTGCTCATGGGGTAGCACAGAGTTGGACATAACTGAATGATTAACACACCTCCTCAGGTAAGCAACTTCAGACATGCTTAATTCCCAGCAGCCACCCTGAGATGACTCATGGCTGGACTTCATCATATATCTAATCTCAAATCAATAACAGTGGCCAGGATGGAGAATTCTGATGAGTCAGGTCAGAATCACATATCCACCTATGGAGACAGGGCATTGGCTCAGCTCCTCTCAGACTACCTGGATAAAATGAAGAAGAGTGGTTAAGAAAAGAAAAGAAAGAAAGAAGAAATGATGAAAGAGAGGTTTAGAGATTTTGTTATAAAATAGAGGGGTGATTCTGAGCAGACAAGCATAATGAAGACCTTTTAAATCAGAAGCATCTTTTAACACACAAAACTGAAATAGTATCATAAGATGGAGGTTCAAGTTTCAAAGATTTCAATATGTTAGTGGAGTAGGCTTAAACTAAGAAAGTTTGAAATAATTAGAATAGATGGAAAATCCAATGTTGGTACCCAAATCTCAGTTACATAAATAATGATTGGGTAATTTGCCTCACTGATAAGTCATGCAAATTTCAGTTGTCTACATATTCAATTATTTCTTAATTCAGTTACCTAAAAATCTAATACAATTCTAGGCTGCTTTATAAAAGCTATACCGTCCTAGTGATTTTGATCCTACTGTATCAGGACAGCTTATCATTTATGGGGTCTATATTGAATTTGGACATTGACAATGACAAGCTACACAACTGGAGGAAGATGCTCAGAAGGACAGAAAAATTATTGTCAAGGAAATTGCTCACATAATTTATTCCAAAGTCAAGTAGAAACATTTTCTCCATAATTCACATCTTGTTTACCACACATTATATCAAGTTGACCATATTGCATCTAGAAAGTCATATACATTGTCCAATGATGTATCTGGTTTCTTCTCAGACATTTGATATAGGAAAGCACAAAGTATACCTTGGCTAAGTCTTTATTACCCAGGAGCAAAGTAAGTCTTTATATATATATATATATGTATATATATATATATATATATGCTATAAAACACATGCATCAATTAAAAAAAAAAGCACACTCATCAAGTCTAGAATCCGTTTGGCCTCGATGCAGAAGAAATCAGTCCTTAAATGTCTTTTAAATGCAAACTCACATGTTGTATATATGTGAATGGGTGTGGTTGTGAACACATATACGAATGTATCAAATATAAGCACAAATACAAATAAATGCATACACGTGCATTTGCTTAGCAGAACTGTTAGGAAAGTATTTCTGCATAAGGGTAACTAGCACACAGGCCCTGGGACTGTTGTCAGCCATGGGAAGGACTGTGTTATCTTAGATATTCTCTTTCCGAAACTTCCTTTAGTGACACATTAACCTCTGTACTGTTGACCACGGCACAAACCAGTTTTGCTCACTTCCTGTTGTCTTGCTCCCACTTGAGAGTGAGGCTCAGAGGATGTCTAAGGAAGGGTATGTTTTGGTACAAACACAACTGGCAAACAGGAAAAGCAACCAGCACGCTGGTTACAGGTTAATAAGGACAGCAGAGGAGTTCCTCAGGCTGTCGGTGAGCTGGTCAGCTTTGCTTGAGATCAAAAAGTCCTAGGGCAGCTTAAAGTTATTTTTTAAGAGAAGGAAAAGTGTTTATGGTTTGCCAGAAAACAAAATGAGATCCTGGCTGGCTCAGGCAATAGCTGCAGTAATGCTTATTGTCAACAGGGATCTTCTGGTTGTGGAGAACTGATGAGGCTGGTGTGTTGAAACACACTCAGGAACCATAAAGCTCTACAGAAATAATCTGATTGTTAGCCAAGGGAATGTCTAGGCAATGTTCATTTACCATGTCCTTTATATTTACTTGTTTTTAATTAATTTAGTTATTTAACACAGGCTCTTTAGTTGTGGCCCATGGGTTCTGGAGTGCTTGGGCTCAGTAACTGCAGCATGTGGGATCTTAGTTCCCTGACCAGGGATCAAACCTGCATCCCCTGCATTGCAAGAAAGTGAAAGTGAAAGTCGCTCAGTGGTGTCCAGCTCTTTGTGACCCCATGGACCATACAGTCTGTGGAAATCTCCAGGCCAAAGTACTGGAATGGGTAGCCTTTCCTTTCTCCAAAGCATCTTCCCAACCCAGGGATCGAACCCAGGTATCCCATATTGTGGCAGATTCTTTACCAACTGAACCACAAGCGAAGCCCAGGAATACTGGAGTGGGTAGCCTATTATTTCTCCAGTGGATCTTCCTGACCAAGGAATTGAACCGGGGTCTCCTGCACTGCAAGGCAGATTCTTAATCACAGGACCAACAGAGAAGTCCTTCCATGTCCTTTTTTAAAGTGCCTAAGCAAATGAATTTTTATTTCAACAACTTTGGATGAAAAGCATTCTAAAACATATTGCTTATTTTCTTGTCTTTTTAAATAAAATATATTGATTGAAACAGAATCTTTCTTAAACAGAATCATTATGAACATTCAGTTCAGTCGCTCAGTCATGTCCAACTCTTTGTGACCCTATGCACTGTAGCATGCCAGGCTTCTCTATCCATCACCAACTCCTGGAGCTTACTCAAACTCATGTCCATCACATCAGTTATGCCATCCAACCATCTCATCCTCTGTCATCCCCTTCTCCTCCTGCCTTCAGTCTTTCCCAGCATCAGGGTCTTTTCAAATGAATCAGATCTTCGCATCAGGTGGCCAAAGTATTGGCATTTCAGCTTCAGCATCAGTCCTTCCAATGAATATTCAGGACTGATTTTCTTTAGGATGGACTGGTTGGATCTCCTTGCAGTCCAAGGGACTCTCAAGAGTCTTCTCCAACACCACAGTTCAAAAGCATCAATTCTTCAGCACTCAGCTTTCTTTATAGTCCACCTCTCACATTAGGTTTTGAAAAATAGGCCAATGTACAATAATTACCACTTGCTGAAAGTTCGTTGTTAAGCTCTATGCAAAATTAAGAGTTTAATCTATAAAACATCTTGCAAAGTCAGTGTTATGCCTACTTACTTATTTTACATATATTTACACTGCAATCTGGGCTTCCCTGGTAGCTCAACTGCTAAAGAACCTGCCTGCAATGAAGGAGACCTGGGTTTGATCCCTGGGTTGGGAAGATCCTCTAGAAGACGGCCTGGCAACCCACTCCAGTATTCTTGTCTGGAGAATGCCCCTGGACAAATGAGCCTGGTGGGCTATAGTAATGGGGTCACAAAGAGTTGGACACAACTAAGCACAGCACATACATAATGAGTTGAGACCTAGAAAGTTTAAGTGACTTGCATGAAGTTAATCACAGTTAATGCCATCCATAGAACTAGAATCCAGGGGTACCAAAATGCAAATTCCATGATTAAAGCCACGAGTGTGTAGCTCACAGCAGTGTTCTCAGGGCATTCAGTTCAGTTCAGTCACTCAGTTGTGTCCAACTCTGCAACACCATGGATGACAGCACACTAGGCTTCCCTGTCCATCACCAACTCCCAAAGCTTGCTCAAACTCATGTCCATTGAGTCAGTGATGCCATTCAACCATCTCATCCTCTGTCATCCCCTTCTCTTCCTGCCTTCAATCTTTCCCAGCATCAGGGTCTTTTCCAATGAGTCAGTTCTTCGCATCAGGTGGCCAAAGTACAGCTTCATCATCAGTCCTTCAAATGAACATTCAGAGTTGATTTCCTTTAGGATTGACTGGGTTGATCTCTTTGTAGTCCAAGGGACCCTCAAGAGTCTACTTCAACACCGTAGTTCAAAAGAATCAATTCTTTGGCACTCAGTTTTCTTTATAGTAAAATTCTCACATCCAGACATAACTACTGGAAAAACCATAGCTTCAACTAGATGGAAATTTGTTGGCAAAGTAATGTCTCTGCTTTTTAATATGCTGTCTAGGTTTTTTGTCATAGCTTTTCTTCCAAGAGCAATCATCTTTTAATTTCATGGTTGCAGTCACCATCTGCAGTGATTTTGTAGCCCAAGAAAACAAAGTCTGTCACTGTTTCCATTGTTTTCCCATCTATTTGCCATGAAGTGATGGGACCGGATGCCATGATCTTAGTTTTCTGAATGTTGAGTTTTAAGCCAGCTTTTTCACTCTCCTCTTTCACTTTCCTCTTCGCTTTCTGCCATAAGGGTGGTGTCTTCTGCATATCTGAGGTTATTGATATTTCTCCCGAAAATTGCTTATATGTTTTAAACAAACAGTTCTTCAGGAAAAAAACACATGCACACACATATTTATTATAAACTTTACTGATATAGGGGATATGTAGCACAAAAGTTAAAATAAAGTATTACTATATAATAATCTTTATTACAAATTCCATATAGCCAATTGGCCATCAGAGAATAATTTAACTCATTATTGTCAGACTCTTACATCTTAGCTAAGTATAAACTTTCAGAGGAAAATATAGGAGAAAAATCTTTGTGAACTGGAGCAAAGTGGGCACTTAGGCAAAGAATTTGTAGTGTGTTAGTCGCTCAGTCATATCTAACTCTTTGTGACCCCATGGACTGCATCCCGCCAGGCTCCTCTGTGGGATTTCCCAGGCAAGAATACTGGAGTGGGTAGCCAATCTCTTCTCCAGGGGATCTTCTTAACCCGGGGACGAGACCAAAAGCACAATTTATTAAAGTAAAAAATGAATTGGACTTTACAAAAGAAATATATTTCAAGAGACACCATTACAAAAATGAAAAAATAAGTGATAGGCTGGAAAAATATGTGCAAATCATTTATTCCAGAAAATAGAAAGAACTGTGATAACACAACAGCAGTAAAACAATTACTACATTAAAAACAGACAAAAAACTTAGACACTTTACCTAACAGGGTATGAGCTTAGTCATTCAGTCATATCCAACTTTTTGTGACACCCTGGATTGTCATCTGCCAGGCTTCTCTGTCCATAGGGATTCTCCAGACAAGAACGCTGGAGTGGGCTGCCATTCCCTTCTTCAGAGGATCTTCCCAACCCAAGGACTGAACCCAGGTCTCCTGCATTACAGGCAGATTCTTTACCATCTGAGCCATATATAGGTGACAAATAAACACATTAACAAAAGATGTTTGACATAATTAGCCATTAGGGAAATGAAGTTAAAGTTATAATGAGATACCACTGCATACCATACAGTACATACCCGAACAGCCAAAATTTTGAAAATACTGGCAACATCAGGTACTGACAAAGATGCAGAGCAACTTGATAGGAATGCAAAATGGTACACCATCTCTAGAAAATAATTTTGGACTTTCTTATATAATTAAACATACATTTATCACATGATTCAGCAACCCTACCCTCCAGTATGTACCCTAGAGAAGTGAAAACTTATATTCATATGAAAATCTGTGTGTGAATATTCATAGAGGTTTCATTCATAATTGCCTCAAACTGTAATCAATTTAAATAGCCTTCAGCTAATGAATGGATAAACAAATTGTGGCACATCCTTATAATGGATTAGTGAAGTGGTTCAGTTGTTCCAACTCTTTGCAACCCCATGGACTGTAGCCTACCAGGCTCCTCCCCCCATGGGATTTTCCAGGCAAGAGTACTGGAGTGGGTTGCCATTTCCTTCTCCAGGGGATCTTCCCAACCCAGGGATAGAATCCAGGTTTCCCACATTGCAGACAGACCCTTACCATCTGAGCCACCAGGGAGAGCTATTATGATGGATTACTGCTCAGTAATAAAAAGGAGCAAGCTAGTATATATGTGTAACAACAGGGATATGTTACAAAAAGACTTCTGCTGATTGAAAGAAACCAGTCTCAAAACATCACATATTTGTTCAATCTATATGAAATTATCAAAAAAGAGAAAACTTTGGAGATGGAAGATCAGTGACTGTCAGAAATTAGGGGTAGGTGGAGAGTATGACTACAAAGGGTGGCATGACAATTTTGAGGGGATGATAGAAACTTTCTGAATCCTGATTGTTGTGATTACCTTAATCTATATGTGTGTTACAATTCATTCATAGAACTGTACACAAAAAGGAAAAAAAAATCAATTTTATGGCATGTAAATTTTAGAAAGTAATTTAAATTTTAGAAATTAAAATTAATTAAATTAAAAGTCAATTCATAATAACATTAAAATCTAACCTGCTATGCCAGACAGCTCTACAACTGCCTAAGTATTCTGCACCTTGAAATTCCACCATGACTTTACTTGTAAAATAAAGAAGTAATAAAAGATTTGTTTCAAAATGACAATTTTGGGTTCTCAGATATAGGAAGAAAAATCACTAAAATGTGAAAAATTTTAACAACTTGTCTTGATGCTCTTTGATTTGGAGGATTGAAGGTGATTAATTAGCCATACAATTGATCTCAGGAAACTGTATAAATTTGGCTTTTTGGATCTGGAATCCAGGACTCTTAGTTGGCCTGTATGAGTCTGTTTATCCTAATTGTCTCTGACCTGTGTAGCATCTTTATAGAGTTAGTGTATCGGGGAGGGTCTAACTGGGGATCAGAAACCACTTGAGTATTTAAAACAGAAAGAATACAATGCAAGAAATCAGTTAAAGCAGGTGATGGACTCTGGAAAAGACAAACAAGATACCAGCCCAGAAATTAACAACCTTTGGAATCTTCTACCACACCTAGGTGGGAAGGATAGATGGAAAAGGTAGTTTTACTGGCACCCCAAAACTGGGATTATATGGTGGAAGACCAAACCATAGCAGGCTGCTTAGAAAACACTTGGACCCCAGGAAAATGCAGCCCTTGGCAGGGATGCTGCCCAAGGCAGAGAAGGAAGGGGAGAAATCTGCTGGTTTCTCTCTTTCTCTCTCTCGCTAACCTCCCAGTGATGGCTCTCATTGCCCCAATCCATCAAGAAGACAACTGCTGAGGATACAGAGCATCACCTTGATAGGATAAACCCCTTCCTTCCAAGATGAAGAGCAAATCAAGGAGAAGGTAACAAATGGATTTGTAGGAAACCAGGCCTCATGGAAATTCCTGCAGGGATCACGGAGGAGATATAGCCAGTGCCAGAGACCCTGGCTGAAGCTGAGAGAAAAGCAAGAAACACCCTGGCTCCCCCTTATCCTTGATCTTCAATCTCCCCAGTGCCTTTTATTGACTAAACCAAGCCAGAAGCCAGTTGGCAAGAGAGTCCAGGAAATGAAGTTTACAGAGAACGGACAGGGAGAGGATTTAAAAGAAAACAAGCAAATGACCCAGTTTTCTAGTTATTCATTCTTAAGTTTTCACTTTCTACTATCTTCCCCCAAGCCGTTATTGCTTCTGAAGAGTTGCCTCTTCCGGATAGTGATTTAAAAGACACCCAGATGCAGAATGTCACAGGACTGGGTCTAGAGCATTGATCTGGTTTTTTATCCACTGTTAAGTCACTATTTAACAATCCATTGTAAACGCTACCTTCCAACCCTTACCCCTGGCCTGCCACTCTCCACCCAAATATAACTAAGTACTTATGGTCATAATAGGTGGGAAGGTGCATTGGTGCACCATTAACAGAGCATTCTGAACAACTTGATTAGCAAAGGCTGTGTAAGTTATTGGTATAACTTTCACCTTCAGTCATTGACTGGTCCACCGGGTACTTCCATAGCTTTAGAACCCCCTTGCCTACCATCTTTCTCCCCCAGGATCCCTTTATCTCTTCCATTATTCACCTTCATGGGGTCTTTTTACTTCCCCACCAGTTCTAAGTTATGTATGAAGAGACGACTATGTAAGTGATTTACAGTTACTGTGAAAATGTATTAAATGTTTATGAATTATTAACATCTTTGCTGGAGCTTTAACACATATTTACCTGTATCTTTCTCTCTAAGAGTGTATCCTTCTCCTTCAATGTGGTGTAACTTTCCCCAATTGATTTTTTTCTTAATCAGGAGAGGTTATTAAATTATGCTTGTTTTGCTTTTGTTTCTTGTCTTTGTTGTTGTTGTTGTTCTGTTTCCTCTAACAAGATTGTGAGTTTCATGTATTCCCCATCCCGATCCCCCCTCCCACCTCCCTCTTCACCCGATCCCTCTGGGTCTTCCCAGTGCACCAGGTCCGAGCACTTGTCTCATGCATCCAACCTGGGCTGGTGATCTGTTTCACCCTAGACAATAAACATGTTTCGATGCTGTTCTCTTGAAACATCCCACCCTCGCCTTCTCCCACAGAGTCCAAAAGTCTGTTCTATACATCTGAGTCTCTTTTTCTGTTTTGCGTATAGGGTTATCGTTACCATCTTTCTAAATTCCATATATATGTGTTAGTATACTGTAATGGTCTTTGCTGATTCATGTCAATGTATGACAAAAACCACTGCAATATTGTGAAGTAGTTAGCCTCCAACTAATAAAAATAAATGAAAAAAAAAAGAATAAAAAGGAAAAAAAAAAGAATAAAAAGAAAAAAAAAAGATTGTGAATTTCCCTAAGGGTGTCCACTCTCTTGGCACAGAACACCACATTTGGTGGGCTGTAGACAAAGTAGCTGTTTCGGAGACCATGACTTGATTGACAAATGAGAGGACAGGGCAAGAGTAGCAGAAGTCAGTGCTGATAATAAAGATTTCCACCCCAGACCACCAGAAGCTACCACCATCCCTACTTCCTACTTTAGCTCTGGAAGGAAACCTTAAGTGCAGGGACAGCATTACATTGCCTTTCTGGCCCATGACCTCTCTTTTAAGAGGTGTTGAAATCACCAATGCATTTCCACCTCTATTGCTTCCACTCTTGTCTAAGTCATTCAGACACTTACAAAGGCCTCACCTCAGTGGTTACACTATAGATTGCATTTTTATGTAAACATAATACTAAAGTACAAAAAATGTTTGTCTCTGGAATCTTACTTAACATTCTGCATGCAGAATTCATCATGTAGCTGTGTACAGACAGTTCATTCATTTTCTTTGCTGAATATCACTCCATTGCTTTGGCTTGTTTGAGTGAATTTCCATTTCTTGCAATCAAGCAAGATAATGAAGGATGAAACTGTCCTTCCCAGAGAAACCATAGGCATGGACTAAGAAGTCCCTGAGGGAGCCTTCCCTATCCTTCTCTCATCAAGCTGGGGCATTCCTTTCATATCCAGTGAATTTCAGGGCAACACTGAATTTTGCTGAGTGGATTCAGAGCTCCATATGGCAATTGTCTTGGATCCTGGCACCAGACCAAAGGATGACAGTTCTTCTCTCCTTTCATACTTCTTTACTCTATGATTGCTCATATTTGAAAATCTGAACACTTTGCAATCTTCTTTCAGCCCAATGCCATGTGTTATAACACTTTGTATGATGCAGTGTGGAGCTGCAAAATTGTTTTCTTGGCGTATTCTAAAGCCATGAATTTGGGAGAAAGACAATATTATTTTACTATACATTTTCACATAATAGGAACAAACTATTTATTGCATCTTTGCCAATGTTTCCAGGCTTGTGGCATGTAAAATCAAGATGATTTTTCTCATTTTTTCCCTAAACAGTTGAGAATTTTGAGCTGAGTTAAGGGATCAGGTGAAGCCAGTAAGATTTAGGTAAGATTCCTTCTATTAGGCATGGACTTTCAGATGTATAATTTTGCTTGGTAAGAGTAGAATAGTGTGGGTGGTGCATACTTTCATTATGTAACTAACATCCTGTTTTCCCCATTGGTAATAACATCTCAAAGAGTACAAGGGAATTCAGGAAGGAAACATTTCATAATTTCAAAAAAAAAAAGACAGTAAATCATTCTTCAGAATAAATCTGAGAGATGGGTTGTTTCTCCCCAAAACCAGTAGAAACTGAGGCATGATATAGCCACTACAGGTTTTTCGTAATATTCTGTAGACCCATAGTTTTGAAGATTTGCTTGTTAATTTCCCAGCATAATCTCCTTTGGCAGCTCTTCTCATGGGATGCCTTGTAACCCTGCTGACTCTTGCCCAGCAACAGGAACAGTTTCTAACTTTAGTTAATGGAACATTTGAGGTTGTTCACCCTGAGAAAGTCAACCAAAGAAAATGCCCGCAGGAGAGTAATAGTGAAATATCCAACCCATGAATCAAATAAAATGGATGCTATTCCATGTCTTCAAGTATTCCAATTGGTGAAATGAACTCACAGCCAGGATTCCCTGCCTTTCCTTCCTTTGGGAAAGTGTATTCATCATGTCTGTTGTCTCTTGACACCCTCAGAAGCCCAAGTACATTCAAAGTGCTTGATCCCATCAAGATTGATTCTCTTCCCTGTCGGACTTCTCCCCCTTTTCCTCTAACTGCCTTGTCTGTTCCCTTTCCCCTTCCCTTCCTCCTATCTATCCTTATCTTTACCCCTGCCCAGAATAAACATAGAAGCTTCGTAGAACTGAAGCTTAGACAATGTTTTCTTCTGGGGCCAAGGGAGAGGAAGAAAAAATCATAAAATAGTTACAAAGTAAACATTATGCAAAATTAAAACTAAAGCATCAGAAATTGCTAAATTTCCTAAAGGAAATCAACCCTGAATATTCATTGGAAGGACTGATGCTGCAGCTGAAGCTCCAATTACTTTGGCCACCTGATGTGAAGAACTGACTCATTGGTGAAGACCCTGATGCTGGGAAAGATTGAAGGCAGGAGAAGAGGACAACAGAGGATAAGATGCTTGGATGACATCACTGACTCACTGGACATGAGTTTGAGCTAGCTCTTGGAGTTGGTGATGGATAGGGAATCCTGGTGTGCTGCAGTCCGTGGTCACAAAGAGTCAGACTGAGCTACTGAACTCAACTGAGAAAGCTGAAAATGTCTCATACAATCACAAAAAGAAACATAATTTCTTTTACTTGTTTTACACTTTTCTTCCTTACACATTCCCTTTATTGCCTCTTCATATGGCAATGGATTCAGTAATATTTTTTTGTTAGAGAACAGAAGGATAACCTAGTCTTTAGGCTAACATGCTTAGTCAAAATTTCATTTTTGATGAAATGCATAAAACGTGACACTTCAACCATATGTATACCCATTCTTTTTAGAAATGCCACAAGGCTGTGCCCTACAAAGAGAAATTCTAATACATTCAGTTTCAGTTGTTTCCCATCAAAAGAGAAGAAAAAATGGTATAGGGGTTATATCATATCATTGATTGCTGGAAAACGGCATATTCTGATAGAAGAGAACTTGCATTTTGATGAGTTCTCAATGAGAATGGAATCTTCCATTTATAATTTCACTAGTCCATGGAGTAGCTTCTGGCTCCCTATAAAGCCTCATTTTTCATGCATCACCCATAAAGCTCCTGTGTCAGGTACCATACAGCACCAGACTCATTTATGTTGTGACATGACCTGGGTCCTACACTTTGTCATGATACTTGACAAATAATTCAGGGGGCCTTTCCTGCATTGGGGAGGAAAGTAAAAATGTATGTGCATCATTAAAGTGACTGGAAACCCACTTAACTATTTCTCATTAAATTAAAACTAAGTGTATCCTCAATTCAACTTTCCCTTAGGTAGATCCCCAAATCCCCACACCTGCTCAACATCACCTAACATAAAGGGAGTGTGTTGGAGCAGAAATCAAGGCAAAAAGAGATGGAAGTCTTCATTGATTATAATTAATATATTTTTCTCAGGAAAAATGAAAGAATTCAAGGGACCACATGAACCATTTTTGATATCTGTCCTGGGGCTTGGAAGGGTGTGATGGCCTTGACACATAAACTTCCTAGCAAATCTTCCACTATTCATGATACCAGTGCTAGGTTTGGTGTTCTGTCTGCTGCTCTCCACACTTAGGCGTGTGAAGGAAGCTTCCAGTCCCTGAGAAGATTCCAGCTCTCAGGTGGGATGGTGTCATGTGTGCTCAAGCCTCGATGCTCCCAGGTAGCTAGGTCAGATCACTCGCAGAGATAGGAATTGGTCCTGGACTTTCCAACTAGTAGAAGTCTGACTGATGGCTACTGAGGAGGTTTTGGGATTTCGGTTTTTTTAGCCCAGTAATAAAGCCTGAGGCATAAAGTACACTGTTTAAAGATGAGACCCATTTAAACTGACTAATAAAAAGGCTTGAACTGTGTGTTTAGCTCCTCAAAATCTTTTCTATATTCATTTGTCCTATAGCCTTGCTAAAAGACAGAACTGAAAGCTTAGATACTGGACTTTTGTTCTGAACTACTCACCATAGCTATGTGTGCTTGAATGACTCCTTGGTACTACTGAACCTCGTTTTCATCATCAATAAAGTGAGCTGAACTTGAGTCTCTTGTTTCCTTTCCCTCAACTAACATCTGAATTTTCTAGGTCTTACTAATATGCCAGTTTCACGTGTGGTATTGCAATTTGTGAGGTTATGTTTTAATCACTAAGTTCATTTCCACTGAATTTTAATAAACAAAAACACTAAGTTTGTATTATGAACCTGGAACTACACTGAGTGCTTGATATGTATAATCTCATACATTCCTCAGTAATCAATGTCTTTGGGAAGTTGTTCTGATCACATCTGATGTCTCAGTTACTGTGATAAGATCTTCTTCCAAAGTCAATATTGTGTCATGGATAAAATGTCACAAAACTGAACAAAGTATATAATTAACCCTTTACAACAATCTTAAGAGATGAGTGATATTATTGTCTTCTTCCTTTTAGAGAAGAGGAAACTGAGCTACAGGAAGTTTAAGCGATGATGTGTCACAGTCACACAGCAAGCAAGTGCCATAGTCGTTGCCTCAGATCATGTCCCAGATGAAAGCAATTAAGTGATTTACCAGAGTTCATGGGCTTTCCAGGCAGCTCAGTGGTAAAGAATCCACTTGCCAGTGCAAGAGACACAGGAGATATGAGTTCGATCCCTAGGTTGGGAAGATCTCCTAGAGGAGGAAATGGCAACCTACTGAAATATTCTTGCCTGGAAAATTCCACGGACAGAGGAGCCTGACAGGATACAGTCCATGGGATCTCAAAGAGTCAGAGAGCCTGAGCATGCACATCTGAGATCATGAAGCTCCTAGATGGCAGAGATAGAAACAGAATCCCGTTGCCTTTAGATAGTGGTGATGCAAGTAAACCTCACCAGCCTGAGGGATGTTTAAAAGAATTCTTAAGGAAAACAAACAAACAAACTGGATAAAGTTATTCTCTTGGCATCCAGTATGGAAGAGACAGTGAAGGTTGCTCCCTACCTGATGGACATCTCCTGCTTGCTTAGGTAGGATTTATTGCAGTACTCCACCAGGTGGCACTCCAGTGAAGACGTGACTATCAAGCTCTTCAACCTCAAGACTTCAAGCGTGAAAGAATTTTGAGTAGGTTAAGAGGGTATTCTTGAGAAAGAGGCTGCCAGGCAAAGGGATATGGTTTCCCATCTTGCTGGCAGGGCACAGCCCGAAGACAGAGGAAAGTCCATGAACAGGAATCCTAAGACAAAGGACAATGATCCCAGAAAAAGTAAGCCTCAAAACATCTTCTAAGAAGGGTTAAGACACTTTCCCCTCATCTTGGGAAAATCCTGAGAGACTAGAATTCAGACTTGGAGCTTGTGTCTCTGCCATTAAATTGTGACTCCTTTGAAGAATCACATGCCTCTCTAGACTTCAGAGTCCTCATCTGTAAAATGTGTGTGTGTGTGTGTGTTTGTGTTAGGGGTGCAGGGGTAAGATTACAGGGTTCTTCAACAGTGGGTTATGGGCTTAGTTGATGGAGTCTATGACCCAACTTCCTAAAGTCTTGGGGAAAACCATGTACACACATTTTTTTTAGGAAGAAGGTCTGTTGCTTTCAACAGATTCTAAGCAGACACAGTGAGTCCCCAAATGTAAACAACATCTGGATTAGGTAATTTCTAAGGTCTCCTCTAGCTTCAGTGTTCTCTGATGCTGTAATTTTTCTGGGAAGGCAACTATGGTTGTCAAGTTAATTGGATTAAACTTCTGGCCAAGATCCAGCTGCATCTTTTCTTACACACTGTCTAATGGTTTTGTTGAGGTAGTCACACCTAAGTTCAAGGAGTCCTGCAACACCCTCTCTGATAGATCAGGTGGCACATCATGTGACTGATGTGGTTCATTAGGGAGCAGTTGCCAACACAGATCAGAGGAACTGCAAGAGCAACACACTAGATCCCATGAGTTTAGTAGTGGAAGCAGGTGCTAATTAACATCCTTTGGATGAACAGGATATGCATTTTTTGGGAGTGGGTAAGAATTTCTGGTTAGACAAGCTCCAAATTCTTTGGTCTACTTAGAAGGCAGTGCCAATTCCATCATCCAGGATGAGATTTTATTTCCTGATGACACCTGCTCAGCCAAGAAGGAAGGCCCAGCAAGGAGGTGGGACTATTATTTTCAGAGACATTGTCATGCAAATAAGGGCTCCTTCCAAAAACAGTTGCAGCCAAGGGAGTGTCCCTGTCCTACCTCCTTGCTTCAGAAAAAAAAAAAAACCTCTTATGTCTTTTTTACCAGAGTAGGTTTGGTAGCTGAGCAATGTAATTATATAGATTACCAACAGAAACCGACGTTTCAACCTGTCCCAGATATACACCATTTGTGAAGGGAGGGACTTGGAGAGGGGGATATTGATTGGGGATGCAGCCAGTGGAGAGGTCCACTGCTGAACAGAGAACAATGTCCATGCATAGACTCTGCAGTAGTGCTTAAACGTATGGAGATGCTGGAACACGAGATTAGTTCTTGAGGAGAGAACCTGGGAGGGAGAGCAGTTCCTCCAGAGTATCAAAGAGTGTTCTCCAGAATGTGAGTTGAGTATAAGAAAAGAAGTCCTGCCTTGTGCTTTGGAAGATTGGACTGGTTACCTTTCAGAGTGGTCTGACCTACTGCCTAGGCCAATGGCTCTCAGCCCTGGCTACACATTAAAATCAACTCTTGAATAATTACTATTGCTTTGGGCCCACCCAAGATCAATAAATCAGAATCACTGAAGGTGGGACCTGGGCATTTCTGTTTAAAAAAAATCTCCTCTGGTGACTTAATACACTGCCAAGTTTGAGAGCCACTGGCCTAGATCCATGGTAGAAATTATGGGGCTTATATGCCACTAACCTCTTCTCAATCTCACAGACTAACAATTTCAGAATTCTTAGGGCTTATTGCATTAAGACTTGTGCACAATGCCTGGTTCACAGCAGGTGCTCAACAAACATTTATTCAGTCGAGTAGTAGGTAGGGGTGAGGTGGGCCAGTGATCCCATCCATCTTAATGACAATGATTCAATTTATTCTTTTCCATGAGAAGGCCAAGGAAGAAATCATCATTTCTACTTACTTTTCTGCTATTTTAATTTTCATTCTTTTCTTTCTTGTTATTTCTGCTTCTTTCTCTCTTTCCTTTCCTTGATGTGATATATGTTAACTCCAGGAGGTTGGGGTAAAAGTAAGATGCACAGAAGGAAAGGAGAGAAAAGAACAAGAACAATGTCCTTGAATGTTTGTCTGCTTGTTCCAGAGAATGACTAGAGGAACACAGATCTTTCTCCCATGGTGTCATGCCCACCTCAAAGAAAAAGAGCTTGCCACGGATCTCAAGGTACGTAGGCTTAGCCAATGAGAACACCTGGCCTGAAGAGGTGATAACATTTTCAGAATGATGAGTAAAGGGAATGGAAATAAGGTTGAGCCATGAAAAGCCTTTAGTAAAGAGGACAAATGAAATCTTTAAGACTCAGACAAGGGCAGGTTAAATCTCCAGGACCCAGAGACCTTGCAGAAATAGAATGTGTATTTGTCCTTTGTCCCATTGATATTTCAAGAAAAATTTTCTTCATGCATCTATCACAGTGTATAAGCATATATTTATTTATTGTCTACCTCTCTCATTACAGTCTTATTTTCCTGAGGATAGAACTCTGAATATTTGCTCACCACTGAATTCCCAGTGCCTTGCATACTGACATGTGGTCAGCACTCAAAATTATGTGTTGAATGAATTAAAAAGTTAATGAGTGAGATGAATCTATTATAGAATGGCAGTTAGCAGCTGGCAGGGGATTCAGAAATTTTTTAGTTCAGAGTCTAAATGGAAGATTTGATTAACTGACCATCCCTTTCTCTCCACCATTTCTTTTCCTCTCCTTCTGTCTGTTCTATATTATAGTATAAACATTCTCACAGAATCTATTTTTTAAGAAGGCAGAGAATGAATGATAGTAGTTTATGGTTATCCTAGATTGATAGATTGATTAATGCTTTCATTTTTTAAATCAGTCCTTTGGCTTTTCTTAAGGCTATTTTCCTAATTTGATGAAGACTATTTGAGCCCCACTATATGGCTGATGGGAGGATGGACAGGAAAGACCCAGGCTAAGTACCCTTGATCTCCAGAAGCTCATAGGCTAGAAAGGGAGATCATTGATGGGGCAATTTTGAGAGCTTCACTTAGGTTTAAGGGAACTCTGGGGACACACAGAAAGATACTTCACTTACACAGGAATGACTTCCAAGAGGGCATTTGAGAGGAAAAGATAGGCAAACAATGGTATGAAAGGAGGGAAGGGTCAGCTCCCAAAGAAGAGGAATACCTCCACCTTGAGATCATAGAAGAAGCTAGGGAGGCAAGTTAGGTAACCTCTACAATAAAGCAGTAATAGAGCTGGCGACCTAAGCAAGGCAGTGTGTGGTGGTGGTGATAAGGTTTGAAGGAAAGAGGATTGAGGGCAGACTGGTCATGAGATGCATTTTAGAAACGATGAAGAAATAGGAGCCCCCGGAAAAGAGATTGAAAAGAAACATCTGCAGTGGAAAGAATTGGGAATTTAAATTAGTAGAGTGTAAACAGAGGGTGTAGCCAGTAGTGTCAGATGTTGGTGACTCAGCTGAAACAACAACATAGTAAAGGGGGATAGAAGGTAGATCATAGACGAGAGGAGAGTGAAGTAGAAAGATGGCTTTTTCTAGATAATTCACTAAGGGAAAAAAGGAGAGAAGTAGCTTGATATACAGAGGGAACTTTAGGACCCCTGTGCTCTGTGATGACCTTGAAGGCTGGGATGTGGGAGTAGGAGAGACCCTGGCGAGGGAGGGGATATATGTATATTTATAGCTAGTTCAGGTTGTTGTACAGCAGACCAACAAAGCATTGTAAAAAAATTATCCTCCAATTAAAAATAAATTTAAAAAACTGACTTTTAAGTGAAAGAGTATTTTTTGTTGGTACAGACTGAGAGGAAGTATCCAGCATAAAGGGAGAAATAGGAGACAGAAAAGAAAGGGTATGTATTTTTTCCTTTTGCTATAGGTTCCATCTCTAAACACTTTTATTTTCATTTTCGGCACCTCTTCTCTCTGAAGTAATTTTAGATCATTCTGCTGAAACAAACCCTAAGTTAGACTGCAAGCTTCAGATAGCATCTAACCAAATCTGATCTGTCATTCCTATTTTGCCATTTCTGATTGGGTTACTTTGTCTCTTCACTCAAGGACTATTAACCTGGGGTTCACAGATCCCCAAGGGGGTCCATAGACAAAGTTATACATTGACATAATTATTTTCTTTATGATCAAATGTGTTTTTTTTAATGCCTTGGAAAATGTTAATCTGAGAAAAGATGTATTATTGGCTTCCCCAATCTGTCAAAAAAATCCACTATCCAAGGATGCTTTAAATGATAGCCATGACCAGCACGGTATCTACAAACTTGTTGTTTAGTCATCAAGTCATGTGTGACGCTTTTGTGACCCCATGGACTGTAGCCCACCAAGTTCTTCTGTCCATAGAATTTTCCAGGCAAAAATATTGGAGTAGGTTACGATTTCCTTTTCCAGGGGAACTTCCTGTCTCAGGGATCAAAGCCAAGTCATTGCAGGTGGATTCTTTACTACTGAGCCACTGGGGAAACCCATCTAGAAACTAACATCCTTCTTCTGCTTCTGTTTCAGGTTGACTGAAAAATTGAAAAGTTGGAAGTGTCTTACGCTAGCAGTTCTCAAACGATGTATGAGAATCATCTTGAGAATGAGACAAAAAGTACTTATTTTGAAACCTCACCCCACTGAGCCTGATTTAGTACATTTAAGAATTTGCAATTTCATAAAGAGCTCCTCAGTTAATTTTGTTGCAGATGGTCTTTGGACAACATGAGGCAACATACTGCATACCTTACCCTGGTTTTTCCTTTCCAACATGTCCTAAATATCTTGGAAAAGTGAAAGTGAAAGTCGCTCAGTCATATCTGACTCTTTGCGACCCCACAGACTATACAGCCCATGGAATTCTCCAGAATACTGCATAGCCTTTCCCTTCTCCAGGGGATCATCCCAACCCAAGGATCAAACCTGCTTTAATTATATTAAATATTTTCAGTGATTTTGGAAAATTACAAGCCTTCAAAATTGAACTTTTTCCAAATTTCCGAAAGGAATGCTGTCATCTGTAATATTTACATACATGAACAAGCCATCCTTAGTTGGTATCTGTGTGTGTTCTGAGACTCATCATATCACAGTCACAGAACAACATACAAATCACTGCAAATGTGGGAGGGGCCAGCTGTATGGAGCTTTTTAGGATGGAAGCAAAAGGGAAAGGTGTTGTTTGAGAAGTGTAATTTTAATTTTTGTAACTAACACATGAATTTAAGAGAAGATGAAACATAGTAGGTAATGATGAGGCTAGGAAAAAAAAAAAAAAAACAACTAAACAATACAGTTGAATTTCCTATAATGCCAAACCACCAGGAAGATTTTCTAGAGGTTAGCTCAAAATTTCAGGTGATCGCAAGTAGCATGGTATGTAAAGTCATCCCATGCTGAGAAGAGCTCATGACTGCAGCACTCTGAAAATACTAGCTTGAGCTTCAACCAGTGAATGAGTTTGCCAGATATGAATAATGCTTCCAAGGAACAGTGGAGTCACTCATCTTCTCGGTCTGAGAAAACCTTGAATGGGGCCCTCATGTTCCTATGTTTCTGAGTTGAAGATGGAACTCATCCTTCATCTTCAAGTCAGAGCTATGGGCTGGCTTCTATTCCCAGGTATGTCAAATTCCTGCCAACAAATCTGAAACAGAATATTTCAGCACTTTGTGGCTAATTGAGAAGTTTTTAAACCAAGTTCAGAAGTTGAGCTAGCAGGATATAAAAAGCAAAAGATGTCTGAATCTAACTAAGAGCCTATATTACATTTGTAAAATGAGTTGAGTCTATGTCTTTTGACTTCTCAATAATCTTGGATTTCAATACATGTGCAAAGAGACATCAGATGTCATATCTAACATGAAGCAGTCTATGATTCTTCTGATTCTCCAAGCAATGTCTACTTAAGATGCTCATGGAATGTTTTGATTGATCTGGAAGGTCCTTGAAAGCAAATTTTACATTTGGGGGAATAAAAAAAAATTAATAAAACTTGACATACTGCTTCCCCAGATCCAATAAAACAATTTTGCTGTGATGATAATCACTAGAGTCCAGCAGCCATCAATTAAAGAAACATCAGTCTACAGATGGCAAAATGAAACAATATGCATTTCTGTGTGTTTCTCTGATCTAATAGGAATTCAAAATCATCTTCAAGGTTATCACGTTGAAAAGTTTTTTTTTCCTTTTTTCCTATCAGACATTGGATGTAATTATTCATGAAGCATTTTTGGATTCATATACTTACCTCTATCCATGGACCAGGGAAAGCTGCATGCAGGACATAGTCTTCCTATGTTCTTCATGCACATAGGGCTCCCATTTTAATGACATACTTAAAGCAAATAATGATAAATAAAGAATATAATCATAGGCCCCTCTGGTAGACTCTTGATTGCTGCCTGTCTACTTCTTGTCCACTCTTTCTTCTTGCTCACAGAGCTCATCCCTTAATATAGATGTGGAAAATGCCAGATATTTGTTTTCCCAGTCTTCCTTGCAGGTAGGCAGACTAAGAGCTTGTGATCAAATGCTGGCCATCAGGAACTGAAGAAGTCTGTTCAGAAGATCTCTGAGGAACAATTTTATTCTTATTATTTTAAATTAATTTTTATTAGACTATACTTGATTTATAGTGTTGTGTTAGTTTCAGGCATACAGCAAAGTGACTCAGTTATACACACACACACACACACACACACACACACACACATATATATATATATATATACTCTTTTTTAGATTCTTTTCCCATGTAGATCATTACAAAGTATTGAGTAGAGTTCCCTGTGCTATACAATAAGTTCTTATTAGCTACCTATTTTAAATATAGTAGTTGTATATGTCAATTCCAATCTCCCAATTTGTCCCTCCCCTACCTTTTCCCCCTTGGTAAATGTAAGTTTGTTTTCTTTATCCATGACTATTTCTGTTTTGTAAATAAGTTCATTTGTACCATTTTTTTAGATTCCACTTATAAGCAATATTATATGATATTTGTTCTTCTCTGTCTGACTTACTTTACTCAGTATTACATCTCCAGGTCAATCCATGTTACTGCAAGTGGTATTATTTCAATCTTCTTTATGGCTGAGTAATATGCCATTGTATATCTGTACCACATTTTTGTCCATCCCTCAGTGGACATTTAGGTTGCTTCCACAATTTTCTTTAACATGACTGATGTTTGAGAAGTGATCTCTTCTCTCTACATTTAGTGGCTTTAAACTCAGTTGTTTGAGGATGAGTGCTTGTAATTGTGGCATCCTTCTTGTGATGATGAAGGAAAAACCAAGAGCTTGGTTGTGAAATAGACTCAGTGTCCTTATATGGTCAAGCGACCCAATTAACCCACTCTGGAAACATCCAGCTCTGGGCATTTTATTAAATTCAGTTCAATATCCTGTTATTTGCAGACAGACTCTTTCTACCAACACAATTATATTGTCTAGCTATTAGGACTAGTTTTCTTTTCTTCATTCATTCAATGAATGTTTGTAAGTATCCACTAAAATTTAGGTATGAGGCCCTTATAGTGAATATAATAAACATTGTTTCTGCACTTCTGGGGATTCCACTGAGATTACAATATATAATATTCAGCTTGATATTGTTGGGCATTTTGGTCAGAGAAGGCCTCTCGGAGAAGTGATGTTTGCGCTGTTCTCTGAATACGAGGGAACTCAGCAGGTGAAGGGGGTGGTCTCATTTGTGCTTTTGCAAATTAATTAATTTAAAAAGTGATCTCCTAAAAGTCAATAAAATCAATCCATGGAATCAAAGAAGAAAGAATAGTCCCTCACAGTTGTCACACTGGGCAGCTACTGTCTCTGAAATCAGGTGGGTCAGTCAGGTGGACCCTTGAATTAACTCCTTCACGGGGCCTCCACAAACCTTATTGTGATCATTTTTATAAATAGAAAACATCATAGTGGTTGCGGTAGTTGAGGTCAGAGACACCAGTTTTCATTTGCGTGTTGTGCTCATTATAAATGATCTAATAAATTATCCCTTTCGACTAAGAATTTCCATAATGGCTTTCAGCCTGAGGGCACTTTTTTGTTTGTTTTTAAACATTCAGCCATTTTGATTTATGTGAATGTGAAAATATCTACAATTTTTTCTTCCTTTAATCCAATCTACAGAATATTATTTAGCACAAGGAAAACTCCAAAATAGCTGAATCTTTCCACTTATTTAGATTTCACCAGAGTCCCCAGGGCAGAATGAAAACATCTCTGAGCTGGGGTAATTTTACAAAAACTGCTTAGAGCTCAGCAGCTATTTCTGTACTTTCAGAATTCTGTAAACATATGGGGGAAAATCTGTCCACAGTTATGTCGGAGCAGTGCCCAGGCCCTGAATTCTCCTATCGTTTCATTGTTTGGAAAGGCTAAGGCCAGAGATTCAGTGTCTGCGCTGGAAAGGTCCTTGGAGATTTTTCATGTTTCTGCTTCTGCCTCCGAGACAAGGTCTCCTGTCCTTTCTTCCCTGAGAAATCCCATTGTTTTCTTCCTTCTTATCCCTCCTCCCTCCCTGCCTCCCCCCCTCCTTTCCTTTATTCCTTCCTTTCTTTTTTCTTCTCTTCCTTCATTTTCTTTCTCTCCTTCCTTTCCTTCCTATTTCATTTCTAGATATCTGTCTAATTTCCACCAGCTCTGGCATTACATTGTCTTTTGATTGGGCATCACCTCAAAGTGTCATATGCCAATATATATATATATTTGTGGTATAATGCTATTTACATCAAAAGGAGTTGTCATGATTAATGGCAGGAAAGATTTTGGTTTGTGGGTGAGAAGAGGGAATGCAGAGAGGGAAGTTTGTCTTCATTCTCCAAGACATGAGTATTTCTGAAGTAAAATACTCCTTATGTACGCCAGGGTCCAGGTGATGGAAACTTCAAAATATCAGCCACTTTGCTTTTTTTGACCAGGGCATGCATGCCACAGGGCCCTTCACTGTGACCTCACATTTATATGTTCTATGTTTAAATGTGTTTATAAATTAGTCTTTTGACATATTCTCCAAATGAGGTTGTGCAAACAAGTGTTCTGTTATGTAGAGGTCAAAGGTGAATCCAATGATGTTTATTCTATAACTTTAAACTTATGTACTTTTATCTGAACCGTATTATCTTTAGTGAACCATGAAGTAATGTTTGTGAATACATATACTAATTTTAAAATGATCACAATAATATTGAATTGTATTTTAAAATTAAAGGTGTTATCTATATTCTAGGTAAAATATTTTGAAGTTTTTAAATCAGATGATAACATTTTAAATTTCTTTAATTTTATAAAAATGTCTTAAAAGGAAAGTACTTAAACTTTTCTTGACTTCTGGGAGACCTTGATCTTTCTGGTTTAATTCAGAAACTATTCTTTTGATGTTGTGAACATAGACTTCTTAATTATATGAAATCTTAAAATATACTACCAATATTAGCAGGTAAATGTAAAGCCTCATTAAGTTAGGTCTTTCCTAATTGATTTTATAAAATTTTGGACATGTTGGTTATAATATTCATTCAGTGCAGTCAGTCACTCAGTCATGTCTGACTCTTTGGGACCCCATGAAGCACAGCATGCCAGGCCTCCCTGTCCATCAGCAACTCCCGGAGTCCACCCAACCCACGTCCATCAAGTCGATGATGCCATCCAACCATCTCATCCTTTGCCATCCCCTGCTCCTCCTGCCTTCAATCTTTCCCAGTATCAGGGTCTTTTCAAATGAGTCAGCTCTTCTCATCCTGTGGCCAAAGTATTGAAGTTTCAGCTTCAACTTCAGTCCT
The DNA here is from genome assembly GCF_023699985.2 of Odocoileus virginianus. Taxonomy (NCBI): domain Eukaryota; kingdom Metazoa; phylum Chordata; class Mammalia; order Artiodactyla; family Cervidae; genus Odocoileus; species Odocoileus virginianus. Next base: position 45,373,160 of record NC_069682.1, read on the forward strand.
TCCAATGAACACCCAGGACTGATCTCCTTTAGGATGGACTGGTTGGATCTCCTTGCAGTCCAAGGGACTCTCAAGAGTCTTCTCCAACACCACAGTTCAAAAGCATCAATTCTTCAGCACTCAGTCTTCCTTATGGTCCAACTCTCACATCCATACATGACCACTGGAAAAACCATAGCCTTGACTAGATGGACCTGTGTTGGCGAAGTAATGTCTCTGCTTTTTACCATGTTGTCAAGGTTTGTCATAACTTTTCTTCCAAGGAGCAAGCGTCTTTTAATTCCATGACTGAAATCACCATCTGCAGTGATTTTGGTGCCCCAAAAAATAAAGTCAGCCACTGTTTCCAATGTTTCCCCATCTATTTGCCATGAAGTGATGGGACCAGATGCCATGATCTTAGTTTTCTGAATGTTGAGCTTTAAGCCAACGTTTTCACTCTCTTCTTTCATCAAGAGGCTCTTTAGTTCTTCTTCACTTTCTGCCATAAGGGTGGTGTCATCTGCATATCTGAGGTTATTGATATTTCTCCCAGCAATCTTGATTCCAGCTTGTGCTTCCTCCAACCCAGCATTTCTCATGAGTTACTCTGCATATAAGTTAAATAAGCAGGGTGACAACACACAGCCTTGTTGTACTCCTATGATGTACTCCTTTTCCTATTTGGAACCAGTCTGCTGTTCCACGTCCAGTTCTAACTGTTGTTTCCTGACCTGCATACAGGTTTCTCAAGAGGCAGGTCAGGTGGTCTGGTATGCCCATCTCTTTCAGAATTTTCCACAGTTTATTGTGATCCACACAGTCAAAGGTTTTGGCATCATCAATAATGCAGAAATAGATGTTTTTCTGGAACTCTTGCTTTTTCGATGATCCAGCAGATGTTGGCAATTTGATCTCTGTTTCATCTGCCTTTTCTAAAACCATCTTGAACATCTGGAATTTCATGGTTCACGTATTGCTGAAGCCTGGCTTGGAGAATTTTAAGCATTACTTTACTAGTGTGTGAGATGAGTGCAATTGTGTGGTAGTTTGAGTATTCTTTGGCATTGCCTTTCTTTGGGACTAGAGTGAAAACTGACCTTTTCTAGTCCTGTGGCCACTGCTGAGTTTTCCAAATTTGCTGGCATATTGAGTGCAGCACCTTCACAGAATCATCTTTCAGGATTTGAAATAGCTCAACTGGAATTCCATCACCTCCACTACTCTGTTCGTAGTGATGCTTCCTAAGGACCACTTGACTTCACATTCCAGGATGTCTGGATGAGGGATCACACCATCGTGATTATCTGGGTCATGAAGATCTTTTTTGTACAGTTCTTCTGTGTATTCTTGCCACCTCTTCTTAATATCTTCTGCTTCTGCTAGGTCCCTACAATTTTTGTCCTTTATTGAGTCCATCTTTGCATGAAATGTTCCCTTGGTATCTCTAATTTTCTTGAAGAGATCTCTAGTCTTTCCCATTCTATTGTTTTCCTCTATTTCTTTGCATCGATTGCTGAGGAAGTCTTTCTTATCTCTCCTGGCTATTCTTTGGAACTCTGCATTCAAATGGGTATATTTTGCCTTTTCTCCTTTGCTTTTTGCTTCCCTTCTTCTCATAGCTATTTGTAAGGCCTCCTCAGGCAGCCATTTTGCTTTTTTGCATTTCTTTTCCATGGGGATGGTTTTGATTCCTGTTTCCTGTGCAATGTCATGAGCCTCTGTCCATAGTTCATAAGGCACTCTGTCTATTAGATCTAGTCCCTTAAATCTATTTCTCACTCCCCCTGTATAGACATAAGGGGTTTGATTTAGGTCATACCTGAATGATCTAGTGGTTTTCACCACTTTCTTCAATTTAAGTCTGACTTTGACAACAAGGAGTTCATGATCTGAGTCACAGTCAGCTCCCGGTCTTGTTTTTGCTGACTTCATAGAACTTCTCCATCTTTGGCTGCAAAGAATATAATCAATCTGATTTTGGTGTATTTATCTGATTTATAAGTGTATCTGATGTAAAAGGCTATATTTTCAAAATTAGCTTTATTCCTGTGATGCCTGGTGCACAATTGTAAAGTAGATATAAGTATTTTCTGTTAGGGAATCATTTAAAGCCATAGTGGGCCTTATAGCAAAGATGAATTTTAACCTAAAATGTTCCACACTTATACTGCCACTAAAAATACACTCAAGGACTCAGAAATGTGAGGTACATAGTTGGGATTACTTTTGTTTCCCTTGAGTTCCTCTTGGTTCAAGAAAACTTCTAGCTCTAGAAACATTTCTCTTACTTGAAACTTTCCTTTTAATAATTATTTTTGAGCTCCTGTAGTTATAAGCTAAGCCTTATGCCACAAAGTGCATATAAAGCTAACAAAGCTAAATTTAAATATAAAACCTTTAAATCGGATACACTTATCAATATATTCCCAAATATTCAATACTCTAAGAAAACACATGAAGATAGGTAGAAAGATTATTTTTCAAAAGAAAGGGGATATTATTGACATGGAATTTAAAATCCCTGCTTTTATAAGATCTTCAGCTTTAAAATCAGACCCAAATTGCAGGATACAAAATCAATAAACAAAGATAAAAATATACAATATACAAAATCAATATACAATATTAAGTGGTGTTTCTATACACAGACAGCAAACTCTCTGAAAAGGTGATTAGGAAAACAATCTCATTTGCAATAGTGGCAACAAAAAATATGCTTAAAAACACACTTAACCAAAGAGGTGAAAGACTTTTACAAAAAATTTTAAAACATTGAAGAAGAAAATGAAGGAAGGCACAGATATATAGAAAAGCATTCCCTGTTCATGGATTGGAAGAATTAACATTGTTAAAATGTCCATACAATCCAAACTGAACTATAGATTCAATTCAGTCCTATCAAATTTCCAATGACATTCTTTACAACAACAGAAAAAAAAATCTTAAAATTCATACAAACTACAAAAGACCTCAACTAGCCAAAGCAATCTTCAGCAAGCATAAAACTGTAGGCATTATACTTACTGATTTCAAATTATATTACAAAGCTATCATAATAAAAAAAGATGATATTGGCAGAAAAATAGACATGTAGAACCATGGAACAGAATAGGGAGTTCAGAAATAAATCCATCAGTTTATATTCAACTGATCTTCAGCAAGGGGCCAAGAACACAATATGGGAAATGATAGTCTCTTCAACAAATGATGCTGGGAAAATTGATATCCACACACAGATGAATAAAATGGCATTCATCTCATACTACATACAAAAAAAATATATAAACTCAAAATGGATTAAAGACTTAAATATAAGACCTGAAACAGTAAAACAATGAAGAAAATATAGGGAAAGTGTCTTGTTATTGGTCTGGGAAATGCTTCAAGTACAGGTCACAGAGTCATAAAAAAGACCGAAAAAATGTATCAAGCTAAAAAGTTTCTATGCATCAAAGGAAACAATCAAAAAAGTGAAAAGTCAATCCATAGAATAGGAGAAAATATTTGCAAAGCATATATCAAGTAAGGGGTTAATGTCCAAAATATATAAGGAACTCAACTCAATCGCAAAAAGACAAATAACCTGATTTGAAAATAGGAAAGAATTGAATAGATACATTTCAAAGAAAGATATACAACAGGCCAACAGAGGTACGGAAAGTTCTCAACATCACTAAACACTGAAGAAATACAAATCAAAACCACAATAAGATAGCATCTCCCACCTGTTAAGATGACTATTATTAAAAAAAAACAAGTGATAACAAGTGCTGATGAACTTATGTAGAAAATGAAACCTTTGTATACTGTTGGTGGGAATGCAGCCACCATGGAAAACAGTATGGAGATTCCTCAGAAAATTAAATAGAACTGCCATATGCTCTAGCAATTCTTCTTATATATATTCAAAGGATATAAAATCAGTGTCTCAAAGAAAAATCTGCCATTTCATGTTCATTGCAGCATTATTCACAATAACCAAGATATGGAAACGACCCAAGCGTCAATCAAGAAGTATGGGACAAAGAAAGTGTGGTATGTAAAATGGAATATGTATATGCCTTTAAAATCCTTTTTAAAAAGGAAATCCTGCTATTTGCACCAAAACAAATGAACCTATAGGACATCATGCTAAGTGAAGTAAGCCAGTCACAGAAAGACAAATAATGCTTTATCTCACTTATGTGTGGAATCTAAAAGGTTGAATTCATAGAAACAACAGAGTAAAATTGTTGTTGCCTAGAGTCGTGGGTGGGAGAAATGTGATGTTTGTAACAGCATCAAAGAGCACAAAGTTTCAGTTATGCAAGATGAATAAGTTTTAGAGATCTAATGTACAGCATGTTGACTACAGTTAACAATGTCATAATATATATTTCAAATTTGCTAAGAGGGTCGATCTTAAATGTTCTTAGCACCCACCAATACATACACAAAGGTAAATATGTGAAGTGATTATTTAACAATGTATAAGTTCAGCCGCTCAGTCATGTCTCTTTGCAACCCCATTCTTCCCTGTCCATCACCACGTCCCAAAGCTTGCTCAAACTCAAGTCCACTGAGTTGGTGATGCCATCCAAGCGTCTCATCCTCTGTCGTTCCCTTCTCCTCTTGCCTTCAATCTTTCCCAGCATCAGGGTCTTTTCCAATGAGTCAGTTCTTTGCATAAGGTGGCCAAAGTATTGGAGTTTCAGCATCTGTCCTTCCAATAAATATTCAGGACTCATTTCCTTTAAGATTGACTGGTTTAATCTCCTTCCAGCCCAAGGGATGCTCAAGAGTCTTCTCCAACACCACAATTCAAAAGCATCAATTCTTCAGTGCTCAGCTTTCTTTATAGTCCAACTCTCATATCTGTACATGACTACTGGAAAAAAGGAGCTTTGACGAGATAGACCTTTGTCAGCAAAGAAATGTCTCTGCTTTTTAATATGTTGTCTAGGTTGGGATACTTTAATATATCCCAACTCCTAGTTGTGATACTTTAAATATCCCAGTTTAATATACTAAGATAGTATATGGTCCCTATCAATGGAGGATTTGGACTGCCTTAACAATGTATAGATATATCAAAACATTAAATTGTACCTCTTAAACACATCTCACTTTTTGTCATTTATACCTCAACAGAGCTAACAACAAACAGAAAAATGGCAATAAAAACCTAGCTCCAAGGATACATTGATGAGATAGCTCTTATGTTGATTCCCAGAATATAAAAACTACCTAAAAATTATTCTTAAAATTACTATTTTGTGTGTACCTGTGTATGTGCATGCTCAGTTGCTCAGTCATGTCCAACTCTTTGCAAACCCCCAGACTGTAGCCCACCAGCCTCCTCTGCCCATGAGATTTTCCAGGCAAGAATGCTGGAGAGGGTTGACATTGTTTTTTGTTTTTCCAGGGGGTCTTCCCAATCCAGGGATTGAACCCATATCTCCTGCATTGCAGGCAGGTAGTTTAGTACGGAGCCACCTGGGAAGGCCATATCTTACCTATAGAGCTCTGTATCTTTCTAGTAATACATACATATCTATCTCTTGCCTATTTATCTCTGTATCTATCTATCCAACTATCTACATGGTAAAACACTTGAAACCAAGAGCAATGCCATATTTGGAAATCTAAAACAAAAAGTAATCTTAAAACAATTCTTCATTCCAAGAGGATCTCTTATGCAGTAGGAAAGTTGTGAGCATTAAGAGAGAGAAATGCTACTGAGACAGAGGTGTCAGAATGGTGCACAGAAGTTCATTTTGGATGAGGTATTTTGTAGGAGCTTCCCCAGAAGGCAGAAAGGGAAAACATTGAAAATTGAGCAAAGTTAATGAAACCAGGAGAGAGCACAACATTTTCCAAAACACTGAGAACTTTGTAACCTGAATGGAAGATAATTTAAATGGAGAAGGTGAGAGGAGAGAAGATACTGCCAAAATGGGTTCACAAAATATTTTGAAGGATCTGGACTATGCTAAGGAATTTGGATTTTATTTTTTGGGTCTTTCCACTTATAGGTTTCATACATGTTGTCTTTTCACTACTGAATGCAAAAGTAGGTAGTCAGGAAACACCTGGAGTAACAGGCAAATTTAGCCTTGGAGTACAGAATGAAGCAGGGCAAATGCTAATAGAGTTTTATCAAGAGAACGCACTGGTCATAGCAAACACCCTCTTCCAGCAACATAAGAGAAGACTCTACACATGGACATCACCAGATGGTCAACACTGATATCAGATTGATTATATTCTTTGCAGCCAAAGATGGAGAAGTTCTATGAAGTCAGCAAAAACAAGACCGGGAGCTGACTGTGGCTCAGATCATGAACTCCTTATTGCCAAATTCAGACTTAAATTGAAGAAAGTAGGGAAAACTACTAGATCATTCAGGTGTGACCTAAATCAAATCCCTTATGATTATACAGTGGAAGTGAGAAATAGATTTAGGGGACTAGACCTGATAGACATAGTGCCTGATGAACTATGGATGGAGGTTTGTGACATTGTACAGGAGACAGGGATTAAAACCATCCTTGTGGAAAAGAAATGCAAAAAAGCAAAATGGCTGCCTGAGGAGGCCTTACAGATAGCTGTGAAAAAAAGAGAAGTGAAAAACAGATGAGAAAAGGAAAGATACTCCCAACTGAATGCATATTTGCAAAGAATAGCAAAGAGAGATAAAAAAGCCTTCCTCAGCGATCAATGCAAAGAAATAGAGGAAAACAACAGAATGGAAAAGACCAGAGATCTCTTCAAGAAAATTAGAGATACCAAGGGAACATTTCATACAAAGATTGGCTTGATAAAGGACATAAATGTTATGGACCTAACAGAAGCAGAAGATATTAAGAAAAGGTGACAAGAATACACAGAACTGTTAAAAAAAATCTTCATGACTCAGATAATCGCGATGGTGTGATCACTCACCTACAGTCAGACAACATGGAATGTGAAGTCAAGTGGGCCTTAGAAAGCATCACTACAAGCAAAGTAATGAAGGTGATGGAATTCCAGTTGAGCTATTTCAAATCCTGAAAGATGATGTTGTGTAGGTGCTGCACGCAATATGTCAGCAAATTTGCAAAGCTCAGCAGTGGCCACAAGACTGGAAAAGGTCAGTTTTCATTCTGGTCCCTAAGAAAGGCAATCCCAAAGAATGCTCAAACTACCACACAAGTGTACTCATCTCACACACTAGTAAAGTAATGCTTAAAATTTTCCAAGCCAGGCTTCAACAATACGTGAACCATGAAATTCTCAGGTGTTCAAGCTGGTTTTAGAAATGGCAGATGAACCAGAGATCAAATCGTCAACATCTGCTGGATCATTGAAAAAGCAAGAGTTCCAGAAAAACATCTATTTCTGAGTTATTGACTATGCCAAAGCCCTTGACTGTGTGGATCACAATCAACTGTGGAAAATTCTGAAAGAGATGGGCATACCAGACCACCTGACCTGCCTCTTGAGAAACCTGTATGCAGGTCAAGAAGCAACAGTTAGAACTGGACATGGAACAACAGACTGGTTCCAAATAGGAAAAGGAGTACATCAAGGCTGTATGTTGTCACCCTGCTTATTTAACTTATATGCAGAGTAACTCATGAGAAATGCTGGGTTGGAGGAAGCACAAGCTGGAATCAAGATTGCCGGAAGAAATATCAATAACCTCAGATATGCAGATGACACCACCCTTATGGCAGAAAGTGAAGAGGAACTAAAAAGCCACTTGATGAAAGTGAAAGAAGAGAGTGAAGAAGTTGGCTTAAAGCTCAACATTCAGAAAACTAAGATCATGTCATCTGGTCCCATCACTTCATGGGAAATAGATGGAGAAACAGTGGAAACATTGTTAGACTTCATTTTTTTGAGCTCCAAAGTCACTGCAGATGGTGACTGAAGCCATGAAATTAAAAGATGCTTGCCCCTTGAAAGGAACGTTATGTCCAACCTAGATAGCATATTTCACAGCAGAGACATTACTTTGCCAATAAAGGTCCATCTGGTCAAGTCTATGGTTTTTCCAGTGGTCATGTATGGATGTAAGAGTTGGATGATGAAGAAAGTTGAGTGCCAAAGAATTGATGCTTTTGAACTGTGGTGTTGGAGATGACTCTTGAGAGTCTGCAAGAAGATCCAACGAATCCATTCTATAGGGCATCATCCCTGGGTGTTCATTAGAAGGACTTATGTTGAAGCTGAAACTCCAATACTTTGGCCACCTGATATGAAGAGTTGACTCATTGGAAAAGACCCTAATGCTAGGAATGATTGGGGACGGGAGGAGGAGGGGACGACAGAGGATGAGATGGCTTGATGGCATCACCGACTCGAAGGGCATGAGTTTGAGTAAACTCTGGGATTTGGTGATGGACAGGGAGGCCTGGCGTGCTGCAATCCATGGGGTCGCAAGGAGTTGGACACGACTGAGCTACTGAACTGAACTGAACTGAAGTATACAGTGACTATCATGGGGCATTGCGTGTCATATTTTGCAACAAACAAAATGGCTGTTGACAGTATAAGCAGATAGGTGTTTTTAAAAAGAGGAGCAACAGGATCAGATATGTGTTTTATATGGTTAGACAAGAAGGAAAAGTTTCAAAGAGCATTTTCAAAGCAAGTGGGAGCAGCTCTCAAGCAATTGTGAGGACAGCTGGGAGGGACACTCTGGCTTCCTCATACTCAGCAGTAATAAGCTCCAATTACTGAAATGCTAACATAGTTACTGCAACATCATGTATGGGTTTTCTTCCTTTTCCGTTTCACTTCCTTCCCTCCCACTGAGGGATTACCTTGCAAGTAGATAACCCAAAGCTTTTTAAACCAAGTTCTGCTTTTGAGAGACTCCAGTTCAAGACAGAGTCAGATGGCCATTGTCTAACACAGAGATTGTTAGAGCCTTGACTAAAACAGTGGCCATGGAAAATATGGAAGGCAGAATTCCTCCTTAATCCCTTCAAATCCACATGCCATGATATATACTCACCTTCTCTAAGTCATTCAATTAAACATTAATCTCAGTGCTTCTGTGAAGGAATTTTGCAGAAATAATTAAGGCCCCAAATGAGTTGAAATTATCTCCAGTGAACCTGACCTAACCATATGAGTAATAAAAAGGGACTGGGACCTTCCTAGTGAAAGAGATTCAAAGTGTGAGAGAAATTTGACCTTAGGGAGATTCTCCACTGCTAGCTGACACATGAAATGTAGGCCTCAAAGGGCTGAATGCAAGCCCCCAGATCAGCACCAGCAGGGAGATGATATTTCACCTCTACAACCACAAAAAATTGGGTTCTGTCAACAACATGAAAGAAGCTGGAAGCAGATAACCTTTGAAGCCTTAAAATGAGAACACAGCTTGTAAAACCCATGTTCAGGGGCCTCAGTTAACCTATTCCCAGACTTCTTACCAAAGACATTATGAGATAATAAACTGGAGTGTTTTAAACTGCTAATTTTTTGCTAATTGCCTATGTGGCTATAGACAAATAATACCAAATGAAAAGGTGTTGGGTTTAATATATAGATAGAAATCAAGTGTTAAATTGCTAGGACTTGGTGGCTGATTGTGTGAAGTGGTGGAAAGAAAAAGAGGAATGACTTTAAGATTCTAGTCAGGGGCATAATGATGACATTTAATGGGTTAGAAAATGTGCAAAGAGGGATCTTGTTATGGTATCAATTTTTTCCCTTGAGTTTGCCATGTTTGAGGTGAAGGTGTTTAATAAGCAATTGAAAATATAATTTAAATCTCAGGAAAGATTCTGGCTCTGAAGAATAAGCATTAGTAAATCATCAATATATACTGAATGCCAAAGTCATGGGAATTCCAGATGAGAGAGCTCAGGTGTTAGGCGTGAAGATGGCCTTCACTTGTCAGCCTCTCTGATCTTTGGTGATAGAGGTTTCTCAAGTGAGCAAGGACACAGAGTTCTTATGGCAATGGGAATATGTTAAACCATGTGTTGTCTTAATGTTGGTTTTAATCTTATTTACAGTACAATAAACTTTAATACCATAGCCTTGTCTAACTCAATGAAACTATGAGTCATTCTGTGTAGGGCCACCCCAAGATGGACGGATCATGGTGGAGAGTTCTGACAAAATGTGGTCTCCTGGAGAAGGGAATGGTAAACCACTTAGTATTCTTGCCCTGAGAACCCCATGAACAGTATGAAAAGACAAAAATATAGGACACTGAAAGATGAACTCCCCAGATAGGTAGGGGCCCAATATGCTACTGAAGAAGAGTGGAGAAATAACTCCAGAAAGAAAGAAGAGACAGAGCCAAAGAGAAAAAAATGCCCAGTTGTGAATGTGACTGGTGATAGAAGTAAAATCTGATGCCAAAAAGAACCATATCGCATAGAAAACTGAAATGTTAGGTCCATGAATCAAAGTAAATTGGACGTGGTCAAACAGAGATGGCAAGAGTGAACATTGGCATTTTAGGAATCAGTGACTTAAAATGGACTGGAATAGGTGAATTTAATTCAGATGACCATTATATCTACTGCTGTGGGCAAGAATCCTTTAGAAGAAATGGAGTAGCCCTCATAGTCCAGGAAAGAGTCCAAAATGCAGTACTTGGATGCAGTCTCAAAAATGACAGAATGATCTCTGTTCATTTCCAAGGCAAGCCATTCAATATCAGAGTAATCCAAGACTATGCCCCAACCACTAATGCTGAAGAAGCTGAAATTGAGTGGTTCTATGAAGACCTACGGGTCCTTCCAGAACACCTAAAAAAAGATGTCCTTCTCATTATAGGGGACTGGAATGCAGAAGTAGGAAGTCAAGAGATACCTGGAGTAACAGGCTAATTTGGCCTTGGAGTACAAAATTAAACAGGGCAAAGGATAACAGAGTTTTGCCAAGAGAACTCATTGCTCATATCAAGCAGTCTCTTCCAACAACATAAGAGATGATTCTACAAATGGACATCACCAAATGATCAACACCAAAATCAGAATGATTATATTCTTTGTAGTCAAAGATGGAGAAGCTCTATACCATCGACAAAAACAAAACCAGGAGCTGACTGTAATTCAGATCATGAACTCCTTACTGCCAAATTCAGAAATTCAGAAATTCAAATTCAGAAATTCAAATTGAAGAAAGGAAAGTAGGGGAAACCACTAGACTATTCAGATATAACCTAAATCAAACCCCTTATGGTTATACAGTGGAAGTGACAATGAGATTCAAGGGATTAGATCTGATAGACAGAGTGCCTGAAAACCATGGATGTAGGTTTGTGACATTGTATAAGAGGCAGTGATCAAGACCATATCCAAGAAAAAGAAACACAAAAGGGCAAAATGGTGTCAGAGGAGCCCTTACAAATAGCTGAGAAAGGAAAAGAAGCTAAAGGCGAAGGAGAAAGAGAAAGATATACCCAACTGAAAAGAAATGCAAAAAGGCAAAATGGTTGTCTGAGGAGGCATTACAAATAGCTGTGAAAAGAAGAGAAGCAAAAAGCAAAGGAGAAAAGGAAAGATATTCCCATTTGAATGCACAGTTCCAAAGAATAGCCAGGAGAGATCAGAAAGCCTTCCTCAGCGATCAATGCAAAGAAATAGAGGAAAACTAGAGATCTCTTCAAGAAAATTAGAGACATTAAGGGAACATTTCAGGCAACAATGGGTTCGATAAAGGACCGAAATGGTATGGACCTAACAGAAGCAGAAGATTTTAAGAAGAGGTGGCAAGAATACCCAGAAGAACTGTACAAAAAAGATCTTGATGACCCAGATAATCACAATGGTGTGATCACTGACCTAGGTCAGACATACTGGAATGTGAAGTCAAACGGGCCTTAGAAAGCATCACTACGAACAAAGCTAGTGGATGTGATGGAATTCCAGTTGAGCTATTTCAAATACTGAAAATGATGCTGTGAAAGTGCTGCACTCAATATGCCAGCAAATTTGGAAAACTCAGCAGTGGCCAAAGGACTGGAAAAGGTCCGTTTTCATTCTAATCCCTAAGAAAGGCAATCCCAAAGAATGTTCAAACTATCACACAATTGCACTGATCTCACACGCTAGTAAAGTAATGCTCAAAATTCTCCAAGCCAGGCTTCAGCAATACGTGAACTGTGAACTTCCAGATGTTCAAGCTGGTTTTAGAAAAGGCCGAGGAACCAGAGATCAAAATGCCAATATCTGCTGGATCATTGAAAAAGCAAGAGAGTTCCAGAAAAACATCTATTTCTGCTTTATTGACTATGCCAAAGCCTTTGACTGTGTGGATCACAATAAACTGTGGAAAATTCTGAAAGATTGGAATACCAGACTACCTGACCTGCCTCTTGAGAAACCTATATGCAGGTCAGGAAGCAACAGTTAGAACTGGACATGGAACAACAGACTGGTTCCAAATAGGAAAAGGAGTACATCAAGGCTGTATGTTGTCGCCCTGCTTATTTAACTTATATGCAGAGTACATCATGAGAAACGCTGGGTTGGAGGAAGCACAAGCTGGAACCAAGATGGCTGGGAGAAATATCAATAACCTCAGATATGCAGATGACACCACCCTTATGGCAGAGAGTGAAGAGGAATTGACAAGCCTCTTGATAAAAATGAAAGAGGAGAGTGAAAAAGTTGGCTTAAAGCTCAACATTCAGAAAACTAAGATCATGGCATCTGGTCCCATCACCTCATAGGAAATAGATGGGGAGACAGTGGAAACAGTGTCAGACTTCTTTTTGGGGGGCTCCAAAGTCACTGCAGATGGTGACTGCAGCCATGAAATTAAAAGACGCTTTCTCCTTGGAAGGAAAGTTATGACCAACCTAGATAGCATATTAAAAAGCAGAGACATTATTTTGCCATAAAGGTCCATCTGGTCAAGGCTATGGTTTTTCCAGTGGTCATGTATGGATGTGAGAGTTGGACTGTGAAGAAAGCTGAGTGCCAAAGAATTGACAGTTTTGAACTGTGGTGTTGGAGAAGACTGTTGAGAGTCCCTTAGACTGCAAGGAGATCCAACCAGTCCATCCTAAAGGAGATCAGTCCTGGGTATTCATTGGAAGGACTAATATTGAAGCTGAAAATCCAATACTTTGGTCACCTCATGGGAAGAGTTGACTCATTGGAAAAGACCCTGATGCTGGGAAGGATTGGTGGCAGGAGGAGAAGGGGACGACAGAGGATGAGATGGCTAGATGGCATCACCAACTCGATGGGCCTAAGTTTGAGTAAACTCCGGGAGTTGGTGATGGACAGGTGGGCCTGGTGTGCTGCGATTCATGGGGTCGCAAAAAGTCGGACATGACTGAGCAACTGAACTGAACTGAACTGATACCCATCTGAATTCAGAGTTCCAAAGAAAGCAAGGAGAGATAAGAAAGCCTTCCTCAGTGATCAATGCAGAGAAATAGAGGAAAACAACTGAATGGGAAAGACTAGAGTTCTCTTCAAGAAATTTAGCAATACCAAGGGAACTTTGCATGGAAAGATGGGTACAATAAAGGACAGAAGCAATATAGACCTAACAGAAGCAGAAGATATGAAGACGTGGCAAGAATACACAGAAGAACTATACAAAAACGATCTTAATGACCCAGATAACCATGATGGTGTTATCACTCACCTAGAGCCAGACATCCTGGAGTGGGAAGTAAGTGAGCCTTAGGATGCATCACTAAGAACATGCTAGTGGAGTTGATGAAATTACAGCTGAGCTGTTTCAAGTCCTAAAAGATGTGAAAGTGCTTCACTCACTATGCCAGCAAATTTGGAAAACTCAGCAGTGGCCACAGGACTGGAAAAGGTCAGTTTTCACCCCAAAACCAAAGAAAGGCAATGCAAAGAATGTTCAAACTATGGTGCAACTGCACTCATCTCACACACTAACAAAGTAATGCTCAAAATTCTTCAAGCAAGGCTTCGTCAGTACATGAAGAGAGAACTCCCAGATATTCAAGCTGGATTTACAAAAGGCAGATAACCCAGAGATCAAATTCCCAACATACGTTGGATCATCGAAAAAGCAAGAGAGCTCCAGAACAACATCTACTTCTGCTTTACTGAGTACACCAAAGACTTTGACTGTGTGGATCACAACAAACTGTGGGAAATTATTGTAAGGGATGGGAATACCAGACCACCTTACCTGCCTTCTGAGAAACCTGTATGTCTCAAGAAGCAACAGTTAGAACCCTGTATGGAACAACTGACTCTGAGGAAAACAAAGGCAGAACACTCTTTAGCATAAATTACAGCAAGATCATTTTGGGTCCACCTCCTAGAGAAATGAAAATGAAAACAAAAATAATCAAATGGAACTTAATTAAAATTGTTTGCACATTTAAAAAACTATAAACAAAATGAAAAGATAAGCTACAGGGGAAATGCTCTCAATGGTGAAAAATTGAAAGCATTTCCCCTGAAATCAGGAACAAGACAAGGGTGCCCACTCTCACCACTACTATTCAACATAGTTTTGGAAGTTTTGGCCACAGCAATCAGAGCAGAAAAAGAAGTAAAAGGAATCCAGATAGGAAAAGAAGAAGTGAAACTCTCTCTGTTTGCAGATGACATGATCCTCTACATAGAAAACCCTAAAGACTCTACCAGAAAATTACTAGAGCTAATCAATGAATACAGTAAAGTTGCAGGATATAAAATTAACACACAGAAATCTCTTGCATTCCTATACACTAACAATGAGAAAACAGAAAGAGAAATTAAGGAAACAATACCATTCACCATTGCAACAAAAAGAATAAAATACTTAGGACTATATCTACCTAAAGAAACAAAAGACCTATACATAGAAAACTATAAAACACTGATGAAAGAAATCAAAGAGGACACAAACAGATGGAGAAATATACCGTGTTCATGGATTGGAAGAAACAATATTGTCAAAATGGCTATACTACCCAAAGCAATCTATAGATTCAATGCAATCCCTATCAAACTACCAACGGTATTTTTCACAGAACTAGAACAAATAATTTCACAATTTGTATGGAAATACAAAAAACCTCGAATAGCCAAAGTAATCCTGAGAAAGAAGAATGGAACTGGAGGAATCAATCTGCCTGACTTCAGACTCTACTACAAAGCCACAGTCATTAAGACAGTATGGTACTGGCACAAAGACAGAAATATAGATCAATGGAACAGAATAGAAAGGCCAGAGATAAATCCGCGAACCTATGGTCACCTTATCTTCGACAAAGGAGGCAAGGATATACAATGGAAAAAAGATAACCTCTTTAACAAGTGATGCTGGGAAAACTGGTCAACCACCTGTAAAAGAATGAAACTAGAACACTTTCTAACACCATACACAAAAATAAACTCAAAATGGATTAAAGATCTAAATGTAAGACCAGAAACTATAAAACTCCTAGAGGAGAACATAGGCAAAACACTCTCTGACATAAATCACAGCAGGATCCTCTATGACCCACATCCCAGAATTTTAGAAATAAAAGCAAAAATAAACAAATGGGACCTAATGAAACTTAAAAGCTTTTGCACAACAAAGGAAACTATAAGCAAGGTGAAAAGACAGCCCTCAGATTGGGAGAAAATAATAGCAAATGAAGCAACAGACAAAGGATTAATCTCAAAAATATACAAGCAACTCCTGAAGCTCAACTCCAGAAAAGTAAATGACCCAATCAAAAACTGGGCAAAGAACTAAACAGACATTTCTCTAAGGAAGACATACAGATGGCTAACAAACACAAGAAAAGATGCTCAACATCACTCATTATCAGAGAGATGCAAATCAAAACCACAATGAGGTACCATTATACGCCAGTCAGGATGGCTGCTATCCAAAAGTCTACAAGCAATAAATGCTGGAGAGGGTGTGGAGAAAAGGGAACCCTCGTACACTCTTGGTGGGAATGCAAATTAGTACAGCCACTATGGAAAACAGTGTGGAGATTTCTTAAAAAGCTGGAAATAGAACTGCCATATGACCCAGCAATCCCACTTCTGGGCATACACACCAAGGAAACCAGATCTGAAAGAGACACGTGCACCCCAATGTTCATCGCAGCACTGTTTATAATAGCCAGGACATGGAAGCAACCCAGATGCCCATCAGCAGACGAATGGGTGAGGAAGCTGTGGCACATATACACCATGGAATATTACTCAGCCATTAAAAAGAATGCATTTGAATCAGTTCTAATGAGATGGATGAAACTGGAGCCCATTATACAGAGCGAAGTAAGCCAGAAAGATAAAGACCATTACAGTATACTAACACATATATATGGAATTTAGAAAGATGGTAACGATAACCCTATATGCAAAACAGAAAAAGAGACTCAGATGTATAGAACTGACTTGTGGACTCTGGGAGAAGGCGAGAGTAGGATGTTTCAAGAGAACAGCATTGAAACATGTATATTATCTAGGGTGAAACAGATCACCATCCCAGGTTGGGTGCATGAGACAAGTGCTCGGGCCTGGTGCACTGGGAAGACCCAGAGGGATCGGGTGGAGAGGGAGGTGGGAGGGGGGACCGGGATGGGGAATACATGTAAATCCATGGCTAATTCATTTCAATGTATGACAAAAACTACTGTAATGATGTAAAGTAATTAGCCTCCAACTAATAAAAAAATAATAATAATAATTTAAAAAAATGATAAGCTACAGGATGGGAGAAAATATTTTCAAATGAAGCAACAAGCCTTAACCAGCCAGAATGCCCATCATAAAAAGGCTACAAACAATAAATACGGAGAGGATGTGGAGAGAAGGAAACTCTCCAATACCGTTGGTGGGAATGTGAATTGGTTCAGTCACTATGAGGAATAGTATGAACTAAAAATTGAGCTACCATATGATCCAGCAATCCCACTAGCGGACACATATCTCGAGAAAACCATAATTCAATGTTCACTGTAGTACTGTATACAATAGCCAAGACAGGGAAGCAACCTAAGTGTCCATCAACAGAGGAATGGATAAAGAAGATGTGGTACATATATACAATGGAATATTACTCAGTCATAAAAATAATGAAATAATGCCATTTGCAGCAACATGAATGAACCTAGAGATTATCATACTGAGTGATGTAAGTCAGACAGAGAAAGACAAATATCATATGATAGTTATATGGGGTATCTAAAAAACAACACAAATGAACTTATTTACAAAACAGAAACAGACTTATTGGCTTAGAAAACAAATTTATGATTACCAAAGGGGAAAGATGGAGGGATTAATTAGGAGTTGGGATTAATATGTATGTCCTACTATATGTAGAACAGATAATCATCAAGGACCTACTGTATTGCACACAGAACTTGACTCAATATTCTGTAATAACCAAAATGAAAAAAGAATATGAACATGAACAAATATATGTACATGTATAACTGAATCATGTAGCTGTACACCTGAAACTAACAAAACATTGTAAACCAACTACACTGTAACATAAAATAAAATTTAAAAAATAACAATGACCCACTAAAAATTTAAATGAATAAATAAGTAAATGTTCAGGAATTGATCTCTTTCCAACCAAAAAGTAGAGTTAAGAATTGCACAAAATCAGGCATATTAATCATCCATTTGTTGGCCCATTCTGCCACATCATCTTTGAAGACACTGGAAACTCTACAACACTGCTTGAGACACAGTTTATACGACCCAGCCTGAAAAAAGCTTAGGCAACTCCATTTCTGGATCACAGGGTGTTAACATATTAGTCAACTCATAAAAGCTCCCACTGATTTATATGAAGTTGTATTGTTGCATCACAGGCTGAGGGGCCTAAATTGTTTCTGGAGAATATAGGACTCTGTCTTCAGGATCCTGACCCATGAGTCATACCCAGGATTCCCAAAGCCGAGGCCAGTGGGGACATGGAAGAACTTGGCTCAGACACAGGGATATGACTCATTAGAAAAGATGAACTGGTTTTGAAAAATAACAAGAACCACCTTCTATTCTCTGCATACCTACCTTCTTTCTATAACCTCTCCCCCCCTCACATACAGAAAACAATGTAGTATATTTGGAATTGTTTATGATATATATAGATATATAAATTCACTCATCATTATTTACTTTTAGAAATCTTAATCCATTTTGCTATGAGAAGTGATGGTCAGAGTTAGTCTTTGAATAACAGTGGACAAAATGACACTTGTTCTACTTTAAAAAAAAAAGTCACTTGCCAAACTTACACACTAAGTTGAGTAAATTTGTGACAATTCATATGGTATTATATCCAAGCCCAACTTTCTAATCATTTAAAAGACTCCAATTAGCAAATTTTGAAACTCATTAACAAAAAGTTCAAAGTAATTACTGATGTACTGCTATAAATGCAGTGATGCGTGATCCCCAGGTAGTGTGACACCTCAAGTAAGGACAGTGATGACTGTCACATCATGTTTCCACGTGCATGTAAGAGAAAGCTTGCACTTTCTGAAAATGTAAGGCAGCTCTGGTCCACAAGGAACAGCAGCAGTATGATTTCAGGATACCAGAACTTTTACTTTGTGATTTTCAAAAATGGAGAGGGAGGTGGGAGGGGGGACCGGGATGGGGAATACATATAAATCCATGGCTAATTCA
Source organism: Odocoileus virginianus (assembly GCF_023699985.2). Lineage (NCBI taxonomy): Eukaryota > Metazoa > Chordata > Mammalia > Artiodactyla > Cervidae > Odocoileus > Odocoileus virginianus. Next base: position 45,391,714 of record NC_069682.1, read on the forward strand.
TTTCAATGTATGACAAAAACTACTGTAATGATGTAAAGTAATTAGCCTCCAACTAATAAAAATAAATGGGAAAAAAAATAATTTGAAAATCATTTTCATGCTTAACATTATTTTTGAAATTTAATATTGTAATGGTAATAAAAGTTTGTGACTGCTGAATTTCATCCCAATTGTATCTGAGAAACTGTAACTCCAAATATCAAAGAATTTCCATTTCTTTTTCTCATTTTTGGATTTAAAGACTAAAAATGTCACGGCATAGAAATAATGGAATACCTGCAAGAAGGATAAATATGTGCACAGATGTATCTGACATTCTGGAAACTAGTTCAATTCAAACCTTCTCTCTACATAGCTAAGTGGGTGGATAGCTGATCTCAAGAACAGCCCACCCATAAGTACCCTATTTGCTGGCAAGAGCCTGACCTCTGCCCCGTTCCCACCCTGACCCCTGCAACACCCACCACACTTCCAGCAACCACCTGGGGGAGAGGGGGAAGCATTTTCTTCTTTTCTCATTCTTTTGCTTCCCAGAAAGAGGTTCTAATTTCCTTCTCTTCTGCATTAGTTTTTAAGCTCACATCTCATTTTTTTCCCTTTCCTACCTGAAAGATCATAATTCATATGCCACTACCATCTTGCCTGAATGGCTGTCCTAGTGGACTCCCTGATTCTACCACTTGCCATCACAGGCCATTCTACTCCCAGAAGCCAGAAGCACAGTTTAAAAAGCAAACACTTTAAACTGTAAGCAACTATCCATTTCATTCAGCATAGACTGTAAGTCCTTAGATGACCAGCCTCTCCATCCATACTGGTCTGCAGATGTCTCTTCAGAAGCTGGGTCCCACCACAGGGCCTTTGTACATGCCTCTTCCTTACTGAGTCTGCAGACTGTTCTTGGGCTCTGCCTTCAGCTTTCATGGAGCTTTCAGAGTTTATGACAGTGTGGACATAACATCATGTGTCTCCTTCATAGTTGGACTGGAAGCAGCTATGAGCATAGAAAGAGCTTGTCTGTGTTCCCAGGGTCTAGTACAGAGTCAGCTACAGAATGGATGCTCAATAATGACTTGCTGAGTGCTTCCTAAAAAGTATCAATTGTTTCCTGACTCTTATATTTCCTTATTTGAATACTTCTATCAATGGAGTTACTTAATATATTTACTTAGCATTTCACTTGATCATAAATTCTCTCTTTCCTACTTTTCAGCCTTTGCATGCTCTGTCTCCTCACCAGAACCAGTGTTATTCTGCTCTCCAGGCTAAGCAGTAAGGATTTTTCAGAAATTGTAAGTTTTTCTCCAGGGCTTCTTTAGAACTTTGCATGTGCATAGGCAAGTGCCCTGTGAACTCTCAATAAGTTATTCTTTGCATGCATGGGAGGATGGATGGATGGATGGATGGGTGGAGGGATGGATGGATGGGTGGGTGGATGGATGGGTGAATGGATGGATGGATGGGTGGGAGAAGGACCGAGAGATACACTGATGGATAGTGCTATGCAGTGGTGGAAATTTTTCTTAGCCTATTTATCTGTAAATTGTTTCCCCTGTTTGTGAATGAATAGCTAAATTCCTTATTCTCCAAGGAATCTGTCATCTAGTAGAGCCTGAAAAATAACTAAAACAAGAAGAGCTATCAGCAGACACCTCTATCTATCTCAGAGACAGTTTTGAGGAGGATGATTATGTGTGCTTCTAAGTACTTGCAGGGTCCTTAAGAAGCACTGAGTGAATAAAACCCAGCGACAAGCTCACTACACCAGACTCCTGAGCACTGCTGTGTACAATTCTCTAACTATAACTTCCCTTTCAATTGGTGTATTTTGAGCAAGATTAGAAACAGATCTCTCTCCCTCTCTAATTATAATGCATTTTCCCCACCAGACACCCCCATCAGCAGAGACCCTCTGAGGGTCTCCTTGGGCTTCCCCTCTGTGATCAGAGGAAGTCTGGCTTGCAAGGCAGTCCCAGGCCTCCTCCCTTCCCCTCCTCTGGTTTACAAGACAGCAGACCCTCAGCTCCCTTCAGCTCAGGCTCCCCCAGCTCACTTGGCAATTAATTTCTTGGTTTTTAAGTGAGGTTAGGAATACACATGGAGCCCAGAACTCATTGCTTTTTTGGAAAGGGCAAAATAAGAGAGGGGATTTTCCATATTCGCATTTTTCCACAGAAATGTGTTCATAAGCTTTAAACTCGCCCAAGCTATGTTAATGTATGTGGTTGACTTCTGTGCCAATTTTCATTGTGAATAATATGCTAAATAAAGGGGTTCTTGTCTTTCCCCTCCATCCTCCCCTCTCATAATTTTAAGTTCATAAGCCCATTTTGTAAGTGAATCAGGTCTTAGGAGAGAATCAGAAACGGTGTTGTTCTTCAGCCGCTCACAGTGTTTGCTTTAAGCCCTTGATAGGAACATGGGGCTGTGACAGCAGCGGCTGAGGTAAACAGATGACTTTATATATAATGCTTTTTACAAGGTGGTTCAGTTCATTTCTAACCTTGGTCTTGGCGTCATGGAAGGAGCCAGGGAAATTCCACCCCTTAACCCTACCCTGCATCTGCTCCCTTCAAAGGCAAAAAATGCCTGTATGCCTGTGGTTTCATGTTCCGTTCAGTGGAACTTGACTGTGCTGTCCCCTCAAACGCTGGAGAACCCCAATAGTGTCAGCAGGTGGCATTATTAGTAGTAGTATTTTGACCAAGTGACTGAACGTTCACAACGAAAGTCGCAACCTCTATGAGCCATGAGCGGCATGCCCTGGCATGTCCCGGTTGTCGAGTTTCAGTGCCGTTTGGTTCAAACGCTCCCTGCCGTGTTTATTCCTGGTCACACCACACCTCCTGGAACCGTCTTTGTGGCTTTGCTCAGCTGCTGACTCAAGTTTCAGAAGACATGGGGGAGCGTGGGGGACGTCTGCAACACGCTGGTCTAAAGAAATGGCTCCAATGGCCCCTCATTTCTGAGACACTGAAACTGCCCACCCTTCTCTGACTTGGAAGGTTTCGGGATCCCAACTAGCCAAGAATATAAGTTTAGAGGGCTGCTAACATAAATGCACAGTAAAGACCAGAGGGCCTTGACAGAAAGGAAAAAACATGGACTTGGTGTCAAAAAACCTGGATTCAAATTTCAGTCTTCCAAGGACAGAGTTAGCTCCTTACTGTGGTAAAGCAGAGACGCTACTTTGCCAACAAAGTGTCTGTCTAGTCAAAGCTATGGTTTTTCCAGTAGTCATATATGGATGTGAGAGTTGGACTATGAAGAAAGCTAAATGCTGAAGAATTGATGCTTTTGAACTGTGGTGTTGAGGAAGACTCTTGAGAGTTCCTTGGACTGCAAGGAGATTAAACCAGTCCATCTTAAAGGAAATCAGTCCTGAATATTCATTGGAAGGACTGATGCTGAAGCTGAAGCTCTAATACTTTGGCCACCTGATGCAAAGAACTGACTCATTGGTGGGAAAGATTGAAGGCAGGAGGAGACAGGGGCGACAGAGGATGAGATGGTTGGATGGCATCACCGACTTAATGGACATGAGTTTGAGTAAACTCTGGGAGTTGGTGATAGACAGGGAAGCCTGGCATGCTGGAGTCCATGGAGTCACAAAGAGTCAGACATGACTAAGCGACTGAAATGAACTGAACTGTAGGACCTTCAGTACGTTCTTCACCCTCTGATCACTTTATCCACCAAACAGCAACAATAACAGGATCCATCTTAGAGGACTGTATAAAGATTACATGAGAAGATGAAAGTACAGTGCATAATTCATGGTTGAGTATATAGCAGGATACAATATTATTATTATTAGCTACAATGAACATCATTTCCAATGAATTATAATTAATTCATTGAAACAATATTAAGTAACATTGATGTTAAAATTATAATTCATAGTAAGTATATTAATATACTTAATACTATATTATTAATATACTTAATAATACTTTTAATAATATAGTATTACATTAATAACAATATTTATGTTTACTTTATTTGTATTATGTATTTTAAAATATATTTATATTTAATAATAGTAGTAGATATTTGTATTATACAGCAATTGATCTTTTCCTTCATCTGGAAAGTAAAGATACTGATACTAAATTGGGAGAGACCCCTACTTTGTAGGATTTTGTGAAGATGAATAAAGGGCTTTGCACTGTGCTGGCCCAACAGCTTATAACAGAGGATCACTGGTTTTAATATGAGGTTTGTGCACCCTTCTCAGGCCCTGAATGAAGAAATTACATTCTTCACTTGTCTTAGGTGTGACTATCTTATCCCAGCTTCTGCAGATGTGTGCTTACAATACTGTCAAAAAGGATGACTGAATAAGTGACTTCAGAGGCCAGTTGCAGGCATGGGGACATGCAGGGGTCAGCCCAGTCTTTAGGAGAAGATAAATCTTTAGCCACAAATGTCCCAGTCCAGGGCTGGCAAGGTGGATTCTTCCTATCAGACCAGGGGACATAGGTACAAGATGTGAAAGTGAAAAAGGAAGGGAAGGAGGAAGATGGGGAAGAGGGAGGGAAGATGGAAGGAAAGAAAGAAAAGAAGGAAGAGAAAAGATGTCTTAAGTGCCATTAAACTTATGGGAAAAGAAAATGTTATCAGCAGAATCTGCAGATAAATAAAAAATAGGCAAGAAGGATGGACTGATTTCAAAATTCAACAAGTATTTATTATGTGTTTGCTTGCTATATCCCAGGGCGGGGGTTGCAAAACAAAAGCACATGCAGTAACCAGGCAAGAAGGTGCTGATATGAAAGATTCAGGGCCCTTGCTGGCTTACTTATCCAATTTGAAGTCCACAGTTCAGCTATGTAAGAAAAACAACAGGATGAGTATAACAAGTCATGTCATCCAAACTCAGTTCACAGTGTCAGGGACAGTGACTGCAAACTGCAGATACATGTCCACCGAGCACATGTTTCCCATCTACTAGCAGCTAGGCCTGCTACCTAGTTCCTTGCTTTGCCACACCCTGTGTCCATCCTCCATTTCCTTCAATTTTTCAAGAAACTCTGAAATGCTATGGGAAGTCTCTTTATGAATGTATGTTGGAAAATGTTCCAGTTACTATTTCTGCGTTACAAATTAACTTAAAATTTGTCCACTTACAAACAACCATTTTATTATTCTCGTGGATGCTTTGGCTTGGAATTCACAGACAAAGTGGGCATGTCTTGTTTCGGCTCCACCATGTCTGAAGCCTCATCTGGGAAGACTCAAAGGCTGGAAGCTGAATCATCTAAAGGCACATTTACTTACACATCTAGTTCCTGGGCTGGGAAGACTCATTGAGCAGAGCTGTCACTTGGATCAGCTACCTACCATTCACCATGAGGCCTGACTTCCTCACATCTGTAGCCTCTGAGTACTAAGACTTCTTCCCAGGTAGAACTTCAAGAGCCAGTATTCCTACAAACATGGAGAAAGCTGTGTGGCATTTTATGACCCAGCCTCAGAAGTCATGTGATATCACTCTAGCCAGCTATATTGGTCAAAGCAGTCAAAAGTCCACCAGATTCAAAGTTCTGCCTTTTGATGGGAGTACTAATAAGGTTATATTCTAGAAAAGCATGCATCTGAGAAGTAGTATTACAGTCATCGCTGAAAAATATAATCTGCTGCTGCAGTAGCTAATTCAAATCTTACTTTAAAAATGAGCTTAACTCTACATATACAGCACTATAGTATAAAGTATGTCTTTAGGCTGGACATAGCGGTATTCTAAGTCTCTGCTTTAGGGTGGAAGAATTCAGAGGTGTTTAAGATTTGGCTCCTTTGTTTTGGGAACAGAATTTAATATTGTGGATATTTAGAATTTCTATGAATTATTATCAAAACAGTTTTGAATCCTTGTTGGAATTAGAAGGGAGTTGATAGGGGTGTGCTGAGACACATGGCACTGTATGTCAGACCCCACATCTCCATATTCTGAGGAGGGACATTTGCATTTTAAAAAATGCTTTTGAGGTTCAAGACCATTGAGAAATGCTGTTTAAAACAGACCTTCAAGTTGCAATGGGTACTTGTGAATTCAAAGATCATTCCTACTGAATGTCACCAAAATTCTTCATTTCCTTGTAAACATGTAGCTTTATACCCAGAATAACCCATTTCTCACCTCCCTCTATCCTTCATCCTATATGTTTGGAAATTGACATGAGGATTCAATTTAAAAAAAGGAACTTAAAAGGTATCTAGTAGCCCAGATAAAGACATGTGCTGTACAGTTTTATTGTTGTTTTCTAGTCTCATTCATGGAAATAATAACTTTGGAAAAATTCTAAATTTCTTCCTTCTCATGTCTTTCTCCCAGCCTCCATGTATATGGAGGGATGGAGCTAAAAGCTTCTGTCCCTCTTCTTACTTAATAAGGTAACTTTTGCTCTGATAAATACTGCTTCCTGTTGTTATTTTATTTATAACCTATTTACTAACTCATGTAATGTGACTTTGAGAAGTCTGGTCATTCCGAATGGTGATTCAGAAAGTTATATCTGAAATACACCAGGAGTTCTGTGCCTTTCACCATGATCCTGTATTCCAGGGATGTATGTTGGGGACGTTCATGTTTATTGTCCAATAGTTAATTGTGTAAACAAGGTAGCAGCCCTGGCAGCCCTGTCCCGGGCACCTCAGCACTGGCGAGTGTTCAGAGAGGTGTATGATCATAGCCTCTGTCTGAGCTCACCTTTGCAGGTAATGGGGCAGGTATGTGGCATTAAAGAGCAGAAAGGCCAGCAAGGGTTGGTAATTGTTTAACTCGTCCAATGGCACACCTCTGAGTACATGGACCACACCTACAGACCTGGCAGGACGTGCTGTGCATGACTGGACAGAGGTGCTGGTTACATTCGGAGCCAAGGAATGGGTTTAGGCGGGAGCCCAGGGCTCCGAGGGAGCCCAGCCCCTGGCCTGCTTGAAATCTCAGAACTCAAGATGCTGGTGCTTGAGGGAAACAGCTGCTCATTAGCAAGTGAAATTAACCAGTTGTGTCACTTTTTGGCACCTCTGTTTCCTCATCTGTATAGTCAGTGAGTTGAGCATATGATTGATCCGTAAGCTCTGACATGCTCTTTTGTAGTGATTCTCAAACTAGAGGACACATCAGAAACTCTTGGTAAGCTTGATAAAATACAAATTGCTGAGACACACCCCCAGATTTCCTGATTCAGAAGTTTGGGGGTAGTGCCCGAGAGCTTGCATTTCTGTTTCCAGGTGTGGCTAAGCTGCTGGTTTCGGGGACCACACTTGTAGAACCTCTGTTCTTGTCTATGTGTTTTGGAGGTCTTCCTGGGCCATCTTATATAGCTTCAGTGTGATGTGATGAGGATTCCTTTGCTCAAGGAATGAATAAGGTTTTATTTCCAGAATTTCCCCAGCCATTTGCTGTTGCTTCTCCCACTAAATTGACCATCTTTGGAATACCTGAGTTTAAGTGAGAAAATAAAATGAGACATAGTTCATTTGGTTGGGCCAAGGAGCTACATTTTATCTAGCTATATGTATTATGGCTTGCCTAGTACTGTTTCTAAAACACAAGAAGCACTTGAGAAGTATTTGTTGAATGACAAATAGGCTTAGTGGAAGGGAAGACATTAAAAAATAGTGTTCAAAGAGGTTTATCTGCAAATTACAATCATCAGTGTCAAAGGGCCCTTGATACAAATCATACAGGGGCCAGAGTGGGAATGGGAACCTATTGTATTTAAGGCAACAGGGAATGATGAAGTCTGTGGTGAAGAGAAGGCAAGTGTATTAAAGAACTTTGAAAGATGTCAACATTTTATTGGCTAAATTGGAGCTCTTGAGATTGCAATCTCTAACTGTTTCTCTTCACTGCTCCCACACCATAGAGACAAGAAGGAGGAGGAAGAGTTATTGAACATTTACTGGGCTTTTTATTCAACTTGCAATGCCTTAGTTTATATTGCTTATAATCTAAATTGAAATACTTCCAGCATGAACAATGTGACATATTCTTAGGAGTTAATTTTTGACTATTCTCTAGGAGTTTGTGGTATATTGTTTTTTAAATGTTCCCAATGATTCTCACTTCCTGATATTCACATCTTTGTGTAAAACCCTATCTTTCAATGTGGGCTAAACTGATTGACTTGCTTCCAACAAACGGAATATGGAAAAGTGATGGAAGTAACTTCTGAAATTAGATTATAAAACACTGTGACCTCCAGCTTGCTTTCACTCTCTCTCTTATTATTGCTGGCACTGTCTCTCTCATTGGCTTTTTGTCCATGCTGGCTGTGCTGAGGAGACAGGAGAGATCTGCCTGGCAAGAAACTGTGGGCAGCCTATCTCTAACTCCTGGCAGTAATTGAGACCACACCCTGTATATTGAGCTTAGAAGTGGCTCCTTCCCCAGTCAAGTCTTCCAATACGACCATGAATAAGGCCAACACCTAGATCACATCTTTTATTTATTTTTTTAATTTAATTTATTTATTTTAATAGATCACATCTTTTTAAGGGATCTTGAAGCAAAGGAATACCAGCTGAGTGTTACCAAGATTCCTGAGCTACAAAACTGAGTTAATAGATGTATTTGGTGTTAAGCTGCTAAGTTTTGGAGTAATTTTTTATACAACATGAGATGACTAACACAAAACTATTTGTTAACATTGGGTGTTTCTTTCTAAGGGTAGTCAGCATCTGAGAAACTCAAATCATAAGACCACACTCAGTGCTTTCCAGGAGCTGGCTTGAACCAGCTAATGAGAGTTGGTTGTATACATCTCTTTCTCACTTAGTATTCATGGGTATCATGTTAATAACTTGAATCAGTGTGGTGGCAGTATTTATTCCATGCAGATCAGCAAATGTCCCATTTTGAGTTCCAGTTTACTAGCACATCACTATACTTCAGAAGCCCTCCTATAAGCTCTGAAGCTCTCTTTGTTTTGGGTGAACGTCAGAAGCCACGTAAATTAGCATAAGAGGTATCAGAAGTAGTTCCCCATTTTGGGCTTGGGGTAGTTCAAGTTATGTGGATTATGGGAAGATACACTGCAGGAGTATCCTTGTGTGTGAAGAAGGTGGATAAGTGTCCAAGTCTGCAAACATTCGAATAACATCCTCAACTTAGGAAAATGAAATGGTCCTCACTCTAGCTTTCTATAGAAGGTTTTTGTGTATCTGACTTGACCTGAATTCTGCCACTGGAATACTTTTTCATCTGTTTCAAGTGAACCTTCTACCCAAGAAATATCTGGCAGAACAAAGAACTAAGTCAAGAATTCCTAGCATTTGGAACCTCCTTGCAGATAGATATTTGTACAGGGTGCAAATTTCTCCCTGAGAATTCCTCTTATTGTTATATAGTAACTGGCAGGGAACTTAGGGGGAGATGGCCTCACTTAATTCTAATTATTGAAAGTTACCTATGTTAATAAAGAAGGAATTGGTAATTGTGAAAGATCAAATTGGCTTAGTTCAGTTGGAAGTATCAATCATCAATAGCATTGATAACACACAGATATTGCTGCAAATCCTCATTTTAGAGTTGAGGAATTTAGAATGTATGCAGAGTGGTCATCTAACTGAGTTTATGAAACTCACAGATGACAAAATTAAAAGGCTTCAAATCAGCTCTGACCCCAAAGTCATGCTTCTATTAGAGCTATGCCTTTTTGATAGAGTTTATCTTTGCCCTCTTTCTTTCTAAGAGTTTTAAGTCATAGTCTGAAAACTGTAGAGGGGAAATTCTGGGAAAGGAAACTCAACAGTCTCAAATTTCATATCCTTCCCTGGTAGGAAATTCTCACTAACCTCGAACTTTAGAGTCATCTGCTGATTTAATATCACTTTTGTGTTTCCAATTAAAAGAGCACTCCACTCACTGTCCCTTGTTTGTAATTCACTTAAAACATCTCAGCTCCCCATCGTTGCTACTTGAAAAGTTGATTCTCCAAATAACAATTCTTCCAAATTCAGATAACTTCAGTCTTCCTTAACTAATTACTACATTCTCATTTATTGTATTAAAAGGTTTTATTTTTTAAATTTGTATTAGGTTTTATTTTTAAGAGAATTTGGGCCCTTGCTCTCATCAGTCTTCCCCTCTTAGAGCACCCCAGATGTGTAATTGTGGCTGCTAATAACCAAAATTACTTAAGTATAGATGGTTTAGCTCAGGAATATTTACTCTGTTCCTGGGGAGGACTTTATTTTAGGACTTTTCACTGTGTACCTGTGCATCTCTTCTGTCAACCAGTTTCTGAGAACATCCACTGCATTACATGTATGAGGCATTATAGCAGAGATGTAGAAAAGCTATGTTCAGATCATTATTTTGTCTTTTACAGCCTGTATAATCCTGGGAAAATTAATTAACCTCTCATTGTTTGTATTTTCTTCTTTTTTTCAATGGAGATATTAGTACTGTCCACCTTATAAGTCATGGTAAGCATTAGATGAGTTAAGAAACACGAAGCATTTAGAATAGTGCCAATACACTGAAGTGCTATTAATGTTACATATTATTAAAATTAATGGATCTGTCTTGCATTGCTGCTTCCTGAAAGACAACATGCCTGATGGAAAGCAAGGCGTTTGCAGTCCTACTTGCAGTCAACTTGCTTTTTAGTTTGTTCAGCTTGTCTTTCATATTCTAAGAGTATTTTATGAGCTAACTCTGCCAGTGTAACAAATTTATCCCAATTTAGCAACTTAAAACAACACATTTTTGTAGGTCAGAAATCCAAGAGTAGCCCAACTGGGTGCTTATGGTTCTGGATCTCTTATGAGGTCATAATCAAGCTGTCCTCTTTGCATCCACCTCAGGTTTGACTGGAGGAGGATCTGTTTCCAAGCTCACTCACTTAGATATTGGCAGGCCTGTCCCCCACAATGCAGGATGGCATGGCAGCTGACTTTCCGCAGAGCAAGTAATGAGAAAAAGGAAGGGAATCTAACAAAACAGTCACAATGTCTTTACAATCTAGTATCAGAAGTGACATCCTCTAATTTCTGCCTTAATCTATTCTCCAGGAGCGTATCATTAAATCCAACACATATGGAAAGGATGGAGAGTTAGGTTTCCTCTCTTATGGGGACAAGTATTAAAAACCACATGAATATATCTTTAGAACCACCACCAGTGTCTTTCACAATCCCAGAGAACTTGGGAATCTGAGAGTTAAAGAGTACCTGGGAAATCAATTGGCAGATGAGGAAAAAGAGTGACTTGTTGAAAGTCACACAACTTGCTGGCCACAGAGACAGGATCCAGGTCTCCTACTGTTACTATGTGCAACTGTACTTATCTTCCAAATCATATTGATAGGAAGTCACTTTTTTAATAGACCATGGTATGTCTTGATGTCCTAGGGTACTGAGAAATTAGAACTTGTATGTGGTTTATTTTGATTTGAACTGAACGATATACCAATAAACACATGTACTGTGAATGATATGTGGTGTAATATATACATGAGATTTTCAAGACAGTATGAGTAAAAGAATGTAAACTATTTTATTAAATATTTTGATATTGATTACATGTTGAAATGATAATATTTTGGATATATTTGGTTAGAGAAAATATATGAAAATTCATTTTCCCTGTTTCTTTTTAGTTTTTTTAATGTGGCTACTAGCAAATTTAAAGTTATGTTTATGGCTTTCATTATATTTCTTTTGCATAGTGCTGCTCTACACTAGCCAAGCTGCTTTCCTCATTTTCCATGTCTTTGATCTATCCAAGTGTGCTTCCAGCTTTGTTTCTGGTCATGGTGCTTGGGTCACAGAAACACAGACTACTCAAAGATCTTTGCTCCCCCAGTTGAAATAATGACTGACTCTGCAGAGTGAGTGCCTGTGATTTTATGAGTCTACTCTTTTAGGTCCTTTTTAAACATGCTAATAACCGAAGGTATTCTAAGCAACTTGTGGCAAGGTCTTCTGTTGATACCTATGGTCTGCTGAGTTTGAAACCTTCCCAGATAATTGAACTTCCACTTAGAGGCTGGCTTTCAAACTTCCACTTCCTCTTTTGAAAGACTATAGAAGACAAAAAACCTCAACTGGACTTATTACATACTGTTCCTTGAGTCCTTCTTTTCTTTCTCTTTTCTCCCTCTTTCTCTCTCTTTTTAAAAATTATGAGTCAGCATAGAAACACTCAAGCCCAGATTTGGTCTTGAAAACTATTGTAAATAAAGTGGTTGAACTGAACATATCCCTAGTTGAACTGAGCATTTGGAAGGTTAGTTAGTGAAGGATGTTGAAAGACAGACAACGCAGGGTGTCAACATTTATTGAACAGATTTTCAGCTGCATTCCCTATAGAGGATTGTATTCAGGATATCTGCTTGCTCAGGATTCTTGGTTTAGCTTGTGCATGTCTGGGGAAGATAAATCTCTCTTACATGTTGACTCAAAGTGGTTAGTTTGCATACTCTTTCCAAAGAGCTTCCAGCTTTGACTTCTTTCCTTGCATTGATCAATGAGTGGGCTGTGGAACCTCTTGCAGCCCTCTGCCCTCAGTCACCCTTCTTGTTGACATTCCAAACTGTTAAGCTCACAAATGTACTGGGAGGACAGTAGCTTGAGGACACTTATTCCCTAAGAGAGAATCCTTGACTTTCACGGTATGTGACTTGGTTATTTTCCCATCCTTGTAAGGGCTTGACATTGTTTCAGAAAACAGTGTTGAATTGGGGAATGTCATTTCCAGTTGCTCTCCCACTGACCCATGCCATCCTCTGTCTTCATTTTCCTCAAAACCTTTTTTGGAATGAGGCAGGGTATAAATAAATAAAATTGCCTCCAATGTAAAAGGAGGTTGAGAAGTTTGAGAATTTCTTCCCCATTCAACACTTGGAGGAGGATAAAAACTGGAAAGAGTAGAACTGTATATTCTAGATATAAACAAGATCACTGAATAAACAAGGGTCATTGGGTAAAATATGGTACATTAGAGGGGTCAGTATTTAATGACTTATGACTGGGTCAAGGCATAGACAAGTATTCCTCCTCCCCTCTGTTTATCAAATTGTGTGCAGCATAGAAATTCTAGAGAACAAAGTCTTTACTCCAACTGCCATTTGAAATTCTACAGCAGTTAGATGTGTCATCAATGACCCAACACATAAGGCCACAAGAGATGCTGAGATCTTCTAAATGGAGCAGATTATGCGGGTGTGAGTAAAACAGGAGTGAAGAAGGAAAGATGGTTTGAGTCAGAAAAGACATCTACTCCCTACAAAATGTTCTGGAAGATGGCACTTTATAACAAGTTGGGATGCAGGTTGTAAAACCCTTTGGTTACAAAGAACAGAATAAAAACTCTGTCAAGAAATGGAAGTTACTATTAAGCTACTATAGCAACAAGTTCAGCATAAACTGGTGTCTCTTTTCAACTAGGACTGTAGTTTTCAATTAGGGGGAATCTTGCCTAGTGGGGGAGCCTTGACAATTTTGTCTGGAGAGGTTTTTGATTGTCACAACTAGAAAGGATGCTGGAGGTATTCGGTGTGTAGAGGCTAGGGATGATGCTAGACATCCTACAATACACAGGACAGCTCCTAACAACAAGGAATTGTCTGTCTACAAAGGTCAATAGTGCTGAAGTTGAGAAATTCTGATCTCAGGAAAGAAGTACCCTCTCCTATCTCCCCTCCCCAAACTTGTGCTCTGGAGGACCCTGAGTATCAAAGGGTGAAAAAACAAAGACAATGAATGTTGTTTTGGGTTTTCTCCCCACATTCATAAAGAAGTTCTTTACCTGAATGGAAAAAAAGGAGTTAATAGACAAGGAAGCTATCAAGACAGCCAAAGGTTCTCTAGCCTCTAATACCACTGTGTAAATTCAGAGAACAGATTTTGGGTTTTAATGGAATTTCACCTGGAAATAGTTATGCAAGGGCAGTGTTATTAAGCCCTATAATTGATAGATAAGGACAAGGCTGCCTCATCCCTACAGATCTGAAGTTGTATGGAGACCCACCTGCTGGGGACAGTTAGGAGATATCCACCAGGTGAGCAGGCAGGAAAGGAGGTCCTGGAGAGAGATCCTCCAGTGTGCTGGTGACATCAGCTCCTTGGCCTATTTCACAAGGTTTAGAAATGACTCAGTAACACACTCTACAGACAACTAGTGATGCACTATTTTAAAACTCTTCAAAAATCAACACTGTTCATGACATTATTGCTTACTATACCATCATGACCATAATTTTGTAATGCTTGTATGTACTCCACCCCCCTTGAAGATCCCCACTTTTTCTGCCCTGCTCTGTATCCCTGGGGTGGGAGCAGTAGGGGGCGGGGAGGGCTGGGAGCTGATCTTTACTGACAAAATCATGGGAATTTTCTTTTTCTCTACATTCTCCCTGGCCCAGCTAATGGAGGTGCTGTCAGGAGAACAGGGCTAAGAAGACAAAGAAACCAGGACATGTATTCACTTGGCCCCACCCAACCTTGGCATCTCTTTCCTGGCAGCAACCTCAGGCCTCCATGATTGTGGGTCCTTCATGGTTCCAGTTGCCCCTGGGCTCTGCCAATCCTGCTTTCCTTCTTTTGCCCTTGAGGTCTAGGAGTGGTAGTGGCTTCTGGGTATTGTTGGTCTGAGTTGCTGAACATCTTTTGTTGCTTCCATTAAAACTACCCACAACTCATAGAGCAATGGGAACGAGCATTCATTGTTGGTGGAAATACAAAACAATACTTTTGAAGATAGGCAGTTCTCATAAAGGTCAACATAATCTTACTATGTAATTCAGCAATCATGTTCCCAGATGCTTCCTCAAATGACTTGAAAACTAATGTTCACACAAAAATATGCACAGGAATATTTATAGCAGTTTTATTCATACTCACTAAAAATTTGAAGCAATCAAGTTGTCCTTTATAAGTGAGTGCATAAACAAACTGTGGTACAACTAGACAAAGAAATAGTATCCTGTGATAAAAATAATCTATGAAAATAGAAATAAAATAATAAAAAAAAGAAAAATGATTTTAAAGTCATAGAAAAAGATGGAGGAAACTTAAATACATATTAGCCAAGTGAAAGAAGCCAATCTGAAAATGTTACATACTCTCTGATTCTGATTATGTGACATTCTGGAAAAGGCAAAACTATTTAGACTGGAAAATAATCAGTGATTGCTAGAGGTGGGCATTGAAGAGAGAGGGAAACTTCCATTCAAGGTGGAACACAGGAGTTTTTAGGGCAGTGAACTGTTCTGTAGGCTGCTACAGAATGGTAGATATATGGTAGATATATGTCATTATGCAGTTGTGAAAATCCATAGAATGTACAATACAAAGGGTAAACCCTAATATTAACTTTTTACTTTATCATGGTGTATGGTGTATCAGCTCCCATACACAATAGTGTATCAATATTGGTTCATCAGTTGTAACAAGTGGACCACACTAATGCAAGATGTTAATAATAGGGAAAACTGTGCCAGACAGAGGAGGTATATAGGAATTCTCTATACTTTCAGTTCAATTTTTCTATAAATCTTAGACTGCTCTAAAAAATGAAATATATTAATTAAAGGTTTATTAATAAATAAATATATATACACACACAAGCATACTTGTATGTATGGTGGTTTAGTCACAAAGTCATGTCCAACTCTTTGCGACCCCATGGACTGTATGTAGCCTGCCAGGCTCCTCTGTCCATGGGATTCTCCAGACAAGCATACTGGAGAGGGTTGCCATTTCCTTCTCTAGGGAAATCTTTCCAACCCAGCAATCAAACCTGAATCTTCTGCTTGCAGGCAGATTCTTTACCAACTGAGCTACAAGGGAAGCCAGTATATATATGTAATAGAGTGAATATATATAAAGTGATATTTGTAAAGATATATGCATATGTATATACATGTAAATAAAGTTAAAAAAAAAAAAACCTACCCACATCTCATCAACAACCCTATATGAAATTCTCTTCAGTTAAATATTGTCCAGAGAAATTCTGTTTTCTACCCAGTCCCTGACTAGTGTCCCTTGCATCGAAAAGGCATTGTGAAAATAAAGAAAGCAAATAAAATGATGACACTATAAAAATAGTTTTGTTCAAAACACACCAAAATATTGATGGTTCTTCACTTTACCAATTTGGAAACTTTAACAAGTATATATCTCTTTCTTACCTTGACAATCTCTGCACTTTAGATAATGGATGTAATGGTTAACAGAGCTCTAGTTTCCTCTCAGAAGTGTCCTGATTAGGACAAAAGTTATATTATTGTTATTCTTCTGAGCCTTTTCTTGGAAGAGAAGCTGCAAAGTACCACTAATGGAGTCAAGTCATGTTTACTCCCAGTTTGTGTGTTTGGACAATATCCAAACACCCAAATATCTGGGGTAAATAGACTAGACTAAGAACAAAGGTGTGTCTGCGAGGACCCAGTGTTCCCCAAACAAATGGCTTTATCAGATGAAACTTCAACCCAGATATTCAAATGATTGAATGTGATTTTTGTGGTTTAAAAAAAATCAGCTTAAATAAAATAAGGGTTTGCTAAGGCTGAAACTCAGGCCATGTGAGAGCCTCAAAAATCTGGACCACAGAAGCAGGAAAGCCTTTGTGTGCTGCCAGCTGTGAAAGCCAGCTGTGTGTGCCTTCCCTATCTGTGCAGGAGGCATGGGGCACAGAGACCTGGCTTCCATACCTGTGCAGCTGCAAAACAGCTCCAAAAGCCAGTTTTCTGACTTTCAGGACAGAGACTGTCAAGCTACCCTTTATTTTTGTCCATGCATTTAATAAATGCTCTAACTAGACAATATACTGAAAATGCAGTGGTGAATAAAGCAAGAAGAAAACTCTATTCTAATGGGAAGAGACAACCAATAAACAAGTCATCAGGTTAGTGAAGTCAAGTTCTATGAAAGGTATAGACAGAAAATTTCCTAGACAGGAGAAAGGGAGAGCTTCTCTCAAGAGATGATGGTTCAGCTAATTCAGAAAAGGACACGAGATGGGCCTGTGAAAACTTAGAGGTTCAGATGACAGCCCCACTGGAATTAGTGAAACTAATGCACAAACAGTGTTCCAAGAGGAAATATAATTGTTTGAATTATTTGTTTTTGGGAAGGGAAAATGAGCTCAGTGTTCTGAGTAGTATTTGTGGGTATCCCAATCTCCAAAAAGGACTTCTCTGGTGGCTCAGGTGGTAGAGCATCTGCCTACAACGTGGGAGACCTGGGTTCGATCCCTGCATGCATCCCCGTATGCAGGTCAGGAAGCAACAGTTAGAACTGGACATGGAACAACAGACTGGTTCCAAATAGGAAAAGGAGTACGTCAAGGCTGTATATTGTCACCCTGCTTAGTTAACTTATATGCAGAGTACATCATGAGAAATGCTGGGCTGGAGGAAGCACAAGCTGGAATGAAGATTGCCAGGAGAAATATCAATAACCTCAGATATGCAGATGACACCACCCTTATGGCAGAGAGTGAAGAGGAACTAAAGAGCCTCTTGATGAAAGTGAAAGAGGAGAGTGAAAAAGTTGGCTTAAAGCATAACATTCAGAAAACTAAGATCATGGCATCTGGTCCCATCACCTCATGGGAAATAGATGGGGAGACAGGGGAAACAGTGTCAGACTTCATTTTTGGAGGCTCCAAAATCACTGCAGATGGTGACTGTAGCCAGGAAATTAAAAGATGCTTACTCCTTGGAAGGAAAGTTATGACCAACCTAAAGAGCATATTAAAAAGCAGAGACATTACTTTGCTATAAAGGTCTGTCTGGTCAAGGCTATGGTTTTTCCAGTGGTCATGTATGGATGTGAGAGTTGGACTGTGAAGAAAGCTGAGTGCCCCAAAACTGATGCTTTTGAACTGTGGTGTTGGAGAAGACTCTTGAGAGTCCCTTGGACTGCAAGAGATCCAACCAGTCCATCCTAAAGGAAATAAGTCCTGGGTGTTCATTGGAAGGACTGATGCTGAAGCAGAAACTCCAGTACTTTGGCCACCTCATTCGAAGAGTTGACTCATTGGAAAAGACCTTGATGCTGGGAGACATTGGGGGCAGGAGGAGAAAGGGCAAACAGAGGATGAGATGGCTGGATGGCATCACAAACTCGATGGGCATGAGTGTGAGTAAATTCCAGGAGCTGGTGATGGACAGGGAGGCCTGGCATGCTGCAATTCATGGGGTTGCAAAAGTTGGACACGACTGAGTGACTGAACTGAACTGAACAAGCTCCAAAAAAGAGCTGCTGCCTTGTTAGAGTTGTTTGTCACTGATTGGTAGTTGTCATCATCACAGTTCTGAATTGCAAAACCTAAGCTAAATCATACTGCCTCATCTCCTCCATTCCAGGACCTCTCAGCTTGTTCCAGCCACTATGCTGCATAGTGAATGAGGCATAATGAACTTTAATCAAGTTCAGGTAATGAGGCAGAGTGTGTACCAGAGAAAAGCTGTGTGCTTTTGATGCACTAGCTTCAGAAAGCATATCACATCACTTCAGCAGTTTTCTACCAGTCACAGCAGTAAGAGAGCACATCCAGACTCAAGAGAAGGACGTAGAACCCATTTCCTGTTTGAAGTCACAGTGTAAGAACAAGAGAAAGGAATACATGAGGGCGGCCTTCATTCGAAAATGGAGTCATCCATAAAGTTCTATGAGCTTCTTAGTGTTCTCTTCTTCCACCTTTCCTCTGGCTTCTTCATTTCAGAAGCTGAATAGAGCACAGTGGGCAACTTCAGGAAGTGGAGAAATAAAAAAATCTCAGTTGGAAAAGCCAAAAGCCTCATGGGTGGCCAAGCAGACAGAAAAACCTAAAGACTCATTTATTAGTAACCTTTGTCTTGTGTATCTGCAGTAGATGTTTAATTAAAATGAATAATTGTCAAATAAGTTTGGAGAACTTTGGTTTAGAGAAAGCAAAATCATTTTCTGTTTCCTATCTTCTTAGAAATTTTACCACGTGTATTAACATTCTCTAAGAGGGAGACATCTTAGAATATTTTCTCCACTTATTTTTTTTTTTTTTTTTTGGCCCATGGAATTATTTCTACATGCAATCCTTGAAGAGCTCATGGGATCATTTAGGAAATTCCATTTAGGCAATTTGTCCTAAGAGAGTTTATGGTAGACCCACAGAGTGGGACTTTTCATGGGTTTAGGAGGGGATAGAAAAATTCTTTTCCAAGCTGAAGCTGTGAAAGGAATGTAATGTCTGCTTTTCAACTCTGTTTAGCAAAATGTTGTATTCTATGGCACCTGAATGAAATAGCTGAGCTGAGTGTGTTCAATAAACATGCTGTTTCTGGGATGCCAGAATTTAAAACCTGAGTCCATTAGCATGAGTGCTTCAAGGGTTGCCACTGATGGAACCTTTCAGGAGAAAGGTTGGTTCATCCATAAATGACTCAGGATGTGATCAACAGTAGGAAGCCAAGTCAGTGAGTAAGGAATCTACATACACTGCTGACTGAACTCAACTTCCCTCTGCCTTGTATAATCAAGTTCATCACCTGAGCATGATGAGAGGAGGCAAAGGGGAATGTTCTTCCAAGACCACAGAAACACACAAGGACTGTAGGTTAGAAGTCTAGACCAACCTCAGGATGCCAAGATTCCATTTAGAGAAAAGGGAAATACATCTGTTGAAATTAATGAGAAACACAGATATTCCATAGGAATTCAAAACCTTGAAATCAGTGAGGCCAAGAAAAGATCTAGAGGGACATGACAAAGCAAATTTCAGAGGAGTTCGCAATGTGATATCTGAAAGGAAGGGTGCTCGGTTTGCTTTCAGAAGTGGAAGGAAAATCTCCACTCCACACCTGCAATAACAATGTTTTCACTCTTTGGATCCTGGTGAGGCCTCATCTTTAAAAGTGGTGCCTTGCTATGGTAGGGAAGTAGATGATCCCACTAAAATTTCAACAAGAGCCAGAGGAATGCCATTGGGCCTGTAGACACTGATTAAAGAAATCAAGTCCTTTTGGCTCTATGGGCATCTTACCTCCCCAAGATTGTCATAGGACACATTTAGGGAGGCTGAAAACTGCCTGGAAGAATCCAAGGGAAATGTTCCTGTCACAAGTATATGAAGATTGAAGTAGTCAAGAAAGGAAGGAGATTTTCTCTTGGAAGAGTGCGGAATTTCAGAGACCAGAGGAGACACTCTACCCTCAAGTGGCATTAAGCTTTGTCCAAGGTCTCTCATGGACTGCTGGGACACATCCCATCTCTGGACAGTTCAGATTAACTTCAGGAGTGTTTGATGATCTTTCAAAACCACAAATCCTTCCTGACACTGGCCAAGGGGCTTGGAAAAGATGAGATGCTATAAGCTATTCAATAGCAAATGATTATTAAGTGATGTTCTTACTTCTTTTGGTTGGATAGGGAAAAAAATGTTTGAAAAATGAGATTAAAATTACCTACATTTTTATTTCACTGTTTTGTGAGAACTAACATTTACACACTGTAAAAGTTAGATTAAGTGATAAATGAAAAATCCTTTGCATAGTATTGGATATTTGGTAAAATTTCTAATACATAATAGTCATTATTAATATTATCATCCAGGAAGCTAATGTACTCATTGTTGAAAAGAAAGAATGGGGCTTTCAAATCATCTTTAAACATCATTTAGATATCTTTGGAAGTAAGCAAGGTGATACCTATACACCTAAGCATATATATGTACATTTGACCCTTGGACAACTTGGAGATTAGCCAAATGGCCTTTAGATCAATGATGAGTACACAAATATATATTCTATTTTACTCTCCTCCTTCACGTTTAGCATTTTGACAATTACTACTTGTGGGACACTCTTCCATTTCTATAGAAGACAAAAAGAGATAAAGGTGTTCCCCGCCCTCTTAGAGCTCAGACTCTAGTTGAAGCCAGGAGATGCAGGTGTGTGCTAACCAGACAGGCAAGAATGTCACAAAGGACAAATGACTAACAGAGTAACCATTTCCAAGGAAAGAGAACTTAGAAATGGGAGGGTGTTTGACTTTAAATAATCTTTCTCATAAACAATTAAAAACTTGTTCGGGAGGCATGGTGGAAAGAAACCAGGTTGGGAGTCAGTTACTTGCAGTCCTCTGTAGGAATTCTTTGCTTCCCATAAATGCATTAACCTGAAGGCAGCTCAGAGGCATTTGGGGATTTGTGATGACTGCATTCTGTTTGCCACTTGGACATCTAGAACCACATCAGTGGCCAAATCTAGCCACCGTTTAGATAATATTTCATTTATTTTCTATCCTCTTCTCTTAGATCTGTTGTTGTTTAGTCACTAAACTGGAGATTAGCCAAATCTTGTGACCCCAGTGACTGTAGCCTGCCAGACTCTGCTGTCCATGGGATTTCCCATGCAAGAATACTGGAAACGGTTGCCATTTCCTTTCACAGGGGATCTTTCCAGCCCAGAGATAGAACCTGTGTCACCTGCATTGTCAGGCAGATTCTTTACTACTGAGCCACCAGGCAGGCCCATCTTATATCTATAGGTAAACTTAAATCCTTAGTTGCAAGATAAGGAATGAATAACTATCTAATGGGGGTTTGCCTCGTGGCTCAGCTGGTAAAGAATCTGCCAGCAATGCAGGAGACCTGTGTTCCATCCCTGGTTTGGGAAGATCCCCTGGAGAAGGGAAAGGCTACCCATTCCAGTATTCTGGCCTGGAGAATTCCATGGACTCTATAGCCCATGGGGTTGCAAAGAGTTGAACATGAATGAGTGACTTTCACTTTCACTTTTCAATTATTTAATGAAGAATATAAGAAAGTCATTTATCTCCCCTACCTCTGAGTTTTCTCAATTATAAGATGAAAGGCTTGGGTTAAATTAACCAGCCTATTTTTTCTTGATCCTAATGCTTTAAAATTACATGAATGAAGACAAGATTGTATAGGAATGAAGGATAGATTAATTCAGTCCATACTTAAATGTAATAGACTTGGAGGCTTCTTATGTAAGAGCATAAATAACTTGATTTAAAGTCATGACAAAGTCAGTATGTTAGTGGGTCTCAATTGTAAATATTTCCTCCAGATTAGAAGTTCTCAAAACAAGATATTTATTTGGTTCTAAGAATTATTTAGCATATAAATACATACATAAATTATATAAATAAACTGCATATACAGTTTAAAATGTCCTTATGTGGTATCTTTATGTGGTATATATATACATATGGTATATCAAATTTATCAAAAATTTTATTGTGGGACATCAAATGAATCAATAATCCACTTCAATTCAAGATGTTTTTAAAATAACTGGCAGTTTTGTTTTATTGCTCATGTCAAACATATAATCTTAGAGAAAAGAATAAAGTGTTTTTTATTCCTTATCTAGAAATAAACAAACCAACAAAACCCTAAAGGTTGTTCTAGTCTTGTATCCCTATATATTGTCATTTGAGAGCCAATAGTGGAAGCTTCAGTAAAAGAAGTTTCTGGGTTTGTTTTTTTTTGTTGTTGTATTTTTTCCAGCAGGGCAGGAGTGGAGAGGGAAGTGAGAGGTGAAGACTATGGAGAGGAGAAACTTCAACTAATGATTTAGTAACAACAATAATAATGGTTATTATAAAACAACTACTGAGGGATGCAAAGACAGTAAGTTTCTGAGCTTTTTTTATTTTTAAAAACTCCCCTGTAGATTCTGGGTGAAGCACATTTCTGCCCTTTTATTACTTTAATTTCAATTACATTTAGCCTATTGATCTGAGTGTTAGTCATTCAATCATGCCTACTCTTTGTGACCCCATGGAGCCTGCCAGGCTCTTCCATCCCTGGGGTTTTTCAGACAAGAATACTGGAGTGTGTTGCCATTTCCTTCTCCAGGGGATCTTGCTGACCCAGGTATCTAACCCAGGTCTTCCATGTTGCAGGCAGACTCTTTTACTGTCTGAGCCACTAGAGAAGCCCATAATGATCTGAATACAAGACTAAACTTTTTAAAATATCGGAGTAAAAATGTAGAATTGCTAAGATATAAGGAGGCATAAATTAAAGGTCATTGGAAGGGAGAGAAGCAAATAGAGGTTTTACTCCAACATGTTACTCCAGCTTGATGTTACTTATAAATGACTTGGATAATCATGTTTTTAGCATAAAATCAAATCCATAATGACAACAATCACAACTGATATATCTAAATCAACCTAAGAAACCTACTTTGGAGCAGTAGAGTATGGAATTTATTCCTCTGGACACTAACTAACTTAAATTATTACAGATAAGAATGTCAATTGCTACTCTATTGACAAATATTTCATAGCTCCAAACAGAACACTTCCTTGGAACAAAAAGGTGATAAAATGTTTGAGGCAGGAAAGACTCTATGAATGCTTTCACTAGAAGTAGTTATGAGGTTTTGTCAGGTATGGAAAAATAATCACCTTTCTTACAGAGAAAGAGGCATAATTTTAACTGCATCAACATTTATATTTAAAGGGGATTTTATTTATTTTTTAGAAAATTTAATAGATATTTCCATGGAATTGGCTTTTGGCAATAAATGAAAACACTATTAAGCTGTGTCAATGGGGAGGTGAGCAGTGAAGATGTCCTACAAATCTAGCCATCTTTGTTTCTGGAATTAGTGATTTTTTTTTTCAGTAAAATTGTCTTTTATGTAATCTAATACTTGAATTTGCTTTCATGCCTTAGTAATTGGTGAATGGTGAGTTTAGAAAATTATGTTGAGGGACAAAGGACAGGCAGTAAGATATTGCTAAACAGTGTGTTCATAGGTTATAACTAATTAAATATGCTATTTCAACTACTGAGTACTAGAGACATACATTGCAAGAAGACATGTAGGTCTTTAAGACCAAAATTCCACTCTCTCTCATTTTATCTTCAGTGTATCACCACTGTACAGTTTATCACCACTGTAAAAGATGCTCAAGCTAGGAGTTATTTACTTCCTTTGAATGGCCAAAGATCCATAATAAAAAATCCAAGGATTTAAGATTGCATTACTATTTTGCAGTGATGCCCATCCCCTGGCAATCCTGGATGGATGGAGAGCCTGCTAATACAAATCATTTGAACCACCTGTGTGGTAACTGCTAGCAACAGCCAGGATGAAATACCTCCATTTCCCAAACTAACCCTTGTTGCCAAATTGAGCCTCTCATGCTCGTTTCCTGGGGTTCATAATGTGGCAAGTTCATGTGAATGTCTCTTCTGAGAAATCGGGGCACAGAAAGGGAATCGCATATTCTGACACTCTTCTAACTTGATGAAAACAAGCTGCCTGGTCACAGTGAACCGCAAAGAACCACAAGGAAGGACATTTGCTTTACTTGAACAAAGCACCATTTCCCAGTATCTGAAGGGGGAATTTCATCTAAAACTCCCTTACCAACCCTACAGCAAAGGCAAAAAAAGTCACTAGTGGTGGCTGGCTCAATATCTTTGTTTATTTTTGATTAACATTTTACTTTCTTTCATTTATTTTGGATTGATTAAACAGAAAATAGAGCCATCAGCTCCAACCCTGGAGCCTGATGGGGAAGTAGCAATGGATATTTTTGACTGGATGCAGCTTTATTCAGGGACTGGACAATCAACACATGCCTAGGTTATCAGAAAGTTCTGGTGTCTTCCAAGATAAAAATTCATCTCTCTCTTTCAGGACTAAGTGTATTGGAGCCTACATAGGCTAGACTTTCTGATGTACAATCAAGACCCTGCAGTTTACTTTGCAGGGGTCTTCAAGCTAGTGGATGGATGTCTCATTCCTCTGCTGCTCCTCTCCAGTGCTATACACCCTGCGGTACCTATTTTGGCTATGCTATTTTTCTTTTTTTTTGCTTTAACTTGCCACATCCGTTTCAAAGGCATCCTACTGTGAGTTAGAATAAAATCACACCTGATGTTGCCCTCTCAGATTCCAGGTGGGCTGGTCCTCACCTCTGCCACCAAATTTACATTCAGTCCATCAAACTCAATCCCACCTAGAGACACAGGCTTGTGTAGCTTCTTCTTCTTGAAATATATTTTCGCCAATCTTTTAAAACCACAACTTCAATATCATCTCTTTGGAAACAGCTTCTCATCTCCATTCCTCCAATCTAAACAATTCACAGCATCACATAACCTGCCCTATTTCCTTTTCAGCATCTATTCCGTTCAGTTCAGTTCAGTCACTCAGTGGTGTCTGACTCTTTGAGACCCCATGAATTGCAGTATGCCAGGCCTCCCTGTCCATCACCAACTCCCGGAGTTACTCAAACTCATGTCCATTGAGTCGGTGATGCCATCCAGCCATCTCATCCTCTGTCGTCCTCTTCTCCTCCTGCCCCCAATCTCTCCCAGCATCAGGGTCTTTTCCAATGAGTCAACTCTTCCCATGAGGTGGCCAAAGTACTGGAGTTTCCGCTTCAACATCAGTCCCTCCAATGAACATCCAGAACTTATCTCCTTTAGGATGGACTGGTTGGATCTCCTTGCAGTCCAAGGGACTCTCAAGAGTCTTCTCCAACACCACAGTTCAAAAGCATCAATTCTTTGGCACTCAGCTCTCTTCATAGTCCAACTCTCACATCCATACATGACCACTGGAAAAACCATAGCCTTGACTAGACAGACCTTTGTTGGCAAAGTAATGTCTCTGCTTTTTAATATGCTCTCTAGGTTGGTCATAACTTTCCTTCCAAGGAGTAAGCATCTTTTAATTTCTTGGCTGCAATCACCATCTACAGTGATTTTGGAGCCCCCCCAAAATAAAGTCTGACACTGTTTCCACTGTTTCCCCAACTATTTCCCATGAGGTGATGGGACCAGATGCCATGATCTTAGTTTTCTGAATGTTGAGCTTTAAGCCAACTTTTTCACTCTCCTCTTTCACTTTCATCATTCCAATCCCATAGAAAGGCAATCCCAAAGGATGCTCAAACTACCGCACAATTGCACTCATCTCACATGTTAGTAAAGTAATGCTCAAAATTCTCCAAGCCAGGCTTCAGCAATACGTGAACCATGAAATTCCAGATGTTCAAGCTGGTTTTAGAGAAAGCAGAGGAACCAGAGATCAAATTGCCAGTATCCACTGGATCATTGGAAAAGAAAGAAAGTTCCAGAAAAACATCTATTTCTTCTTTATTGACTATGCCAAAGCCTTTGACTGTGTGGATCACAGTAAACTGTGGAAAATTCTGAAAGAGATGGGAATACCAGACCACCTGATCTACCTCTTGAGAAACCTATATGCAGGTCAGGAAGCAACAGTTAGAACTGGACATGGAACAACAGACTGGTTCCAAATAGGAAAATGAGTACATCAAGGCTGTATATTGTCACCCTGCTTATTTAACTATATGCAGAGTACATCATGAGAAATGCTAGGCTGGAAGAAGCACAAGCTGGAATCAAGATTGCTGAGAGAAATATCAATAACCTCAGATATGCAGATGACACCACCCTTATGCCAGAAAGTGAAGAGGAACTAAGAAGCTTCCTGATGAAAGTCAAAGAGGAGAGTGAAAAAGTTGGCTTAAAGTTCAACATTCAGCATCTATTACCATCTGTCATTTTCATATTTATGTATTCATTTACTTATTTGTCTCTCTCAACAAAGCAGACTGTGAAATGCAAGGTAACAGGAACCTGTGCTACAAATGGCTATATCCTCAGTGCTTGAAATACTTTCTGACACAAAGTCATCACTCGGTAGAGATTTATTGAATGAAGTAGTGAATGAATCATTGCTATCATAATATTAGCACATCATAGACAGAATGAGTGGCTTCAAATAGCCTCTTTTTACCTCTACCTGTGTTAAATTCTGTTCTCCTTTTCTGTCATGTTGTCTCCCAGTCCCTACTATGTTCAGTTTGCCTTTCAAAGCTCCATTTGCTGAGCATTTCTATTATCCCTCTTGGCTACCTCAGAAAGGATTCAGGGCTTCCTCACCTACAAGTTAGAGTTATACTGGGTCATCCCATCTCCTAGAGGCAGAAACAGTTCTTTTTTATTTCATATGCAGAGTGTTTAGTATGAGGCTTTAATGCCTTAATAGGCATTAAGGTTCTATTTATTGAATACATGAATGTGTAATTAGAACATTTTCAAAAATACCAACTTTGTTTATTACCTTTCCATGTCATACAGAAAGCAGCCTTGATACCTATTTGTTGAATAGATGACTGCAAAATTAGAATCAGAGAATGTTTTCAAACATGTCAACTTTATTGCCTTTCCATGTTGTACATAAAGCACCCATGATGTTCCACAAGAAAGGCTTAAGTCATCAGCTTGGTTCCTTTTATAATCTTCTTGTTTAACTTGGTAATTAATACCCTTAGAGCACTTATGGTAGGCTCAGCTGAGGCCTTTGCATGGCTAATCTGCTTCACAACCACCACAGAAGGTAGAAAGTGTAAAGAAACCACTACTGCACATTTGACAAAGCTGAAGCTGGATTGCCCCACATCATACAGTGAGTAAATCCTTGGGGCAGGATTTGAACCCAGTCACAGATGGCAGAGCCTTCAGTGTTGATACTACAGCAAGTAGTATATAAATGCCACCAGCATTTTTTTTTCTGCCCTTGCAGAATCAATATAGTCACCAATATTTTCTTTGAAAAATCTTATTAGGTTACTTCTCTTTTCAAAAAGCTCTCTGACTTCATGAAGACCTAATGAACAAACATCAGCTTCCTGTCATAACCATCAAATCCTTTTCCAAAGCATACTTCCATGCTGCCAAATGGGCACCATGCTCCAGTTACTCACAGGCTTTTGTTTGTTGCTAAATACAACCTTCATTCTTCCTCTCTTTGCTTATTCATCTTTGCTAGGTTCTACTCATCCCTTTAGCACCAGCTCACATCTTCTTTATCACCTGCTCTAAGGAGCTGATTGAATCTTCCTTGATACATCTATTGCATTTGACCTTTACTAAATCTCTCACACTTATGAATTCTATGAGTTGTTTTCTTTGTCACTCTTATCAGACAAATATCTAAGATCAGAGTCTGTTTCTTTGTACCAGCCACAGGGCTTAAGACATGCTTTTGGAGCATGCCCTAGTGGCTCAGATGGTGAAGAATCTGCCTGCAATGCGGGAGACCTGGGTTCAATCCCTAGGTTGGGAAGATCTCCTGGAGAAGGGCATGGCAGTATTCTTGCCTGGAGAATTCCATGGACAGAGGAGCCTGGCAATCTGGCAAGTCTATGGGGTCACAGAGTCAGACACGACTGAGCAAATTTCACTCACTATAGTCTTAATAACAAACAAAAAGCAAACAAAAAAACATTACTGAAAATAAAAGAATGCATACAGCGGAACAGCTAACATGTAAAAAAAAAAAAAAAGACAAAAAGCACCAAGAGTACAAGTCCTTTGGAAGACTGTCTGGCCTCATCTACTGAAGCTGAATATATAGCAAGACTCCTGAGTATATACCCTAAAGAAATGGGTGTTTATGATTATCAAAAAGAGTTTCTCAAGAAAGCTTATCACAGCCCACTATTTGTGACAGTCAATGATTGGAAATCACTCAAATACCTATTAATAGTAGAATATGTCAACAGTGGTACATACACACAAAGGGATACTATATAACAATGAGTATGAACAAACTGGGACTTGTATAACATGGGTAAATATTACAAACATAGCATTGAACTACAATGATGATATGCCAGACACTAAATAGTGCATTAGTAGCTCTCCACTTATACAGTTTAAAAACCAGCAAAATGAATTTGTGGAGTTGGAATCTTGGGAATAGTTACCATTAGAGGAAGAAGTAGTGACTGGAAGGGGTTGCCAGGGGTTTTTTGTGGGGGGGTGGTACTTGTTATCTTTTGTTCTTAACCTGGGAACTGGTTGCCATGTGTCATTTTCTTATTTTCTTATTTATGTGCTCATTTACTTATTTGTTGTCTCTCAACAAGGCAGACTGTGAACTCCAAGATGGCAGGAACCTTTGCTATAAATGGCTATATCCTCAGTGCTTGAAATACTTTCTGACACAAAGTCATCACTTGGTAAAGATTTATTGAATGAAGTAGCAGATGAATCATTACTATCATAATATTAGCACATCTTAGACAGAATGAGTGGCTTCAAATAGCCTCTTTTTACCTCTACCTGTGTTAAATTCTGTCCTCTTTGCCTGTCATGTTGTCCCCAACTCCCTGCTATTTACTTTTCAGAATGAATCAAGCTGTCATACATTTCTGTGTCCATTTAGTAGTTCAAGAAACAGTAGAAATAGAGGATATAAGAGCAAAGGAAGAGGGAAGAACGAGGGAAGGAGAGAGTGAGAGGGAGAAATTTTATGAATAAGTGAAGTTAATTTTTAACTTTAAAAGTTAACTTTTAACTGATAATTTACTTCAACACTTTATTCAGAACCACAATAACTGCATCTGAGTTGTCACCAAAAAAGTTGACTGAGGAATTTTAATGAGCCTTGTTTTACATCTAAAAGTATATCCAAATGAATTCCCTATGTTTGTAAAGTCCAAGGCGGCACCTCTGAGTGCGTATGTGTCGTTCTAAGCATCCATGCAGCTACCAGGGAGTAAAGGAGCACCTCTAACACCTGAAATCTATACTTTTCAGCTTGAAACGTAATTTTATTTGGCTTGCCAGGGGATTCCTGATTGTCAGTTGTGCTTGGCAGAAGCGGGTGTGACCAGAGGTTAGATATTTCTCCCTTTGCAGGGGGTGGCAGCGGTGGTGGCATACACACCTCTTGCTAATTGGCAGTGGCTGGATTCCATTCATGAGCCCGTGGCTCCTGACAACACTCACACGGCAGTGGCTGAACTCAGACCATCTCATTGTTAGTAAGTCACGAGGTCATATTTCTTCCCCATGTCACACAAGCTGGATTTGATCTGTGTTTGTTGGTGAGCGGAGACACATGGAGATCAGACGCAGCTTTGTCAAACAGACAGTAGTCCTCTGCTGAGAAAAATTACTTTTTTTCCCTTTTCCTAAAGCAAATAAGTGAGAATTTTAGGTTACACTAGTGTTGAATTTCAAATCAAGTAAACTGACAAAGAGCCCTGCTGAAAGTCAGAGTGTTTCATTTTGTACATGTTGGCAGCTCCTTAAAAGGAGAAAGTAAGCCTCAGGCTGTCCTTGATGTTGATACTGGATATGAAGAAAATATTGTGAATTTGGTTTGAAAGCAGGGTGTGTGTATGTGTGTGTGTGTGTTTGTGTGTGTGTGCATGTGAAATCTATGTGCAGTTAGCACACTAGAAACAACTTGAGGACGTAGAACCACTAAAGGATTCACAGGTCATAAGTTAGCAAGTAAAAATATTTGAATGACATACCCCAGCTGCTAACCTTTTCTAGAAAGGCACACACCTTTACTTTTATAGACAGATAAAAGCAATTGTGTCTGACCTATATGCTTGTAAGATCGTCTTTGGTGTGCATATGAGACTATGTGCTCTTATGTAAATTCAATCATTAGAGCTTCATCTAGGTGATGAAAATGTATTAAGTGATGTTTTATTAGCAGAATGCTCAGCCATTGACCAGACTCTTCCTGCTTTGATAAAATTTCCCCTAAGGAATTCAGAATTATTTGAATTCCTTCAAATAAATCTGATATAACTATTTGAAATAAAATCTATCTTTTCTGTGCTTCCATGATGCATCAAGTCAAAATGTCCCTGGGAAATATTTGCCCATAGTTAAACATTGGGCTTCCCAGGTAGTGCAGTGGTAAAATATCAGCCTGTCAATGCAGGAGATGCAAGAGACTGGGGTTTAACCCCTGGGTCAGGAAGATCCCCTGGAGAAGGAAATGGCAACCCACTCCAGTATTCTTGGAAAATTTCATGGACAAAGGAGCCTGGTGGGCTATAGTCTATAGGATCACAAAGAATCAGACATGACTGAGTGAATGAGCATACATAGTTAAATACTAATGTGCATACATTTCAGATTCTTTCCTGTAGATTGGTTGAACAGCCAGGGTGAAATACTGAGAGGCTTTTGAAAAGAGTGAATTGCAAAGAGGAAGGGAGAAGGAGATTGTCAAGGAGAGGAAAGATGTGTTAGCAGAGCTGTGCATCATATGAGAAGAGTCACAGATTCCCTTTAGCACCTGAGAAAGACTACAGACTCCTTCTTCAGAAAATGCACACATACACATTTGTAATTATTGAATGTTGATGACCATCACAGGTTGGTTCCCTCAGAACCATAGTCAAGGTAAGGATTTGACAGCAAGTTAGTTATTTGGAAAGAACAAGAAGCTGCACTGAGGTTGACATGGGGGGGAATAGGCAGGCAATAAAAGGTATTTTATTAAGATAATCTCCACAAAGGCAACTGATGCTTAAGCCCAAAGAAAACTCTGAAAAGTGGTGCAAAACACACACCTCAATATGATTCCAACCAGTAGGCCCCAACACTCATCAGTCATCGGTCAGGGATGCCCCTGGTAGAATGTGAATCACAAGCAGCATTCGGGGCAAAGCAGTTCTGGCAGCCCAGAGCCAACCCTTGGCTGTCATGCAGGAGTTGGCTATGAGAAATCAGGAGCATGGTCAGTCAGTCAGGAGTATGGCAGGTTGAGTTTGCTACAGGTGTATCTCAGGACTCCTATACTTTCGCTCTTCTGAAGACCATCCTGAACCAGTCTCTTAAAGGATTCTGATTGTGGGGAAGGGAACACCTGCAGGTGAGATGGCCAGTTTGGAATGACTTCCTCTATTAATATCTTTGAGAAGGGCAAGCTGTATGCCCAACAGTATTTTCGACTTATACAATTATTCCAGAAGGAAAGGATTCAGAGAGTTAGTGGACAGCTTCAAAAGATTGTGAGGAGTCCTGAGGACTCTCTAAACTCCTTTGACTCACTATGTCTCAAAGGGTACCTCATGTGACCTCTGTTTATGAGAGAGTCTCCATGTAGGAGATGGTATAACAATGGGTTTTATCATCCCAGGGAACAAGAGTACCCAGGCCTAGGAAGCCATGAGTTGAATAACTTCAAAGCCCCCATATGACACACTTCCTGTTTGTAATCTCCTTTACCCCAAGCAATAAATTGAGTCAACAGGGCAATTCTATCAGAGACTTTAGGAAACTGAGTCTGGAACATCAAGTTGATGTACCAGAATCACTGTGAGTCACTGTCACAGTAGGAATTAGGTGCTTGAACATCTAAATTCCAGAGCTTTCTTCAGCTCCCGGGGCCTCACCAGCTGCTCCTGAAAATGGGTGTTAATAATAGGCCTGGTCCTCCCATGAGCCAGAATGACTTATTCACATCCTGGGGATGGAGTGATCCAGGGAGGTGCGTAACTCTTTGAGGCTACATTCTATGACAAAGGCCAACACAACAGCCCTGGAAAGTGGTAACAGTGCTTGCACATTCCTGTGTTCACTGGACTGGGATCTTGAGTAGTCTGATCCATTTTCTATTCATGTTATTGGCATGTTTCTTCCAATAATGTTTTGGCATTAATGAACAAAGCCAGGAGCCCAGCTGAGCTCTTGAAATGTTTCGATGAGTGAAGAAATGGCAGATTTCAGTGTCTTATAACTTTTTATACATTTGTACACTCAGTGTACAACCCAGAAATTCCACTTCTGGATATTTATCCAAGAGAAATGAAGACTGAGGTTCATACACACAAAAAAACTATATACAACTGTTTATAGTAGCTTTACTCATAATTGCTAAAATCTAAAAATAATCAACTGGTGAATGAATTACTGGTATACCATGATAAACTATGGTGCATCCTCTCTAAAAGACACTACTCAGGATAAAAAAATAAATAAAAAACTCTGAACTACTGTCAGGTGCAATAGCATGGGTGAATCTCCAATACGTTACGTTATGTGAAAGAAACCAGACACAAAAGACTGTATATTGCATAATTCCATTGATATGACACTCTAGAAAAACAAAAAATATAAAGTCAGAAAATTTAGATAGGTAGTTTCCAGGGCCTGAGAATTAGTGGAAAAGTTTACTACAAAGGAGCAATATAAGAGAATTTTTGGATGAGGAAACTATTCTATATCTTGATTTTAGTGAGGGTCACATGACTATATGCATTTGTCAAAATTCTTAGAATTATATACTAAAAAGGGTAACTAAATCATTCCTCAGTTAACTCAACATTCCCCGCTCCCATACAATAAGAAAAAAAGTGACATATCCATGCAAAGTCACACAGCTGGTAGTGACACGGGGGGGAGTGGGGGGGGAGCTGGAAAAAGAAAAGTGCCATAAAAGCCACGTAGAGCACAGACAATAATGTAATAATATGTCAGAGACAAAACAGTGAAGAGCAGGAGTGAGCCCAGGAGCCCAGGAACCTTGGGCATGACCCCCTCTGGCAACTACTAAACATTATTATATTTTCTCAAAAGTGGAGTCTCTCTCTCACACATCACACACTCACACAGAGAGTAACAAGCTTTGCAAAGTGCAAACATTTTCACTGCTGCCCAAGGTCAGGCTGAGGATGAAGCTTGAAGCCTCGAATTTGTCCAGCTGTCATCTCCCAGGCTCAGTCAATACTGTGAATGTCCAGCTCTATCCCGAACATACCTACAAATACATCTACTTGGAAAATACTGGCACATAAATTTAGAGAGGTTTAAAGTGGGAATGAATACCTCAACCTACGGGGTGGAAAAAACCTGGGCCCTGCTCCTTGTGGGCAACCCAACCTGTTTGAACTGCTAAAAACACTCAGGGCAAAACAAGGAGAGCTGAAAAAAATAAGCTTTTAAGAAAACAGTTCTCTCAATATTCCTAAGTTTAATGGCTCAATATTTAGCATGCGTTTCATAATTCCAGCTTTTTTTGGGTGGAGGTAGGTAGGGGAAATGGGAATATAGTAAAGGGTTTTCAAAACACTTGCTATTTCTAAGGCTTCTTTTTTTATGTACCATAATGCACGCAGCCTTCCCAGGCATGGGGTCAGGATGTTTCCTTGCCATGGAATTGAACACGAATGGGGAAAAGTGGGAAACTGGGTTAGGCTACTATGGAAAATGTGAAGAGCCCTGGCAAGCATCAGCCCAGGGACTGACGACGGTTCCAGAGTTATTGGAAGAACTCCTTTTCCTTTCCCCTCTTTCCTTCAAGTAGCTCTCAGGATCCCTGAGCTGTGATGCTCCAATGAATTATCAATAGGCCCCACACCCAAGAAGCTTATGGTTGTATAGGACTGACAGGCAGATCAATAAACGAGTAAACCAATGATCACAACAAAACGAGACGAGAGCTGGCTCTAAGGGGCAGAGAGGCCAGGTAGCTGGCTCTAGTGGGGCTGCGTGCATGTGTGCTAAGTCACATGTCCTGTTATCTTTGGCTCTTTTACTTTCTAGCTGTGTGCCTTTGGACAAGCAACTTAACCTCTCTGAACTTCAAATTTTTCATCTGTCAAGTGGAGATAGCACCACCCAAAAATGTGTTTGAGGATTAAATGAGGTATTCATGCAAAGAACTTTGAACAGTGCAGGCATGTAGTAAGTGGTCATAAGTGTTGGCCATGACTGTGACTTCATGGAGAGGGAGGAGGCTGGGTGGAGGCTTCCAAGCAGCAGGGATGTTTGAGCTGAATCTTCAAGAAAATGTAAGTACAAGCCACGTAGACAATGCCAGTTTGTGTGGCTAGGAGGACGTTTTAAGCAGGAAAAGGATAGAAAAGATTGTGGGTGGGGAAGAGCCTGATATGTTCAAGATGAGGCCAGAGTAAGACCTTTGGGGGACCTACAGGGTGAT
The DNA here is from genome assembly GCF_023699985.2 of Odocoileus virginianus. Classification (NCBI taxonomy): domain Eukaryota; kingdom Metazoa; phylum Chordata; class Mammalia; order Artiodactyla; family Cervidae; genus Odocoileus; species Odocoileus virginianus. The sequence continues at coordinate 45,426,441 of NC_069682.1, forward strand.
GGGACTAAGGTCTGAAGTCCCTCCCAAACCCATTGTGATATCCATCAGTGTGAAACCATAAAGTATGAGCTAAATTTCTGATTGACCTTTAACAACTGGATTGGATGCTTGATTTTGAAATGTTAAACCTCAACTTTCTTCAAAAGATTGTTGCTTTTGTTGTTGTTGCTAAGGTTGCTGAACTCTGTAGGGTCATTGAGGGACCTATGGACAGGGTGGTGGCATTTTAGAAGATGAAGATTGAGATGCGGGCAGAGGCAAAATTGGGAAGGGCTCGTCCTTAGTTTGGGTCAATTCCGGGAGTTGGTGATGGACAGGGAGGCCTGGCATGCTGCGGTTCATGGGGTCGCAGAGTCGGACACAACTGAGCGACTGAACTGAACTCAGTCCTTGGAAATGTGGAAGGAGTTGGGCAGGAAAACTTTGGTGAAAAATTTCACACTGGTTGAGTGACAAGTAAAGGTAACTCTAGTGGTCCTAGGAAATGAATTTCAGTGGTCGTGCCCATGGGGAATGGAGTGTATATGTAGGAGATCAAATTACCTGAGAAGTCTTTTATAAATACTTTCTTAGGAAGATGGGGCTGGGAATGGGTTAGATAATCCAATGAGGAGATAAAGTGAGAAACTGAGACAGAAATTGTTGGAAAGCTATTAAAATATTACCTTAACTGTATTTCCCTCTACGTACATTTCTGTCTGCCTTTATTTCACCCTGCACCAACAATCAAATCAATCGCAGAACGTGAACAAACACTCTAAATGGTCCTTTTACACTTCTGTCAACCCATAGGTAACTTCACTAGTCTGCAACCAGAGGCTAACCTCCTCTTTATTGCTTTTGCATCCACAACTGGGTCCTCATAGAGACTGAACATTCACGTGGGTAGGAACCTTCCCATCCTTCAGGTGCACACGGAGGTATAAGACCTTCTGGCTGGCCTCCGTTCTCAGATGCATTTGCTGACAATGTTGCACTCTCATCTTAATTTTGAGCCAAACCTCTGCTGGATTTTGATATCTAGAAATTCCACTTTAGTTTTCACCCTGGGTTTGTCTACTAAGTCAGACAGACACACAAACACATACACTTACAAAACAAGGGTGAAGTCAGACTCATGGGAGTGTGGTCACCTAAAGCTTTCAGGACTAGATAGAAGCTACCAGCAACCTGCTTTGTGTGTGATTTGGTGTGACTACTCTTACTATTCATTTTTGCATGAAATTATATCTGTTATTATACTATCATGTTTCATAATTCTTTATTGAACAAACTTGGATTTTTTAATGTAATTATGATTTAATCAGTGTGTATTTTTCAAGAGCCAGGAGCATTGTTTTGTTCCCCCATGAGCTTTATCCAAAGCCCACTCAGACACAGATATATTTTCCTATCCTACAACAACTCTCTTGGAAATTCTTGGCATTTTTATCATCTGAACTTGGGCTTGCTTTGTGTTAATTATTGTGAGTATTAATAACTTGCCTTCTCATTTTCATCATCATGGGTAAATATTTATTTAGTATCTACCACATATAAAATTTAGTATTTTATATGTAGTAGATGCATTTATGCATTGTACTCAATTTCAGGAACTTTTAATTCAGAAAAAAACTGAGAATAACATAACAAACATCCATATAGCAAGATTCTAGAATTAACAAATGTTAACATTTTATCATATTTTCTCAAGATAAATAATGAATGGATCAAAAGAATGTAATGAATAAACACTGATGGCAGTGCTAAATTATTTCACTTCCTTTGTTTTTATAGGGGGTAAGTGATTGTTTAAGTTTTCAAGGGAAGGATTCCACACTTACATGTATTCCAGAAATATGTAAAAGTTCATGTGCTTCTCTGGAACATTCTAGGCAGGTTAATCTTTTAGGATCAGTTCTTCATGTGTAAAATGGGAATGAAAATTACAGCTCTTTCATAGAGCTGTATTATGTGGCTTAACTGGGCTAACATGTGTGCTTGATGTCTAGCAAATGCTAAGAAAGTGTCAGTTACTGTTACTCTTCTTTGTTTTGCTTTGTTTTTAACAAACATGCTTCCTCATGGGTTCACAGTCCAGAGCAGAAACAAACAAATCTTTACAACATGATGATAAGTGCTGCAATAGAAGTTAGTGCAAAGAAGGAGAGATAAGAGAGTAAACAGGGAGCTGAAGAAGGCTTCACAGAGCAGAGCTGAACTTTGATCCATTTCCTGGAGAAGGAATTTGGTTCATCAAGGGAAGAAAGGAGAAGTTGTCACAGGCAGAGATCTGTGCAAAAGATGACTTCATGGAGACATTCTGGTGGTGAAGGCCCATGGGGTCTGCTGCATGGTGGGTGGAGGGAAAGAGTTGTGGGTGAGGGAGGTTGGGGGCGTGTATGGTTTCGTGCAAACACTGGAAGACCAAAGAGTATACATCTCCACGTGTCTGTGGATATCTGAGTCTGCTTCTTCCTGGGAAATTCCATTCCATTCCAAAGTTGAACAATATGACACTATTTATGAAAAGACTTGTAAATAACATCCCTCCCTCATTGCATGCTCATTCCTATAATGTAGGTAATGCACTGATATGCCTCCAGGGAAGAGATGTTCAACTTGGTCAGGCTACTATAATTGTGATGCTGTCATCATTGACAACCAGGCCCCCTGGGGCATCAGCCATGAAATTAGGGCTCCCCAAGCTCCAGTGGTAATGTTATACATTCTAGAATATGCAGTGCTGCTTTTTACACATCTGTCACCCCATTGGACTGAGAGAAAAGGTTCAGAGAATCTGAACTCAGGCAGAACTGTGCTGCAGTCCTGGCTCGTCTCTGCTGCTTTTTCTCCATTTGATTCCTAGAGCTTAGATCTCTTCAGGAGAAGGAAATGGCAACCCACTCCAATACTCTTGCCTGGAAAGTTCCATGGACGGAGGAGCCTGGTAGGCTACAGTCCATGGGGCCGCAAAGAGTCAGACACAACTGAGCGACTTCACTTCATTCACTTCACTCACTTCAAGCTTTATCACTGGAGAAGGAAATGGCAACCCACTCCGGTATTCTTGCCTGGAGAATCCCATGGTCAGAGGAGACTGGCGGGTCATGATTCATGGGGTCACAGAGAGTCGGACATGACTGAAGTGACTAAGCACACACGCCTCTCTTCTTTTCTGCCCTGCTCATGCATCACAGGGCTGACCTGTACTAATTGTATATGACTTTGACCAAGGACCTTAACTTCTTGGAGTCACAGGGTCTCCACATGCAAAATCAGGACAATAATGTTCTCTAATTCTTAAGGCTGTTTGGAGGAAATGGTGAGCTCATATATTTTGGTATAATATATTTAAAGCTTCCAGCATGGTGCCCAACACACAGAGGCCCTTAATAAATATTAGCTACTGTTGTCATTACAGCCGCGACTGAAAGTGTAATCATTATTAATATTCAATAGAGTTGTGGGATGTCAGATGTGGAAAGTACCTGGTACAGAGCCAAGGACAACACCATCATTTTATATTTGAGGAAACTGAGGCCCAGAATGCTTGCCCAGATTCACACTGCTAATTAGTGAGAGAGCTAAGGATAGTTGAAAGAAGGCCAGCTGTGTTTCCAACAATTCTATGTAACTTCTTTAATGAAGGTGTTGATGCCTTCAGTGACGTCGCCCACTTGTTTTAGAAATGAGTTACATAAGCCTGACTCCCTCCACTAACATTTTATTTGCTCCCTCTGAGAAGAGCATCATGCTGTCCCAAAATAAGCAAGAATTCAAGAGAAAACCCCTGATTCACAGCTCCCGCCCCTACTGCTGACTCATTTACTCCTGGGTCTCTGAGCTCTTGCACATCCATCGCTATTCTCCAGGCCCTCGCAGGCTCAGGAGCAGCTGCAGCTCATCAGTTCCACCCCCTCCCGCAAGGCCCCCGCACCATGGGGAGACCACCTTCAGGATCTCCTCTCTGCAGAGAGTGTGGTACCCAGCTAATGATCACATTCATTAGTTCCCGCCTGTCCTTTAGAACCCAAGTCAGGCAATCCTGGTAGAGATATACCCCAAGCAGATACACCTCTTACCCACACACTTTTGAAACAACTAGGTAAAAAGTGGACATGAGTGCCAGCATCCTCTTACTGGCGTTCAGATTTTTCTGAGTTTTAAACAGATATGCAAATAATCACGCATTTCAGTTTCTGATATCCACTCCCCAGGCAAGCAGAGAATTCCTTTCCCAAAGTCAAAACATAAATGTTTTATTATCTTTTTCTTTTCCCAAACAATAATAAACTTTAAATTGCCTTCTTCCCTTCTCTCAAAATATGCTCTGTGCCCAGTCTGCTGGTGCTGAGCTGACATGACCTGATCTTAACTGCACAGAAAGCCTGTATTTGCAAGATGCCCAAGTAAGTGGTTGATTTACAGAAAAAAATATTAGTCAAACCATTTGTTTCACTGAACTAATGAATCAGTTCTGTCGGATAGAGTAGGGTAGTAGGTAGCCCAGAGAGGCAGAGCTGCATGTCCTGAGACAATATCTCTTGCTCTGTTTCAAGAGAGTTGGGCTCTCAGGGTGATCCTGTAGGAATTACATTCTCCCTTAGCAACTTGTTCTGCACCATTTCCAGCCATTTAACCCACTTCTCAGGCTACCTTCAGCCCAGCCACAAGCAGTTTTTTGCTTATCACACTTGAATATCAGAAAGAAAAAACTAAAGGCTGAGCTTTCTCTTGTTTCTTTTCTTATTTGTAATATGCAATCTTTTAAAATAAAATAACTCCCCACCACCACCTGGCCAAAAGGTAGGGGGACACTTGCTATAGTGTGTAAAGGGCAGAGGTGAGGGAAATATTAAAAAGTAGTAAAAGAATATCAAGAAAACTAGTGTTTCAAAAGAGAATTTCAAAAGTAGAGGAAGGCAACTACCACAGGTAGCACCTACTATGCATCATGCATTTCCACATACTTAATCTTTTCAGTAATCCTGTGAAGTCTGCAGTACCAGAGACCATGTGCTGTTGTGCAGGTTTTTCACTGCACAACGGATGCTGTTGGAACCCAGCCTGTGTTTTGTTCATAACACTGGAGGAGGGGGCATCCTTCTTTAATTTGCATAAAAGCATTATATTAGTTTGGTTTCCACAAAAGCAGGCCTTCAGTAAGAATTTGGAGGCAGGCAGTTTATTGTGAGTTAGTTTCAGGAAGTATATGGGGAGGTGAGGTGAGAAGGGGAAGGGAGGAAGGTCAAGAAAGGATAAGAGTGTGAGAGGTTACCCTTATGAACAATCGAGATTAATCTCATCGTGGGCCCTCTGAGAGGCTGTGAATCATGCTTCAGAACTGTCCTGATTGGGGGCAAAGAACCTGAGCAATTTCTTCAGCAACTTTCATCCCTTATAAGGTAAGGGTTGCACCTGGGGCATTAATACCTGGAACACCAGAGAAGCGCAGGCGGGAGCCAGAGACCAGCCTCAGGCAGAAAGGCACTCAGGAGGCATCTGTATGTTTAGGAATTATCTACAGGTGATCTCAAGTGGACCACAGAGTGACAGTCTGGATGGCCAGAGTACTTAGAGAAGCAGGTTCTCTGTACCAGATGTGTTTTGGCTCATTGGGCATCTGTCTTTCAACTAGTCCTCTTAGAGTAAATAAAAGGATCTTAAAAGTGTCAATTGTGCTGCCTTTGAAAGGAGAATAAATAGCAAGAGATTAATCCCAGAGATTGGGTTGTCTGACCATATTCCAGACACAGGGTCATCATTTTATATCATTTACATAAATTCTCAGTAATGAACAATTCTTTTTAAAATATGAATACACTAAGCTTTTGATGCATCTAAAAGTCTTGCCAGCATTTTTCATCCCCATGAATTTGTCCAATGTGAAATGGGTTGGCTGCCTAGAAGTTAAACAAAGACAAGAACTTCCAAAGCTCCTGGCAACCCTAAGGTGCATCGGTGCCCTGTTTTTCCTATCATAAGAATGAATCACAAGTCCACACAGGGATCATCTTAAAGTCCTAAACAGCCAGAAATGGGGCACAGATTTTGGGTCTGGTGATGGCTGCGTATGTGTGCATCTGGATCCTTCCACCATTCAACCCACCAGCGCCATGTGAACTGCCAGCCCTATGGACCGCATGAAGCCCCATGCCCTGCAGTAAACCTTAAAGCTCTGGCTGGGTTCCCCTGGCAGGATCTCCCAGCCATGCCATAGCTGCAGCTACTACTCTGAGAAATCAAGGATTCTCTTACCACTCTGAGAAATCAGGGATTCTCTGTCTCACCAGTTGTGCTTCCTGTGCTGCCAAATGGTGACTTAGAAACTCCACACTGTGGTGCTGTTTTGTGTTTCTGTGCCCTAGGCATTTTATATTCAGAGGGAGAAGAAGATAGGATATAAATCAACTCCAACTTCAGCAAGGCATTGGTATGCCCTGGGGAATACTCTGCACCATCTGGGGAAAGGCTAAAGATTTTAAGTATTTGAATGGCAGTATCTTACAGTTGGGCTTCCCTGGTGGCTCAGAGGTTAAAGTATCTGCCTGCAGTGCGGGAGACCTGGGTTCGATCCCTGGGTCGGGAAGATCCCCTGGAGAAGGAAATGGCAACCCACTCCAGTATTCTTGCCTGGAGAATCCCATGGACGGAGGAGCCTGGTAGGTCCATGGGGTCACAAAGAGTCGGACACGACTGAGTGACTTCACTCACTCACTCATCTTATGGTTAAGTCGAATGTCCAGTGTTAGTTTTAAAACCGAGTCCAGTGTCTTGGTTTTGTCCAGTTTGACAAAACCAAGGCCCAGGTACCTGAGTGGCATGTTCAAGTCCATACAGACTCTAATCTCTCTGTTCCCTGGGGTCTTTTTTCTGTTCACTATGCAGTGTTCCCTTTCTGCCCTGACAGCAGAACTCTCTCTGCAAGCTCAGGAAAAGTTATGTGATGAGCCAGTTACTCTCTGTGTCCCCTCAGATGCATCCTCTGCTCTTCCTTGCCTGGCTCTGTGTCCAGGAAGTTGAGACCTCTTCATTTGCCCCCTTGCATCCAGCAGATGCCAGAGGAAGGTTGGGGGATTTATCTCCACTGCCTTTAGGTCAGGCCATGGTTTTCCCGGTGGCTGTGCTCTCAGGAATGGCTATGACCCTGGTCAAGTGGCCTCAGTCCCCTGGCCACAGCCCTTACCGGGTTCCCACCAAATTGCTCCCTCCCATCTGCTCTGAATCTGGGGTTAGCAAAGCCTCCCCATATTGCTGCCCCTGGAGGTTCATGCTCTGCTCCTTTCTCCTGTCCACATTCTGTACAAACTCTTTTCAGTTAACCCATTGGAGGGGCCAGGGAATTCATGCCAGCCCAGAGGATACTCCTGGGAAAGGTTTTGTTCTTTGAAAAATGGAGATAAAACTGTCTATTTGGTTTTGGTGAGGGTCAAATAAGGTCACATATGTAAACATTCTTTGTCTGGTCCAGATGAGCACTTTTGAAAGCAGCCATCATGCTGGGGTTTTGGCTCACCCACTGCTTAAACCTTAACTATTTTTCACATTGACAGATTATAGGAGCACCCTCAGCCAGCCTCCATCTCTCAGATCAGCTGAAACTGATATCTCATGGTAGGGTCTTCTAGTCTGCATTTTGAAGGCAGTGAAATTGCAATCTGATGCCTTCATCTAGATGCCCCACAGTGAGACCACACTCTGGCTTTACACCTCTGGTAGCTGCTCACCTTGATCTACAAAGGATGCCTCTCTTGCTTTTTACTTGAAAGCCAGACCAGAGTGACTCACCGGGAGCCTCATGCAACAAAGAAGGGAAACTCGTTCTCAACCAGTAGGGTGTCCCCAGCCGTGCTCCACTTAGAGTTCTGAGCACAGGAGCCAGGACCAAGTGTTGGAGAAAAGACATATTAAAAATGTCCACTCCCGGGCCTGCCCACAGCCCCCACCTGGCCACTCTGTCCTCTAGCCCTTTCCTCCCACCCGCCCCCTCCCTGGAAGACTCAAGGTCAGCACCTCTGGGTTCATCCCATGCTGTTTTAAAGCCTGTCAGTAGAATTCCATTCACATATGTGGATGCCTACAACAGGCTGGTGTTATCTTTGATACAGGAAAGTCAATCAAGACATTGTTTTTCACCTGTGCCAACAAATGCTATTGGGAGTATCTGTCAAATGACCTGATTAAGATAAAACTTCCAAACTACCTACTTTTCAGAGAGGGACCTCTACTTGGTTCTGATTATGCTTCATTTGTGGTTGCAAGTGTGGATTTTGAAACCCATCTGCCCTGTGTTCAAAATTCAACTGTCCCACATACTTGCTTCGTAATTCCACATACTTGATTTGCTCCTCCTTTAGGAGTAATTTAACCTCTCTATCCTATGTGTACTAGAGGCCACTGGAGAAACTGTGCATAACTCTTCCCAACTCCACATTCCCCCGACGTCAGGTTGATGCTTTAAGTGAAGATTTAGCCCACAGAAATTGGCAAATGTTACACCTGGGGCTTTTTTTGCCTTGAGAGTCAGTTGTTAACATTTACCAGCAGGCTACTGCTACTTTCCCTCTATTTTGCCTCTAGAATAGCACTGAACAGTACCTATGGCATTGGGTTGTCATTAGGATTAAATGCTGATGATGATGTATGTGTCACGTGCTGTTGACTAAAAATATCTGATCTGCTGTTGTGATTATTGCAATAGTCACTGGAGTTTCTCCTTGCATTCTTTTGACTAATGATGTAGCAACCAGGTATTCTGGAAATGGCAGGCTGTGCTGGCCAGTATGGAAGATGTCCCTTCCAAATCCCTATCTAGACTCCTCTAAGACTCAGTTTCCTAAGGCAAAGCAAAACTCAAAAGTAACTCTTTGTTCAGGGATGACTCAGCTTCCTTTCAGGGAGGCACAGTTCTGCTTCCCAGGAATCAACAGTGATTAGTGATAGAAGGAATGACCTTCTTCATCTGGAGTGATTTTCAGGCTGCCAGAGAAGGAAGGCAGTAGGAGATTAAGTGCTGACCCGCAAAAACCATCAGCACAGGTGTCCAGCAATTTCACTCTTGAGAAGCTGGAGTTGAGTTTCTAGGGTTGCTTGGGAGGGATCAGAACATACTGCAGGGTAATAGGAAGGACATGGGGTGACAAAAAGGTTCCTGCCAAGTTACTGAGAGACACATGATAGCTCAACTGGGAATGGAGAGTCAGGTTTAATATTGTTCCTGTTCCACACTTAATAATTGAGGTCAATGGTTTATCAAGTCGTCACTGAGGGCCACAGGGAGGCCAGGCTGCTAAGCGCAGAGAAGGAGCAGTGAAGGTCGAGACTACAGGAAATACAGAGTTTAGAGCACTCACCCTCACCTGCTGATGGTGTTGGGAGGCATTCAAAAGACCTTTGGCTCTTGATTTTTCACTGTGCGAGTGACCATTGTAACTTTAAGTCTTGAAGACCCTTTGGAAATGTGTGCTTCCCATCGAGACATGGCAAAAGTGGCTAAAAGACAAATATCCTAACAATACAGATGCTCTCAACTGACCAGTTAGCATCTGTGGTCCCATATCTGGAAACAGGATCTAGAAACAGCTTACTAGATGGTCACATTCTCTTTAGATGAAATGAGCTCGTGATGAAAAATGGAAAAAGGCTTGATTGAAAGGATGCTTTTGGTCCAATGTGCAGCCCTAGGAGGGACCCTAGGGAACCAGAGGGTATGTGCTCTCTTGGGAACAGGGTGCTGGGTGCAGGGAGGACAGAGGTGACAGGAGGCTGGCTCACAGACAAGAGAGGGGCTTAAGATCGGGGGGTGGGGGAAGCCCACAGGAAGCACAAGGGACACAGCTGCATGCTGGCCCTTTTTCCCGTGATCGCTGATGGGTTAGAAATCTCAACAGGAAAGAAACTTCTGATAGCCAAAGGGGTCAAAATGGGAAGGGCACTCAGAGGGCAGCAACCATAACAACTCTACAGCCTGATCAGCAGCAGAATGTATTTTTGGCCCATGGATCTCCTAAGCAGAAAGAAATCAGGAAAAGGAAGCCAAGCATTTAATCCTACATAGATCATGGGCTAATCACACCTTATTTAGTGCTTGGAAGTGAGAACTTGTCAAAGCTTTTCGTCAGCCTTGAAACTGCAGGCGTTAGTAGATACATGGCCTGAGCCCGGAGGGAGCACATCCATCACCTGGCACTGCCTTGAATGCGTGCAGCTCTTGAAGACTCCAGAGCAGGAGCCAGTTAAGCAGAGAGGCTGGTAACAGTGCTCTAACTTGAGCCAAATATTCTCAATCTCTCCCTCTCCTCTCAGTCTCTCTTTCTCTCCCTTGTCTTGAGGGGTATTTGTCTGCCATTAGAGTGGAGGTTTCAAATCTCTCAGAAATCACACTAGCATGCAGGAGAGAGTGAATCCTTCCTCCATCCAGTAAATGTATATTGAACACATGGAATGCCAGGCACATGCCTTGTGCTGGGGGTGAAGTGGTGAAGGGCCAGGCCTGGAAGAGTGCCTCCCCTTGGGATGACTTTCTGTCTGGCTTTCTCAGTAGACTTCAGAACTGGTCATCAACTCCCTGAGCTCATCTCCTTCTGTCTTTCTCTTTTGAGCACTGGGAAGCAAAGTAAATTAAAATCCAAGGTACTGGGCCTCGGAGTTTCTTTTCTAAGCATTTGAACTTTATTTTTGGCCTCTAAATTTGGCCTGCCACCCACTCCACTGTGAATCAACACCCAAGAAATATAATTTTCTCATCTGTATAATGATGAAAGCTTATGGTTTATGCCCAGTGAGATCATGTGAAGAGTCAATGAAACAAGGCGTGTAAAGTAATTAAACAGTGCTTGGCACCACTTAGTAAGCACTCATTAAATGTTAACTATTTACTATTGTGGTTGATATTATTTAAAACTGATCAAAATTGTATTGGGAACTGGTCCATGGACTGTGTATTAACGGTCAGAGGCTAAGTTGATATGCATCTTGCTGCATTTCTGAAGAAAGGTAAATCTTTTTAGATAGACTAATTCCTCATAGTTCCATTCACACTTCAGACTAGATTTCTGACAAACTTAAGTGAAGATTTGGTTTTTAGTTTTATCACAGATCTACCACACTTGCCTAGTTCAAAAAGGGGAAGGTGGTGCAGTTATTTTCTTTGAGAGAAAGAAGCAATAAGTGAGAATGTACACATGAATGAGTGAATTTATTTTGGTAAGCAACATTTTCTCTGCATCTTATAATGATGTTCTTTTGCTCTTAAAGTGTGGCAAGATTTGTATTATTTTGTTTTAGAATTTTCAGTTGTTTTTCCTTTTTAAAGTGCACCTTCCGAGGAAACAAATCTTCCTATTGACATTGAAAATGAGTCATAAAAGAAATGTTGCTGCTTTCCTTTTGAGGGATTTTTTTTTTACCTTTTTTTTTCCATTAAGTTTTAGCAACAGGAAAATATGGACTTACGGTATCCACAGGGATATGATAAAATGGAAATTTATGTCCCTTGTTTGTCCATTACTATAAACTGTAAGGAAACTCACAAATCACTCTTAGACTTTCCAGAAAGGTTGACTGTCAAATAGCCTCTTGCTCCCTTTATTTTTTTTAAACCAAATGGGTATTAAGGTTTCAAAAAATCAAGTTTGATAAAAAGCTGCTGATGAAAGGCCCAAATTGCACAGGTTCCATTATTTTTTATTGCAGAAACCCTAGAGAGTGGATTGGGGGTTGGTGATCTAGATGCACAAATTCTGCCTGCACCTGCCAAAGAGGCCAGTATGCTGGCTATTGATGGAAAATTCCTCCTCTCCTTTTCTTCAAGCATGGCTACATCTGTGCAAATGGCAAATTAATAATTGGACATAGGCAATAATATCTGAGTTAAAGAAAATTTTCAAGCCTTTAGAAAATTAGGGGTCTTGCTGAGAACACTACATAGGTACCAATTTGAAGTGAAAATGTTAGTTGCTCAGTCGTATTTTACTCTTTCTGAGCTCAGAGACAGTAGCCCACAGGCTTCTCTGTCCCTGGAGCTCTCCAGGCAAGAATATTGGAGTGGGTAGCCATTCCCTTCTTCAGGGCATCTTTCCAATCCAGGGGCTGAACCTGGATCTCCTGCATTGCAGGCAGATTCTTGACCATCTGAGCCACTGGGAAACCCTTATATTAATATCTGAGTTAAAGATATTTCTTAAACTTTAAGGAAATGAGGGGTCTTGCCCAACATTTCTGAGAACACTACATAGAAACCAGTTTTTAGAATTAATCAGTTTTTTTCTTCAGTCTTTAGCATAGAAAGGGCATATCTAAACCTTTGGATATATTTTGACAGAATCAAAACTTCTCTTCTGTATCCTGAGCCTGATGTTCAATAGAGAGGGACACAGCAGACACCTGTGAGCTAGGACTCCATCAACAACACAGGTGTCCAATTATTTTTTAATGAACCTAATTAGGATGCTCAGACATCATGATCAAGATGCCCACCTTCAGTTAAAGTCCTGTACTTTGAGGAAGTGAAACAATTTGACCTCCCTGCCCATCTACTTCCTCCTCTGAAAACAAAGGGACAGAACTTTATCTGGTTATTTTCAGTTCAGGGAAGGAGAGAGGTCAAATTCACTGTACATTGTCAAGGGATTCCTTTTCTTCTGTGTGAGATACCTAGTTTTAGTTTTTAATTTATTTTTAATTTTACTTTTCTCTCTACTTCTTCCTGATTTCTGCTTCCTCCTCCTGCTTTCCCATTGTTTTCTCCTTTGCAGCTGAACATACGCAAAGACAAGGGAAAATACATCTCATGCCCTAATTCTGTTTGCAAGTGTTATCCCCAAAATGACCTCTTTCTAGAAAGGTTACTAGCATACTGTGTTCCCTCTGGGTTTCTATTTTTATTGTTTTCTCTCTGAAATATATTTTTATATTTGCTGCAACTTTGTAATTTCCTTTACTATCCCAGATAAGGTGAGAAATACTATTAATACATGTTATATAGCTGGACATTAACACGAAAAAACACACCTGATTTTCCCTAGACATATTGCTCCAGCCACCTTGCAGTGTGGCTATTTTGATTACTTCATGTGACTATTAATCATGTGCCTAAAGGAAATAGATAAACCTTGAGACAAATTCAGCTTAGCAAGTATCTATGCATCATCTTCCACATGCCTTGCTCTGGAGCTCTGTGTATAGAGGGGCTAAAGTTGAGTTTGTCTGAGCCTACGATGGAGGAGGCAGGAGGAGCTGAGTGAGAACTTACTCATGGGCAAGTTTGCTTTTATATCTTAAGAAAGCTCCAAAGTGCTTGGAAGATTAAAGCAAGGAAGAGATTACGTTTGTGTGTGGAGGTGATGTGTTTGGCGAAGTCTCTGGGGTTTGCCAGGGTGAAGTCTTTCCATACTCTTGAGTGCCCAGGTATGGAATTCAAGCCTTCCTCTCTTGGTCATGGGTGTTGCGGAAGACTTTTATGCCAGGAAACCTTGATCCCACTGGTGCTTTGGGAAGACGAATCTGGCAGAAGTGTTCAGGGTAGTTTGTGTGGGGGGGACCACGGGGGGCTGCCTGGAAGGAGACTTCTCTGTGTCCTGCTGCTGGTTGTAAGGCTTCTTTGCCAATCCCCACTCCATGTGGTTGGAGCAGCTCACAGCTATAAAAATGTGTTGACCCAAGAGGTTTAATATTAACCAAAGTTATAGTCAAAGTCAATTTGGAGGATTCAAGAAAAAATCTGATGCTAATAGAGAAATAGAAGTCAATATTTGTAATATGAGTCACAGGCTCAAAATAGAAAAGTAAAACACATCGCTGCTACAGCTCCCAGAGGGCTGTGGGTTACACAGTGCAGCAGATCTGTGAACCAGGCTTGACCACCCTTTAGGGCTATTTTAAAATTTCCTCTGGCCCCTTCCTCTAATTCCTAAATTCCGGAGCATGATACCCTAATAGTGAAATATCCAGCCCTGGTGAAGTCCTGGCTTGTTTTAAGTGAGTCAAAGGAAAAAAGATTTTCTTCCCCTGTTGTGTATAACCTTTCTCTCTAGTGACATGACGTGGAACTAAGTTATCATGATTTTATGTTGTCCATGTTTCATTCCACAGTGGTTATCATTGTTTACATCCTAATCTCTTGCCTGTTGCCTATTTCGGAGAAAGCTAAGAAGAAATGCAGGAAATGGAAATATCCAGAATAATATATACTTTCTGTTTATCAATATTAATACCAAAAAGTGTGTGTGAGGCGGTGTCCACTGAGAGACTCTGATAGGTTGAGGAGCTTCTGGAATTTTCCTTGATAAAATAGTCTCTGTGAACATTGACCTGTCTTTGTCCTGGCTCTGACATTGATCTGGGCTGAGGCTTGAGTGCATTGTGCTGAGAAAGTTTGGAAAACTAAAGGATTAATGAGGATGGAGAAAAGGGTGAGATGATAGTGAGCATCACTATGAACAGAAACTACTTTCTTATCCTGACCCAATTTATGGTGTGTAATGTGCAACAAGAAAGGTTAAAATTAGCTGTGTTTCACCCAATGTATTGGGACATTATGGGGCCAGATAGCATCTTATCATTAGTGCCTAGAGAAAGAGCAGCTCATTCAATTTCATCTTCAAGTGCTACAGTGGGTTTGATTTTGGTCTGAGATTTACAACTCCAATAGTACTTAAATTGAATCCTCTGGAAGGCCTAATAAATGTGGTTTATTCAGTTCTCCCCTGTTTCCTTCATGTTTGGTTTGCAGGAAGCTCAGCTTATAAAGTTCATTTGGGATCATATTTACTTCTGTGAGGTGCATATATCACCTGGTGATGAAAATAAGGATGACCAGACAAGGAAAAAATGGGGAATGGTTATGACAGATAGGGCCAGGGCAGGGTTGACTGGAAACTAATGAGCAAAGATGGGCAAGTAACTTAAACACTCAGTCTTGGAGCTGGCCACTTTTCCTCCTTCCTCCATCCGGACTTGGTCAAGATTAGCTGGTTTATTGTTAAGTCACTGATTCCTGACCCAGCAGCTGCCTCCTCATCAGCACGATATGGTTGTAACCACATCTCCCTCCAAGAATGTTTGGAGAAGTAATTAATGTTTATAAGGTGTTTTGAGAGCACTGGTAAAATAAACTTTACCTGTCCAGGTATGTATTATTTATCTGCTCAGGTATGTATGTAATATGCAAAATATTGCATTATTTTATTTTCCTCTTCATGGTCAGAACCAAACCAGTGATAATTTAAAAATGATATCAATTTGTAAAATATGTATTGTGAAGGCCATCTTAACAATTGGATCTCTGTTGGACTGTACATTTCACTTGAACTATGTACATAAGAAGGAGAAGGGAAAGGAAATGGCAAATAGATGGAGAAGCATTGGAAACAGTGACAGACTATTTTCTTGGACTCCAAAATCACTGCAGATGTTGACTGCAGCCATGAAATTAAAAGATGCTTGCTCCTTGGAAGAAAAGCTATGACCAACCTAGACAGCATATTAAAAAGAAGAGATATTATTTTGTTGACAAAGTTCTGTCTAGTCAAAGCTATGGTTTTCCTAGTAGTTGTGTATGGATGTGAGAGTTGAACTATAAGGAAAGCTGAGCACTGAAGAATTGATGTTTTTGAACTGTGGTGTTGGAGAAGACTCTTGAGAGTCCCTTGGACTGCAAGGAGATCTAACCAGTCCATCCTAAAGGAAATCAATCCTGAATATTCATTGGAAAGACTGATACTAAAGCTGAAACTCCAATACTTTGGCCACCTGAAGTGAATAACTGACTGACCCTTTTGAAAAGACCTTGATGCTGGGTAAGACTGAAGGCAGGAGGACTTCAGAGAAGAAGAGGACGAGAGAGGATGAGATGGTTGGATGGCATCACTGACTCTATGGACATGAGTTTGAGCAAGCTCCAGGAGTTGGTGATGAACAGAGAAGCCTGGCTTGCTGCAGTCCATGGGTGGAAAAGGGTTGGACATGACTGAGTGACTGAATTGTGAATAAGAAGAGGTGCTGAACCATGATTGGGTAATCTCAATGCCTTCAGATTCAACTCTCAGGTTACATTTCATGACTTTATATAGACCATCCTAGAAACAGTAAATCATTAGAAACAGAGTACCTACACACATTACCTATCAAAATAGGCTTTTTTCCTTGCCTCAGAAATGCACAAAATACACATGACCTTTTGCAGATTTGTTTCTGTTCCTGTACAGAGAAACAGAAACAAACAAACAATTTTTGTCTTTGGACAATAGAAAGGATGTATAGTAGCTGGTAATTTAATTTATTATGCTTCTGTGAAAATTGGAGAGTCACAAAAACCCTCCATGAGAGGCTCCTCCTCTTACTTAACTCAGAACTATAATGAATGTGAGACATAGATTAAGAGGGCTTCAACACCCCCCCCCCCCCAATGTAAGGAAGAGGCACTGGCCTGAAAAAGCTTGCATGGTTATTACAGGACACATCCATCAGATCTTTCAAAAGAAAGGTGGAGATGACCAAAGGGCAGGAGGTCACCTATGTAATAAGATCCACGTGAGACAATTAAAATGGAATGCTGAAGGAGGATACATGTGTCCTGACCACATAAGTTCCAGTAAAATTATTCAGAGTTGATCTTCATCTTCCCTGAGATTTTCCAAAAGGCCACATCCCATTCCATCTTCTTTATGAGAAGTTCATGGGTGATAAAACTTGGGGGATTGGAAATGTCTTTAAATGAATGAAAATACTAGCCACTTGTGCACTTTTTCTGGAAGGATAATTAATCTTCTTTTCATTATATATGTCAACATGGTCTGTGACCCTTAGGAACCACTGTGCCATGTGAACTAGTGTAGAATTGTTCGTGTATTTGAGCACAAATCAAGTGAAATTTGTATGCAGTATAAACTTGTCTCTACATGCAGATTTTAGGCATGTTATTTTCAGATAGTATTTACTTTTGCTTTCCTAGATGCCTCCTGATTTTTTATTATCCTGTAATCCTCATCTAATTACAACTGCTCAACTGAAGTCTTAAGCTTCATACAAAGTATGTGACCTTTTATCCATTCCTATGTACAAAAAAGCATCTTAAGGGGTGTGTTGATCATAACCCTTCTCAATAGAGAGCAAAGATCATCTCTTGGAATTTGGTCTAAGGTTGAGGGCAGCGGGCAGGAGCAAAGTGTCAGTGTCAATGTGGGGCTGAACCCATGCATTCTAATCAGTTTCCATTTCTCATTTCCATCCCACACATGGATGTTTTAACCAACAAATAGGCTTTAGGGAAAGATTAGGTAGTACTGGCTAACACTGTATTAGCTGGGCAGAGATACACAGAGCAAGTAAAAAAGGACACTTAAACTTGCGGTTGAGAGTTAGTTTGGGAAAGACCCAAAGGCCCAGATCCAGACAAATGGGTAATCCAAATGGCAGGTCAGGGCTGGAGATAGGGAGGGAGAATAGGCCTCACTCCCCAACACAGTTGTCTTAGGAAATGATCTGGATGCCTTTGGAAGGTAGAAGCTCTGGGTTCTCCTTCTACCCCAGGAATAGGAACTGTGCCAGGAGCATGTACACCCAGATCTGCCTCAGACTACACACCATGAGTGGGTTGAAAGTGAAAGTGAACATCGTTCAGTCATGTCCAACTCTGTGACCCTATGGACTATACAATCCATGGAATTCTCTAGGCCAGAATACTGGAGTGGGTAGTCTTCCCCTTCTCCAGGGGATCTTCCCAACCCAGGGATTGAACCCAGGTCTTCCACATTGCAGGCAGATTCTTTATCAGCTGAGCCACAAGGGAAGCCCAAGAATATGGGAGTGGGTAGCCTATCCCTTTTCCAGCAGAGTTTCCTGACCCAGGAATTGAACAGGGGTCTCCTTCATTGCAGGCGATTCTTTACCAACTGAGTTATGAGGTTAGGGCTGGCGAAAGCATGTTAGGTGCCTGCCCTGGGGAAGAGAGAAACTGAGATTAGATAGGGCAAGAATTTAAAGGCCATCTTACATATCAGTAAGTAAATTCTTACCAGTGATAAAGAATCTACCTGCCAATGCAGGAGATGCAGGAGATGCAGGAGATGCAGGTTTGGTCCTAGGGTCAGGAGGATCCCCTAGAGGAGGAAATGGCAACCCATTCCAGTATTTTTGCCTGGAAAATTTCCATGGACAGAGGAGCCTGGTGGGCTACAGTCCATAGGGTCACATAGAGTTGGACATGACTGAGCACCTAATCTCAGGCTTCCCAGGTGGTATAGCAGTGAGGAATCCACATGCTAATACATCAGACACAGTAGGCCCAGGTTCGAGCCCTGCATCAGGAACATCCCCTGCAGGAGGAAATGGCAACCCACTCCAGTATTCTTGTGTGGAGAATCCCATGGACAGAGGAACCTTGTGGGCTACAGTCCATGGGGTCACAGAGTCGGACAGGACTGAAGCAACTGAGCACACACATCTATATTACATTTCCTGGAGACAGGTAGCAGCCATTGCCAGCAGCTGAAACCACAGGTTCTTTGCTAGGTTGTCTATAGAGGTGACATTCCATGGCTCCCCTCAAGTCTGCACATTCATGTTGTGCCTCCCATCAGGAGAGGGAGTCAGCTTCCTCATCCCTTGAACATGGGCTGGACTAGGGGTTCACCCTGACCACTTGAATGCTATAGAAGTGAACATTCTGGGACTTCCAGACTTGGGCCTTAAAAAACCTTGTACCTCCTGCTTTAACTTTTGAAACTCTGCAACACCACCTTAAATAGGCCAGGCTGTCTTGCTGGAAAGAGATGCCAGATGGAGAGAGAGGCCCTGGAGGATGAGAGACCATATGGAGATCTCTTGAGGAGAAGCCACAAGGAGAAGTACCAACATATTCTGGCAAACAGCCAGCATGGGAGCCATCTTGGATCCTCCAGCCCAGCCCAGCCCTGCTGATGGCCAAGTGTAGATGCATGAAGGAGTTCAGCCAACCCTGCAAGAAGCAGAGACAAGCTGTACCACTCAGCCCTGCCTGAATTCCTGACACACAGAATCATGAGCAATAAAATTATGGTTGTTTGAAGCCACTATGTACTGAGGTGATACATGACCCACAGCTGTAGATAACTGAGCCGTGTCTAAATGGCCCTGGGACACTTAGGCACAGTTCAAGATGATAATGTCTCAAATGTGGTAAGTTTTAGAAGTGGGAGATTTGGGCAGAAAGTACCAGAATTGTAGTCTTGTTTATAGTGAACTCCAGAGTTCCCAAAGTACAGCTTTTGGAGGAGAAGTCTGGCAAAATGAATAGTATAAAGGCAGAAGCCCTCAATATAGATGGCTTTGTGTTTAAGGAGGTCAATCTGTTCATCTCCCTGTCTGCTGCAGCTGGGGCTCCTAATGGGTCATCTGTCTTGGTCAGAACTGATGTGGGTGGGTCTGTGGGATGGATGCTTGAGTGGTCGGTGGTATCTTCTCAACCAGCTGCTGCTGTTACCCATACCACCAGCTCAGGTACCCTCTGCCCAGTGAAAGCAGAAAAGGAGCCCCAACAAGACCCTAAGGGAGGTTTTGTGCTAGACATTTAGCTAGCATCTTAAAAGAGACAAAAGTTTATACATATTTTCTATTTGCAAAAAGTCCACCATCTTGGATTGTAATTCATTATTTGTCTTCCTTATAAAACTGCCCTTGGTATTAATTTTAATCAGGTCTCTCATAACCAAAGCATCCCAGCGAGATGGAAATCTCCTGGGAGAGCCATTCCAAACTCTGCTGGTCTGTGGAATAGGAACTCAAGCTGAGCGCAGAGTCTTCAGCTCTGTTTCCTAACATAAGATGGTGCAAAGCTCCCCGGTTTTGTATGTAATACTGATAGCCACATTTTTTTTTTTATAGGCAAATTTATCCTCAGTGACTCAGTGAATGTGTGTACATGCATTCTCAGCTGTGTCCAACTCTTTTCAACCCCATGGACTGTAGCCCTCCAGGCTCCTCTGTTCCAAACAGGCAAGAATACTGAAGTGGGTTGCCATTTCCTGCTCCAAGGGACCTTCCCGACCCAGGGATCAAATCCATTTCTCTTGTGTCTCTTACATTGGCAGGCAGATTCTTTACCACTGCATTATCTGGGAAGCCCTGACTCAGTGAATAGGGAAATAGTAAATATTTAGCTAGAACTCATTGAGTCTATTTTATATAATCCCCAAGCTGAGCCAATTGTGAAAGAATAGAGAAAAACAGTCTTTTTAACTAGTTTGCCTGGGCATAGTGTGATAATTCTTCATTTACTGTTGTTATTTGTGCTATTTCTAATAGGTTTTTTTATCTCCATGCCTTGAGTTGAATTTCTCAGACAAGTGGAGAAGTTAAGGCAAGAATTTTTAATACCATCAATCCAATCCCTAAAAAGCAGGATCTTGGTAAGAGAAGAAAAGAGGGAAGGGGAATAGGTTATTTATAAGCCCATCTCTTCTGCTACTCTTAACTGAAACCACAAAGAATGAACCCAAGCTTAACAAACTTTCATGTCCCGTTGTCCTGTGTTTATGTGGGTGACATTCTGGGATCATAAAGGTGTTGGCATTGTGTGCACCACTGATATCTTTAGAATTCTTAATGCAATTCCCTCAGGTCCCAGTTTAAACTACCAATCAGTGTGACTGGGAACAATTCTTCTTCCTGGTCTAACTGGGATGTACTTTACTCAGATTAAAAGGGTTAAAGTACCAAGGAAATCACTAATTCTCTTTTTGTTGGGAGAAGTCCTCCTAATCTGACATTTCCTCACATTCCAGCCATACCTTTGCTGGAGGAACTAGGAGATTTCCGGGTCCATGGTGAATGATTTAATGATTTGTGGAAGGCAAGAATGTTAACTTAGTTGATTACTCGAAACTGGCTGATAAGCTATCAGGCAGATTAATCTGCTACTTTTCTAACCTCTCGCAGAGAACTTGAACTGAAGCCTCCTTCTCCACAGGTCATGTTTATTGCACTCTATATAGAAGGCTACAGATTTATGAAAAAAATATGCATTTTGCTCCTTGTGCTTTCATTTGCTTCATCATTTCCTTCCAGGGTGATAAGCCTTTATTTGTGATAACTAAGTCTTCCCTCAACAACAACTGATGATGTCACTATCAGAATATTAT
Organism: Odocoileus virginianus; assembly: GCF_023699985.2. NCBI lineage: Eukaryota > Metazoa > Chordata > Mammalia > Artiodactyla > Cervidae > Odocoileus > Odocoileus virginianus. The sequence goes on from NC_069682.1 coordinate 45,447,539, forward strand.
ATATATTTATATAGATACCACATCTTCTTTATCTATTCATCTGTTGATGGACACTTGAGTTATTTCCATATCTTGGCTACTGTAAACAATGCTGCATGTATTTTTTAAAATTTGTGTTTCATTTTCTTCAGATATGTCCAGGAGTGGAACTGCTAGATCAATGAAATGTTTTATATGTGTTCATGAGAAGGCAATAACTCTCTGAAATGAGCAAATAAAAAAGTTGTTGCTTTATACACCTTTATTTCAGGAAATGAGAAGGTTAAAGTCAAAAGTTTAAAAGTGAATCATAAATTGTGATGGTCTCAGTTGCACCCTAGAAGCAATCGGCATTTAACCAAAGGATGTTTCTAGATGATAAAATAGCCCTTTGTAAGGCCACATAAAATTCCATGATATAATTCAATTTCATATAAGAGACTTTAAAAAATCCTTTATCAATAGAAAGATGTAAATTTTCATACTAGTATATCCAGAAGATATATATGTAAGAGTAATTTAACATATATCCCCAAGAAATATTCAGGCGATTCAAAAATCATCAGCTTTTTGTCTTTTTTGCTAAGATTTTATTATTATTAAAAGACAAATGTACATGAATGCAAGAGTATGTTATAGATAGATTTTTTTTTTTTAATTTAAATGAGTGAGATACTTGTTACAAGCTGATGCCAACTTCACCTGTTGGATGATTGGGAATTAAAATTCAGATTTCAGTACTACCACCTAAAACATTATACAGTAACCATCAAAAAATGCCTTAACATTGAAAACCAAGGAAAACTCCATAAAGTTTGGAAATAGTGGTGATCCTTGAAAGAAGAGCCATGATAAATCTTTAGCACCAAGTCATGTGGACTTTAATAAGAATTAGAATGTAATTCTGTGCATTAAGCAAATATTACTCAATTTTACCGACAATGAGAAAAATCAGAATCATCAGGTAATCTCTTAAGTCTTTTAAACCAACTTTCTTTCTAATTCCAGAGTCTAGAAGCTGTATATATATATAAGGTAGCCCTGGAAGATATATGGATAAAATGAGCCATCTACATGTCACCAGGTAAAGAACACTTTCATTCCCCTCACCTTAACCATGAACAGAGGACTTTTCAACAGGACTTTCCAACAAAGAGGACTTTGTTGCTAGTGACAAAGGAAGAGAAGAAATGGCCAATTAAAGTTCAGTATTTCCAACTATTCCAAACTACATTATAGTGAAAACAACCCACAGAATACCTTGCTTCTGTAGAGTCTGAATTATCTAAGGCAACTAGTACTAAGTAGCTCTACATTACTTAATGATCAGTAAGAAATGAATTTTCTCAACCCTTGGGCTTCTTGGAGCGATTGTTATGCCTTGTTGATTAGATAGATGGCTGTAAAAGGGAAGGTCACAGTCTTCACAGTGCTCTGCAGATGGATAGAGGGAGGGGCATGCTTAAGCTTCAGAGGTAAATCCAGCCCAGGAAAACCAACACATGTGACAAGGGAAAGACAGAGACAGGACTGGAAAGAGCAGCCAAGGGCTAGAAAAGAAGGAATGCGTGCTCTTCAGGGCATAAATCTCTCAGTCAGCCTGGCTAAGGTTCATAATGTAGCTCTGTAACCTCCTGGATGTGTGACATTGGTATGTTACTTAACCTTGCTGATTCTCAGCTCCTTGCCTTTAAAATTATAATGGTATTTCCTTCAGAGTGTGGTCATAAAGACTTAATTGTATTATACATGTGAATAATTTACCAAAGCGCATAAAACAAACTCAATAAACTATTGTTGTGAAGAAAAAGGAATAAAAGGAATCCAGATTGGAAAAGAAGAAGCAAATCTCACTGTTTGCAGATGACATGATCCTCTACATAGAAAACCCTAAAGACACCACCAGAAAATTACTAGAGCTAATCAATGAATATAATAAAGTTGCAGGATATAAAGTTAACACACAGAAGTCCCTTGCATTCCAATACACTAACAATGAGAAAACAGAAAGAGAAATTCAGGAAATAATTCCATTCACCATTGCAACAAAAAGAATAAAATACTTGTGAATAAATCTACCTAAAGAAACAAAAGACCTATATATAGAAAACTATAAAACACTGATGAAAGAAATCAAAGATGACACAAATAGATGGAGAAATATACCATGTTCATGGATCAGAAGAATCAATATAGTGAAAATGAGTATACTACCCAAAGCAATCTATAGATTCAATGCAATCCCTATCGAGCTACCAATGGTATTTTTCAGAGAACTAGAATAATTTCACAATTTGTATGAAAATACAAAAAAAAAAAAAAAAAAACTGAAATAGCCAAAGCAATCTTGAGAAAGAAGAATGGAGCTGGAGGAATAACCTGCCTGACTTCAGACTACACTACAAAGCTACAGTCATCAAGACAGTATGGTACTGGCACAAAGACAGAAATACAGATCAATGGAACAAAATAGAAAGCACAGAGATAAATCCGCACACCTATGGACACCTTATCTTTGACAAAGAATGCCAGAATATACAATGGAGAAAAGACAATCTCTTTAACAAGTGGTTCTGGGAAAATTGGTCAACCACCTGTAAAAGAATGAAACTAGAATACTTTCTAACACCAAACACAAAAATAAACTCAAAGTGGGTTAAAGATCTAAATGTAAGACCAGAAACTATAAAACTCCTAGAGGAAAACAGGCAAAACACTCTCTCACATAAATCACAGCAGGATCCTTTATGACCCACCTCTCAGAGTAATGGAAATAAAAGCAAAAATAAACAAATGGGATCTAATTAAACTTAAAAACTTTTGCACAATGAAGGAAACCATCAGCAAGGTGAAAAGACAGCCTTCAGAATGGAAGGAAATAATAACAAATGAAGCAACTAACAAAGAATCAATCTCAAAAATATACAAGCAGCTCATGCAGCTCAATTCCAGAAAAATAAATGACCCAATCAAAAAATGGGCCAAAGAACTAAACAGACATTTCTCCAAAGAAGACATACAGATGGCTAACAAACACATGAAAAGATGCTCTACATCACTCATTATCAGAGAAATGCAAATCAAAACCACAATGAGGGACCATTACACGCCAGTCAGGATGACTGCTATCCAAAAGTCTACAAGCAATAAATGCCGGAGAGGGTGTGGAGAAAAGGGAACCCTCTTACACTGTTGGTGGGAATGCAAACTAGTACAGCTGCTATGGAAAACACTGTGCAGATTTCTTAAAAAACTGAAAATAGAACTGCCATATGACCCAGCAATCCCACTTCTGGGCATACACACTGAGGAAACCAAAATTGAAAGAGACACATGTACCCCAATGTTCATCACAGCACTGTTTTTAACAGCTAGGACATGGAAGCAACCAAGAGGTCCATTGGCATATGAATGGATAAGAAAGCTGTTGTACATATACACAATGGAATATTACTCAGCTATTAAAAATAATGCATTTGAATCAGTTCTAATGAGGTGGATGAAAGTGGAGCTTATTATACAGAGTGAAGCAGGTCAGGAAGAAAAGCACCATCACAGTATATTAACACATATATAGGGAATTTAGAAAGATAGTAACGATGATCCTACATGCGAGACAGCAAAAGAGACACAGATGTAAAGAACAGACTTTTGGACTCTGTGGGAGAAGGTGAGGGTGGTATGATTTGAGAGAATAACATTGAAACATGTATATAACCATATGTGAAACAGATCGCCCTTCCAGGTTCAATGCACGAGACAGGGCACTCAGGGCTGGTGCACTGGAACAACCCTGAGGGATGGGATGGGGAGGGAAGTGGGAGGGGGGTTCAGAATGGGGGACACATGTTCACCCATGTCTGATTCATGTGAATGTATGGCAAAAACCACTACAAAGTAATTTACTACTAGTAAAGTAATTAGTCTCCAATTAAAATAAATTAATTTACAGAAATAAACTATTGTAATGTCAAGATTATATTATTATTATTAGAGTGAGTTTTAAAAGCTAGTCCTATGATAAAATATATATATCTCCCAAAAAAGTCTGTGAATTGAAGCCAGTTGGAACCAAAGTGACATGTATGCAAAGTGTTCACTTTGTGAAAAAATTTCTATTCATTAATTCATTTCTTTAACTAGTATTTATTTCTCATCCACATTACTTCAGAAACTGTTCCAGTCACTCAGAATACAAAAATGAGTAAAGCAAAAGTTCTTGCCCTCAAAGAACACCTAGTCTACAAGGGAGAGAGCACATATAATTATAATAAAATATGGGGGGAAAAATAAATTTGCTATGGCAACCTTAAAGTGTGGGTGGCAACTTGGAAACAAGGCCAATAACTCAGATTGGAGGAGTCATGAAAACCTGGTTGGAGGTAACACCCAATTTCAGTCTTGTAAGATGAGTAGAAGTTCTCCAAGCTACAAAATAGAGGAAGAATAATCCAGTTAAAAGGACAGCTTCAGTACAAATCCCAAGGCATGCAATACCACTGTGCATGAGAAGAGTGGAAATCACCAGAATTCCACATACACACAGGGAATTTTGGGAGACGAGACTAAAATATTGTATAAAATAATTGCATATAATCTGTTGCAGGTGTGGGGAAAGGAGTTGGGAGGGAGGCAGAGTTTGAAGATGAAGAAACTGGTGGTATCAGCTGCTGTAAGAAATACAGTGAGGCACAAGTGATCAGTGCTGAGGTGGTTGGGTCTGGCCTTGGGAAGAGAGACACTTCATCACCTGAGATGCAGAGGAAGAAGGAAATAAAGATGGGTGTGGGTAAAGATAAGCTCATAGGTGGTGGAAGATAGAAGGGCTTCACCTAGGAGAGCTTCTCTAATTTTAATATAATAGAAAGAAGGCCATTCATTGAGATTGGGAGTGTTGGCATGAATTGAACTGGAGATTTGAGGAGGGGGTGAAAGTCCAGGAGGGTGGCTTAGAAAACTGAGCAACTGTGAATGAACATATTGTCTAGTTGTGCAAGAGCCCAGTTGTAGTGGCATTAACTGGCAGAGTTGGGTGATTTTCTCCAGGCGTGTTCAGTTTCCCAGGGTTAGGAAAAATAAAGGCAAATGATAGTATTATTCCATATGTAATATGAAAAAAATAGGAACACAAGGAATTTGAGTGCTTGTGAGAGAAGAGTTGAGATGATCATACAGAAGACCCAGGGTATATACACAAGGACAAGAGATCAGAGAACACTGGGGATGTCAAGGATGGGGGAGACAAAAGATCCATGATCACTGCTGGGAGAGCAGAGGGATCTGGAAGGACAGGGGTTCAGGGAGTAAGCTATCAGGGCTTAAGTTCTCTGATACATCATTCTGAGTAGCAGCTAAGTCTGGAGCATGACTCTTGGAATGGGTAGCTGCAGTAAACTGGAAGTAAGTTCATTTATATTTAAAAAAAATAAGGGACTGGGAGGGCAGGTGGGCTGGCTATATGAACGTTGTAGACTTATACCAGAAGGTAGGCTGGATATCGTGGTTATACTTCAAGTGCCAACCTTCACCAAATAATGGGATGTATCAGATCGCAAATGACAAGGGAAGGGAGGTGATGAAGCAGTCAGGTGGCTTGAACTTCAAAAAGGGATGAGCAAGGTTGAAAACGTAGTTTTGGAGCCATGAAAGTCTACCCAACATGATGACATAGAACAGAGGGTTTGAGCAACAGGACATAGCATTGTTGAGCCCGGATGGAGAGTGGAGAGAAGAGAAGCCTTGGCCAGAGAAGACAGCCTGGATGTAACGGGGAAGGAAACAACTGGGATTGGAGAGTTCTGGAATCAGGTTGCTCTAAGTTGATCTAAGACTGGCAGCATCAGCATCGCCTTGAAACTTGTAGTCAGTGCAGGATCTTGGGCCCCAGCTCTGACCTACTGAATCAAAATCAGCATATTAAGATCCTCAAGCAATTTGTATACCAATTAAAATTCTAGAAGCACTACTCTAAAAATAGGCAAGATGATTACAGATAGGAAAGGAAACAGAAACTGTTAGTTGCTCAGTCATGTCCAGCTGTTTGCAACCCCATGAGCTGTAGCCTGCAAGACTCCTCTGTCCATGGGATTTCCCAGACAAGAACAGGGGAGTGAGTTGCCATTTCCTTCTCCAGGAGATATTCCTGACCCAGGAATCGAACCGGGGTCTCCTGCATTGCAGGAAGATTCTTTACCATTTGAGCCACCAGGAAAACCCTAGGAAGTATAAATATAAATTGTTTCTGATGATCCTATCTCAATGTCTATGCTCACCTGAGAAATTAATCTTCTTCAAGGAATAATACTCACAACTCAAGTTGTCAAAGCACTATAAAAATATGTTTTCGTTTCTTGCAGGCTTAATGAATTGATCCCTGTTTTACATTTATTTATGCCCATTAAGAGTGTCAGTGACCAATAGGTTTCTTACTTTGACTTCAGGCAGAGAGAAAGGACAACATAAAGACATTTCCTTCCGGGAACATTGCTTTCAGACCTGGAGTCGGTGGGGGAGCCAGCAGCCAGGGCCAGGGGTCTGACTCCTCTACCACTCTGCCTTCTAAGCATTGAACCATGCTTCTTCCATAGCCAGTCAGTTCCTCTTGGGCCAGAGAACTGGGAAGAAACCATGCCAGGGAACCAGTAATTGTATAGCTTTTCCAATGTACTGCTCCAGATTCATGTAATGGACATGTCAAAGCCTACTTTCCCCTCTGAACATTCAGCAGTGACCAAATGGGCCAGAGGAAGTGCGAGAAATACCGTGAAAAATCCTGGGCTGCACCTCAGAGACTAATAAATAATTACTAATGGGAAAGAAAACAGAGGAAAGAGAAAAAAGCAATGTAGCAGGCAAGACAGGAAAAATGGATTCTGGCCCACAAGAGAGGAACAAACTGGGGTTTAAGTGCAATTGAAAAAATCTAACTCACCAAAAAGCAGTGACCCAAAGACAGCAAAAAAAAAAAAAAGTAAAGCTTGTCGGGGAAACTTTCTGTTCTCACGTTTGATCCCTCTACTTACAGCATTTCAATGACTTATGGAAGCTTTGAATTGGTCTGTTGAATCATTCAACTTATGAGAATTGTCCCAAGTTAAATGGATTGCTTCCCCTTGTAGGTTTTTGGTTGCTGGCTTATTTTTTAAGGATAGAATCAGAGGGCCTCTGATAAATTATTGAGGGGAGGGAGACTATAACCCAGGCAGCAGAAATGACCGAATAGAGAAGCATGGGCAGATGCCATACTGTAATTTGTCCACCTCTTAAATTATGTAGCATATGTATCACAATATATTGAATTTAAAACCTGAAGTATGACATTCAGTAAATAATTCATACTGGTTTTTTCATTAAGTGTGAGCTGAGGCTTAGGATGAGGTATCCAGTTTTAGCTAGTGCCTCATTTAAATACAGATGTAGAGAAGGACATTTCTTTAGCTCTTCTATAGACAAGGCATGAATGCTGTGTAGGAAATTGCACCTGAATCTCTCTCTCTCTCACACACACACACACATACACACACAATTTCCCCAGGAATGGTTTGCCTGGGATAAAAATAAATAATGCATTGTTTTTTAATGGATTTCATTCACCCTTCTCCTGCCTAACAAGTTCTTTCAAATGTAAAACTGATAGACAATGATCTCATTAGGTATACTATTTTCTTCTCACAGAAGATTCTGATCCCAAGAAATGTGCCTGGTATTTTAGGAGTGAGTGTTATTCATAGGGTGAAAATTAATAAAACATCTTTTTTGAAGTCTTCCTTTACTAGATCCTACAGTGAACTCACAGCCCAAATACAAATCTCTGATTTATTTCTGGGAGACCAGTCATGCCCATTTGAAAACTGAAATATTCAGGCAAAAAGAATAAAAAACATGTTTGCAACATTTCAAGCAATGTGCATTTTAGCTTCCAGTGACTGTGTTACCAAAATATGTCCAATGATTTTGCAGAAAGGAAGAAACATGTGAGTGATATGGCTACAAGCATCCAAGCTAAAAAACTTGAGTGGAAGTTAATGTCTTTTCTTATTCCTTCTTACATCTATTATCACATTGCCTTTTCTAACATCTTTTCTCCATTAGCTGAACAACTATCATGTTAACATCTTACTTTTAATTTTGTGGAGGTTTTGGAGAGTATGCTCAAAAGATATGATTCCCTCCACCCCCCATTCCCTCTCATGTCATGATTAAGATAATAAAGGCATATGTTAGTCTCTCAGTCCAACTCTTTGCAGCTCCATGGACTTGTAGCCCAGAGCTTCCCAGGTGGTACTAGTGGTAAAGAACCTGCAGGCCAAAACAGGAGACAAAGAGATGTGGGTTTGACCCCTGAGTTGAAAAGATCCCCTGGAGGAGGTCATGGCAACACACTCCAGTATTATTGACTGGGCAATCCCATGGACAGAGTTGCCTGGTGGGCTACAGGCCATAGGGTCACAAAGAGTAAGATACTACTGAAGCAACTTAGCTTGCACACATGCACAAATGGTGCAATTAGGGAGGGTAATGAAGGAAGGGAATCTTGTATAAGTCTTGAAATAAGTCAGGTTTTATTAGTCAGACATTGGGAGAGGGAGATACCATACACAAAGACACAAAACCATGGAAAGAAAAGGAACATCTGGGAATAAGAAGTTAGAAGATGGGCATAACATGGAGCAATGGAAAGAGAAAAACATTACAAATGTAGGAGGAGGTTGATTTGGGGGGACTTTGAAGCCAGACTGGGAAGATAAAGGCTTTGGGTGAGTAATGAGGAGCCTTGGAAAGGTGTGAAAGGGAGAAAGATGTAATCAAAATGCACATGCAGAAGATTACTCTGATGGAGAGTGCAGACTTTGTTGGAGTAGGGAGGGGCAGTGACTAAACAAGTTCTTTAGGAGGCTACAGCCAAGCATTTCAGGTACAACTACCTGAACTACCATGGTGATAATGGGAGCTTGCCTTCTCTGCATTCTCCACCTTCTTGCTTCTAGGTCAATTCTCAATCTACTGTCATCTGGTTTCCTCTACTCAACATAGCCCAAATTTGTCTTTCTCATAAACCTATTCCTCCCCATATTGTCCACATCTCATGGACACCACTTACAGTGCTGGCAGTTAGAAATTTCCAAGTTAAGCTTGACTCCTTCCTCTGCTGAGCCCTCCTTTATCCAATCAACCTCAGGTTCTCTTTATCTATCCACATACAAATTTCCTAAATCTAATCCTTATGACAACTCAAGTGTACCTAGCCCATCTAACATTTGCAATCAGCTTCTCTTTGTTCTCTCAACATCTGCCATAACAAATAGTATAGTGGTTCAACATTCTTAGCTATATGGCCAGTAGCAAGTTACTTCATTTATTTCTGCCTCTCTTGCTTCATATGTAAAATTGTAAATCATAGTAGCCTATCTACAGAAGCTGTTAGGAAATTAAATGAACTAATGTTTGTGTAGCACTTAGAATGGCATCTGGAATGTAATAGGTGCTGTCTAATATTTTATGTTTTAGTTAAAAATCCATCTTCCCTACCAAGAGGCATCTAGTCATGCCTCATCCCAAATTCTGAAGAGGTAAATAATAAGCTGAATACATCCATGAAGTACAAACTTTCCTATGGCTTAGACCTTAACTTTCCCATTTCTTCTCCTACCACTCCTAACTTCACAATTTAAGCCCAGATGTTATTGAAGCATATGTAGCTATCCAGATCTACCACACTAAATCATGTCTGTTAGCTGATCCCATCCCCCTTTCCCTAATCCTGCTTACTCATTCCTGAGATGTCAGCTTGGGCATCATTTCCCTCAGGCAGCCTTCCGAGAATGCCCAGGTTGGGCTGCTTACCTCTCCCCTCCACCTCCAAGATAATTTTATCACAGCATGAATTGTATAGGGCTGAAGTCATCTTTATGATCCTACTCCCAGCTTAGACTGAAGACTTCTTCAGGGCAGGGGCTGTGGCTTGTCCCACTGTAAATCCTACAAAAAGAAGGTCTTGTTAGATCTATAGCAAGTTTTAGAAAACATTTATTGAAATGAAGGAAAAAAATTCAACAGGCTTGGTGATTAACTAAATGTGGAAGCAGTGAGAAAGAGAGGTTGGAAGCTGATTCCAAGGTTTGAAGTCCAAGTTATTATAAGAATCCATGTCATATTTACAGAAATAAGGAAGTCAGAAGGAGGAAATTCTTTAAGAGAAAACAAAAGGAAAGAAAAAATCCCGATGAGCTAATTTTTATACAGACTAGGTTTGAAATGCTAGCAAAGCAGTTTGAAATATGGGCTATGTGGTACTGGGAAGAAACTACTATAAAATGGTAGATTTTAGAGTAATTGTGTTTGTCATATGTCAAGAGATTATGCTGCATAACAAAGATCCCCCAAGTCTCAGTAACTTGTAGCAACAGAAGCCTTTTGCTGTTCACCTTTCACCTGTAGTTCAGCTGCAGTTCTGCGGTTCTGTTGCTCTGTTCTAGGCTATATGTGAATTTGGTACATACTGTTCTCAAGGTGGAAAGGTCAGAGTAAGAGGGTAAGAGTCAACCACAAAAACACATCTAAAGCCTATGCTCAGTCGTGGCATATGTATTAATGATATCTACTCACATCCCATTGGCCAAAGCAAGTCATATGGCCAAGTCTGGAGTCAATGTTGTGGGAAGCATGGCAGGGGATGAGATACTATGAACAAACAATTCACTATGGCACAGTGGGGCTAGCTGGAGTTGTGTAGGTAGATCAGATCATACACTCGACTTCTAATTGAAGGAGAAAGAGAAAGCAATGAAGGAAGAAAGGAAGTAACTTAAAGGCAGTCCAAGAGATAAACAGAAGAACCAGAATAATCAATTATAATGCAAGGCAAAAGAGAAAACAGTTCAAGAAGAGGTGGCTACATAGTCCAATGCTGCAGATGACAATGAAAATGAGGATGCCATATGATTGTGAAGAGGAAAGTAGGGTGATAGAGAGAAGGGGTTCATTGCCTATGATGAACTCATTTCTTTATGTACTTCTGAACAAGTTGGCTAATCTATGTTTAGGGTGATACAGGAGATAGCCTAGAATGATCTTGGACACTAAGTTCCACAGCAGCTGAGTTGTGTGGACTGAAGATAAGAAACTAAAAGCATATAATATAGCACTCTTAATTTTCATCAAATATTATTAGGAAGATTGTCACAAGAAGGTGGAATGAAACCTCCAGGCCCTGGCTGGGTCAGTCTAGATAGCAAGATTCCTGACAGTGGCTGGAAAACCTAGAGGCAGATTTTTGCTCAATTAAGAAAAACATATGTAAAATAGCCAGTGGGAATTTGCTATATGACATAGGGAACTCAAATCTGGTACTCTGTGACTTTCTAGTGGGGTGGACCGAGTGGGAAGGGAGAGAAAAGCTCAAGAGGGAGGGGACATTTGTTTGCCTGTGGCTATATAATGTTGATGTATGGCAGAAACCAATGCAACATTGTAAAGCAAGTATCCTCCAATTAAAAATATATAAATACAAATTTAAAAACAAAACATCATTCTCAAAAAAAAAAAAAAAAAATTGGAAAACAATCTTCTCAACCTGGAAAGTCCAACAGTGGAATTGTAAGATTCATGAAATGACCACTTCTCAACAACCCAACCATCACTAGAATTTTCAAGCCATATTTAAATGATCATAAAAGTATGCTGTGGGAAAGCACATGATGCCCTGGATAAAGTTAGGCCAATAGTTTAAAATCACTTTAAAGTATCAATATAAACTTTATGATTTATGATCATCATATGAAATATGTTGGTTGCCTATACCCACCTTCCCTAACTCCTTCAGTTCAATTCAGTCGCTCAATCATGTCCGACTCTTTGTGACCCCATGAACTGCAGCACACCAGGCCTCACTGTCCATCACCAACTCCCGGAGTCTACCCAAACCCATATCCATTGAGTCGGTGATGCCATCTAACCATTTCATCCTTTGTCATCCCCTTCTCCTCCTGCCCTCAATCTTTCCCAACATCAGGGTTTTTTCAAATGAGTCAGCTCTTCACATCAGGTGGCCAAACTATTGTAGTTTCGGTTTCAGCATCAGTCCTTTCAATGAACACCCAGGATTGATCTCCTTTAGGATGGACTGGTTGGACCTCCTTGCAGTCCAAGAGACTCTCAAAGAGTCTTCTCCAGCACCACAGTTCAAAAGCATCAATTCTTCGGTGCTCAGCTTTCTTTATAGTCCAACTCTCACAACCATACATGACCACTGGAAAAACCATAGTCTTGACTAGATGAACCTTTGTTGACAAAGTAATGTCTCTGCTTTTTAATATGCTGTCTAGGTTGGTCATAGCTTTCCTTCCAAGGAGTAAGCATCTTTTAATTTCATGGCTGCAATCACCATCTGCAGTGATTTTGGAGCCCCCCCAAAAAACTGAAGTCAGCCACTGTTTCCACTGTTTCCCCATCTATTTGCCATGAAGTGATGGGATGGGATGCCATGATCTTAGTTTTCTGAATATTGAACTTTAAGCCAACTTTTTCACTCTCCTCTTTCACTTCATCAAGAGGCTCTTTAGTTCCTCACTTTCTACCATAAGGGTGGTATCACCTGCATATCTGAGGTTATTGATATTTCTCCCAGCAATCTTGATTCCAACTTGTGCTTCCTCCAGCCCAGCGTTTCTCATGAGGTACTCCGCATAAAAGTTAAACAAGCAGGGTGACAACATACAGTCTTGACATACTCCTTTTCCTATTTGGAACCAATCTGTTGTTCTATGTCCAGTTCTATCTGTTACTTCCTGATCTGCATACAGGTTTCTCAAGAGGCAGGTCAGGTGGTCTGCTATTCCCATCTCCTTCAGAATTTTCCACAGTTTATTTTGATCCACACAGTCAAAGGTTTTGGCATCGTCAATAAAGCAGAAATAGATGTTTTTCTGGAACTCTCTTGCTTTTTTGATGATCAAGCAATTTGCTCTCTGATCCCTCTGCCTTTTCTAAAACCAACTTGAAAATCTAGAAGTTCATGATTCATGTACTGCTGAAGCCTGGCTTGGAGAATTTTGAGTATTACTTGACTAGCGTATGAGATGAGTGCAATTGTGCGGTAGTTTGAGCATTCTTTGGCATTGCCTTTCTTTGGGATTGGAACTTTTCTATCTCCTTGCAAACACCTGTTATTTAGGTTTTCTTGTATCTTAATGTAATGTGCCTGAAAAAGTTATGTTGAAATCCTAATCCCTAGTACGTCAGAATGTGACCTTATTGGGGAATAGTATCTTTGCAGATGTAGTTAAGAAGAGGTCAAACTGGAGTAACATTGACCCTTAATCCAATATAGCTTGTGTCCTTGAAAGAGAAGAGACACACAAAGGGAGAAGGCCATGTGATGAGAGAGACAAGACTAATTTTGTAAGGAAGGAACACCAAGGATTGCTGGAAACTATTAGAAACTGGGAAGAAACAAAGGATTCTCCCTTATGGATTTCAGAGGGATCATGGCCCTGCTGACATCTTGATTTTGAACTCCTAGAGCCAAAGCTACAAAAGAATACATTTCTATTGTTTTAAGCCACTCAATTTTTGGTACCCTGTTAGCAGCCTTAGGAAATGAATACATTGAAACAGATTTTAAAAGGCAGTGAAATATCATTTGAAATGTCTGCTGATGACTTTGTTGTAATTTATTTTAATTATAGTAGGATTCTTTTTTTGAAGCTGCAAACCTCGATCAGTAGGAAAGATGGACAAAATTCCACCACCTAAGAAGATGCAGGAAAAAGGTCAATATAATAATATTTGCCTTACTGTGAGTTGTCATGAATGAAGTACCATTCCTCTAAGAATTCTCCTTGTGAAACTTACTTTTAATCTTGTAAGTCTTAAAGATTTGAACTCTAGTTTGAGGATAAAACTCCCTTGAGATGTTTAGTAGTTGTAATTGCTTTAAGGAGAGAAAAAAAAAAAATGCAGATTTTCACATGACTAAATAAAATACTTTTGCTCATTGTGTTAAATGTAACTGTAGTAGAAACTTTATATTCCACTATTTGCATTTTTCTGGGGAGTGCTTGGCTTCTGGAGGTATAAAATGAAGTACATTAGGCTTTCAATCTAATCAAAAGGGTGTGTCTTTGAGACAGATAATTGGTGTTGCAGAATGTGGACTTGGCAGTGGTGGTAGAATGCTCATTGTACATATATAGGCGCAGACATGCAGATCAAGATACACAGATGTCTGGAAGAAGAGCAACCCTTGCAGCCACTAATACTCAATGCCTTTAGCTTATAATGAAAACCTCAAGGTGTGCTCAGGAGCAATCACCCCGAGCATGGACTAGTTCAAATTCTACTGAGCTCATCAATGCTTTGGAAGTACTCATTGTGTGTTTCTGTTGGCCGCAGTCACCTGAAGATTACACATGACATATCTATAGCATTTAAGAACCTAGGAATTGTTCTCACCAATTTCTAGACAAGACAAGCAAGTCAAGACAGGTATCATTGCCTTTCTAGTGTCATATTACAAAGTAAATGGCAGAAGAGGATCTGGGACTCAAATCTCCTCTTTCTTTATGACTTGCACTTACTCTACAGAAATACGAACACCATGGTTCATTTTCATACACATTTATATGAAAGATACATCAGTTTGCACATCTGTACCCTCATATTCTCACAGGAGAAAGCCTCAACCCAAACTCCAGTCCACTGAATATGTTCTCATAACAGTTTTGCTTTATTTTAAATCAGGATTTCTCTTCTACTTTGAAGTGGCACTAACCAGTATATATATGACTCGAAAGAAAATTCATCCTAGTCCAACTGTTTTCATAAAACCTTAATCATTCAGCAAGTAGCCATTTTCAAACTGCCTACATTCTGTGTTAATACTTCCTTTAGAGACATACCAAGACCTGTGTATCCACAGGGAGAACAGAAGTTTGCAAACATTTTGAGAGTTTGGAGATAATCACTGCTGAGTCATAAGAAAGTTTCCTTCTTACTCTGATGCCATGGGTTCTGCCATTAAAAAAAAAAAAAAACAACTCATTGTTGTTCTATCCTGGTACCATGGAAATCCATAGATTTCCCTTGAGTCTTTCATTTCTTCTCAGGAATCCAGTTCAAGAGCTGAGAACCCGTGTAAAAGGAGGGGTTTGCCTGGAAAGAGGCCAAGATAGATGGCAAAAGCCATCACAATACTGTAAAGTAATTATTCTCTTATTCTCCAATTAAAATAAATTAATTATAAAAGAATTAACTAGTTAAAGATGTTATCAACAATAAAAAAAACAAAAGTTACTGGTCCAGGTCCTCTATTATAAGCCAAGGACAATCTATACATTACCGCTACCATATCCTACCCACTAAGGATGTTTTGCAGCATTTTCCAGAAATTGATGTTGTGAGTTTCACAACTTACTCAAAGTTACCCAGCTAGTGAGTGGCAGAGCTGAAAATGGGAGACAGACTCTTCAGATCTAAAATTCTATGCTTTTCATTTTCATACTATAAAAACCAGCTTTCACATATTGAGTATTAACAGAATAAGAAATGCTCAGCACTATTCTTACAGCACTGTGCTCATAGCCTTCTGTTCATGAGCAAACATCACCATTTCATAAATGCAGATAAAGCTGGAGAGATCCTTTTCATGGTAGTAAGTGAGGATGCTAGCAGGCAGGGTCAAGTCTCCAGACTACATAAAGTGGCCTCTTTCCTGTTCAACCAGGCTGTTTCTCAATGGGAAATGAAAGAGAAGCTCCATGTACTAAGGACTGAAATTTCAATCGCTAGAAAGACAAAGGGAGACTGAAGAACTGTCACAGAAGGGGGAACGGAGGGGATATAACAGCTGGATGCAGTGTGAGATCTGAGATTAGATCCTGAAACATAGAGGAGACATTATTGGAAAAATGAATTGAAATCCAAAAACATCTGTAGTTGAGTTAATATTGAACCAATGCCAACTCCCCTGTTTTGATCACTGTATGATGAAAAAGATTTTTTATGTTTTACTAGATAGGTAGAGAGAGAGGACTCAATATCAGGTGAATGAGTTGAAACCAGGCTGCTTGCATGGGAATCACAGATCCACCACTTCCAAATTGTGTGGCCTCAGACAAGTTCCTCAAACTTCTCCTAGCCTGGGATTCTCAACCATCAAATGGGAATAATAATAACTATCTCATAGGTCTGTTACAAGCACAGAGTAAAATGACACATGTAAAATGTACCACAGAGCTTGGTACATGGTAAGTACTAATACCTGGAAGCTATTGCCATTACTTTTAATCAGTGTATCCTTTTCTCCTTTTAGCTGGCTGCCTAATGAATCCATTCTCAAAAGGATATTAAATACTGATAATAATTGATCATTTTACCTTCCTAGGAATATTTGTATTTTAATGAAATTATATTAAAAGTTCTAGGAGATAATTCAGTGGCAGATTGTATTTTCTGAAGATAAAACTGATAATATCTCTCATCCCAAAGGCATTTCTAAGACCCTGCCACTTTCCATCAAGAGTTATAGTACATGTACACTCCCCTCATGTCTGGACAGCTTTTGTAAGTGTCTTGACCAATAGAGTATGATGAAAGTGATGTTACATGATTTTCAAAGACAGGTCTAAAATGTCATGTACTGAAAAATATCTGTTCTCTTAAAATGCTCACTCTTGAAATCTAGCCACCACACTGTGATGAAATCAAAGCAGTTCAAGAAAGCAAAAGAGAGAAACAAAAGTCTGTGGCCCACTTCTCCAGCCTGAGCTTCCAGTTAAAAGCCAGAACCAACTTGCCAACCATGTGAAAGAATTATCCTGCCAACAGATCTCCCAGCCCTCAGCAAGCCACTCACCTAAAGCCACATGGAAAGGAGATGGCCTCCCTCCATCATGCCCTGTCCAAAGTATAATTTTGTAAGTAAAAAATACTACTGCTGTTTTAAGCCATTAAGCTTTGTGATCATTTGTTATACATCTAAAGGGAACACTTTTTGATGGCAGAAACTTACAAAAGTAAGGACTAGGAACAGAAATGAAAATTTTTAAAATGTAGGCAGACTGAAGAACTGGAACTATAAAGGGGCTTCAGTAACCTTGAAGAATATTTTGTGGGCTTGTGTTTTCATCTTTCCCAGACTGCAAGACAATTCTTTTTTCTTTTTTTTTGTCCAGCAGACTAGAAAATAGAACAAAGTGAGAACACCTAAGATTGGACTGAGTTCTGAACAGGTTCTCAGGGAAGATAGTGCCCCCCATCAGAGCCAATGTCAAAGTTAGTCCCTACAGTAGGAGATAAAGTCTGCCGTATGAGGTGCTGAAATAGGTAGGAGGGGTGAAATTGCATTTAGAATCAAATCCATATCCACCAGAGATACTCAGAGGGCTCAAACATGCCTTGTGTACTCCAGGAATCAGAGACCCCACAGAGACTGGGGCAGAACTGTGTTTAAGTGTCCTCTGAGGAGGTACAAAACAACAGTGGGCTGCCGCAGATGCAGGGGCTCTGGCTGCAGTAGATCTGGATATGGTATAAGCCCTCTTGGAGGAGGTCACCATTAACCCCACCATAGAGACCCCAGAACTTACACAGGACTGGATAAACAGACTCTTGGAGGGCACAAACAGAACATTGTGTGCACTAGGACCTAGGAGAAAGGAGCAGTGACCCCACAAGAGACTGATCCAGACTTGCCCATGAGTGTCCAGGAGTCTCTGGCAGAGGCGTGAGTCAGCAGTGGCCTGCTGCAGGGTTGGAGACACTGCATGGGAACTTTTGAAGGAGGTCTCCATTATCTTCATTACCTCCACCATAGTTTGTCCTCAGGTCAAATAACAGGGAGGGAACACAGCCCTGCCCTTCAAACAGAAAACTGGATTAAAGATTTACTGAGCATGGCCCCGCCCATCAGAACAAGACCCAGTTTCCCCCTCAGTCAGTCTCCTGCATCAGGAAGCTTCCATAAGCTTCTTATCCTTCTCCATCAGAGGGCAGATAGACTGAAAGCCACAATCACATAAAACTAACCAATCTGATCAAAGTGAAAAGTGAAAGTGAAGTCATTCAGTCATGTCCGACTCTTAGCGACTCCATGGACTTCAGTCCACCAGGCTCTTTCGTCCATAGGATTTTCCAGGCAAGAGTACTGCAGTGTGGCGCCTTTGCCTTCTCCTCCACATGGACCACAGCCTTGTCTAACTCAATGAAATTTTGAGCCAGGCCTTGTAGGGCACCCAAGACAGACAGATCATGGTGGAGAGTTCTGACAAAACATGGTCCACTGGAGAAGGGAAAGGCAAACCACTTCAGTATTCTTGACTTGAGAACACCATGAACAGTATGAAAAGGCAAAAAGAGAACACTGAAAGATGAATTCCCCAGGTTGGTAGGTGCCCAATATGCTACTGAAGATCAGTGGAGAAATAACTCCAGAAAGAATGAAGAGAAGGAGACAAAGCAAAAACAACACCCAGTAGTGGATGTGACTGGTGATGGAAGCAAGGTCCAATGCTGTAAAGACCAATATTGCATGGGAACTTGGAATGTTAGGTCCATGAATCAAGGCAAATTGGAAGTGGTCAAACAGGAGATGGCAAGAGTGAACATTGACATTTTAGGAATCAGCTAACTAAAATGGACTAGAATGTGTGAATTTAACTCAGATGACCATTATATCTACTACTGTGGGCAAGAATCCCTTAGAAGAAATGGAGTAGCCATCATAGTCGACAAAAGAGTCTGAAATGCAGTACTTGGATGCAATCTCGTAAAAGACAGAATGATCTCTGCTCGTTTCCAAGGCAAACCACTCAATATCACAGTAATCCCAACCAGTATGTACCAACCAGTAATACGGAAGAAGCTTTTACATTCAATGGTCTGTGAAGACCTACAAGACCTTCTAGAACTACCAGCCCTAAAAGATGTCCTTTTCATTATAGGGGACTAGAATACAGAAGTAGGAAGTCAAGAAATACCTAAAGTAACAGGCAAATTTGGTCTTGGAGTACAGAATGAAGCAGGGCAAATGCTATGCACTGGTCATAGCAAACAGCCTCTTCCAACAGCACAAGAGAAGACTCTACACATGGAGATTACCAGATGGTCAATACCAAAATCAGATTGATTATATTCTTTGCAGCCAAACATGAAGAAGCTCTATACAGTCAGCAAAATCAAGACTGGGAGATGACTGTGGCTCAGATCATGAACTCCTTATTGTCAAATTCAGACTTAAATTGAAGTCAGTATGGAAAACCACTAGACCATTCATGTATGACCTAAATCAAATCCCTTATGATTATGCAGTAAAAGTGACAAATAGATTCAAGGGATTATACCTGATAGACAGATTACCTGAGGAACTATTGACAGAAGTACATGACATTGTAGAGGAGGCAGTGATCAAGACCATAAACAAGAAAAAGAACTACAAAAAGGCAAAATGGTGTCAGAAGAGGCCTTACAAATTGCTGTAAAAGAAGAGAAGCCAAAGACAAAGGAGAAAAAGAACAACATACCCATTTGAATACAGAGTTCCAAAGAAGAGCAAGCAGAGATAAGAAAACCTTCCTCAGTAATCAGTGCATAGACATAGAGGAAAACAATAGACTGGGAAAGACTAGAGAGTTCTTCAAGAAAATTAAAGATACCAAGGGAACTTTCCATGCAAAGATGGGCATAATAAAGGACAGAAATTGTATGGACCTAACAAAAGCAGAAGATATTAAGAGGTGGCAAGAATACACAGAAGAACTATACAAAAAAGTTCTTCATGACTGAGATAATTATGATGGTGTGATCATTCACCTAGAGACAGATATCCTGGAATGCAAAGCTAGTGGAGGTGATGGAATTCCAGTTGAGGTAGTTCAAATCCTAATAGATGATGCTGTGAAAGTGCTGCACTCAATACACCAGCAAATTTGGAAAACTCAACAGCAGCTACAGGATTGGAAAAGGTCATCCCACAGAAAGGCAATGCCAAAGAATGCTCAAACTACTGCACAATTACATTTATCTCACACACTAGAAAAGTAATGCTCCAAATTCTCCAAGCCAGGCTTCAGCAGTACGTGAACCGTGAACTTCCGGACTTTCAAACTGGATTTAGAAGGGCAGAGGAACCAGATGATACCACCCTATGACAGAAAATGAAGAACTAAAGAGCCTCTTGTGAAAGTGAAAGAGGAGAATGAAAATGTTGGCTTAAAGCTCAACATTCAGAAAACTAAGATCATGGCTTCCAGTCCCATCACTTCATGGCAAATAGATAGGGAAACAGTGGAATCAGTGGATGACTTTATTTTGGGGGTCTTCAAAATCACTGCAGATTATGACTGCAGCCATGAAATTAAAAGACGCTTACTCCTTGGAAGGAAAGTTGTGACCAACCTAGACAGTATATTAAAAAGCAGACAAATTACCTTGCCAACAAATGTTCATCTAGTCAAGGCTATGTTTTTCCAGTAGTCATGTATGGATGTGGCAGTTGGACTAAGAAGAAAGCTGAGCACCGAAGAATTGATGCTTTTGAACTGTGGTGTTGGAAAAGACTCTTCAGAGGCCCTTGGGCTGCAAGGAGATCCAGTTATTCCATCATAAAGGAAATCAACCCTGAATATTCACTGGAAGGACTAATGCTGAAGCTGAAACTCCAATACTTCAGCCACCTGATGTGAAGAGCTGACTCATTTGAAAAGGCCCTGATGCTGGGAGAGATTGAAGGTAGGAGGAGAAGGGGAGGACAGAGGATGAGATGGTTGGATGCCACCACCAACTCAATGGACATGAGTTTGAGTAAACTCTGGGAGTTGGTGATGGACAGGGAGGCCTGATGTGCTGCAGTCCATGGGGTTGCAAAGAGTCAGACATGACTGAATGACTTAAGTGAACTGATTGGATCATCAAAAAAGCAAGAGAGTTCCAGAAAAACATATGCATCTGCTTTATTAACTATGCCAAAACCTTTGACTGTGTTGATCACAACAAACTGTAGAAAATTCTTAAAGAGATGGGAATACCAGATCACCTGACCTACCTCTTGAGAAACCTGTATGCAGGTCAGGAAGCAACAGTTAGAACAGAACATGGAAATACAGACTGGTTCCAAATCAGGAAAGGAGAATGTCAAGGCTGTATATTATCACCCTGCTTGTTTAACTTATAGGCAGATACATCATGAGAAATGCTAGACTGGATGAAGCACAAGCTGGAATCAAATTGCCGGGAGAAATATCAATAACCTCAGATATGCAGACACCACTCTTATGGCATAAACAAAAGAAGAACTAAAGAGCCTCTTGATGAAAGTAAAAGAGGAGAGTGGGAAAGTTAGCTTAAAACTCAACATTTAGAAAACTAAGATCATGGCATCTGGTCCCATTACTTCATGGCAAATAGATGGGGAAACAATGGAAACAGTGACAGAGTTTATATTTTTGGGCTCCAAAATCACTGCAGATGGTGACTGCAGCCATGAAATTAAAAGACACTTGCTCCTTGGAAGAAAATTTATGACCAACCTAGACAACATATTAAAAAGCAGAGACATTAAAATAAATGACCCAATCAAAAAATGGGCCAAAGAACTAAACAGACATTTCTCCAAAGAAGACATACAGATGGCTAACAAACACATGAAAAGATGCTCAACATCACTCATTATCAGAGAAATGCAAATCAACACCACAATGAGGTACCATTACACGCCAGTCAGGATGGCTGCTATCCAAAAGTCTACAAGCAATAAATGCTGGAGAGGGTGTGGAGAAAAGGGAACCCTCTTACACTGTTGGTGGGAATGCAAACTAGTACAGCCACTATGGAGAACAGTGTGGAGATTTCTTAAAAAGCTGGAAATAGAACTGGCCATATGACCCAGCAATCCCACTTTTGGGCATACACACCGAGGAAACCAGATCTGAAAGAGACACATGCACCCCAATGTTCATTGCAGCACTGCTTATAATAGTCAGGACATGGAAGCAACCTAGATGTCCATCAGCAGATGAATGGATAAGGAAGCTGTGGTACATATGCACCATGGAATATTACTCAGCCATTAAAAAGAATTCATTTGAATCAGTTCTAATTAGATGGATGAAACTGGAGCCCATTATACAGAGTGAAGTATGCCAGAAAGATAAAGACCAATACTGTATACTAACACATATATATGGACTTTAGAAAGATGGTAACGATAACCCTATATGCAAAACAGAAAAAGAGACACAGATGTACAGAACAGACTTTTGGACTCTGTGGGAGAAGGCGAGGGTGGGATGTTTTGAAAGAACAGCATCGAAACATGTATATTATCAAGGGTGAAACAGATCACCAGCCCAGGTTGGATGCATGAGACAAGTGCTCGGACCTGGTGCACTGAGAAGACCCAGAGGGATCGGTAGGGAGGGAGGTGGGAGGGGGGATCAGGATGGGGAATATATGTAAATCCATGGCTGATTCATGTCAATGTATGGCAAAAACCACCACAATATTGTAAAGTAATTAGCCTCCAACTAATAAAAATAAATGAAAAACATTTTTTTAAAAAGCAATGACATTATTTTGCCAACTAAAGTCTGTTTGGTCAAAGCTATGGCTATTCCAGTAGTCATATATGGATGTGAGAGCTGGACTATAAAGAAAGGTGAGCACTGAAGAACTGATGCTTTTGAAATGTGGTATTGGAGAAGACTCTTGAGAGTCCCTTGGACAGCAAGGAGATCCAATCAGTCCATCCTATAGGAAATCAGTCCTGAATATTCATTGGAAGGACTGATGCTGAAGCTGAAGCTCCAATACTTTGGCGACTTGATGCTAAGAACTGACTCATTTGAAAAGATCCTAATGTTGGGAAAGATTGAAGGCAGGAGAAGGGGATGACAGAGGATGAGATGGTTGGATGGCATCACCAACTCAATGGACATGAGTTTGAGTAAACTCCTGGAGTTGGTCATGGACAGGGAAGCCTGGCATGCTGCAATCCATGGGGTCTCAAAGAGTTGGAAATGACTGAGTGACTGAACCGAACTGATGAGTTACTGATTAATCATTATTCCTACCATGGTTTAAATTAATGGAGAACAAATACACATGAAAAGGTAAGAATTCAATCTGGTATCACAGTTTTAATGTCCAAATGGGGGATTCCTGGCATTCTGTGTCTGAGAAAGACGTGGTTTGGGCTTGAAGGCAAAGGGGAGCTGCACACTTATACCTTCACGCCCTCATCTAGAATGTGCCTGCGGTAGGCCTGAGTTTGTGGAACTAAGTAGATACAGTGGTAGTCACTGCCTGCCTGGCTCGCATCCCATAGACGAGCCCCCAAATTTCTAGGCCTTTTGCTAAAAGGCCAGACCTACCTGACTTGCGTCATGTGTGCTTGCTCTAAGGAAGCAAAACCAATCCATGGGCAGCTGTGAGCAGGGACATGCCAGAGACAGATACAAGGACCCAGTCCACACAAGGATCCAGACCACAAGGAGGGCTGACTTAGCCCCAGCTCAACATTGACTGGGTCATTCCTCTCCCACCCCCACAATGGAGGGATTAGGGAGGAGTCAGGGGAGAAAGGCAGAAGCTTTCTCTCCATACTTTCTGAGCGGGCAGAGTGTTCTAGTCTGAGAGAAGACCTGGTGAGACAAGAGCTGTTTTCTAATTAAGGACAGACATGTGTCTGAGGACTGCAGTGGCTCTTAAACTAAACTGAGTATCAAAATCACCTGAATGGCTCATTCAAACACAGATTCTTGGGCTACACCACCTGAGTTTCCAATTCAGTAGGTCTGGGACAGGGCCAAGAAATTGAATTTCTAACAAATTCCAAGTAAACATGATGCTGTTGGTCCAGTATGAGAGGTGTGATACAGGGCATTTCACAGTTCAGAACATCAGCATACAACTTCTCTCATCTAAATCTCATATGATTCATCATTGACAGGTGAAGGGAACCAAGGCTTGTGAGGACTGAGGGTCTCACCCAAGGTCACACAACACTAACCTAAGACTGAGGCTTCACATCCAAATCTTTGGGCACCAATTCAAAAATTCTTTTCACTGAGATATAATTTTTTACAGTAATAGAAGCAAGACAGAGAAACCCAAGCATCCTTTTGTTGTTGTTATTCAATTGTTAAGTCATGTCCTACTCTTTGCAACCCCATAAACTGCAGCACACCAGGCTTCCCTGTCCTTCACTAACTCCTGGATTTTGCTCAAACTCATGTCCATTGAGTCAGTGATGCTATCTAACCATCTCATCCTCTGTCATCCCCTTCTCCTCCTGCCCTCAATGCTTCCCAGCATCAGGGACTTTTCCAATGAGTCAGCTCTTAGCATCAGGTGGCCAAAGTATTGGAGCTTCAACATCAGTCCTTCCAATGAATATTTAGGGTTGATTTTCTTTAAAATTGACTGGTTTGATCTCCTTGCTGTCTGAGGGACTCTCAAAAGAGTCTCCAGCACCATGATTAGAAAGCATCAATTCTAGGCATTTAAAAATCAGAGATGAGTATTTTGTGTACTTATCACTAACTTTTTTGGTAATTTCTCTAACTAATTTTATGGTTGCTTTTGAAAATTGCAAAAGGTCTCACATATTTTGAGAAAAAGAAGGCAGGGAAATGGTATGTGTTTGCTTTATCTCCACCTAGACCAGCAGAAATAAAGAGTTGAATGCCTATAGAAACAGCCATGGTTGTGGTAACAACCACTATCTTGCCTGGAGGCTAGGTAAAATTTGGCACCTTTGGAGTAAGTAGTGGGAGTGTTGACTAGTTATGACTGGTAATTCTTTTAAGAAATGAGCCCTTTTTTAATTTTTTATTTATTTTATTTTATTTTTCCATTTATTTTTATTAGTTGGAGGCTAATTACTTTATATCATTGCAGTGGTTTTTGTCACACATTGAAATGAATTAGCCATGGATTTACGTGTATTCCCCATCCCAGTCCCCCCTCCCACCTCCCTCTCCACCCGATCCCTCTGGGTCTTCCCAGTGCACCAGGCCTGAGCACTTGTCTCATGCACCCAACCTGGGCTGGTGATCTGTTTCACCCTAGATAATATACATGTTTTGATGCTGTTCTCTTGAAACATCCCACCCTCGCCTTCTCCCAGAGACCACAAGTCTGTTCTATACATCTGAGTCTCTTTTTCTGTTTTGCATATAGGATTATCATTACTATCTTTCTAAATTCCATATATATGTGTTAGTATACTGCAATGGTCTTTATCTTTCTGGCTTACTTTGCTCTGTATAATGGGCTCCAGTTTCATCCATCTCAAGGAAATGAGCCCTTTTTTTAAACAGATGAAAAGACTTAACCAAAATGAATTAATCTACAATAGAGCTATTCCAGACAATACTGGGGGAGACATTTTAAAGAATAAGGTCTGTCTGTTACCTTTCATATTGCTCCATTTGGATTGCAACCAGGACAACAAACTCTTCATTAGTTCTGAAATCCTCTTAATTACCTTTTGAAAAACTAGGGCCTAAAACCAGCTGGTATGAGGGATCAATGGAGATCATATACTGACAAGTTCAGTTTTCCATGTTTCCTTTCTCATGCTGTTTTCTCATGAGGGCAAAAACCCTCCCAGGCATTTCATTTCCTAAGATCTATGCCAGTTTTTATGATACATGATTATTTAGTTATCACAGGCACCTCCACTTACAAGTAGGTCCTGATGAGATGTCTAGCACACCTCAGTCTAGTGTCACCATCACTTTGGCCTTCTTGATAGTGACTTGTACTGCTAGGCATCTGCTCCTGCCCCATAACCCCATTTTATGAACCACAGTTGACAGCATGCCTGACCAACCAGTTTTCAGTTCCTGTGATGTGTATATGTGTTACTATGAAAAGAAGAGAGCTCTGAGTCTAGTCAGCTGGCTCCTAGATCTCCGTGTTTCTATTAATAAGGTTTAATAATTCCAGATCAAAGGAAGGCTTGCATTCTGCATACTTAAACAATTTCAAAATTTTATAATTTATCACTGTTCAGAAAGAGGGCTTATTGCTCAAAACTTGCGAGAACCAAGGTTATTCCAATCCATCATGTGTGGTGTGAGGTTAACTCATCTTATATCATGGTTGTATGTTGTTTGATTAGTCTTGACAGGCCAACACAAAGGATTATTAGTATCAAATGTCTTAACTCTTTACTTTTTACCATTTTCGTAGTAAGAAAGTCCCTATGTTTCACATCAGTTTATGGAGGAACTGTGTTCAACCCTCACATGTATACTATAATATATGCTTCTGCTTCCAGCAAATGCTGAAGGATCAATAACTGTCCTTATGCAGGGTCAGATGAAAGAAATATTTCATCAAAATTGTATATTAAAGAGCAAACTCAAATCGAAACAATGGTGGTTCACTGGGGGAAAAGCTTGACTGAAAATGGCCTGGGCTAATGTGAAGAAATTAGCCAGAGGCTCAGTCGTGGTTGAGGATGTCATGCCATTCAACCTTCTTGTTTGTAAGATGAACTCATGCATCTGCTGATCTGTCGGGAATGCATTTCTCTGCTGTAGAGACAGCCGACTCATTTGCTGGTTCAGTGATCTTCTCCGTCTGGCGTACCAGCCTTTCCAGGAGCCAGTGCGGTGTTTTGGCATCCTGTGGAAAAACACATACATAACCCCTCCCCCAAATTAATACTGGATCCGGACCATGCCATGAATTGTCCTTTTAGTAACGGCCCAAAAACTCCAGTTGGAATGGCTTGCATTCCCATATCAGGTGTTAATATTGTGCAGGTGGTGGCACACATGTCCAATCCTGTGCTGCCTGGGGTGGTTCCGAAAAGGCTTTTAATGCCGAGTCAATTAGATTTGGCTGAGGCTCGGTCTGAAGTGCCCCATAACATTGTTCTGGGGTCTGAGGCTGGCCCCTCACCCAGTTTCCCGACTGTGGAGGAAGAGGTTTGCCTTTCTATATCCATTTTTGATCTACAGTCCCTGGCCCAATGTTTTCCTTTTTTTTTTTTTTTTTTTTGCATCTGGGGCATACATCAGGATTCTTTGTACTATCTAAATTATTTTTCTTAAGACATTGGGCTATACGATGTCCCAGTTGTCCATATGAAAAGCAACTGTTGGGAGGCCCTCCCTTTTTCACACTACCCTTGTTCTTAGTCTGTTGATATAGAACTTCCTTGACAGTTTTTCCCTGGATAGCAGCAACCATAGACAATTCCTGAAGATAGGAAGGGCCAATGTCAGCACAAATTCTTATATAATCTGTTAAACCCTCATACTCAAAAGCCTGCTCTTCTAAATCATCTCGGTCTTCAGGGGAGAGTTCTGAATCAGAATCTTGCTCGAGAACAATAGTCTCAGCATTTTTTCTAGGACCTGGAATTATTGGGGAGTCATATGTGTGCTCTGCTACCCTCTGGGGAATATTCAAATATTTGGGTGTTATAAGTTTCAAAGCTGTTTCAAGTTTCTTGCTTTCGAGTTCTGGGTTCAAACAAAGTCCATAGGGAATAAGCATCAAGAGGAACCCTATCTGGCCCATGGAGAGTATAAGCAGTTTGAATTTGTTCTCCCACCTTTGCCCAAGTTTCCAAGTTAACAGTTCCTTCCTCCAGGAACCAAGGACAAGTTTCCTCTATGAAAGCAAGAAATCTTTCCAGTTTCCGTTTAGACACCAAAAACTCCTCTAGCTTTTAACATAATTCTTAACATAGAAACAAAGAACTATCTACTACTATTTTGCCCCATGAGTTTTACTCTCAACTATACCCTCTCCACCCGCAATCATCCACAATGCCTGAACTCGCAAATACCTCCCGCGGGAGAACCTTCGGTCTTCGGGTGGCTGTACGCTGGAATCCGTCCACGTCCCTGTTCGGGCGCCACTCTTGCTGGAGCCCGCCGGCAAACGAACTGGTCGAGAACGCAATTACCAGAGTACCTGAGAAATATAAGACTTAGACAGACTTAGAAAGACTTAGACAGACTTAGAAAGATGGGGTTGAGAGGGACAGAGTCAGCTTGCGTCTGACTCTGCCAACTTTATTGAAGAATACCACACCTATATATATGCTAACAGGAGTTACTAAAAGATTAAAGGTTTGCATATGTGCAGAGCTACAGGCACAGATGTTTTAAATTCCTCCACTTAAGATCAGTAAAGCATCACCCTAGCACCCAACATGACTGAGATCAATAGATCATTAACTAGATAGAAAACAGGCTTCAATCATGACGAGTTTATCAGCACCAGGAAAACAGGTGAAAGATCGCTACAGCAATTTCCTTGAGGGAGGTGAGACAGGCCAACCTGTGCTTTAATAAATCAGGGGTGGCGGGACAGAGAGGGACCTCTTGATCTCTCTCAGAGCCAAGAAGGAGCCTGAGCAGTCAGGCTGGCTCCCCGCATATATGTACCTGTGTGAGTATGTGTGTGTGTGTAAATCAGGATGAGGATTGAAAATATAAAAGCTTTCTTAATTTTTAATACCCTTTATTGAATGATAACATACAGAAAAAGGACGCAAATTATCAAGTGCAGACATTGATAAATTTTCACAAACTGAACACACCTGGGTAATCAGATCAATAAACAGTATATTACCAGCCCCATGGAAGCTCTTCTCATTACCTCCACAAAGGCACCCACTATTCTAACTTCCAACACTATGGATGAGTTTTAGAAATATATAAAAATGTATCCTATGTTTTGTATTCTTTTGTACCTGGCATCTTTGGTTCAAACATATGGATATTTGTGAAATATTTTTATGTGCTGTACATGCTTATATATGTATATGTGTATATACATATATATATATATCCATGTATGTGTATGTATATATATATATATATATATATATCCATTCTCATTTATTTATCCATTCTACTGTTGATGGATACTTAGATAATTTTCTGTTTGGGGTTACTATGAAAAGCATTGATATGAGCATTCAAGTCTATGTCCCTTGCTATACTATGTATGTGTTTCTACTGTACATAAAGTTTGAAATGGAATTGCCAGATCACAGGTTTGCAAGGGTTATGCTTCAGTGCATACTTTCAAACAATTTTCAAAAATGGTGGCATCAATTTATACCACTGTGTGCAGAATGAGAGTTTTGTTTGTGCTGCATCCTTGCTGGAACCAGGTATTGTCAGAGTTCATTTCACCTGTTCTGGTGAGTGTCTGATGGTAACTCCTTTTAGTCATGGTCTGTAAATGTTGTGTATTTGAATATTGTCTTTGTGAAGTGCCAGTATTTCACAAAGAATATTTCTATAACTGTCTTAACCTCTTTTTTCTGTCCTCTCTACCCTTCTCTCTTTGTAAGACTATGTCCTATTTCTAACAACAGTAAATAAATAAATGGATAAGGACACTGTGGCATAACCACACACTGAAATACTACTTATCAATAAAAATAAATGCTATCTGCATATCCATAACATCACTGAAATTCAAAAACATTGTCCTAGGCAAAAGAAGGCAGATGAAAGGAAACATACTATATGACTCTATTTGTACGATATTCTAGAAGAGGCAAAACTCATTAATAGTGACAGAAAACAGATTGGTGGTTTTCTGGGGTTGGAAGACAGTACTGACTGAAAAGGGGCCTGAGGGAATAGTTTATGGTGATGGAAATGTCCTGTCGTGACTTCAGTCGTGGTTAGATGGATGTATACATTTTTCAAAACTCTTTATACTTTTAAAATGGGTAATTTAATACAATTAAATTATACTTCAATAAAATTGATTAAAAAGAAAACTTTTACTGAGCCCTACCACGTGTAACCCATAGAATATTGTCAAATTAGGAATTTTCTCTGGCCATAATGATCAGTCAAGATGCCCAAAGATCCACATGTACCCCAGGGGAGAGCCTTGTCCCTCTAGAAGGAAATACAGAGTTGCCAACATCTTTTGAAATAACTGTTTTGATTGAAGACATCACAAAAGACTGGTTCTGGCTACTTTGGCCACCTCATATCCCACAAATGGTTCAGTTTCCGCTCACTTAAGGCTTCCTGCCAGTCACCCATCCAGTCAGCCAGCTGGCCCATCACCACATTTAAAATATACAAGGAGAACGCAGGCACGTCCAACCTTGGGCTGAGGAGAGAAGCCTTCCCGGCTAGTTTTCCCAACATTTCACTTTGCAGGAGCCAAACTCTAGTTGATTTTCTTTTTTTCTTTTCTTTTGACTGTCAAGAGAAAACCTGACAGGGACCACATTTCCAAAAGCTCCCTTCCCAGTAGAGAACCAATGCTGTGATATTTTAACAGCCTCTCTCATCCCCACTCTTGGGAACATACTGTTTTGTGATAATCGTTAGTGATGGGCAAACTTCACTGGGTTTCCAGATTTGAGTCTGTGCCAGAAGTTGAAAATTCCTATTGATGACTCCAAATCATCCTCATTTTTTCCTACATTTTATTTATTTATTTATGTCTTCTTTACTTTGTTTCTTCTTAAGGACCTGGGCCTACACTTCAACCTTTTACCTACTTTTCACAGTAGAAAGGAAAAAGGGAAGGAGATGAGGTCAGCAGCATGAGTTCCCTCACATTTCTGCACCTGGCAAGTATACCATCACTCTCCATTTATGTGCCTGCCCTGGGGCAAACAGACTGCAATCAGGCCCAAATTAGCATAGCCAGAAAAAAATGATGAGACACTCATGTGCCCACAGTCGCACTTCAAGGGGTGCCCAATGAATTTGTGAGTGAGTAAAGAATGAGTCTTTTTCTCAGAAGGCCAAAAGACATAACTAACAAAGGCCTGCCAACATATTCTTAAAATAGTACTCTTAAAACTGAGTAGCCAAGACCACAGGAAAAGGGAGCATTAAGAAGTTACAAAAAGTGGGAGATGGGAGGGACATTCAGAAGGGAGGGGACATATGTATACATGTAGCTGACTTGTGTCGATGTGTCATAGAGACCAACACAATATTGTAGAGCAATTGTCCTTCAATAATTGTATTTTGTTCAATACTTCTCAATATTGTATAATATTGTATAATAATATTTAATAATTAAAAAGTACAAAAAAATAAGCTGCAAAAATATGTTAATATTCTTCCTTGAAGGCAACAATTTCTGTTTCCAGAATATAGGAATAATTCATTAAATTCATTCTATCTAAACTCAAACACTCCTATCAGTTATCCTGGTCTATATTTTTCTCTTTTATAAAATGAGTGTTGATATTTCAAATTCCATGAGCTATTTTGTCAGGTAAGGATTCAAGCAGAGCATTGAATTTATAAATTAGTGATTATTTTCAGATCCGTAGAGTCCTGATCATAGGACTGGAATTCAAAGCCTGCACTTAATACTAGCCCTGCCAACCAGGGACTTAGAGGATCATGGAGACACTGGGGACATGTAGTTTTAAGCCCTGCCCAGCTTCCATTAGAAGAATCCCAGAATACAGCATGTCCTGTGACCTTGTAGAAGGCTGGGAATGTCCAGGTCAGAGGCAGCAGCTGGCCTAGGAGGGCTGCCAGAATTTCCAGGACACTGATGCATTCAGAATAGGAGAAAAAGGAACATTGGAGGGGGTGTCTATCAGATGAAGGAGAAGGGAAAGACAGCATAGGGAGCCCTGAGCTGGTAAATTCAGATTTGTGTATTTCACTCAGTCTGAAAACACCGATGAGTCACTTATGCTAATAATGTATTTTCTCTTTAACACATTTTCCCCAGTTGGTCTGAAACTATACTGTGTTTACTATGAGTAATCTCACACAGTCACAGCACAAAATTTGCTTTTCTGCCCAAGGAGCAGCCACTTGTTTTTTGAACCAGATTCCCTCAATGTGTAGCTAAATTGGGGAGAGTGTTTCTGCCATAGTTAAGGTCTTTCCACTGCTTTCTGTGAAACTTCAGTGACTGTACATGTTTCTTAAGGAATTTTTCGAATAGACCAAAGAGATCTGTGTCCTATTAATATCTTAATTCTCTTTAATCAATAATTTTGATTCTCCCTGAACCTTTCTCATTTTGTATTGCCATCTTTAGACAGTCTCACATCAAAGAAAAGGAAAAATGAGTGAGAGGAAATAAGCATTCAAAGTACCAACTGTTTTCAATCTGTCCTCTTATGATTGCATTTATTTTATTTTAGAAGTGGTTTGACAACTGGAAATTGATGGAATGTGATAGAACAGTGATATCAGAAATACAGAAAATATCTAGGTCAAGTGAAGTAATCTCCAGTGCTGACTTCATCAATTGGTAGTGATTGTTGACAGTACTGTACTCAGAAGGAACCTTAGGCCACTTTTAGACTCAGCGGGGAAAGAAGGCCTGCAGTCCATTAATAATGTCTGCCACAGTGGTGTATTTGTGAGGAGTAGGGAAGGAGATGGGCAGCATGGTGTCAGCACAGACATGATGAATTTACCTTTTCTGGTCTCTGCAAAATGTTCATTCAAACAATTAACATATTAAGTGGAGCTCTCTAGTAACTGACTACGTTGAATAAAGACTCAAACATTTTATTCAGAGGACATAGTGGGTCAAGTACAACTCTGGGTACTTCTAATCCAATCATTCCTCATCTCTGTAATCATTTTTTAACCCTGACAGAAAGGGCCTGGAAGATTGTCTTCTAGTTTAAAGCATAAACAATGGAAACATATTTATAATTTTTTTTCTGGAATTGCAAGTCTTTTTCATGTAAACACATTCAACATCTCCCTACTCCCCTGTCCCCTTCAATGTTCTTTCTCCTCTGTGTTCTTTGTGTGTACGAAATAGAAGTTGTGTGACTGATGCTCAGAGAAAGGTGTTTAAATGAGGAAATGATGGTGTCATTCTGATTTGAGTCTCTTGTTTACCTAGGAACCAGATAGAATATTGAGCAAAGAGATCTTTGGTCTCAGCCAGGACTGAGAAAGCAAGTCTAATTAATGAGTCAGAAGAGAAACAGTGACGCTTCTTTTGCATGCATAATCTATGAGTGCATGGTCTGTATGAAAAGATCTTAGACAAGTCTTAAATCTTTTAAGCTTTAATAAATGTGGTTGTTGCACTGAAAAATATTTTTTAGTGTTAAATAGTCATTTTTTTCATATGTGATAAGAGCCTCAATTTTTCTAGCCATAGGGGATGTAGCCTAAGCAGGCCAAAGGATTATCTTACATTGGGATCATAAATAATAGCATGCTGTATTAAATGTTCATGTGCACGCATGTGTGCTAAGTCACTTCAGTCAAGCTAAAAAGTGTGCAGATATACCCAATTGCGCTAACAAAATATTTGCTTTTCAGCATTATATTAGTCAGTTCTTGCCACCATAAAGCTGTGTAACAAGATATTCCAAATCTCCTGAGCTTATAACAGCATTTAAATTTCTCACTCTTGGATCTATAGGTCAGTTGAGACTGTTCTGCTTTAGGCTGGGGGTTAGCTTGGCTTGACTTGGGCTTTGGGTTGGGTTCAAATCTATTATATGTGTGACTTTTGAGGAGCTCAGTTATATGAGGTTGTTGCTACCTGGATAGTGTTTTTCTCATTGTGGTCACAGGACCAGAAGGGAATGAATGAAACCACCTTTTCTGTAGATGGCATGCAGTCATTTCCACCCAGATTTCACTAATTAAACCTCATCAAGTGGCCAGCTCTACTATCAAAAGATAAAGAAATAAATTCCACTTCCAAGAAATAAAATGCAAAGTTACATGTTAAAGGATGTGAATATAAAATTCTAAAATAGGAAGGGTATGGGAATTGAGACAATGAACCAATTTACAAAAATACCAAAAATTTAATCTGAAACATTAAGTAGAAAATTATTACAGTGAGGTTAAAAAAAAAAAAAACAACCAGGCTTTAAGGATCAGCAAGATATGAGTTTGGACCTTAGTTCCATTTGTTTCTGTGTAACTTCAACAACAGGCAAGAATGCTGGACTAGAAAAGTGCCCATCAGCAAGACTTTGTAGAAATCCTTGTGTTCTGCCATGAATTGTACTTCATTTCTTTTTGCTTGTCTTTTTTTTTTTTTTTTTTTTTCACTTAACTGACTGCTTTCCATATTTGGAGTTCAAATTCCTCAACTATGTCATCAGTTTGACTCAGCTAAAAGACACGGTGCCAGTCAAGGCATAGATTTTTACAATGGATCACATCTGGTACCAGTGGTCAGTCTATGACTAGGACAGGTGCATGGCCTTGGTTCAGTCAGCCATGGCTTGTGGGAAGTCACACATAACATAACTTTCTCAAGGAGAAATGACTAATTGTCCACCAAGTCATACTTTTACAGCAAAGGTGCTGTTAGGCTGGGAAGTGCCTTCTTAGAAAGGAGCCACAACTCCCAGTCTCTCTTGAGTATCTCTTGAGCTGGGCCATGTGACTAAGATTCCCCAATGGAATATAAGCAGAAATCACGTGTATCACTTCCAAACAAAAGGGTTAAAATTTTGGTCCCTTTTCTATGGTCTAATTTCCTGTCCAAGATCCCGCAAATGGCAGTCACAAGATGGAAAGAGCCTGGGTCACTGACTGATAATGTAGAAGGATTTCTGTGAGTAAGAAACACATATTTAGGGCTGAACATTTTGGGCTGGTTTTTACATCAGCTAACAAAGACTATCCACTCTGCAGGCTGGAAAGATCAGTTGTCCATAAAAAGAGGCTGATGGCATGGAAGTCTCTGAGATTAGGTTGTGGACTGGAGCAAAGCATAAAAGGCTAACAACTGAGCAAAGACTTCAGCTGGAGAGGTCTGAATGTTCAGGGTAGGACGACCTGGGGTGGCTTCACTGATACACACTCAGCCTAGAAGATTGAGTTCAATAAGGAATCAACTGTAACTATCCAAGAGCATGGCCTTTAGGAAGGATGAGCTCCAAATCCAAAATGTCATTCACATTTAAACGCTCATGCATTAAGAGAGCTTTCCTTGAACACAGCGAACTGAGGATTTCCTTTGTGGGCCTGTTTCTCCCCTGGATATGGTTTCTGAAATATCTTTCTTAAGGACTAAGTATCTCTCTCTTTCTTTTAGTGACTCTTCTCACCCAAATCCACCAGTTTTAACAAACTTTGAAAATCCACCATCTCTTTGATGAAGACACACTTCCCTCTTAGCCTACATTAGTAAGCAGTATTGGTACCAACCATACTTACTTACACTCACGATGGTGAGTATAGAAAGCTCTTCCCTCATTTCTCACTGTACCTTGACCCCAGTCTCAAGATTGGGACTGTTGCGGGCAGATAGTGGTGGCTTGAGTCAGATGACTCTGCTAAAGGAGGTCCATCTTGGACTGCAGGGTATTCCAAGGCCGAATAGAAGTTAGGAAGAAGAAAGCTCAATTCCATGCAGTTCTTTGTCTCTCTACTCTCACTCTTCTTCCTGACATAAATCCAGTTATCTGTTGCTGCCTGCCTCCAGCTGGCACGCTACCCATGTCAACTGAATTTACCCCATGCCCCACATTTTCTCTGTGAATTGCACTACAATTGCTTCTGCTTCTCTGATTAAAGAAGGTTCCTGTCTGCCTCCCTGGAGCTACACTTCTCACCTCTCGTTAATAGAGTCCAACCTCAGTCTGTATGTTGCCTCCACCCCATGTATCCAGTTCCTCTCCTTTCCTCTAACAGTCACCTTTATCCTGTGGGGCTGACTTCCTTTGGACCCCAATAGGCTGCTAGCTTTGTAGCCTCTGGTCCTGAGAACAAAAGCAGAGACTCCCTTTTAGATCTCCAACAAGAACTCTGCAATACC
This sequence comes from Odocoileus virginianus, assembly GCF_023699985.2. Taxonomy (NCBI): domain Eukaryota; kingdom Metazoa; phylum Chordata; class Mammalia; order Artiodactyla; family Cervidae; genus Odocoileus; species Odocoileus virginianus. Next base: position 45,483,254 of record NC_069682.1, read on the forward strand.
AGTAGTAGACTGGGGGCCATTCAGCTTCACAACAAAGGCTTTATTCTGAATCTTCCTTTCTCAACTGATAACCAGTCTGTCACCACAAGAGGGAAGGGTGGGGGTGGCAAGGCATTGAAGAGAGAGGAGGAGGGTGTAGAGCAGCAAGCTTATTAACCTTTCCAAGAGGCTTGTGATTCAAGCTTGTGGAGCTTAACATTTTTTTTTCTCTCCCAATTATTTTAATGATGCTGCAGAAAGTCCTAAATTCTGTGCTGAGACTGTGTTGCTACCACAGTCTGGGCTGATCACATGGTAACATTCCGACCCAGGCTGGGTCACCCCGTAAGAAAAATCAGCTTGGGAAAACCACTCCTCCTGCTGCTTACATCTCACTCTCTCTCTTAAGGGAGGGGGAAAACCTCCTTTTTAAGAGCTTTGAAGCTTAAGTCTCAGATGTGAGCTTTTGCTTCAGAGTTTATTAGTTACTTTTTATCCCTATACACCACCCTCCTCCAAAAAGTTTATGTTCACTCAGGATGGCAATTATTTGACTCTAATTCAAACCATTTTTGTGTCATTTAGATCCAGGCACATTGCTTGATCTCAATAATAAGGGAGCATACCAAATATTTTTGTTGCTAGAGGAGCTATAGTCATATAAGCCAGTTCATCAATCATGTGTTTTTTCCTTTCACAGTCTTAATGTATTCCTCATTTCATTTTGACCAAGAAAATTAAGCCTATAACATAAACTTAAAAGCCAACTACTGTAGTCTGTACTTTGAACCCAGATACAAAAGAAAGCATTGCTTCCTTTAGGTTTAGATCAAGATGTATTGATTTAGGAGGTTAACTAATACTTAGCAGGAGACTGATTAGAGGTTGGAAATGTGGGAGGCAGAAGGCAGGGGGAAGAAGAAGAAGAAATGGTTTTTCTTCTTATATATGCACATATGTACTTATCTGCAGGCATTGCTAGATTTTCAGTAATCTACCATGAACATCTTCTTGACTGTGGGATTGTGAAGATGGAGAGCAGCTTTCTGCAAGGCCAGCCTCCCTCCCCACTTAACAAGAGCAACTAAACACATTCTAGTCTGGATTGTCACCTCCACATATATGAGTTTTTTAGTTTTATTGACATATCATCCATACTGGAGAACTATATATACTAAAGGTATATTTTGATGAGTTTTCACAAACTGAACACACTGTGTAATGAGGCCAGATTATGAATGAAACATCAATAACACCTAGAAGTCACTCATAAACATTGCCATCTAGTTGCTATCTCACCAGGGTATCCACTATCCTAATTGTAATACCATAGTTTAATCTTTTTCTTTCAGGTTTCTATAAATGGAATAATATAGAACTTATACTTTTATGTCTAGGTTCACTCAATATTATGTTTGAAAATTTTATCTTTGTTACTATGTGTAGTTTCAGACTGTCTACTCTTTTTGCTATTGATATTCATTGTGTGAGTACACCAAAACATCTGCATCTATTCTACTGCTGATGGGTTTCAGGGAAGTTTCCATTTGGCTATTGTGAATAGTGCTGTTATGAATTTCTATATATGTCTTTTGGTAAATATGCAGTATGAAAAGTATGAAATCCATGAACAGTATGAAAAGGCAAAAAGATAGGACACTGAAAGATGAACTCCTCAGGTCAGTAGTTGCCCAATATGCCACTGGAGATCAGTGGATAAATAACTCCAGAAAGAATGAAGGGATGGAGCCAAAACAAAAACAACACCCAGTTGTGGATGTGATTAGTTATGGAAGCAAGGTCCAATGCTGTGAAGATCAATATTGCATAGGAACCTGGAATGTTAGGTCCATGAATCAAGGCAAACTGGAAGTGGCCAAACAGGAGATGGCAAGAGAGAACATCAACATTCTAGGAATCAGCGAAGTAAGATGGACTGGAATGGGTGAATTTAACTCAAATGACCATTATATCTACTATGTGGGCAGGAATCCCTTAGAAGAAATGGAGCAGCCATTATAGTCAACAAAAGAGTCCAAAATGAAGTACTTGGATGCAATCTCTTCCACGGCAAACTATTCAATATCACAATAATCCAAGTCTATGCCCCGAACAGTAATGCTGAAGAAGCTGAAGTTGAATAGTTCTATGAAGACCTACAAGACTTTCTAGAACTAACATCCCCCCAAAAATGTCCTTTAAACTATAGGGGACTGGAATGCAAAAGTAGGAAGTCAAGAAACACCTAGAGTAACAGGTATATTTGACATTTCAGTACAGAATGAAACAGGGCACAGGATAATAGAGTTCTGCCAAAAGAATGCACTGGTCATAGGAAACACCCTCTTCCAATAACACAAGAGAAGACTCTACACATGGACATCACCAGATGGTCAACACTGAAATTATGTTGATTACATTATTTGCAGTCAAAGATGGAGAAGCTCTATACAGTCAGCAAAAACAAGAAGAGGAGCTGACTGTGGCTCAGATCATGAACTTCTTATTGCCAAATTCAGATTTAAATTGACAAAAGTGGGGAAAACCACTAGACCATTCAGTATGACCTAAATCAAATTCCTTATGACTATACAGAGGAAGTGAGAAATAGGTTTCAGGGACTAGATCTGATAGACAGAGTGCCTGGTGAACTATGGATGGAGGTTCGTGAATTTGTACAGGAGACAGGAATCAAGACCATCCCCAAGAAAAAGAAATGCACAAAAGCAAAATGGCTGTCTGAGGAGGCCTTACAAATGGCTATTAAAAGAAGAGAAGTGAAAAGCAAAGGAGAAAAGGAAACGTATACCCATTTGAATGCAGAGTTCCAAAGAATAGCCAGGAGAGATAAGAAAGCCTTCCTCAGTGATCAATTCAAAGAAATAGAGGAAAACAATAGACTAGGAAAGACTAGAGATCTTTTCAAGAAAATCAGAGATACCAAGGGAACATTTCATTCAAAAATGGGCTCAATAAAGGACAGAAATGTTAGGACCTAACAGAATCAGAAGATATTAAGAAGAGGTGGCAAGAATACACAGAAGAACTGTACAAAGAAAAATCTTCACAACCCAGATTATCATGATGGTGTGATCACTCACATTCACCTGAGCCCAGACATCCTGGAATGTGAAGTCAAGTGGGCCTTAGAAAGCATCACTACAAACAAAGCTAGTGGATGTGATGGAATTCCAGCTGAGGTATTTCAAATCCTAAAAGATGATGCCGTGAAAGTACTGCACTCAATATGCCAGCAAATTTGGAAAACTCAGAAGTGGCTACAGGACTGGAAAAGGTCAGTTTTCATTCCAATCCCAAAGCAAGGCAATGCCAAAGAATGCTCAAACTACCGCACTATTGCACTCATCTCACATGCTAGTAAAGTAATGCTCAAAATTCTCCAAGCCAGTCTTCAGCAATATGTGAACTGTGAACTTCCAGATGTTCAAGATGGTTTTAGAAAAGGCAGAAGAACTAGAAATCAAATTGCCGACATCTGCTGGATCATCAAAAAAGCAAAAGAGTTCCAGAAAAACATCTATTTCTGAATTATTGGCTCTGCCAAAGCCTTTGACTGTGTGGATCACAATAAACTGTTGAAAATTCTGAAGGAGATGGGCATACCAGAGCATCTGATCTGCCTCTTGTGAAACCTGTATGCAGGTCAGGAAGCAACAGTTAGAACTGGACATGGAACAACAGACTGGTTCCAAATAGGAAAAGGAGTACATCAAGGCTGTATATTGTCACCCTGCTTATTTAACTTATATGCAGAGTACCTCTTGAGAAACACTGGGCTGGAAGAAGCCCAACCTGGAATCAAGATTGCCAGGAGAAATATCAATAACCTCAGATGAGCAGATGACACCACCCTTATGGCAGAAAGTGAAGAACTAAAGAGTCTCTGGATGAAGTGAAAGAGGAGAGTGAAAAAGCTAGCTTAAAGCTCAACATTCAGAAAACAAAGATCATAGCACCTGGTCCCATCACTTCATGGCAAATAGATGGGGAAACAATAGAAACAATTTCTAACTTTATTTGTTTGGGCTCCAAAATCACTGCAGTTGGTGATTGCAGCCATGAAATTAAAAGATGCTTGCTCCTTGGAAGAAAATTTATGACCAACCTAGACAGCATATCAAAAAGCAGAGACATCCTTTTGTCAACAAAGGTCCATCTAGTCAAGGCTATGGTTTTTCCAGTAGTCATGTATGGATGTGAGAGTTGGACTATAAAGAAAGCTGAGCACAGAAGAATTGACAGTTTTGAACTGTGGTGTTGGAGAAGACTCTTGAGAGTCCCTTGGATTGCAAGAAGATCCAACCAGTCCATCCTAAAGGAGATCAGTCCTATGTGTTCATTGGAGGAACTGATGTTGAAGCTGAAGCTCCAATACTTTGGCCATCTGATGCAAAGAGCTGATTCATTTGAAAAGACCCTGATGCTGGGAAACATTGAGAGCAGGAGGAAAGGGGACGACAGAGGATGAGATTGTTGGATGGCATCACCGACTCAATGGACATGGGTTTGGGTAGACTCCGGCAGTTGGTAATGGACAGGGAGGCCAGACCTGCTGTGGTTCATGGGCTCACAAAGAGTCAGACATGACTGAATGACTGAACTGAACTGATGGATTTTAGGAAAGTTTCCATTTGGCTATTGTTAATATTGCTGTTATGGATGTTCTAAAAATGTCTTTTGGTAAATGTGTGTCCTTGCTCTGTGCTTCCCTGGTGGTTCAGGTGGTAAAGAATCTGCCTGTAGTGCAGGAACTTGGGTTTGATCCCTGGGTTGGGAAGATCACCTTGAGAAGGAAACAGCAACCCACTCCAGTATTAGAATTCCATGGACAGAGGAGCCTGGCCGGATACAGTCCACAGAGTCGCAAAGAGTCAGACACGACTGGGTGACTTTCACTTTCTACAGTTGTCTTCCTGGGCTTACTCCTAGGAAAGGAGTTGCTATATGTGCAATGTACATGTGATTAATTTTACTGGAAACTGCCAGCTGATAATTCTTGCTAGCACTATATGAGAGTTCCAGTTGCTCCATATTTTTGAGAGTACTTGATGTGTTCAGTGTTCCTTTTAGTTCTTCTGGAGGTCATTTAGTGATATTTCATTGTAATTTTATTTTGTATATTCTGTATCCATTAATTTTCATTTCTATGCTTCAGTTAATTTCCAACCATCCCTTAACCTTAGCAAGAGCTGACCTGACAATCCAGTCTCCCCTGTGACAAGATTATCTTTGCCATAATGATACATCCACATCACCTCTTCCACCCACTAACACGGACTTTTCCTCCCATAAAAGTCTTACTGAATTTGTACATGGAGTCACCCCATGTATACTTGATTAACCACTGGGCAGTGTTAGGCTCTAAATGTTTCCCCTGTGTTAGTCTGTCTTTCCAACTGGAGGCAGAGTCCCTTCAGGACAGTGTCCAACTCAGCAGTCCATGTGTACTCGTACAAATCCACTGGGCTAAGTTCAGATGAATATGGGCTATGCCTTGATTGAACTGAACTTTGCACTTTTTGCCCAATCCTTATCATGCCCAAGAGCTTTAGCTCAGATGCCTGATGTTGATAAAACCACTCAAGACCCAAGTCATCAAATAGGACAGGAAGTTGAATAATATGATTTTTTTTAATGGTTCTTGGAGTTAGAACTGTATTTGAAACTCACATGGACCAATTTGGTTCTTTGTAATCTTAAGAAATTATTTTATGATTCTGAACCTCAGTTTCCACATATACAGATAGAGGCTAGAAAGAGAAAAATAGAGAGGATTTAACAAGAATAGGTAAGTGTATGGCATGTTGTAGGTGCTGGAAAAGTCCATTCTGTGCTCCCCACACTATTCTTCTTTGGAGAAGTTTCAATCTCTCAGTTTTTTAAGAGGATAAAAGAAAATAGCTATGTGGACCTTTAGTTTGATCTTGGGTTCACCAAGCCTTCTTTGTCAGCTTATCTGAAATCAAGCAGTATCCTGAATTAGGTGGTAAATTTTGAGATAAATTTAATAATGTTTTCCAAAAAATATTTTTTTTGAACTAAAATTTGGGAGAATATCTTTTCTGAAATATACTAGATCCCTTAACAGCAAAATAGTCTTTGAGGCAAGGCTAGTTACAGCTTTATATGTAATCTCCATCTTTCCATTTGCTCAGCCTACTAGACAAAAGTACATTAAGTACAAATGATGCAATTGCCATCCATCTCTACCCTTAAGTATGTAATTAAAGTTCCAGCATGTCTACTTTCAGAAGGGCTCTTAGAAAACTGAATAAGGAAAGGGTTTGTCTTAGCACTTTCTTACTCTTCCATAAAGGTTTTTGATAGCTTTTCTCAATGGGCAGGCAATTTTTGGAGTCACATATTGACTTTGTTCCTTAAAAGTGACTTAGGACTTGGTCACTTTTCTTACAGAGAATTTAATACCTAGACCATGTGAAGAAGAGCAAAGATAGTTGGATAGTCAAGGGAACAAATAAGGGCTTTTAAGATACCCAGGGGCTTCCCAGTAGCGCTAGCAGCAAAAAACCCACCTGCCAATGCAGGAGACATAAGAGACACGGGCTGGATCCCTGGGTTGGGAAGATCCCTTGGTGGAGGGCATGGTAACATTCTCCAGTATTGTTGCCTGGAGAATCCCATGGACCGAGGAGCCTGGCAGGCTACAGTCCATAGGGTCACAAAGAGTTGGGCACAACTGAAGTTACAAGCACACACACACGTGCACAAGTTACCCAGAGTCCACCAATGGGAAGGAATTTTTACCATCCTAACTCTGAAGGTGAAAGGAAAACTGCACAGAAGCTGTTGCATAACATAGGACCGTATCCACTCTCAGAAATGAGGTCCAGAAGGGAGTCCAAGAACAAATGCTGTAATTTCCCCCACCTTCAACCACCTGTCAGTACCTCTCAGACAACCAGAAATCCAAGGACACAAGGATGGGATGATTCTATCCACAGATATCACTTCATAGCATATAAAGCAGGCTTGAACAAAGAGGAACATGGATCGGAGGTGCGGTGGGGTAGGTGGCTGTGGGAACAAACATAAGAGCCAACAAGCATTTGAATTTTCAATCTTATATTCAATCTATAGAATCTACCTCTTTTTCCTGTATAAAGTCCAGACTAAGAAATTGTATGAAAACAAAATAGTCAAGAGTGGGGCAAGTGTGTTTGGTTCTTGGGCTTATATTGTGCTTTAAATTTGATGTGGTGAACTGGGAAAAAAAATGTCTAGACCTGGGATTGGCAGAATGCCTATTATTATAATGTGATTTTAGCATTGCTTCAAATCCCACCCCCTACCAGAGAGAAAGGTCCCATTTTACCTTATTGATTTATATAATCTCATTTAGAGTTTGGTCTTTTCCAGTGCGTGCCTTTATTTCTTTCTCTTCAAAAATGTGTCTGGTAAATGCCAATGCTGATATCTGTGCATGTGTATGTTTCACATTTTAGGGGCTTCAATTGTTCCATTCTAATAGTGTTCCCCTCCCGTTTGAACTACCTCTGTAGTCTATTACAAAAAATCTGCAGGACTTGAAATGTATTAAAGTTCTCAGATTTTTCCAGTACAGTGTTTCCATCTGTTTTTTAAAAAAAGACATTTTATAGCTCTGGGAGAGTCACTTAAGAATCCCAGGTACTGAGGCAGCACATGCCCCTGTGTGCTGAGAAGCCTTGACTGACAAGAACAGCTTCCCTCTCACCTGGCCTCACTAAACCTGTCTGATACTAAGGGGTCAATGACTCTTTTCTCAACTCATTCTTTATACAAAATCCTGCAGTTATGCATGCAATTCACTGCAGGTAGTATCACTTACCCTTTAAAAGCTGTTTCCAGAAATCATTTGTTTTTTTTACAAAAATAAAAGCAGGGGTTTGATGGTTAAAATAAATCCTAATGATCTGAGGAGATAAATTCTTGAGCCCAGACACCTCATATAATTTGGTGTCTAGATTCACATGCTGTCTGCAGAAAAAGATGGAAGTGATGACATGCTCCACAAGACATCCTATTCATACCATAGATCAACCACTGTCAAATTGTCATTTGTACCTTCTAGTATAAATAAGTATAATTCAGGCTCTCAAACTCAAATGCCTATAGGAGCTATAAGTGTAGTAAAACAGGTATAAGGAAACATTCCTCAACTTGCACAAAGGCTCTCATTCTGTCTTTTCTTAAAGTTGATAGAAATGTTCATACAAAACATATTCTACTTTTATCTTATTCCATATTTTAAAAAAATATTGTGAATGTGTTGATAAATGGCAATAGAAGCCAAGGACCATAGGGAAGCAGTGGGTTCTGTGAAAAACTGGGGAGTACATATCTTTGGAGAGACACCCACTGTGTTGGTCCAGCACACTGAGACTATGTGGAAATGAAGACCTGGTATTTTCATATCTCTCTGTTTTAAAAAGCTGGAATTGTGAGTTTTTGTGGAAACTTTTCTAAATTTTAGATATTGGCAACGAATTGCCAAAAGTTAAACTATACTTCATAGGCCAGATCTTAAAGAGACACGTGCACCCCAATGTTCATCGCAGCACTGTTTATAATAGCCAGGACATGGAAGCAACCTAGATGCCCATCAGCAAATCTGATACTTTTTAAGCTAGGTATCACCTATTAGCCACCAGTTAGCAGCTACTAGACTCAATGAGTTCGTAAATGAAAAGTCACTGGACGGAGTTTTATATGGTATAAGAAGAGGGCTGGCTGCTCCAATTTCCTTCTACAAGATAAAAGTAAAGAAATCATAGAATGTTCTAGAAGTCACTAAGAAGGCTGTTGCTGTTGTTCAGTCACTAAGTCATGTCTGACTCTTTGTGACCCCATGGACTACAACACACCAGCTTCCTCTCTCTTTCACTATTTCCTGGAGTTTGCTCAGATTCATGTCCATTGAGTCGGTGATGCTATCTAACCATCTCATCCTCTGCTGCTCCCTTCTTTTTCCTTTTGGAGCTTCAACTTCAGCAATAATCCTTCCAAAGAATATTCAGGGTTGATTTTCTTTAGGATTGACTAGTTTGATGGTCTTGCAGTTCAAGGGACCCTCAAGAGACTTCCAGTACCACAATTCAAAAGCATCAATTCTTTGGCACTAAACCTTCTTTATGGTCCAACTCTCACATCCATCCATGACTACTGGAAAAACCATAGTTTTGACTATATGGACCATTGTTGGCAAAGTGATGTCTCTGCTTTTTAATAAGCTGTCTATGTTTGTCATAGTTTTCCTTCCAAGGAGCAAGCATCTTTTAATTTCATTGCTGCAGTCACTGAAGTGATTTTGGGGCCCAAGAAAATAAAATATGTATTGCTTCCACTTTTCCCTCTGCTATTTGCCATGAAGTGATGGGACCGGATGCCAAGATCTTAGTTTTCTTTTAATGTTTCCCACTGACAGCAACATAATGTGTGCTAAACATGAGAGAATCTTAGGATTTCACAATCCATTGATCTGATAAGAAAATCTGTCTAAGTTATTGCTTATCATTGTGCAGATAAAGACTTTTCAAATGAGGGCTCAATATAGGGGACTGGGTATGCCAGAAGATATTCTTCAGTACCTTAAGGCATTTCAGACCAAGCCTGTGGCTCCTGCTCCTAACAGGGACATTTTATAACCCTACAGCACCTAAGTCTTTCAAGGAAGCAGGGTAACTCTAAAAGTAGCCCATGTGCCAGTCTGCTGCCTCTATTTCCCCTCCTACTATCTCTGCACTGTCTGATTGGGGCTGTTATGGCTCTGTCATTGACCTGCTGGCTGGAACTCACATCCTCTGGCTTTCTGAGATGGTCTGCATCCTGTTTGCTGCATTTGCTTTCCTCAGGTTCTGCTGTCAGTTTTTCCAACCAAAGTGCATTAACTTTGAACCCTTGACTTCTTTGCTAAGAGGATGCTGTGCCTGACAGCATGAGGCCAATTTCCCACCCCCTCCAAGAGTATCTACCTCATGGAAGGATACACAAAATTTTTCCCCTGACAACAACCCTTCTTGCCAGACACCATGCCTTGGAAACCCTGCCTGAACATTGCCCATGGTTTGCATTGAGTTACACTGGCTGACTGCTTCTGCACAAGGACATACCAGAGTCACAACATTGGAAATATTATTTTATGTCTTTCCTTTTGGTTTGAAAAAGAAATTTTAAAAACCAGTTCCCTAATGAACAGAAAGCATGACGTTATTGACCTGAAAATAAAAAAGGCAAATGCTTATTAAGGCATGTTGGTTACTATGTGTTAGAGGACAGGAATTCCCAGTGATGCAATCTGCCTCATCCAGAAAGTGAGCACAGAAAACCTTTTCATATGTGCTAAGTCTGCAGCTGCAATAAAGCCTCCGTGCAAACAGTCAGCTCTGCCTGCAGATAGTAACCTCTCTACTGAGGTTCAGATCCCTGGGGATGCAGTGGCATTTCCTGATGGAATCCAGCACACATATTCTATATCCAGGTCCCCAAAATGATACTTTGCAAGAAAAAAAAAATGGTCTATGAGGAGGTACTGCTACCAAGTTTTGGTGGTCCTGAGGTCAATAAAAATATTATTTGAGGGAAAAAAATCACCAATGTTAAAGATTAATTATCTGTTAAATCACGGAGGTGAGAGTAGCTTTTTGTAATGGGTGATGAGTTTTTATGCATCACACATGAGGTATGAGTTTGAAGTACTGCACACTAGACAAAACTGAGAATGTACAGTGAAGAGCCCATAGAAAGGTAAATTAAAGAGAATTTGATTGCAACTGAGTATGTAATTTGGGCTTTACAAGTGGTGCTAGTGGTAAAGAGCATGCCTGCCAATGCAGGAGATGTAAGAGACAAGGGTTTGATCACTGGGTCAGGAAGATCCCCTAGAGGAGGAAATGGCAACCTACTGCAATATTCTTGCCTGGAGAGCCCCATGGACAGAGGAACCTGGAGGGATACAATCCATAGCATCACAAAGAGTCAGTATAATTCACTTTCTTAGACAACTCACCTCTCATGTACTTTAAATGAGCAGCTAGAATTACATCCATGTGTGCCATCTCTTCATGGGAAATAGATGGAGGGACAGTGGAAACAGTGTCAGACTTTATTTTGGGGGGCTCCAAAATCACTGCAGATGGTGATTGCAGCCATGAAGTTAAAAGACGCTTACCCCTTGGAAGGAAAGTTATGACCAACCTAGAAACATATGAAAAAGCAGAGACATTACTTTGCCAACAAAGCTCCATCTAGTCAAGGCTATGGTTTTTCCAGTGGTCATGTATGGATGTGAGAGTTGGACTGTGAAGAAAGCTGAGCACAGAAGAATTGATGCTTTTGAACTATGGAGAAGACTCTTGAGAGTCCCTTGGACTGCAAGGAGATCCAACCAGTCCATCCTAAAGGAGATCAGTCCTGGGTGTTCATTGGAAAGACTGATGTTGAAGCTGAAACTCCAGTACTTTGGCCACCTCATGTGAAGAGCTGACTCATTGGAAAAGACCCTGATGCTGGGAAAGATTGAGGGCAGGAGGAAAAGGGGATGACAGAGGGTGAGATGGCTGGATGGCATCACCAACTCAATGGACGTGAGTTGAATAAACTCTGGGAGTTGTGATGGACAGGGAGACCTGGCGTGCTGCAATTCATGGGGTCATAAAGAGTCAGACACAGACTGACTGACTGAACTGAACTGAACTGTACCAAAAACAGCTCATTCAACTCAGACGAGTATAAAAATTAACATAACTGACATAACTTCCTTCATATAAGCAAATGGCAGTCTGTCTATAAAATGTTAGATCAATAAAACAACCCTATTCCTGCATGTTTCATATCAGAAACAATTTTTTAAAATCTGCTTATAGGTATCTGGGAGAATTCAGTCAGAAAAGCTGGAACCACTCTAGGTGTTTCAAACAGAAGAGGTTTAATAAAGGAACTTGATGACAGAGAGGAGGAGGAGTTAAGAAGCCCTACAGAGGATAGTGAGACAAACCAGAGATTGATAGCAAGAAGCAGATACCGTTCCTAAGGTTAACAGAAGGAAAAGTAATTCCCAGGACCAGAACCTATGTGCACCTCTTGGAAGCTAGAATTCATGGTGAGGTCTTCCCAGTGAAAGCTGAGATCACAGCAGAGATGATGAAATCTGAAGAAAAGGGAGTAGAGGAGAGATGTTCTGGCTTCTGCCACCTTCCATCCCCCAGTCTTCCATCAAAGTATCTTTTTGGCTGAACATTATCAGGAAGCCAGGGTGCAAAAGAGCCTGGGAAATGTAGTTTCCAGAACAGAGTATGGGAAACATTGATGACTAGCAAATGACTAGCAAATTTGGCATCTCTGAAAACATGCATATTTGTATATTTGCTTTAGCTAATTGACCTATATCTTAAATAGACTTTGAAGAGCAAATTTTAGCTCCCTATTCACTCATTTTCTTTCTAAAAAATGAATGAAGGAAAACCACAGATGATCACACTGTGATGTGCTTGCCAGTAATTTACCCTGCGAGATATCTGGTGAGGTCTCTTTGTACCCATATATCTTCATTTCTCCTTAAATGTTCTTTGCTGTCTCCCCAGTTCCTTTTTTATTTTAGCTTTGGGATTATCCAGTAAACAGGAATGATGATTTCATTCATTTTTATAACCTAAGCCCTCACAGGGTGAGGCAAGCTGTGGAGAGGGGGAGTACATGCTGGTAACTATTTTAGACTTGTAAATTTTATAAGTTCAAATATCTTACTCAGTGTTAGAACATGAGCAGGGAAATGCCTGGTTCAATGATGTAAACACAGCAAATATCAGCCTAGAATTTAGAAAGGGAAATACAAGCCAAAGAGTTTTTTCAGAAGCATCCCTGCTTTTCAGACACTAGCATTTTCTTTGGGCTGAATTGCTCAAGTTCATTAGAGCTTTAAACAGCCTTTTTACTTGCCACCATGGGGATCTGATTTTTTGGGCTCCAAAATCACTGCAGATGGTGACTGCAGCCATGAAATTAAAGGATGCTTACTCCTTGGAGGGAAAGTTATGACCAACCTAGAGAGCATATTAAAAAGCAGAGACATTACTTTGCCAACAAAGGTCTATCTGGTCAAGGCTATGGTTTTTCCAGTGGTCATGTATGGATGTGAGAGTTGGACTGTGAAGAAAGCTGAGCGCCCAAAAATTGATGCTTTTGAACTGTGGTGTTGGAGAAGACTCTTGAGAGTCCGTTGGACTGCAAGGAGATCTAACCAGTCCATCCTAAAGATCAGTCCTGGGTGTTCATTGGAAGGACTGATGCTGAAGCTGAAACTCGAGTACTTTGGCCACCTCATGCGAAGAGTTGACTCATTGGAAAAGACCCTGATGCTGGGAGGGATTGAGGGCAGGAGGAGAAGGGGACGCCAGAGGATGACATGGCTGGATGGCATCACCGACTCAGTGGGCATGAGTTTGAGTAAATTCCAGGAGTTGGTGATGGACAGGGAGGCCTGGCGTGCTGCGGTTCATGGGGTCACAAAGAGTCGGACACGACTGAGTGATTGAATTGAATTGAATTGATGGGGATCTGTTCTCTGAAATTAAAAATGCAGAATGATTTGTTTTTGAAGTGTATTAAGTACAATCTGCATCAAAAAGATGTGCATGTTTTATTTACCAAATAATTCCATTTTTGTCTGTTATTTGCCATCACTATTCTAAGCTATTAAAGCATTTGGTCCTTTAAACAACTGTATAAGATACAGATAAGAGGACCCCTGTGTTGTACCCCGGACTATTACTTCTCCTCATTTTATAAATGAGGATACTGAGGCACAGAGAGATCAAGTAACTGTCCCAAGGTTAAACAGCAAGGTACAGCCAAGATTTTTCAGATTGACTTCTTCTTGGCATTTCTGGGCTCCAGGAGTGAGTGTTTCAGTGAACAAGGTGGAAGCTACCTGGTCTTTTAGGATTTAGCTTCAGAAGTCACCTAGTGTAACTTTCCCTGTCTCTTGTTTGGAACAATGACAAGTCTGATAAAATCCAGCAATGCGGGGAGAGTATCCAAGTGTCAAGTGTTTGCAGCCATGTTTTGAAGCTTTCACCGTGAGCAAAGTCCCAGCAGCAATGACCACAATATATAATACCCAGATGGTGGGTTGGTTTTTATTTGCTGAAATGACCTTATGGTTTCCTATATTTGGCCCTCACTTATCTACAACAGGAAATGGAAGGAAATAGAGCCTTTCCTTAAGGCAGTTTTCTGTTCCAATCGGTATTCTTCTAACGCCTCCCTTTACTCTGACAACCTTCTAAATGGCATCGGACAAGACTTCCACTGACTCAAGTTTCATTGATGTAGTTGTACCCAAATAGAAAATGTTCTGTTGCCTATATTCAAAACACATTGCTAAGCCAATTTTCTTTAAATTCCCCTGAATTTCCTCCCCTGGGAGGATCATACAACTGCCAAGTTTGAATTTTAAACTTTCAGATACTTTTGAGAAATACTTAGTGTAGGGGAAAAAAGCATTTGGTAAGGTGATGTTGGTGTGTGTGTGGGTGTGTGTGGGTGTGTTGTACTCAGAGAAAAATGCAGGTTTTCTATTTTAACTGTAAAACACTGAACTAATTTAGCTCAAATCTTTTGAAAATAGGTTCAATTTATGGGGCCAGTGACTATCAAAAATTGTAAGTTGAAAAATATTGGAAAAACCACTCAACTCACCAGAAATTTGCTTTTGATTAAAATCTGAGTTTGTGACCAAGTGTTGCTTTTTTTAAAAATAGCTCTTGTGAATGCCACAATTAAAGTATTCAATGACATTTCTTTATGATGTATCCTGAGGGAACAATTTGATTGGTATACAGAGAAAATTTTCAGAAAAAGAACATTTCCTTCTGTATCATAGTATTAGACAGGAATTGTACATGCAAAGAGGAAAACACTGGATGATCTGACTGGGTCAGCTGTCACACCTTCAAGGCCAATGTTAGTTCTAATTACATGGTTGGCTGCCAAATGTGTTCTTTCCTCCCTCACCAAGGCATAAGTAGACAAAAGATGGCTCACTGCAAATAACAGCTCACTGTTACATTTTCTTTGATAACCTCTAAATGTGCAGACAAAAATGTTAAAGGAGTTAGCAATAAAACTGCTTTTATTGATTAAGGATGAGTCAATATGAAATTGAACCATCCAATCAATTCAACAAGAACTTCATAAACCCAGTCACCAGGAGTATTGTACATGGAACATGTAAATGAATGGATGGAATTGACAGAGTTGACTTAAGTAGGAAGCTAACACAGTCTTCCTAGAATGACCAAACCTCTTTTAAGTTCACACATGAAATACAGAAAGCCTCATGTGACTTGGCAGTATAAAGAGAAAGTGAAAGTCATTCAGTCGTGTCCGACTCTTTGAGACCCCTTGGAATATGGAATTCTCCAGGCCAGAATAGTGGAATTGGTAGCCTTTGCCTTCTCCAGGGGACCTTCCCTACCTAGGGACTGAATACGGGTCTCTCCCACCGCAGGCGGATTCTTTACCAGCTGATCCACAAGGGAAGTCCACCAATAGTGGATTGGCTAGCATATCCCTTCTCCAGAGGATCTTCCTGACCCAGGAATTGAACCGGAGTTCCTGCACTGCAGGAGGATTCTTTACAAGTTAAGGATTAAAACCACCATTTCTGGAACTGTATCCCCAAGGTTTGAGTACTAATTTTACTAGGAGCTGGATAGCTTTGGACAAATCACTTTAACATCCTGCACTTTTTATTTTCCCTCTATAAAATAAAAACAACTAAAGTTAATACTTTATAGTGTTACTGTGAGGATCAAATGAGTTCCTTCATGCTCAGTGTTCAGTAGAGTATCTTGCATATTGTGTGTTCATTAAACATGGCTATCATGTATTCTATTGTCTGCTTCTGATATTCCTACCAATTTATTGACATACTTTCTCTAGCCACCACAACTGAGAAAGGAGGATAAGTCCTACCTTCAACATTATCATCTGGTGGCCATGGGGAAGTCATTTATTGTCACTGAACTTTGTGGGATTTTAAGGCTATTCTTACATAGTGGCATCTGCTTTTAAATCAAGCAAACTAAAACACATGAAATAGCACATGGTAAGTAAATTGTTGACATGCAGAGTCCAAAGTAAAATGGCAGAGTGGTACAGAACAATAAGTTTAAAAAAATAAAAAGAATTAGAAAAAAAGGAGGAAATAAATATACTGCATATAGGAATCAATCAAAGGAAAAGTCACACTACTTAAAAGAATGCCTTTGAAATGTAACAGTCAGAATCAGAAAGAGATGAGAAACTCTGGCCTCCCCCACCTCCCAAATGGTGCTGTTACTTCTACCCAGCCTTAAACAGATGGAAGAAAGACTGTTAGTGAACATCTATTTCCAATTTGTAGTAATGCACACTCAGAGGATATGAAGGCAGTCCATAGAAAATGTGAATAAAACCCATAAAGAAATCATGGGAGACTTCCTGGTGGTCCAATGGTTAAGAATGAACCTGCCAATGGAGGGAATATTGGTTCAATCCCTGATCGGGAAGATCCCACATGCCATATTGCAACTGAGCCCATGCACCACAACTATTCAGCCTGTCCTCTAGAGCCCACGCTCCACAACAAGAGAAGCCACCACAGTGAGAAGTCTGGGCACCACAATCAAGAGTAGCCTCCACTCGCTGCAACTAGAGAAAGCCCACATGCAGCAACAAAGACCCAGCACAGCCAAAAATAAGTAAGTAAAATTATTATAAAAAGTCATGGGGATGCAAAGTTCAGAATGTAGTACTGATTACAATTTGAAAGTTATTGAGACAGTAGATCTTATTAAAAGTCTTCATTGAAAAAAGCAAATAAAAGTCTTCACTGCAAGAAAAAAATGTAACTATGTATGGTGACATATATTAACTAGACTTACTGGGGTGATCATTTTGTGATATATACAAATATTGAATCATTATGTGGTATACTTGAAATTAATATGACTTTTATATCAATTATACCTCAATTTTTGAAAGTTAAAATTTTTTGAAGAACCCAATAGTTAATAGGTAGAAGAGAGAAGGGGATTAAAACATGCATAAGAGAAACTGTCACCTGAATGAAAATGATTTAAATTAACAAATCTATTAAACTGATTATAAAATCTATTCTAAGATAAACCAATAAATAATGGCATGCACAGATACATCATGCTAAATTTTGAACATTAAGGATCAATATGATTTTCTTCAGGAATACAGATAGAAAAAGCAAGTTGAGTACAAAGGGTAAAAATCAACCTGTATCTATTGTCTTCAAGTCATTTGGGATGGAGAGGTTGGTAAAAAATTCTAAACCAAGCCAAAAGGGCATACAAATTTAAAGTCAAATAAATTATGCAAAAGTTCAGGAACTATACCTTTTTGTGAATAAGCTAATATTTGAAAAGTACTTAGAACAGAGCCAGGCAGATACTAATAGAAAGCACTATGTAAATGTTATTTAACTCATTAAACAAGAATACAATAAATCTCATTAAATCCATAACCTCTTTTCAATAAAACCTATTTTAGGAGAAGCCCTGATCAGACTACATATTGATGCATTGAACATATTTACACATAGAACTAAAATTAAATCAATGTGAGAAATATGATTTCAGAAGTTCCATATTCTAATTACTGAAACTTAAAAGATAACAATAGAGCAACAGGAAATCAAGAGTTGAAGGGCAGAGCTAAGGAGATTAGTCAGTGTACTAATACCCTATTTTTATATGGACCATCAGTAGATTATATATAAAGTTGATGAATGAAGAACTAGAACTTTTTGTTATTCTTATGTTCAGCTAGTATTTCTGAGAAACCACTATGTGTCAGGGACTATTCTAAGTGGTGTGGATTTAACTACAAATAAAACAAAGGTCCGTCTAGTCAAGGCTATGGTTTTTCCAGTGGTCATGCATGGATGTGAGAATTGGACTATAAAGAAAGCTGAGCACAGAATTGATGCTTTTGAACTGTGGTGTTGGAGAAGACTCTTGAGAGTCCCTTGGACTGCAAGGAGATCCAACCTGTCCATCCTAAAGGAGATCAGTCCTATGTGTTCATTGGAGGGACTGATGTTGAAGCTGAAACTCGAGTACTTTGGCCACCTCATGCGAAGAGTTGACTCATTGGAAAAGACCCTGATGCTGGGAAAGATGGAGGGCAGGAGGAGAAGGAGACAACAGAGGATGAGGTGGTTGGATGGCATCACCAACACAATGGACATGGGTTTGGGTGGACTCTGGGAGCTGGTGATGGACAGGGAGGCCTGGTGTGCTGTGGTTCATGGGGTCACAAAAAGTCGAACACAACTGAGAGACTGAACTGAGCTGAACTGAACTGAACTGAACTGAAAGCATGTAAGATCCCCATTCCTTCCTTCATACTTCATATTCTAATAGGAAACGATTATACCATGCAATTAGATAAGAAAAAAAGAAACAGATGAACAGACCAACGAAAGAGTCTCAAATATAAATGGGCAATTACATGATAAATATGTCATTTCAAACAAGCAACGATAGATAATTCAATAAATGTGATGGGAAACTGACAAGCCAAAAAGAAATTCCAGATAAGTCAAAGATTGAAAGGTAAATACTGAAATTCATTAAAATATTATAACAAATAATCAGTGAATTTAAGATCTTGCAGTGTGTAATGTCCCTTTGAAGTAAGACATAAAACAATGAAAGCCACAAAATTAAAGATGAATACATTTAGTTACAAAAATATTTGAAATTTCAATACAGAAAAAAATGCATCATAAAGTCAAAAGTCAGTCAAAGGATGGAATAAATGTTCATATCAGAAAGGACTAATTTCTGACAAAGGACTATTTTCTTTAATATACAAAGAACCTGTACCAATTAATTAAAGTTTTTAAGTGTTATAATAGTATTATAGCATTCTATTTGCTTGCTTTTTAAGTTAATAAGAAAGAGGCAAGCAGTCTAGAAAAACAGATAAAGAATCTGATGAATTGATGCTTTTGAACCGTGGTGCTGGAGAAGACTCTTGAGAATCCCTTGAACTGCAAGGAGATCAAACCAGTCAATCCTAAAGGAGATCAACCTGAATATTCATTGGAAGTACAGATGCTAAAGCTGAAGCTCCAATATTTTTGCCACCTGATACAAAGAGCTGACTCTTTGGAAAAGACCCTGATGCTAGGAAAGACTGAGGGCAAGAGGAAAAGTGGGTGACAGAGGATGAGGTGATTGGATGGCATCACTGACTCAATGAACATGAGTTTGAGCAAACTCAGGGAGATAGTGAAGGACAAGGAAGCCTGCCGTGCTGCAGTTCATGATGTTGCAAAGAGTCAGACATGATTTAGTGACTGAACAACAACAACAAAGCATAAGGTAAAACTTTTCAGCCATCAGTTCAGTTCAGTCGCTCAGTTGTGTCCAATTCTTTGGGACCCCGTGAATCGTAGCACGCCAGGCCTTCCTGTCCATCACCAACTCCCGGAATTCACCCAAATAGGAAATAGAAATGATAATACAGTATTTGTACCTAATCATTTTACCATCAGTTGATGGTACATAAGGTTGATGAGGATTCTGTTGATTATAGAATAAATCAGTATATATTTTGAGGGACAATTCAACTATATGTTTTCAATATTTTTTAAATAAACTATTCTGATCCAGAAATTTTATTGTTAGAAATGCACCCTCTGAATATTCTTGCAAACTTGTACTTGAATTTCTTATTAAAACATTCTTACAATAGCAAACAAAACAAAACCTGGAAAATAGCTAAATGTTTATCAGGAGAGACAAACTAAAGAAATCAACTAATTAGCCTCCAACTAATAAAAATAAATGGAAAAAATAAATAAATAAGAACAAACAAACAAACAAAAAGAAATCATGGCAATAATACTAGTCTGATAGTAAGACAGATCTGTGTGACCTTTCATATAAATATATATATATACACACACATATATATGCATATTTCTCCATGATATTTGGATTTTAAAAATCAAAAGATATGGATATCAGATTGTGTGATATCAGTCTTCTGTGCAAAATGTTATTTCACAAATACAAATACACAAATGTATGGCAAATGCTAGAGTATATGTAATGTCTTGATTTCTATAAGATTACATTTGCATCCTTTAACCCTGGTTGCCTTTAGAAAAAGTCATTTGGGGTAGAAAAGAAGGAAGGAGACCTTTATTTTCACTTAACGCATTTTGGTAATGTTTAATTTTTTAAAATAAACATGTGGATCATTTTTTTAAGTTAACAGGAGTTATCTGGGTAACAGAATTATGAATCATCATAAATTTCTTTCTTTACTTTTCTCTATTAAAAATGCTTTGAAATATTATTTAAAATAAAATGTGATTTCATCATTATTAAATTTTTAGTAGTTTATAAACATGTTAAAAGGAAAGTGAATCCCCTAATGTATTCAGATATTTTGTAAACTGGGAGCAAGATTTTCGTTTTATAATGTGAAGGGTGGCCTGGCGGCTAAACAAGGCTATCATTTGTTATTAGCATTCTCCTTGTCCCCTAGTGGTTTCCTGGTCCATACAACAAGATAATGGCTTCATCCCCTAGTTCTCCTTCCCCAACCCTGGAACCTTGCCTTCTCCAAAGTGAAACTTTTAAATTCCATTAAAAACAGATATCACTGGAGGGTTTCCTATTACGTGAAATTGGAACAGAGACCACAGAGCTCAGAAAACAGTATGAAGTAAAAAAGAAAATGTAACTTAGAAGACACTTCTGAAAGTGTTCTTTAAAGCAGGATTTCACGGAAGAATTAATTAGTCATTCATTTTCTATTTACTTTTTTTTAATTGAAGGATGATTGCTTTACAATTTTGTGTTTGTTTCTGTGTTTCAACAACATGAATCAGCCATAAATGTACATATGTCCCCTCCCTCTAAAGCCTCCCTCTCACCCACCCTCCATCTTACCCCTCGGGGTCATCACAGAGCACCAGTCTGAGCTCCCTGGATAATACACTAACTTCCCACTAGATATCTGTTTTACACATGGTAATGCATATATGTCAGTGCTACTCTCTCAATTCATTCCACCCTCTCCTTCCTTAGGAGTCAGTCATTTTTAAGATCCATTCACCTTATTCAAGTTATCTCAAAAAGAGGAAGACAGCCAAAGAAGAGCTGATACCATTCAACTTCCACTGTGGCTTAATTGAAGGTAGAAGCCAAATGAACAAGATAGGAAAAGCATCTAATTTTTTTTAATTATTGACATAGGGCATGAAGCAAGAGTCAGCTGATGTGAAAGTTTGTTCCTATCTAAAAGTGCTTCATTAATTTATTGTTGAAAATGAAGGAGGACATATGGGGATGAAATTCAGACATCTCTTGGTAGTATCATAAAGAAAATCACTTAGCATACAGAAATGAAATAAATTACCACAAACATACTTAAACTGAAATTAGCCAAATAGTTCCGGTTCTGTCTGATTCTATGTTTGGCAATTTGTGATACTGTATCAACTCTTTAGCTAAAATCAATTAGACTTAAACTTACTCTGAATTCAAATACTAATAACAAGAACATTCAAACAACCAGAGATATTTACCCCCTTATATTAGTTTCATGACAAATGAATGAAAAGCAGATAGAACTAATTTCTTTGACTCTTCCTTCCTTCCTCCCTCCTTTTTCTTCTTCTTTCTTTGAAATACCCACGCCATAGTGTCTCAAATGGTCAGGACAAATATGTCTCAAAAGGTCAGGACAAATATGATGTAATTTCTATGTATTATTTTTTGATTAATAGCTGATACAAGGATAATACTTGGTCATTATCAAGTAGTATGGTGCTGAGATTTTCATTATAGAAACCAAAGCAAACAAAATTTTCAAAAATAGATTGTGCTAAGTGACATTTTCTCATGATTACATGTAATGTATAAATAAGTAAAATGTAAAATTGCAATTTGATTTCACGTTTGAAATGTTCCATATGATAAGTCCATTTATCTGCATATTAAAATAACTAACTCCCCTTAGTCTCAATCTTTTCTGTATACAATTTTTGTTTACTTGTCTAATAAGATACTTAAACAGTACTTTACTGAGTTGACAAAAATTAATTGTTAGAAAAGAAGGACTACTTTAATTTTCAAGGCATGTAATGTAATGACTTATTTTTCCTTAATTTTCTTATAACATTTTCTGCCCTGGATTAGACCACATATTGCACATCTATTAGCTACTTCATGCATGCAAATTGATCTTTATTAATTATTCACACACGAAATGGCACCCTAATAGTTTAAAATGACTTTGTTTCATGTGTATTTTAATAGTTTAAAAGTAGATAGCTTACTGCGAAGTAAGGATGTATACTTACTGACATGAATGATCTTGAGAGAATAATCTTAAGGACATAATCAGCAATAGTCACTGGTATGTCAAGAACATAATCATTGATAATTTGGAATTGAAATTTTGGATTCTGGAAGTCACATAGATTTTTTAAGAATTTTCTCAATCTCTATTGTACTTTTTTAAACGAGGGTTTCTTCACTTCCTTTTTCATTCATTTTGGGCAATTAAGGGCCATCCAATTTTATCTTTTCAGTCTCCTATAGCCTTCTTTTTCATCCTATGCTTCTGCTGAGTTCAAGGATGCCCAGTTTCTTGCTTCAATAATTAAAACATTCTTTTAATTTGTTCAGAACAAGTAGCACCTTCAATCTGGCGCTATTCCAAGCCATTCATGCTCATGTCTACCAAAGAGATTTTTCTCAAAGTAGATCCTATGGTGAGAAGTCCAAATTCCTTTGCCCAGTAAAGTGCAGACGCCCTTCTCTCCTATTCTGTTCAGACACAGTCAATTGCCAACCATTGCTTTAATGCATGTTGATGTTTCATGCTTTCCTGCCTTTACCCCTGCTGTTCCCCCTGCCTGGAATTCCCTTCCCCCTTTCTTATCTTCTCAACACCTGCTCAGTTTCCATGATTCAACTCAAGTATTATGTCCTCCCAGGAAACCTCTTACCTACAAGGGAAGGTGGTAACTCTATTCTTGGTTCGCATTTTGGACCATATGTAAACTTCTATTTGATCAATTTGTGTATTTTACTGTATTCATCCTTGCAGCCTCAGAAACTTAGCAGTGTCTGGAAAAGTGAAAGTCACTGAATGAATAAAATTATAAGTCATTGAACAAAGTGCAGGAGGCAGGTTGCTAAAGCTAGCTACTTTACTTCATTCTTGGCAGAGTGCAATTTGAATTTGAGGGGTTATCTTAGATGGGTAGAAAACCCAGGGCTTATTTGAAGCTCCTCTAGAAGCTGACACTAAGACAAGGGTCTTAGTCTAAGCAGACTACAGGAAGGTGGAGAAAACATAACTAGGAAAATGGGGAAGTGAGGCAGGAAGGAGAAGGCAAGTAACGTGTGCAATATATTCCAGTTAGCTCTGGGGGTGACAGGGGCCGTGGGAAGTTGGATCACACACCTCAGAGTCATCCCATCCAGTGATGTGAGAGAGGTGAGGTGCTCACTCACTAAGGCCCATTGGTCATTGGTTAAGGGCTGCTCCTGGGAGATATCAATTCCCTAGCACACCTGGCTGGTAGAATATGTATGCAAAGCAAACTCCACCAGATGGTGGAATTTGGCAATCAGGGGTATACTGGTGTGGTCAGGGTTAAGTGGCTGCGGTGAACATTGCTATGTGGGCTGTATCCAGTTTTTGGTGACAAGGAGTGGTCATTGTAAACATGAGAGGATAAAATGCAATATTTCCCAAAATGTCTTAGGCCACATAGACCTCACATTATTTTCTCAACAAACTCTACATTAATTAGGGCAGGAAGCAAAATCTTTTGTGTCTAATTATTTGTGATGTATGCCCAGGATGAGAATATCCCTTAAGAATCACCAGTCAGAGTGATTCTCTTGGATTCTTATTGTTCATAGCAATATGAACTTTATCATTATTCTAAAGTTGCTGCCCTCAAACACCTTTTGCCTTTGAAACACTTTCTTACTGAACTTGTAGGTAACCAAGATGAAAAGGGTTTGCAGTTGGGCCTATGAGAACCCTGTGGAGAGATGAACATGACTAACAGTTCAGGAATAACTATGTCAGGCTTCCCAGGCTTCATGCACTATCAGATACTGTGAAAGGTACAGAAACATGCAAATAAAGTTTTAAGTAGATGAAGACTATCTAGGTATTAATTATAGTGTTAGAATATACTATTCCCCTGGGAGATTTATTTTTGTAAAAAGCAAATGACCACACAGAACTTCTCCAATGAAGTCAATTATAAAAACATTGTACTGATTTTATTAAGACCCCCAGACAACTTCAACTATTTAATGAACTATTTGGAGATACTTTTCACCTACTGATAATTTCTTCTCTTTCACTCATTCACCCAATCTCCTCAGTTGACTCCTACTCCAGTTCCATGCAGCCCTCTCCCTACTTTAGTTCAGTTCAGTCGCTCAGTTGTGTCCGAGTCTTTGCGACCCCATGGACTGCAGCATTCCAAGCCTCCCTGTCCATCACTAACTCCCAGAGTTTACTCAAACTCATGTCCATTGAGTCAGTGATGCTATCCAACCATCTTGTCCTTCATCATCCCCTTCTCTTCCCACCCTCAATCTTTCCCAGCATCAGGGTCTTTTCAAATGAGTCAGTCAGTTCTTCGCATCAGGTGGCCAAATTATTGGAGTTTCAGCTTCAACATCAGTCTTTCCAATGAACATTGAAGACTGATTTCCTTTAGGATGGACTAGTTGGATCTTCTTGCTGTCCAAAAGACTCTCAAGAGTCTACTCCAACACCACAGTTCAAAAGCAACAATTCTTCTGCACTCAGCGTTCTTTATAGTCCAGCTCTCACATCCATACATGACCACTGGAAAAACCATAGCCTTGACTAGATGGACCTTTGTTAGCAAAGTAATGTCTTTGCTTTTTAATATGCTGTCTAATTTGGTCATAACTTTTCTTCCAAGGAGTAAGCATCTTTTAATTTCATGGCTGCAGTCACCATCTGCAGTGATTTTGGAGCCCAAAAAATAAAGTCTGTCACTGTTTCTGCTGTTTCCTCATCTATTTGCCATGAACTGATGGGCCAGTTGCCATGATCTTAGTTTTCTGAATGTTGAGTTTTAAGCTAAATTTCTCACTCTCCTCTTTCACTTTCTTCAAGAGGCTCTTTAGTTTTTCTTCACTTTCTGCCATAAAGGTGGTGTCATCTGCACATCTAAGGTTATTGTTGTTTCTCCCAGCAATATTGATTCCAGCTTGTGCTTCATCCAGCCCAGCATTTCTCATGATGTATTCTGCATATAAATTAAATAAGCAGGTGACAATATATAGCCTTGACGTACTCCTTTCCTGATTTGGAACCCGTCTGTTGTTCCATGTCCAGTTCTAACTGTTGCTTCCTGACCTGCATACAGATTTCTCAAGAGGTGGGTCAGGTGGTATGGTATTCCCATCTCTTTAAGAATTTTCCACAGTTTGTGGTGATCCACAAAGTCAATTGTTTTGGCATAGTCCCAGAGAAAGGCAATGCCAAAGAATGCTCAAACTACCACACAGTTGCAGTCATCTCACACACTAGTAAAGTAATGCTCAAAATTCTCCAATCCAGGCTCCAACAGTACATGAACTGTGAATTTCCAGATAGTCAAGCTGGTTTTAGAAAAGGCAGAGGCATCAAATATCCAAAATCTTTTGGATTATCAAAAAAGCAATAGAGTTCTAGAAAAACATCTATTTCTGCTCCCTACTTCACTTTTCTTTTATACCTGTTATCTAAAAATGTGTCCAGGGAGCTCTTGTTAATTCCTAGTCTCTGAATCATCCTCTAGTCCTCCTCAGCATTAAGACTGTGGATCTGACTCCTCTTCTGAAAGCTCTCTTTGTATGAATTCTAAGACAAATTATTGTTTTTACTTCTCTGAACCTTTTCATGCAATATCTATTCCCTTCCTTGGCAGTCTTCTCCCAAATGTTCGTGTGTGCTCAGATGCTCAAGTTGTGTCTGACCCTTTGCAACTCCATAGACTGTAATCTGCCAGGTGCCTCTGTCCATGGGATTTCTCAGGCAAGACTACTGGAGTGAGTTGACATTTCCTTCTCCAGAGGACTTTCCAAACCCAGGAATTGAACCTGTACCTCCTGCATGGCAGGTGGATTCTTTACCACTGTGCCCCCTGGGAAGTCCCCATATGGTTAAACCTTAGCTAAGAAATCCACAACACACTAATTCTCTTTCTGAAGTGTGGGCCCATGCCTAAATACCTGCTGTAAACTTCTATGAGAAGATTAAACCAGAGCCTCATAGGTAATTCCAAAAAGAACCACCCTTGTACCATTCAGCTTCTGCACACACTCCTTTCTGTTAAGGGTGCCACTAGTTTTTGTCACCTAGATTCCAAACCCAACAGATATCACTGATTCTTCCCCTACCCAACAACATTGTCTTTTTCTTTGTATGGCTTTCAAGCTCTTATTACTATCTGGTCCCTTCACCTTTGATTTTTTCCATACTCCTTACTCCTTCCATGATACTCCATCAAAAATGACACTGGTTTTCCTAACATGCATCTCTAATCAGAGCATTCCTCTGGTAAAATTCTTTCACAGTGATCCACAGTGACTAGTACTCAGGAGCCCCAAGGTCCTGAAGTTTGCTTATGTTTCAAAATGTACTATGTTGGCTATTCTCTCTTTGTATCCCAGATCCACTCTTCACCTTGTTTTGTGCCTGAGAGGCAAATCTCTATGGCTTCATGGACTGAGATTCTCAGCCTCTACAGAATCCCCTCCTTTGAGTATGACCTGAGTCTATGAATATGATGGAGGGATATCACTCCCCTTATTAGGTTATGGCAATGATTGATGGGAATTTTTCAGATTTAATTAATATTTAAGATTTAATTAAGGTCCCTCATCAGTTTAATTTGAGTTATCCAATGTTGAAATTATGCTGAGTAGGCCTAGTATAATCAGGTAAGTCTTTCAGAAGAGAGTCTAGTAGTCAGAGATTTCTCCTGCCGGCATTGACGGTCATGAGTGAGTTCTCCAGCTATAAAGACATGAATTCTGCCAACAACCCCATAGGCTGAGTACCCTGAGCCCAAATGAGACTGCAGTTCTGGCTACCATTGTGACTGTAGCCTTGTGAGATCCTTGGTAAGGAACCAGCTAAACTGCTCCTGGACTTCTGACCCATGTGAGATAAGAAATGAGTGTGAAGCTACTAAGTTTTGTGATAATTTGTTACATAGCAATAACTAACTAACATACTTATCAACCTGGGCAAATTAGGTCAATAGGAGAAATCAAAGAGTGTTCAGAGAGTGGGATGAAGGAGAGCTTGAGGTACTTATTCTCCCTGCCAGTTTCTTCTCAGCTGACACTCTGTCCGAACTCCTGCTGCCCGCCAACTTCTGCCAGCAGCTTCTCTTTAGCTGCAGCCAACTCTTCCTCCCAGGTCCCTGGAGGCCTAAGGCTGGTAAAGCCTCTGGTTTGGATTCCTAATGTAAAATCAGAGTACTTCACTATCCCTAGGTATTCTTCTTCAACTTTGCCCACATCTTGAGGGAATGTCCCTTTGTTAATCAAATTCTTTTTTAAAGATTGTGCTATTGCCTTTCAGCTGGGAGCCTACCTGAAAAGTAAATTTACCTCCTAGTATCCTATTCAAACCCACTTCCAAATCTGAACTACCAGCCATGTTGCACAGAGCACAATCCAACACCTTGCCACATAATGTCTTGTCATTGGATTTCTCCTACTGTCTGGAATCTAGAGACCATTGGCGTGGTGGGGGAAGAAAACCCAAACAAACAAAAATATGAATATCAGAACAGATTACTGACAGACAACTCCTTGCGGCCTGTGTAACCTTAAGAAGCTGTCTTAACCTCTCTAGGTTAAGACATCTGTAAGGTTAATTTCATCTTTAAGATGGGAATAATAATACCCACTGAGTAAGGGTCTTATGGTGATTAAATGAAAAAATAAATGGAAACAGCTAGTACGTGAAACTCAGTAACTAAAGGTGTTGGTGTAAATACTGATTCTGTTAACATATACATTCGTAAAGACACCTACTAATTCTACTGAAATTTTACTCCCCCTGAATTTTTCTCTCAAGTAGTCTCACTTCCATGAATTTAATGAGTCCACATTTCAGAAGTGAGATCACTCTTCCACTGAAACTACAGCACTTGTTTCTCACTTCTCTTAAAGTTCTTACTTTGAATGTTTTATATTTGTTATATTTACCTGAAAACATGCCCCATCTCTTCTGCTGAATTATAAATGCATTATGGGAAAAGACTTCTTAACTTTGTATTTCCTGGGCCTTAAGTGGATAGAGCCATGGCTATAATAGCTGCTCAAGAAATATCTGGAGACTAGATACATAAAGAGAAATATTATCACTGACTCTTCACAATATAATTAATATGGATCAAAGCATTTTAATATCATTGACAAGACATATAAATATATTTATGTTAATATAACAAAATAATACTTAATAGACATCTAAAACCACCTATTAATCTCCAAAATATACAAGCAGCTCATGCAACTCATTACCAGAAATATAAACAACCCAATCAAAATGTAGGCAGAAGACCTAAACAGACATTTATTCAAAGAAGATACCAATGACTAACTCATGAAAAGATGCTCAGCATTGTTCATTATTCAGTTCAGTTCAGTTCAGTTGCTCAGTCATGTTCGACTCTTTGCGACCTCATGAACTGCAGCACTCCAGGCCTCCCCATCCATTACCAACTCCCAGAGCCTACCCAAACGCATATCCATTGAGTTGGTAATGCCATCCAACCATCGCATCCTCTGTTGTCCCCTTATCCTCCTGCCCCTCAATCTTCCCCAGCATCAAAGTCTTTTCAAATGAGTCAGCTCTTCGAATCAGGTGGCCAAAGTATTGGACTTTCAGCTTCAACATCAGTCCTTCCAATGAACACCCAGGACTGATCTCCTTTAGGATAAACTGGTTCATTATTAGAGAAATGCAAATCAAAACTACAATGAGGTATCACCTCACACCAGCCAGAATGGTCATCATCAAAGATCTATAAACAATAAATGCTGGTGAGGATGTGGAGAAAACAGAGCCCACTTACACTGTTGATGGAAATGTAAGTTGATAACACTATGGAGAAGTCTCAGTTGGTAAAGAATCTGCCTATAATGCAGAGGACCCAGGTTCCATCCCTGGGTCAGGAAGGTCCCCTGGAGAAGGGAATGGCAACCCACTCCAGAATTCTTGCCTGGAGAATTCCACAGACAGAGGAGCCTGGCAGGCTATAGTCCATGAAGTTGCAAAGAGTCAGACATGACTGAGCGACTGTCACTTTCACTGTCATGGAGAACAGTATGGAGATTCCTTTAAAAACTAGGAATAAAACTACCATATGACCCAACAATCCCATTACTGGGGATCTACCCTGAAGAAACCAAAATTGAAAAAGGCACATGTACTACAGTGTTCTTTGCAGCACTATTTACTATAGCTAAGACGTGGAAACAAACTAGATATCCATCAATAGATGAATGGATAAAGAAATTGTGGTTCATATACACAAAGGGATATTACTCAGCCATAAAAAGGAACACAAGTCAGTTCTAATGAGGTAGATGAACCTAGAGCCTATTATACAAAGTGAAGTAAATCAGAAAGAGAAAAACAAGTATTGTATATTAATGCATACATATGGAATCTAGAAAGCTGGCACTGATGAACCTATTTTAGGACATCAATGGAGATGCAGACATAGAGAACAAACTAGTGGACACAGTGAGGAAAAGAGATGATGGGGTGAATAAAGAGAGTAGTACTGAAACATATACATTACCATATGTAAAATAGATAACTGGTAGGAATTTGCTATGATGCAGGGAGCTCAAAGCCAGTACTCTGTGACAACCTAGAAGGGTGGGATCGGGTGGAAGGCTGGAGGGAAGTTCAAGAGAGAGGGGCCATATGTATGCCTATGGCTGATTCATGTTGATGTATGGCAGAAACCAACACAATTTTGTAAAGCAATTATCCTCCAATTAAAAATAGATTAATAAAACAACCTATTAGAAAGTTTTTTTGTCAGAAGTGTGGGTTCACTTAACATTGACTTTTGGTATCTACCAAGTACAATAAAAAATAACATAAAACAAAATCAATCATCTAAGAACTAATGACCTTAATTTGCATGTGTGTCAGTTCAGTTCAGTCACTCAGTCATCTCTAACTCTTTGCAACCCCATGAACTGCAGCATGCCAGGCCTCCCTATCCATCACCAACTGCTGGAGTCTACCCAAACCCGTGTCCATTAAGTTGGTGATGCCATCCAACTATCTCATCCTCTGTTGTCTCCTTCTCCTCCTGTCCTCAATCTTCGCCAGCATCAGGGTCTTTTCAAATGTGTCAGTTCTTTGCATCAGGTGGTCAGAGTATTGGAGTTTCACCTTCAACATCAGTCCTCCAATGAACACCCAGGACTGATCTCCTTCAGGATGGACTGGTTGGATCTCCTTGCAGTCCAAGGGACTCTCAAGAGTCTTCTCCAACACCACAGTTCAAAAGCATCAATTCTTCTGTGCTCAGCTTTCTTTATAGTCCAACTCTCACATCCATACATGACTACTAGAAAAATCATAGCCTTGACTAGACGGACCTTTGTTGACAAAGTAATGTCTCTGTTTTTTAATATGCTGTCTAGGTGGGATATAACTTTCCTTCCAAGGAGTAAGCGTCTTAATTTCATGGCTGCAATCACAATGTGCAGTGATTTTGGAGCCCTAAAAACTAAAGTCAGCCACTGTATCCACTGTTTCCCCATCTATTTGTCATGAAGTGATAGGACCGGATGGCATGATCTTAGTTTTCTGAATGTTGAGTTTTAAGCCAACTTTTTCACTCTCCTCTTTCACTTTCATCAAGAGGTTCTTTAGTTCTTCTTCACTTTCTGCCGTATGGGTGGGGTCATCTGCACATCTGAGGTTATTGATATTTCTCCCAGCAATCTTGATTCCAGCTTGTGCTTCCTCCAGCCCAGTGTTTCTCATGAGGTACTCTGCATATAAATAAGCAGGGTGACAGCATACAGCCTTGACGTACTCCTTTTCCTATTTGGATCCAGTTTGTTGTTCCATGTCCAGTTCTAACTGTTGCTTCTTGACCTGCATATAGGTTTCTCAAGAGGCAGGTCAGGTGGTCTGGTATCCCCATCTCCTTCAGAATGTTCCAGTTTATTGTGATCCGCACAGTCAAAGGCTTTGGCATAGTCAATAAACCAGAAATAGATGTTTTCCTGAAACTCTCTTGCTTTTTTGATGATCCAATGAATGTTGGCAATTTGATCTCTGGTTCCTCTGCCTTTTCTAAAACAAGCTTGAACATCTGGAAGTTCACGGTTCACATATTGCTGAAGACTGGCTTGGAGAATTTTAAGCATTACTTTACTAGCATGTGAGATGAGTGTAATTGTGCAGTAGTTTGAGCATTCTTTGGCATTGCCCTTCTTTGGGATTGGAATGAAAACTGACCTTTTCCAGTCCTGTAGCCACTGCTGAGTTTTCCAAATTTCCTGGCATATTGAGTGCAGCACTTTCACAGCATCATCTTTTAGGATTTGAAATAGCTCAACTGGAATTCCATCACCTCCACTAGCTTTGTTCATAGTGATGCTTCCTAAGGCCCACTTGACTTCACATTCCAGGATGTCTGGCTCTTGGTGAGTGTGAATGATTATATCATCGTGATTATATGGTCATGAAGGTCTTTTTTGTACAGTTCTGTGTATTCTTGCCACCTCTTCTTAATATCTTCTGCTTCTGTAAGGTCCATACCATTTCTGTCCTTTACTGAGCCCCATCTTTGCATGAAATGTCCCCTTGGTATCTCTGATTTTCTTGAAGAGATCTGTAGTCTTTCCCAGTCTATTCTTTCCTCTATTTCTTTGCATTGATCACTGAGGAAGGCTTTCTTATCTCTCCTTGCTATTCTTTGGAACTCTGCATTCATATGGGTATATCTTTCCTTTTCTCCTTTGCTTTTCGCTTCCCTTCTTTTCACAACTATTTGTAAGGCCTCCTCAGGCAACCATTTTCCCTTTTTCCATTTCTTTTCCTTGGGAATGGTCTTGATTCCTGTCTCCTGTACAATGTCATGAACCTCTGTCCAGAGTTCATCAGGTATTCTATCAGATCTAGTCCCTTGTAGTAATTCAAATTTGGCAACATTTTTGTTGTCTTGACACATATCCTCTCATTTATTTATCAATACAGCTCTGTGAGGAGATCAGCTATTAATCTCTACATGTTATTCATGAAGGAGCTCAGACTGTCCCAATTTGTTATTGCCTTAATCAATCTAAGTGGTAACCTTTCTGAATAAATACCCATTGTTAGGCAACCTGATAAAAACTGTTAGAATAAAAGAAGAAGAAAGGCATAATAGTCTTATCTTTCAAAATCAGGCCATAATATTTCAGGCAGAAGGCCAAGAAATACATTTAAAGATACATAGAGTAAGTAGCAATCAGAACCTTGTGTTTGTATGGCATTTTTTACTTCAAGTTCACACAGGCTAAGGATTTGACCTTTATCATGCTATGTGGCATCACCGACTCAATAGGCATGAGTTTGAGTAAACTCTGGGAGTTTGTGATAGACAGGGAGGCCTGGTGTGCTGCGATTCATGGGGTCGCAAAGAGTTGGACATGACTGAGCGACTGAACTGAACTGAACTGATGCTATCTGAGGCAGGTAGAACATATTTATTTACCCTGATTAACAAATGAGGCCAAAAGATGACCATTTTAAAATCAACCATCCATAGCCAGACTAGAAGTAGAATATAAGTCACCCAACTATGTCTCGGGCCGTAAGCAACATGTGCATACGGCATCTACTGTGCGTAACCTACAATATGATACAATCTGGTTAGATACATAAAATTCATTCTCTTAATTTTTAAGAGGAAGTCAGTATTTGCCTGAAAAGAATAACCCAGATTCCTGATACTAGGCCTTCTAGTATGGCTTTACCCCATATCACTTTACCCCATCCATCCTTCCACCATATCTAAACATGTGAAAGTGGCTCAGTCGTGTCCGACTCTTTGTGATCCCACCAACTACACAGTCCATGGGATTCTCCAGGCCAGAATACTGGAGTGGGTATCCTTTCCCTTCTCCAGGGGATCTTCCCAACCCAGGGATCAAACCCAGGTCTCCTGCATTGCAGGTGGATTCTTTACCAGCTGAGCCACAAGGGAAGTCCAAGAATCCTGGAGTGGGTAGCCTAGCCCTTCTCCAGGAATCTTCCCAGCCCAGGAATCCAACCAGGGTCTTCTGCATTGCAGGGGTATTCTTTACCAACTGAGCTATCAGGGAAGCCCCCACCATATCTAATTATACATCAAATAGGTAAAAGTTTGACCAGATTCTGCGCTTTGCTGTGGCTCCTGGTTCCTGTGAAAGAACATCATCCAGCTGATGTAAGTAAAACTGCTATTAGGTGCCACTTTAGTAACAAGCTGATAGGTGTGCTGCCAAGCCTAGAGGTTTCTCTGAGGAGTTGCTGCAGGTTTTGGTGGAATGACGATTATAAGGTAGATGTATCATTTCATGCCTGCTGTGACCTTTACAATATGTGAGGCTCATGATTTTAATGTTAATTTGCATAATGGTAGGCCTGCAAGAACAGTGGTGAATGCTAATAGCTGCAGGATGCAATAAAACTAAACATCATCTGGGCTGAACTGCTACAGGAAAAGTTGCCAAAGTATGACTCTTTAAGCACTTAATTTCATCCCAGGTCGTGTCCACATACAATTAAATAAGATTTCTGGTATCTCTTGAAAAACTGGCAAGAAGTGACTGGCAGTGAATAGCAGCAACCTCCTTCATATAGAACCCTAACTTGATAGGTTTTACTTTTTCATGTAACTTCCTCTCACCACACCCCACATCTGGCAGATAAACTAAACTTAATACACTAAGAAAGAAAAAAATCTCATTTTATGGGCTGAAAAATTTGTAATGAACCTTTGAAAAGGGTAGCATTGGCCATAGCTAGCAGCAAGCAATATTTTCAAAGGAAACAGATAGTGTCAACTCAAACTACTAACCCTACATTTTGAGTTGCAGGTGGGAAGGTGGCTGTTCACAAAGAGATTAAAAAGAATTGCCCATTTAGACTTATTGTTTTAAACTATTTCTGTTGCCTGGAAAATGGGTAGGTATGATTATCCTGAACTTTGCACCCCAAATCAGTCTCTGGAGCTTATTTATTAATGTTTACTTATGTATTTACTTATTTATTGGCTTTTCTCCCAAGTGTTCAAACTCATTTTCACCACAAGAGGGCAGCCATCTCTAAAAAACAACCAGAGAGCCTGGCTCTTAGGGGAAACAGGGCCAACGTTTAGGAAGTCGTGCTTGGGAAAGGCAGCCTCATGTAATCAGGTATCACATATATAAGAGATTCTGTGATGGGCAACACTGAATGGGATAAAGTATCCAGAAATGCCAATTGTCCCTGTGATTCTTGATGATCAAAGATTATTTCACAAACTGACAAAGCTCCCAATTTATGAAGGGCTACAGCTGTGAGACATCCTTGATGTCAACACCAGAGATTTATTTTTCATCCTCACTTGAGGCATGTTCAATAGCTGTCAACTTTCTCCTCCCCTTTAGAAGCTACACACTGATTTAGGTTTCATATAAGTTTTGTTTTGTTTTTTAAATCTCACTGATGACAGAAACAATTGTTAACTCCTCAAACTTGATAGGGAAGGAAATAGTTTCAAAAGCACAATAAACATTTGTGACTTAAAGTGCCTGTGAATAGAATATGTTCTCTTGCCAACTTGTTTGGTGTCCAATGATTCAGAGTGGCAATCAGCTTCCATAGAGTTTCATTTTCGGGGGGGGGGTGGGGTGGGGGAAGTACCATGTTCCTGAATATTTTGTACCCCCCTCCCCAACTCATTTATTTTCCTGGTAGGCAGGCTTCCTCAGAAATACCTTATTTGACCTTTATACTTTCAGAAACAGCTAGGGCCTAATTCCCCCTCTGTGGGTTGCTAATCCGATTTACGTGAGCGGAACCTACAATTATTTTAGCTTCCCAACTGAAAAAATAATACACATGGATAATAGATTGCTATGAGCTCTTGCTTCAGACTTTTTCTGCTCTACAGGCTGAAGGTTCTGCGCAGGCGAGCTTGATTTTGTCCGTCTGGCCTTTTCCAAAATTTTTCTGCTTTTGGCTTCTGGGATCATTCGGGTAAACTGGTTGAGCTGTGCATGGGCGATCCTAGGATCCTGGAAAGGACGGCAAGCCTTGGCCTTGGGACTTGCGGTACAGCAGACTGTCTCAGCTGAGGAAAACAAGTCACTTGACCACATGTCACAGACCTGCCGCTGGGACCTGGTGGAAGTGGGTGGGGCAGAAGGTTCTAAGGTCTCAGACCAGAGCTGTTCTGGCCCCTCGGCTCACACTGTGCCATTATTTTACCTTCCTCTGCAGTTGCTAGTGGCCTGCCCCTGAGCTAGGCGAGATAAATAGAAGGCATGAAGTGATTTCTACGGTAAAAAGAAAGAAAATCCCTCTCATCCTCTCTTCATACACACATACACACACACACACACACACACACACACTCCACGTTGCGCATGTCACGTATAGTAAAAGGAAATCCACTTCACACAGACATGTTTATAGAAACCTGTGCTTTGGTAGCACAAATTTACATATACGGATATATTTATAGAAACCCACGTGTGTATTTGTGTGTTAAACATACATTTATTGGAATAAAAAGGCACATTTATATAAATAAATTTACATATGTAAATGAATATGTCTCTCAGTGTTAAAGTTTAAGTTACACGCAAATCCAATCTCTAGTTTTCTTTTAATTTTCCTCTCACCTCGGGTAAACACAGAAGAGTGTACCCTACGCCTATGCCAAGATGCTTTGTAACTTGGTTGAGTTCTTCTTTAATCGTCTATTACGGAGTATCTTCAAACTGAAAGCTAAATAACGGGCCAGGAGGGGAAATAAGGCCCGACCTGGCATTCGTCGGAATTTCGTCCTGGGAGTCCCAGCTAGGGCCAGGCGCTCCGACGGATCTCCCCTTTGAGGGCAGGGGCTGGAGGCACGAGCGCCCCCGCGGCGGCCGCGGGTCCCCGCCCTCGGCCCCACCCCACCGCGGCTGCCCCGGCTGCCCCGGCTAGCCGTCCACACCCCTGCACACTACTCCCGCCCGCTCGGGGATCCCCGGCGAGCCGCGCCACCGAGGGGGAGGGTGTTCGGCCTGGGCCGGGAGGGAGACGGCAGGCGGCGTCCCCTTTAAAAGCCGCGAGCGCCGCGCCACGGCGCCGCCACCGCCGCCGTCGCCGCCAGAGTCCTCGCCCCGCCGCGCCGCGCTGCGCCCGGCTCGCGCTGCGCCCGCCGCTCTGCTTCCCACACCCTACCCGGGATTGGCAGCTGCCGCCAGACATCAGCCGCCGTAGGCTCCGCCGCCCACCGAACTACCTCGGGGCGAGCGCCTCGCGGATTACTAGGGACTCAGAGACACCCGCGCCCGCAGACCCCGCTCTGGTTAGAGCGCCCGGCAGTGCGCGCCGCTGCGCCGTGGCCTCGGCTGACCGGGCCGCGCCGGAGCCGAAGACCGGCGCGCTGAGCCCGAGCGCCGCGATGCCGATCACCTCCCACCGGAGCTCGGGGACCTGGAACGCGCCGACCGAAGTGTGATAGGACCCCAGGCTGGCCACAAAGGGTGCAGTGGCTTGGCCTGGGGGCGAGGAGACCGAGGGAAGAGTGCGGCCACCCGCCTCGGCGGCCCGATACTCGGCTCGACTCGCCGGAGAATGTGCCCGAGGACGCCGGAGCGCCGGAGCCGCGGTGGTTTCAACTGGCTAGCGCTAATGGGGGTGCGCTGGAGGAAGGCAGAGTGATGCGGGGGGGCAACTCGCCCGGCACGAAGATCGCCGCTGCGCCCTTCCCCGGACCCGGCGTCGCCCAGGATGGCTGGCCCAAGCCATGGGCCGTGGCGGAGCTAGCGCCGAGCGCCCAACCCTCGCCCCCAGAGTCCCGGAGCCGGCCCCGCTCGGGGCCACGCGTCCCGCGGGCGCTGGTTCCTAAGGACGACGACAGCACCAGCTTTTCCTTTCTCCCTTCCCTTCCCTGCTCTGCACTCCTCCCCCTGCCCGCTGTTGTTGTGTGT
This sequence comes from Odocoileus virginianus, assembly GCF_023699985.2. Taxonomy (NCBI): domain Eukaryota; kingdom Metazoa; phylum Chordata; class Mammalia; order Artiodactyla; family Cervidae; genus Odocoileus; species Odocoileus virginianus. The sequence goes on from NC_069682.1 coordinate 45,520,552, forward strand.
CAGCACTTGGCTGGAGACTTCTTGAACTTGCAGGGAGAATAACTTGCGCTCTCCACTTCGCCCGGGTGCCTCTGCCCCAGCGGACCAGCCTCACCGCCTGCGAACCCCGCCGCCCCTGCCACTTCTCCGCCAGGCCCGACCCGAGACGCCGTTCCCTGCGTGCTGGGAGGGACTGCCTGGCCGGCACCCGGGAGAAGGAAGAGAAGGAAAGGAGCCCGGTCCCCGCGCCAGGTCCTTCAGCCAGAGCTTTTTCCATGTGGAGGCTCTTTCAATGGACGTGTCCCCGCGTGCTTCTTAGACAGTCTGCGGTCTCCTAAAGGTGACAACGTGGGCCGGGGCTGGGGGTGGGCGCGGGTCTCCGGCAGCCACAGCAGCCGAGCCCCTCCCGGGGCCAGGCCTGGCGGGACGTAAACAGAACAGGTCCACGTGCAGCCCAGCCGCCGAGGGGATACCCACATCCTACCGCCCCTGGCCACCTTAGGCTTTGCCCTCCTGGTCGCACTCTTCCGCCCCTCCTCCCTCTCCTTCTTCGGGATTTTATTAGGGCTGTTAACACTGGGATGATTTTTTTTTTTTTTTAAGTTAAAGAAGTCCCTTCTAGAGGGTGGCCCGTGGATTTCACCCGTTAGCTGCCAACCTGTACGTCCTGTTGTGGCGATCCGTTTTAATTTCAAGTTTCTCCCGGAGAACTGCTCTCTCTACTCAGAGCCGCGTCCCATTTAGGAAAATATTATACGTTGGGATTCTCCCTGTTTTTTTTTTTTTACCATGAATGCAAGGGGGCAGTTATTTTGTGCCACCTTGAACTGACACGTGAATTAATAGATATTAGCCATCTACCTAATAGGAAGATACCTGTGTATATTTACTGCATAGGAGGGGGTGGGGGGGTAGGGAATGGAGTGGCCTGCCCTGACACTTCTGAGGTTAGGTTCGGGTCATAGGTTGTGAGTGATTTCGGAAGTTGTGTCCTGGAGTTTATTCGCTCTGGAAGTTACAGACCCTGTGTGTATCAGGAAGTTCTATACAGTGCCTGTAAGGCAGTCACATGCACCATTTGTGCGTGTTTATATGCAAGTGAGCGCTGTGTGTTTGGGTTAGGTTAGGGGACGGAGAAATGTGAGACTAAGCGGTGGTTTTCCCAGGTTCCCTATACAGCTGTCAGCGTGAGTGTCACAGAAAAAAAAAAAAAAGTGACAGTCACTGACGCGGGGTGGGGTGGGGGGCAAATCTTGACGGGTTGAGAATGGGATGGGAGCGGGAAAAAGCCATCTGGCGCAGGAACTAGGTATTCTTCCATTCTCCCAAACGTTTGAGCTTCAGCTCCTCTGAAGTATCCCCGCGAGTGCTGTCAGCCAGGTGGGCACCCTGGAGGAGGAGGCAAATGGACGAAGCGGGAGCCCGCGGGGGCGGAAGGGGTGAGGACTGGGCGGGAAACTCCGTGACTAATGTCGGCCCTGTCCGCAGGTCGACCATGGTGGCCGGGACCCGCTGTCTTCTAGCGTTGCTGCTTCCCCAGGTCCTCCTGGGCGGCGCGGCCGGCCTCATTCCCGAGCTGGGCCGGAGGAAGTTCGCGGCGTCTGCTGGCCGCTCCTCATCCCAGCCTTCGGACGACGTCCTGAGCGAGTTCGAGTTGCGGCTGCTCAGCATGTTCGGCCTGAAGCAGAGACCCACCCCCAGCAGGGACGCCGTGGTGCCGCCCTACATGCTGGACTTGTATCGCCAGCACTCGGGCCAGCCCGGTGCGCCCGCCCCCGACCACCGGCTGGAGAGGGCTGCCAGCCTCGCCAACACCGTGCGCAGCTTCCACCACGAAGGTGAGGCGCGGGGCCGGAGCTTGGGGGCGGAGACGGGGGCGGGGAGTCGTCCGGCAAAGCGCCCCGCCGTGGGCAGACTGCAGGCATCCCTGGCAGGGCAGCTTGGCCCGGGCGCTGCAGACATTTCCCTGTTTGTGAGAACCTTTCCGAACCTGGCTTTCACGCACTGCCTGTGTGGCGGGAGACCCAGGGATTCCCTTTCGGTAAATCGGCACTCTTTTCCTGGCTTGGAGCCAGAAGAGCGACTCCTCCTCCAGGAACTGGAGAGAAATTAAATGATGGGGAAGATGAGGGCAAAAGGCATGCCCCTAGACTGCGAAACGTGTAAGAATTCCTTAGGAGAAGAATGAGAAGGAGGGGGGCTGATTGGGATCTCTCCATGTCTGTTTGGAAGCCTTTGCTCTATAAATCTGCTTCTCTTGCTTAAGCCAGGGTTTCAGGCATGACAGCGCCACGGGCAGAATTTTCAGAGATAGTATTGAAAAATCAAAGCCCAGGGCCCCAAAGTCTTTCTAATTTACAGTAGATCTGGGCCTGGTTTGGAAGATTTCAAATCCCTATCTAATCCTCGTGGGAGATCAATTCCCCAATCAATCTTACTGTTTCCACAATGACTTTCTTGTCTTCTGCTTAAATCTGAGATGAACTTCCTAACAGAGACAAGGCTAGCCTTCAGATGAAAGCTTTTGCAGCAGCTAGCTGCTTGTTTTCCTTTTAGTGCATTGAAATGTGAATTTTTTTTTCTTTTATGATATGGATGTGGTTTTTCTAAGGTAGGGTATTTCTGCTTGTTTCATCAGAAAGGCATTTAGTGGATTTGAAATGTCTTAGAGCAACTTTTGAGATCTGTTGTACCCAAGTTCTTAGGGCAATTACTCAAAAATACGTTCCACTGCAATTCTTTTTTTACACTTTTAAATGCTCCTTTGGCTTAACACATTCTAAACAGAGCCCAGGTTCCTTCAAGTTCTAGAGGAGGATCCCAAGTTGTATATCACAGAGCAGCCACTTGTAGAATATTGAAGAACTAGGATATAGTTCCCTTTTTCTTACCTTGCCCTGCCGAGGTGGTCGGTTTCAAGTGGAAATCTGTGCTCTGATATAAGCAAATCAGTAGTGTCACAGGCAAGCGTTTTCTCCCAGTGTGGAAGACTTACACTGTGAGAACAGCAGTTGATAGTGGGAAGGGGTTGTAAAGGCAGGCTACATTACTTCATCAAGGCAGCTATACGTAATGAAGGGGACATTGAATTGATAATCAGTTCATTTTTCAGCACGTTTCTAAGTGAGGTGCTCTCTGCTAGCAGAAATTAGGTTTGGAAGGAAGAAAGATCTCATATTACTCCTTCAGGTTTCATCTACTGAAAGCACAAGTTGTCTGTTGTCATGTAGAAATGTTTTTGTTCATGTACATTCTATCATCACCACCTTGGAGTGATTATAGATCCAGCTCACCATTCCCAACTGATGCTGATTAGATTTGTTTTTCTGGATAGAAAAGTAATACAAATTGCTATTTTGGCTTCCTCTCCTGGAGATATAGCAAGGAAATCATTCTTTATTTTTAAGGCCAAGAAGGTACTGCGTGTCTCTTGGAACTTAAAAGGAAGATAGATCATTTAAAACATTTGACACCTAAAAATACTCAGTTGCATGACAATCCCATCAGTGAAGTCTTCATATTTCTCCTTCCTCTTGAAGTGCCTTGACCAAATCTAAACAGGCAAACTTAATATAGTGCATTATTTTAACTTAAATAGCCTACTTGAGCTTATAAGTTAGAATTTATGTCTTTAAACATGTTAAGTGTTCTGTGCCAAATAGTACAGAAGTTACCAACTTGCTTAAAATCAATTTGTAATAACTTCAGATTTTAATGCAATTAGATGATAGGAAAAGGCTATGTAATGTTTGCCCCAAATTTCAGCAAACCCATTTCTTTTCTTGTTATGACTAGCATATAATCAGTATGCTCCAAGTTGCCCTTCTTTTGAAGACCAGTTCATTTTTATATAGCCCGGAATTTGGTTTTTGTAAATATTTTTGTTTACAAAACATCCATGCATGACACTAAAAAAATCTTTTAATAGATCATGTGATTAAGGCTTAGGGTTTAAGAGCAGAATTTGGTCCATAGAGTCTTCATAGGTGTTTATTTATTAAAGGATCAAAGGATCTGATTACAAGAATTACCTGTTAGTTTTATTTGTGGGCAGGATCTAGGTGATTTGGTGAAATACAAGACAAGAAATATCATGGTGGCGTTCTTTCAGCCAGTGTGAGAAGATAATGGATCCACATCGTAGGTGCTCAGTCACAGAAATGCTCAGTTGTCATTTCTCCTATTAAACTTTCTTTAGTACTTTCTACAGTGGCTTTTATTTGGGAGAGCCTAAGTACTGCAAACATTTTCTTCTTTCAAAGTTGTTAAAAAGTACTTCAGCCTCATAGGCCTTTCAGAACTGCCACTGAGGATAAAAAAATCACTTCTTTTAACTGGAAAATGTGCTTTGCTTATAGTTAAAAGCACATTGAAACTGGTTGACTTCTTTGGCCCTGCAAAAAATCTTTATTCTTTCCTGTCAGATTGGAATATGGAAGGACCACATGCTTGCTCTCCAGACTCTGAAGGACACAATTCTCTTTTTGCCTGAAATAATTGAATTATTTGCCCCTATGGCTAAAGCTTTGAATTAAACATTAACTTTTTCTCTACAAATGTAATTTTCATGAAAATACCCAATTAAAAGGAAAATTCAGGAAACAACTACTGCCCTGTGAAGGAACACTGATTCCCAGTACAACACCGGGATTCCCAATTAAACATTGATTCCCAATTTGAACACAGATTCCCAGTACAACCAAAGGATTTGGACACATATACTCACCAAACCAGTGTTCACCTGTGGATGCTTCCCAGGTGTCCCCAGGTATTTCAGCGTGAACAGGAAAGCACCCCCCCCCCCTTATGTAGAACAGGCATTCTGTTGGGAAACGCTCATAGATGGAGCCTTTGGTGCCCAGAGAGTTCTTGTACTAATGTTTTACATGCTGCTTCTTTTTTAGTGGCTCCTCTCTGTTCCCTGTTGATCCCTCCTCATTGAGCTATTTTGTCTTATTTTTAAAGACTTGGCCTTTTGTATCTTTCACCAGGTAGGCAACTTATAATAAGAGGACACTGGATCATTCCACAGGTGTTGGAGTTAAGGGTGTGCAGAGGCCAAATCAGAGTTAGTGAATGTGACCATGTTCTCTCTTTTAGCTGCCGTCTCCTTTGTTGTCTTTAATTTTTAACTGATTCATTTGAACCTTTTGTATTTAATCTTTTTTTTCTCCTTGATGCATTAATTTTCTCCCTCCCTCCCTCTCTCTCTCTATATATATATGTGTGTGTGTGTGTATTCTCTAATCATTACATTTTGGACATGATTATTTATTACTTTCCACTACTTCCATTTTATTTCAGGGTAATATTTTCCAACCTTACTGACTAGCTAGAACATTTGCAGGTTTTCATTGTTGTTTTCTTAACGAACATTTTTTTATTCAAAGATTGTTGCAAAATTCTCAAAACGTAATGACAACTCACTTTTTGCTAAAACTTATCATACTGTAGGAGAAAAAGACAGCCACAGAATATCAGTGGTTCCAAACAAGATCTGCATGTCCCAGTGCCTGCCACTTTACTTTTCTGCTTATTTAGTCCTATCTGCTTCCTCCATCATTTTCTATTCCTTTAACTGGGACAGAACTCACCCTGCAGATATATTTGTATTAAATATAAATCTGCCTCTGTTGGTTTTGACTTTTGCTTGAGTTTTTGACTCCTCCCCCATGTTAGATGGTGCCATCTAGTGGCCAGAAACCTGGGGACTGCAGTAGGCTCAACTGCATAGCTATGCACTGTGACCTTAGGAAAGTCACATAACCTCTCTGAGTTCCACTTATTTCATTTCCAAAATGGAGCTAGTAACAGTTTCTCTCTAATTGATCTGTCATAAAGTAATTCATATTACCCTGGTAATTCCCTGGTCTAGGGAAGAGGAAGTCAAATTGAGCATAGGCTAGCTGTGGGAATTCAGCCTTATCTTTGGATTATTTTGATATAGATGAATAATTGACAGTGTAGATGATTAAGTTAGAACTTTGCTTTTGGGAGAGAGGTTGAATGTCATTTTTACCTTATTTTTCCTTACTTTCCCACATTTTTGCAGCCATAGCTCCGTTTATTTGATTAAGAACTTAGAAGTTCAGGGACCCACATCTAAAATAGTCTGGAATCCTCAGATCCCTTGGCAAGGGATTGCAGCTTATTCAATAAAGATTATTTACATATACCTCAGAGAAATGTACATTACCTACTTAGGTAAGTGCCCCGTTATTTTCAGAATCCCCAGGCTTGATGTGATTTGTAACTTCTTTACTTCATTTCAAAAAGTTCAGATTTTTTTCTACCTTCTAGAAAAAATTCATGTTCCCTTGCAGATCAAAGGAGAGGGTACCCTAACTTTGGTCAGTTTTCCTGGGTTTGGGGATTCCTGTGACCTTCTGATGTATCTCTGTGACCAGAGTCTGCAATCAGGGGTCTTGTTGTAGAGGCCTTTGAATTAAGAAGGGATAGTGGTCCAGTAGGGATTAGGTTGACTGAGGTGAAGCTACAAAATTGAAGAAAGATCTTCACATTACTAGTTAATATTTAATAGTGTAAGTTTTTTCCTTTGCTAAGTGAGCCTTCTTTTGCCACTTATTAATACCTCCAATGAGATTTTGCAGCACCTGATACTGCCTTTTAATAGGCTATGTCCAGTTGAATTGTGGGAGTTTTATATAATTCAGTAATACATTGGTCTTTTGGAGGGTTATTGTTCTATTTGGGCTTCCCAGGTGGCTCAAGGTAAAGAATCTGCCTGCCAATGCAGGAGACACCAGTTGGATCCCTTGATTGGGAAGGTCCCCCTGGAGGAGGAAATGGCAATCCACTCCAGTATTCTCATCTGGGGAATCCCATGGTCAGAGGAGCTTGGTGGACTACAGTTCATGGGGATTCGAAGAGTTGGATATGACTGAGCATACATTCATTGTTGTTCTATTTAATGCCTCTTTTATACCCATCCTCCTTGCTTCATTTACTCGTTTCTCATGCTTACCTGAGAGATTGTTCATCTTCTTCCTGGCTGTGTGTGATATTTCTCTAGGCTTGTTTGTCAATACAGCTGTTCCACAAAGGTCCCAGATAATGTGACTTTCCTTCCCCTCTTTAAGAAGAGCAAGAAACTCATATGTGTTCGAGATCATCGAAGTCAGTTGCTTGGGGCCAGGTCTGGCTTTGGATCATTATGTCTGGAGAACGCTGCTGATTTTTACATCACTCCTGTTTTCTCTGGTAGCTTCTCTGCTGAAAGTGGAAACATCAGAGGGCTCCTGAATTGCAGGGGGTAAACACAATCCTTGATATTGAAGGAGGGCTCAGGTTGATTGGTGGGAGGGTTATTTTAAAATAGTGCCTGGTCTGAAGTACCATTAGCCAGGCAGCAGAGTTTAGAGCTCTCCCAAAGGTAGCCCTTTGGTGTGGGTTAGTCCGTGTCTAAGGAAAGGAGCTTTAGATCTACTCATCCATGTCTTCAACTCTTACTCCTTGGCCAACACTAATGGTTCTTCTGTTCATCTTTATATTATTTAACAAAAAAGGCACTTTGTTTCTGGCAATTATACTTGAACATGAAAAGCATTCTTTAAAACCTTTAGGTTCAAAGGGCAATTCCCCAGCTTCCAGCATTCCCTCACCTGGGAGCTGCTGGAAATACTGAATCTCAGGCCCCACCCCAGACTCACCGGTAGGGTCAGAATCTACATTTGAAGAGTTAAGGTGTCTTGGGTGATTTGCATGAAGGTTAAAGTTTCCAAGCATCCCATTAAAGCATTCCTCCATAATTTAGTGTAAACCACCCCTGTTGACCTTAGCTTGCAGCAATGACTGTTGCTTTGATGATGAAGGTTTATAAGGTAGAACCTTTGAGTGAATGATCTGATTATCCTTTGCTAAGATATCTAGATTTTGTGAACAATGAATAGCTATTTGGTTTAGGAAAAATAACAATCATAAAATTAATGAAAAATGATTTCCTCTTATGGTGATGACATGGAACTGTGGCTAAATTGATTTTGCTGGCACTCAGGTTGGATCCTGAATGAAGCAGGTAAAATTTGTTGACAGTGAAATGACAGGATGTGGTAAAGCTAGATGAAAGTAAACCCAAATATCTCAAAATTCCAGTGCTTTCACTATTAATTTAGTAATAATGGGTACTTTTTATGAATTGCAGACTAAACATTCAAGGTGCTATGTTATATTGTTTGTTCAAAAAGCAGTACTTAAAATTGAAATTCTAAGATTTTAAATCAGGAAGAATTTTCTACATATAGCCCACTTAAATGACTATTTTAAAATAATGATAATAGATACAAAATGATTATTCTGTACTTAGATTATCTCTTACATCATGAATATCATAATGGAATTTCTGTAGATTTTCATAAATTTAGCAGGGGGGTTTGTCTGTATCCTATAGCCTGTTATTGGGTGTGTATATATATATTTTTTGTTTGCTTGTTTTTAAGAAGAGAATTATTTTTTTCCCCAAAAGCATCTGAAATGAGATTTTTATTTTTGAGGTCATAAGGAGGTGAGAGAACAAAGTTGGCAAGTTAACTTCTCTTGAAATTGTCCAGCCTTAATTACAATAGTGTCCTAGTTCCACCCTTACGTTTCCAAATAAGCAGATCCCTTGTAAATGCCTTTGTTTCTGGACTTTTGAGTAAAATAGTAGGGTGTACTTTGCAAAATGTCATCGTTGATGTTGAGTTTCAGAGTCTTTAATTAGGAAACTGAAATCTGTATATCGAGATTTGTAAATCATCTAAATTGCAGAGTAATGTTTTAGAATACCGCTTAAGGGATTGACATTAAAGCCTTTTTCTTTTTAAGAAATGCAATAATTTCCTCAAATCCTCACTCATTAGGCCTCTACTAACTACAGTGCTGACTTTTTTTTTTTGCCCTAAAGTCTGTGAATTCCAAAGAAATGCTTCACCATTCCCCCCATTATTATAGCCACCTGGAAGCAGTATTCACATATTAGATTAAAACAAAAATGACAATAAATTGTGAAATTTTGTTTCATGTTGTGTATATTGACATAAATGTATGGAAAAGGGAGGATAGTTTCTTTATCTAAAGGGGAAATTGTAATTTTCTGGTTGCAGACTTTACATGGGTTGAATCAAACCCTGAAGTGATGTTTATAAATCCTTATATACAATCAGACTGTCTTACTTGCCTTACTGAACAATTTTTCTTTTTTTCCACTTTTCCATATCAAATTAGAATCTTTGGAAGAACTGCCGGAAATGAGTGGGAAAACAACCCGGCGATTCTTCTTTAATTTAACTTCTATCCCCACTGAGGAGTTTATCACCTCAGCAGAACTTCAGGTCTTTCGGAAACATATGCCCGAAGCTTTGGAAAACAATAGCAGTTTCCATCACCGAATTAATATTTATGAAATTATAAAACCTGCCACAGCTAACTCCAAGTTCCCTGTGACCAGACTTTTGGACACCAGGTTGGTGACCCAGAATGCCAGTAGGTGGGAGAGCTTCGATGTCACCCCCGCCGTGATGAGGTGGACCGCCCAGGGGCTCACCAACCACGGGTTCGTGGTGGAGGTAGCCCACCCAGAGGACAGCTATGGGGCCTCCAAGAGGCATGTGCGGATTAGCAGGTCTTTGCACCAGGATGAGCACAGCTGGTCACAGATAAGGCCCTTGCTTGTCACTTTTGGCCACGATGGGAAAGGACACCCTCTCCACAGAAGAGAAAAGCGGCAAGCAAAACATAAACAGCGGAAACGCCTCAAGTCCAGCTGTAAGAGACACCCTTTATATGTGGACTTCAGTGATGTGGGGTGGAATGACTGGATCGTTGCCCCGCCGGGGTATCATGCCTTTTACTGCCACGGGGAGTGCCCTTTTCCCCTGGCCGATCACCTGAACTCCACGAATCATGCCATTGTCCAAACTCTGGTCAACTCAGTTAACTCTAAGATTCCCAAGGCATGCTGTGTCCCAACAGAACTCAGCGCTATCTCCATGCTCTACCTTGACGAGAATGAGAAGGTGGTGTTAAAGAACTATCAGGACATGGTTGTCGAGGGTTGTGGGTGTCGTTAGCACAGCAAAATAAAATAAATATATATATATATATATATTTTAGAAAAACAGCAAAAAAAATCAAGTTGACACTTTAATATTTCCCAATGAAGACTTTATTTATGGAATGGAATGGAGGAAAAAAAAACAGCTATTTTGAAAATATATTTATATCTACGAAAAGAAGTTGGGAAAACAAATATTTTAATCAGAGAATTATTCCTTAAAGATTTTAAAATGTATTTAGTTGTACATTTTATATGGGTTCAGCCCCCAGCACATGAAGTATAATGGTCAGATTTATTTTGTATTTATTTACTATTATAACCACTTTTTAGGAAAAATAGCTAATTTGTATTTATATGTAATCAAAGGAAGTATTGGGTTTGTACATAATTTTCCAAAAATTGTAGTTGTTTTCAGTTGTGTGTATTTAAGATGAAAAGTCTACATGGAAGGTTACTCTGGCAAAGTGCTTAGCACATTTGCTTTTTTTTTGCAGTGCTACTGTTAAGGTCACAAGTTCAAGTCCAGGAAAAAAAAAAAAGTGGATAATCCACTCTGCTGACTTTCAAGATTATTATATTATTCAGTTCTCAGGAATGTTGCAGAGTGGTTGTCCAGTCCGTGAGAATTTACATCCTTATTAGGTGGAATATTTGGATAAGAACCAGACATTACTGATCTAATATAGAAACCCTTCCCCTAACCCTTAATTTGCAGAAAGAGTAAAGCAAGACCAATAGAAATAATTAGGAAAACGATGAACCTGCAGGAAAGTGAATGATGGTTTGTTGTTCTTTCCTAAACTAGTGACCCCTTCAAAGGAGCTGGACTGGCCAAAGTATTAAATAAAATATAAGATTTCTTCATTATTGATATTGTGATCATGTATATTTAAAATTGATATCTAGTGGCCCTCATGAAGAGTTGGAAATCAATTTGTATTTCACTTTTACCTCACCGGGAGCTCTTTATGCTCAGAAGGACTCAATTTTCTAACTTTGCCCCCCACACAGCAAAATTGTTTTCTGCCTACCCCACTTCTCTGTTCCATCAGCTTGTTTTTCTTTCTAAGGTTATGTGTTTAAACACATTTCTCCAAATGTTAAACCTATTTCAGATAATAAATATCAAAGTTCTTTCATTTCATTCTATAAAGACCAACTTGCAAGAAAAAATGGTGCATTTGTACAGTGTTCACAAAGTTACCTTACATTTGCTTACACTTTTGCTTCTGAGGCTACTCATTTTGGAGGGAGGTAGGAAGAAGGCAAGGAGCTGTTGGAAATTTGCAAGCTAGTCATTGACTAATTCTTAAGAATTGATCAGTGCTTTAGTATTGCACATACACTTCTTTGGAGCAGGATTATTTAAGAGAAAACCAAAGCTACAAAATAGACAAAACCTGGGGAACCCAAGATAAAGTTTCAGAGATGATATTCCATGCAACTGAGGCAATGGTGCCAAAAAATTAGAAAGGGAAAGTGTCTAAGATCAGCTTCTACAGGGTCATCTGCCAACTGGACTGAAGCCCAAGCAGAATGAAGTCAAATTAGGCCACTCAGAATGAACACTTACAAGGGACAGGGCTTCTGTGTTCTGGGTTGAAATTAGACCCAAGGAAGGGTTGGGTGGGTATGCTTATATGGCCAAGGGTCCCACAACACCCCGTAATTTTACTTGAAGTATTTTAAGGTCAATTTTCTAGGACTTTGTGTCACCTCTTGTCCTACTGTGATTGGTCAGGTTTTGTTCTAATTTCCTTTCCTAGCCCTGCCTTGGAATTGGCCAAACAAAAGAGTATGTTAGTAAAGGAACACTGTCATCATCAGATTCTTCCCAGGAATTAACCTGTGATGAGCATCTTACATTTTGGATTATGTTTTGGGTATGATAGGTTTGACCCTGTGTTTTGAGATTATATAGGCAGATTTTTTTTTTTAAGTAGTGTTTTTGTTGTTGTTTAGCCCCTAAGTCATGTCCTACTCTTTTGCAACCCCATGAACTGCAGCCCACCAGGCTCCTCTGTTCATGGGATCTCCCAGGCAAGATACTGGAAGGGGTTACCATTTCCTTCTTCAGGGGATCTTCTCAACCCATGGATCGAACCCACATCATCTGTGTCTGCTTCACTGGCAGGTGAATTCTTTACCACTGAGCCACCTGGGAAGCAACAAGTTTTGAGATTATGTAGATCATATTTTTTTAGAAAAATTACTACAAGTTATCTTTTACTCCTTCCACTTTTAAAATCTTTTCGTTTCTTTTTATCCCTATCCTATTGCTCTTGCACCCAGCAGAAGGCAAGATCATCTCTGTCCCTCACACTCTTCTTCCTCTCTTGCCGTGGACGTGAGGGGCAGGCTGCACAGTCTTAACATCTTAAAAAATAGTAATCCATGTTTTGTCATTTCCAAATATTCCAGATGACAGCCCAAGAATTTCCATACATTTGGCAGTTTCATCCCTTTTTATACCTCTGCTTAATTGGTTCTGATTTTCTTAGTGAAAATGATTCTCAAGTGTGTTCTCTTGCATAATATATATGTGTAAATATATATAGACATATATATGTGTAATATATGTAAATATATGTGTATGAATATACATACAAATGTATAAATACATATAAACATATACAGAAACATGTGTAAATATATAGAGACATATATGTAATATATAAATGTACATATAAAGATATATGTGATAAGTATTACATATAGGTAGATGATGGTATTTTCAGTTTAGTTCCAGAGATTTTGTAATAGTTGAGGACTCTGAACCTCTTGGTAGTTGAATAGAGAAACAGAATAGTCTTACATATATTCTACATTCCTACAGACATTTTGGCTCACATTCTTCATTCTGAGAAAAAAGAAGTGTCATAACTAACCCCATGACACTGAATGTTTTCAGTTTTCAGTCTCTATTCTGTAGGAACCTTTGAATCCTTTTAGAATTGGCTTTCAAAAAATGTAAGTTTCTGAATTTGGGGAGATCACCTTTCAAAATTGATTAAGTCGTGTCATCTGGTTTTGTGCTTGTCTGGGCTGTGTCCGCTTCCCTGGCATGGTTTTAACTTGTATGGCAGGTCCAGATAGCTCTGTTCATTTTTTTGCCTTCAAAATTGGGGAGGAAGAAGATGAGTGGTTTACAGATTTCTCTATGCTTCCGCGTTTTTCATAATTTCTACTCCAACTGCTGCTTTATATTGTACCTCAAGAGGTGAAGAATGGAGAGATTATCTATCAGTCTTGTCTGTGTAACAAGCTACATCATTATGGATAATCTAAATGTTCCACATTTTTTCCTTAGTTTTTTATCAGAGGTAGGATAATCATTTGTGCAAATCAAAGCACTTTTTAAAATAGTATATTTCTATTCTTAGCTTATATTAATGTTAAGATATCAATTCACTGAATGTTAGATGCTACAGCCCCCCAATCTATAATAAAGCATAAAGAGCACAACCTTGCAGTAAAGAACAATTTAAATGCAGAAATAAGTGTGACATAGATGGGCAATCACAAAGAAGTAGAACTATTCTGTTCCTTTTCTGCTTTTTTTTTTTTTTGCAGGGGGCAGGTAGGGTGAGGTGAGATGGAGAATAAATGCAGGTCTACTTCACTCAGTAAATTGCTTTTCCTCTTGCCTCCACCCCACTGGGATAAATTATACCCTTATGGTATTCTCCAGGGCAGAATTTTCTGACCATCTCCCTGCCCTGCAAACTTCAAAGTGAACGTCTACCTAACAAATGATGCTCTAAATAAAACTTCTTAGATTTTGTTGTGCATGGGAATCACCAGTATCACTTCCAGGAGAATGCAGCCTTGATGCATCTACAGACTGTTTGGGGTCATGTTACATCAGTTTTGTTTCCATGAATCTGGGATAGGCCCTGAGATTCTACATATCCATCATGTTCCCAGGTGTAGGTTCTAAGAATTCTCAGTCACAACAGCAGAAAGTCAGACCCAGTTTAGGCCCCTCATTAAGACAGCAGCACTTAAAAGAAAAACAAAACAACCAAACCTATATACAGGAAGGCATTTAGATACATTTTATCTGAAATGATGCCCTATGTATTTTTTTCAAAGGCATTCTTTCCCCCACAAGATGACTGGCAATTTTGTGTTCTAGCCACCCTCAGACATGAAAACACTTGGTTACTTATCTTGTAAAATCTGCTCAGCTTGCTTGCTTGGGCATGTAGGTAGTCAGTTTAGTCAAATACGTGTCAGTACATCTATGTGGATGGGGGAGCAGGTGCAAGCCTTTAACGTACTTTTAAAAAGTTTAACACTTAAGTCAGTCCATGGAGTTGATCCCGTGTGATCTTAGTGCCAAGCATCTGAGTTAAAAGTTTTCCCTTTGAAGGCAGCAAATAGATGTCATACATTTGAAGCACTTGTTTATACTGAAAATGATGCTTGATTTTTTTTTAAGTTCTAAGACAGCTCACTGTACAGCACCACTGAGCCTAGAGGGTGATACAAAGCTTCCCAAGCTGGTATTTGACATTTGACTTAATGGATATTGGAATTTGTAATGCCGTGGTTGGCTTCGAACAAGGTGCTGAAGTGAATGGACTCTGGCTAGAAAAAGCAAAAGGAATTAAGTTCCCTCAGCAAAGAAGGAACTTTGTCTTGACCCCTTTTTTGTAGCAAGATGTCTTAGGAAGGTCATCTGTTTACTAGACTCATTTTACTTTTTGGGGGAGCACTTTGAAGGTTTCTTGCAAGCAATTCAGTTTGGAATATTTGTGGAAGTAATGCTGAAATGAATGAATCCTAATCTCAGATACACTCTTTATATATATAATGTTGACATATACATAGATATAGATACATACACACAGACACAGACATACACATATTTTTTCTCTTGCAGATATATATAACCCAGGGGGATAATATTGGTTTATTCCTGTCTGGGGTCCAAATGCTGAGTGTAGGGTGCCTAATTTTGTATCTCTTGGGTCTATCATTTCTTTTAGGTCTCCACACTTTGGACTGAGTCTCTCTGAGGTGCATAAGCAGTACGCCAGACAGCCAGACACTGGCTTGAATGCCACTTCCAGCCTGTGTTTGCCCCAAGCCCTGGGCCCAGCTCCAAGTCATGCCAGGACTGCATTCATGCTGCAGTGTGTCTTGATCTGCAGCTTTCTCTGCAAACTGCCCATTGCTGAAAGCTCCCCTCGTGAGGAGCAGACTCTCATCTGGTCTGCATTTACACTGGAACTGCTTGGCCACAACACGATGAGAGAATAATTATTGAACTATTTTACTGTACAACTATTTCCAAATTGTTGATTTTTTATTGATTTCAGGAGGCAAGCTAATTGCCCCATGGCAACTTGATGTGAACATTTAATGAAGATCAGGAAACAGAGTTTATGAAAAGCTGTTGTATAGTCACTGCAAAGTTTCAAGAACTGTTTTATACTTCCTGACAGTGCTGGGCCGAGCTTAATGGTTTGTTTTTATTACTTAAGAGTGTAAACCTTGCTTTAGCCTGGTGTGTGGAAACTATACCCTCATCCCACATTACGCATTTTTGAGTTGCTTTTTCCTCACTCCTGACTTCCTTTCCTGCTATCTACAGTCAGAACTTTTTCTGTTTTAATTGTCTGAAAGCGAGTTTCTAGCTTTGCTCCCTGAGAATCTTAATACACACACGCACGCACTCCTGAAGCTAAGTGTCTGCATTGTTTCACTTTGTTTTGGGTGGAGTTTCTTTTCGGCACTTGGTTGCTAGACAACCAAGCAGACAAAAGTTAAGGATTGAAAAGGCATTTTTAAAGATGTCGAATCTTGGCTGCTTGAACTGTTTTATCTTTGTCTTTATATGGAAGGCTTAGTTCTCTTACCAGGCTACTCTGGTCTTTTGTTGCTGAGATGGCTGATAGAAGATTTGTTGAAGTAGAGCTCTTAAAGCATTATCTGTTTGAGAGCTTTCTTAAGTGTTGTTCCCATTTGCTGGAACATGCTTCCCACCTGGATGGGCAAAAAAAGCCAGCTTAGTTTCCAAGGGTGTATTTTAAATCACTAATAAAGTGTGTGCCAGCCCCCAGCTGCTTCAATTGTTGCAAGGCAAAGAGGTGGAGAAAAGATTGCTTTAAAAAAAAAAAAGATTACTTTTTGAGGTAACATTCAGAAAAACAAGACTTCAGTTGGTGCAGAACACAGTCACCAAGAAGCTGCATTTGGTTTTCAGTAGACAGTATTGGAAATGTTTTAAAAAATTCTTAAAAAGTCTAATTTTAAATCAAAGTCACTTAAATCATCATTTCAGTAAGATGTTTCAGGAACACGTTATTAATATCCAATCTTTATACATCTGCCAAGTTGGACGTGTGTTCACAAGTTCATGTTGCATGTGTACACAATTTGTAGCTGACATGCTTTGCTCACTTCAGGTCTGCCCTTTTCCCTCCTCCATCCTCTGAGATGCTGTCTTTCCTCTTCGCAGGGTTCCCTGTGCTGTAATTCAATCAAATCCATGGAAAACTTTACCAACTTTACTGAATCATTTATAGGCAGGATTTCCTGGCATGAGGATCAAACAGGGAGCCCTGAAGTTTGTTCATCGTAGACTGTTTTGGAAATTAGGATCTTCTGAAGCCCATCTGGCCCTACGCATAAATTTGATAAAATGTTCTCAGCTGAAGAAATCTTGTGTGTGCATGCTTAGTTGCTAAGTTGACCCCATGGACTGTAGCCCACTAGGATCTTCTGTCCATGGGATTTCCCAGGCAAGAATACTGAAGTGGGATGCAATTTCCTTCTCCAGGGGATCTTCCCAACCCAGGGATCAAACTCACATCATTTGCATCTCCTGCATTGGCAGGTAGATTCTTTACCACTGTCCAAGTTAGTAATGGCAACCCACTCCAGTATTCTTGCCTGGAAAATTCCATTGACAGAGGAGCCTGCGGGCTACAGTACATGGGGTTGCAAGAGTCGGACACAACTTAGTGACTAAATCACCATCACAAGTTAATTCTGACTTAAACATTGCTTGACTTCACCAGTAAACCTATTGTCCTCACCAGTACTTTTGTCTTGACAGTATTAGGAGGCACAGCAATAATGATGCTTAAACATCAAGGCCCAGAAATGAATCTGACTGCAAATCTCATGGCAATCAATGAGCGAGCTAAATAGAAATAGGAAAATAGGCCCAGGGAAATTCCAGTATTTTCTAATCTCAAAAAATTTGCTGTTTGCTGTGTGTTTAGTACCGGAAGATCACTTGGCTGAATAAAAGAAAATGGGGAAAACTGGAAAAGTTAAGGGTTGTTGTAGTTAGAAAATTTACGTATGTGAGTGAGATACATGCAGCTTTTATGAGCAGAGAGGTGAATTTTTAAATACACTATGGAACAGTAACTCCTTCCATGATGATGCTATAGAGTATTTGACCTGTATAGAGAAGGCACAGAAGTGATTTTGATAGCTCACTTCATATTGAACCATGGAGAAATAAGAACAGTTGTTAACTGAAAAAGAGCTGAAGGCTAAGAATTCTAGAATCCTCTTACCAACATCCGCAAACCAAAGGAAAAGACATTTCTGCCTTGTTGGGGAATAATGTCCAAGTGAGCTCTAGATCCTCTTTCTTTTTTGTGAGCATCTTTTATGCCTGAATATCATTTTCCACTGACTGGGTAAGGTTGAGGCCTGGATGTCCCTTTGTTTCACCATGTACTCATAAGTTTGCTAAAGTAATTTTTTTAAATTAACTTTTAATATGAGGAAAACTGCTTTAAAATTTGTGTTGACTTCTGTTGTACAATATGAATCAGCCATAACTATATATATATGTTTGTATGTATATCCCCTTGCTCATTAGCCTCCCTCCCCTCTCCCTTTTCCAATCCTTTAGGTCATCACAGAGCCAAGCTGGCTCCTAGTGCTCCAGGAACTTCCCACTATCTATCCATTTTAACATAATAGTGTATATATGTCATTGTTATTCTCTCAATTCATCCTACCCTCTTCTTCCCCATCTAAGACCACCTAAGTCCATTCTCTATTTGGACTTATCTCCATTGTTATTTGTTCAGTCACTAAGTCATGTCTGACTCCTTGCAACTCCATGAATTACAGCATGCCAGGCTTCCCTGTCCTTCACCATTTCCTGGAGCTTGCTCACACTCATGTCCATTGAGTCGGTGATGCCATCCAGTCATCTCATCCTCTGTTGTCCCCTTTGCCTACTGCCCTCAATCTTTCCCAGCATCAGGGACTTTTCCAGTGAGTTGGCTCTTCATATCAGGTGGCCAAAATACTGGAGTTTCAGTTTCAGCATCAGTCCTTTCAATGAATATTGAGGGTTGATTTACTTTAGGATTGACTGGTTTGATCTCCTTGCATCCAAGGGACTCTTGCATCACATTTTTTTTTTCATTTATTTTTATTAGTTGGAGGCTAATTACTTTACAACATTGTAGTGGTTTTTGCCATACATTGACATGAATCAGCCATGGATTTACATGTGTTCCCCATCCTGAATCCCCCTCCCACCTCCCTTCCCATCCCATCCCTCTGGGTCATCCCAGTGTACCAGCCTTGAGCACTTGTCTCATGCATCCAACCTGGACTGGCGATCTGTTTCACACTTGATAATATATATGTTTCAATGGTATTCTGTCAGATCATCCCACCCTCGCCTTCTCCCATAGAGTCCAAAAGTCTGTTCTATACATCTGTATCTCTTTTTCTGTCTTGCATATAGGGTTATCGTTACCATCTTTCTAAATTCCATATATATGTGTTAGTATACTGTAATGGTCTTTATCTTTCTGGCTTACTTCACTCTGTATAATGGGCTCCAGTTTCATCCATCTCATTAGAACTGATTCAAATGTATTCTTTTTAATGGCTGAGTAATATTCCATTATGTATATATACCACAGCTTTCTTATCCATTCGTCTGCTGATGGGCATCTAGGTTGCTTCCGTGTCCTGGCTATTATAAACAGTGCTGCGATGAACATTGGGGTGCACGTGTCTCTTTCAGATCTGGCTTCCTCGGTGTGTATGCCCAGGAGTGGGATTGCTGGGTCATATGGCAGTTCTATTTCCAGTTTTTTAAGGTATCTCCACACTGTTCTCCAAAGTGGCTGTACTAGTTTGCATTCCCACCAACAGTGTAAGAGGGTTCCCTTTTCTCCACACCCTCTCCAGCATTTATTGCTTGTAGACTTTTGGATAGCAGCCATCCTGACTGGCGTGTAATGGTACCTCCTTGTGGTTTTGGTTTGCATTTCTCTGATAATGAATGATGTTGAGCATCTTTTCATGTGTTTGTTAGCCATCTATATGTCTTCTTTGGAGGAATGTCTGTTTAGATCTTTGGCCCATTTTTTGATTGGGTCATTTATTTTTCTGGAATTGAGCTGCAGGAGTTGCTTGTATATTTTTGAGATTAATCCTTTGTCTGTTTGCATCACAATTTGAAAGCATCAGTTCTTTGGCACTCAGCCTTCTTTATGATCCAACTCTCACACCTGTACATAACTACTAGAAAAACCATAGCTTTGACTATACAGACCTCTGTAGGCTAAGTGATGTCTTTTGCTTTTTAATATGCTCTCTAGAGTATATTGCTACAGTCACAATCCAGTGATTTTGGAGCCCAAGAAAATAAAATTCATCACTGCTTCCACTTTTTCATCATCTATTTGCCATGAAGTTATGGGACCAAATGCCATATTAGTCTTTTGAATGTTGAGTTTTAAGCCAGCTTTTTCACTCTCCTCTTTCACCTTCATCAAGAGGCTTTTTAATTCCTCTTTGCTTTCTACCATAAGGGTGGTGTCATCTGCATATCTGAAGTTATTGATATTTCTCCTGGCAATCTTGATTCCGGCTTGTTAGTCGTCCAGCCCTGCATTTCACGTGATGTACTCTACATATAAGTTAAACAGGGTGACAATATATAACCTTGTCAAATTCCTTTTTCAGTTTTGAAGCAGTCAGTTGTTCCATGTAAGGTTCTAATTGTTGCTTCTTATCTTGCACACAGGTTTCTCAGGGGACATGTAAGGTGGTCTGGTATTTCCATCTCTTTAGGAATTTTTCAGTTTGTTGTGGTTCATAGAGTCAAAGGCATTAGCCTGTTCAATGAAACAGAAGTAGGGTTTTCTTTGAATTCCCTTGTGTCTCCATTCCTTCCCTGCAAATATGTACATCAGTGTCATTTATCTAGATTCCATATACATGTGTTAATATATGATATTTGTTTTTCTCTTTCTGACTTCACTCTGTATAACAGGCTCTAAGTTCATCCACCTCACTAAAACTGAGTCAAATCTGTTCATTTTTATGGCTGAGTAGTATTCCATTGCATATACATATCACAACTTCTTTATCCATTCATTTGTCAATGGACATCTAAGTTGCTTCCATGTCTTCACTATTGTAAACAGTGCTGAAGTGAACATTGGGATACATATGTCTTTTAGAGTCATGCTATTATCAGGGTATAGACCCAGTAGTGCTGTTGCTGGCCATATGGTGATTTTGCTTCCCAGGTGGTGCTAGTGTTAAAGAATCCACCTACCGGTGCTGGAGACATAAGAGACTAGGGTTTGATCCCTGGGTGGGGAAGATCCCCTGGAGGAGGGTATGGCAACCCACTCCAGTATTCTTGCTTGAAGAATCCCATGGGCAGAGGAGCCTGGTGGGCTAAAGTCAACTCTGTCTGGGCTACAGAGTTGGACACAACTGAAGAGACTTAGCATACATGCATGAAAACACATGGTAGTTTTATTCCTAGTTTTTTAAGGAGTCTGTATCAGTTTACATTCCCACCAGCAGTGCAGGAGAGTTCCCTTTTCTCCACATCCTCTCCAGCATTTATTGTTTGTAGATTTTTTTGATGATGACCATTCTGATTGGTATAAGGTGATACCTTTTTATTGTTTTGATTTGCATTTCTCTAATATTGATGTTCACATCTTTTCATGTTTGTTGGCCATCTGCATATCTTCTTTGGAGAAATGTCTGTTTAGGTCTTCTCCTCAATTTTGATTGGGCTGTTTGTTTTTCTGATATTATGCTGTTTGAGCTGCTTATATATTTTGGGGACTGATCCTTTGTCAATTGCTTTATTTGCAATAATTTTTTTCCTGTTCTGAGACTTGTCTTTTAACCTCATTTATTACTTCCTTTGTTGTGCAAACACTTTTAAGTTTAATTAGGTCCCATTTGTTTATTTTTGTTTATTTCCATTATTCTAGGAGGTGAGTCAGAGAAAATCTTGCTGTGATTTGTCCCATGTTTTCCTCTAAGAGCTTTATAGATTCTGGCCTTACATTTAAGGACATGACATGAAGGAGCAGAGAGGGGCTTGCTAGATACTCCTAGTATGCAGGTGTAGCCTCATAGTATCGGGGGTAGTCTCAAAGATCCCCTTTCCCAGAACCATTAAAGTTAGGACATTAAAACTACAACACTGCTGTTAATCTTGAGGAAATTTATTAAGGAAACTTGTGGGATGGGAACACTTCCACGTATTACTATGTACCGTTTCTAGGAAGTTCAGGGAGATGCTGGTGTTTCAGCCCCAGTGGTGTAAAAATAAGAGCCTTCCTCCATAGCAGCTGTTGCCAAAACACAGCTCTCTGGAAAGCTCCTGCCAAGGGATCTATGGTGGGGGGTGGGGTTTGATTTCTAAGTCCCAAACAACATTGCAGGCTGTCTAGTAATGGGGTAAGTTAAGTGGTGGTTCTTGCTTAGCAGGAGTGGAAATTGGTATCTTTAATTGTCCCATCACTTACCTAATCTTCAAAAAACCAATTAGAATTTTCCTATACTTCTATTTGCATCCCACTCTCCCTGTGTCTCTCTCTTCTCTTTGTGTCTCTTTCTCCCTTCTTCTGGGTACCAGGGAAGTCTGAGGAAATGCATTTGGGAAAGAGGAGCTAGAAAACCTAAGCTTATCTGATACCAAAGGAGAGGGAATTGGTCCTATGTTGTCACCAGTCTGAGAGTTTGCTGAACTAAAATATCGCAATGCCAGAGATCTCTTCTGAGATGCCAGCTTGAACAGGGAACAAGATCCTATTGTGATTTACTTTTTCCGTGATTGTGGGACTGAATTTGGGGAAAGGAGTAACTGCATGACCTTTCCTGGTGGAAAATGCTCCTGGCGGAGGAACTGCCCTGCTCTCTCTTCTGTAACCCAGCCTGTGGGATGCTGGGGGAAAGGCCGGTCCAGCAGGGGGGTGGGGTGAGGTGGGAGGGAGCTGGCAGCCCATTGGCCTTCAGCATAGCATAGACCCAGAGCAAAGGCTTCTGCTTAGCAGCCAGAAGCCATGATTCACTTGACTTTAATTTTGATATTAGCATTTTTCTCGACTCATAATTTCATATGAAATTTCAAAAGCTGAAACAGTTATTTACTCTTTAGGAACTTAAACATTCACTGGTGAAATATACTTTCCTCTCTCTGAAACAGAAGTTGGATGAATGCTTCCATTAAGAAAACAAAGACAAGGGGGAATTTCTGGGGCTAATCACCTCCTGGCTCCCACTCACTCCTCTTCCCCAGGTCATCTTCTCACTAAGTTGACCAACTGTCAGACGGCCTATCTCATCTTAGTGTTTCTCTTATCTTGAATTCCTTTCACCACTATATGGAATGTTACTGTAGGTATTTTTGAAAAGACGTTTCTTTATCAAGTTGAAGAATCCTTCTTCTATTTCTGTGTTCTAAAAGTTTTAAACATGCACAAAAGATGCATTTGGTGCTTCTATTGCTGTGATTACATGATTTTTTTTCCTGTCCTTTGCGAATGTGGTAGGTTACACTGGTTGATTTTCAAATTTTCTACCAGCATCACTGGAATAATCCCAACTTGGTCATGGTATTAAATATAATTAAATATAATGTTTTTTACATAGTGTTGAATTCTGTCTGCTAATATATTTTTAAGGATGTGTGTATCCATATTCATGAGGAATATTGTTTTGCATTTTTTTGGTACTATCAATATTTTTCTTTGGTTTTGTTATGAGGGTAACAATGGCTTCACAGGATGAATTAAGAAGTGTTCTCTCTTCTTGAATTTTCTGAAAAAAATTGTATAAAATTGACATTAATTCTTTTTTGAGCATTTGATAGAGTTCAGTGAAACCATATGGGTTAAAGATTTCTTTTCTGGGGATGGTTTACATTATGAATTCAATTTCATTTTAAAAAAATAATAGGGCTATTCATATTATCTATTACATATTGAGTGACTTATTCTTGCTCATACTTCTCAAGGAATTGGTCCATTTAAATATTCCTTTATTATCCTTTTATAATATTTTGTAATATTCCTTTATTATCCTTTTGATGTCTACAGAGTCTGCAGTGGTGTCTTCTGTTTCATTTCAGATAGTATTATGTCTTCTCTCTTTTATTTTCTATCATTCTTGCTAGAGATTTGTAGAGTTTATTAGTCTTTTCAAAGAACCAAATTTTTGTTCATTGATTCATTGTTTTTAATTTCATTAGTTTCTGGGTTTTTGTTATTTCCTTCCTTTTCTTATTTGCATTTATTTTTGCTCTTTGTTTTCTAATCTCTTATGATGAGAGCTTAGTTTATTGATTTGAGACTTCTCTTCATTCTTCATCTAGTGCTACAAATTTCCCTTTCAACACTCCTTTATCTGACTCACAAATTTTAATGCTTTATTCTGTTTTTTTTTTCCATGAGACTTCCTCTTTGACCTGTGGATTATGTTGAGTATGTTGTCTAGTTTCCAAGTGTTTGAATGTTTTCACTTTGCCTTTCTGCTATTGATTTCTAGTTTGATTGTATTGTGGTCATAGAACATACTCTATTTGATTTCAAACATTTTAAATTTGTTGGCATTTGTTCTATTGCCAGGATTTGGTCTATCTTGGTATATGCTATGTGGGTACTTGAAGAAACTGTGAATTCTGCTGTTGTTGTCTAGAGTGTTCTGTGAATGTCTTTAGATGTTAAACCTTTTTGATTGATAGTGGTGTTGAATTCTTCTCTATCTTTGCTTTCTGTCTAGTTATTCTCTCCAGTTGTTGAAATATTCAACTCGAGTTGTGTTTTGTTGCTTTTTTCCTTCAAGTCAATCAATTTTTGCTTCATATATATATGTATATATATGCTTTACATATATACATGTCTATGATATATAAATACTATAGGCATAAAATATGCTGCAACATATATCATTTTACATCCCATTTAAGAAATATTACCTCCCTGTATGTCCTTTTACTCATCCCTATTTGTAATATAGATGTTTTAAATGGTTCCTCTATATTCACTGACAATCACATTAGACAATATTATAATTTTTACTTGAATTGTCAAATATAATTCAGAAAAATCATGGAGAAGGAAAGTCCTGGGCTTAACCTATTTATTTTCTCTTTTCTGCAGACTTTCTTCCTTACTGATATTTCAAGAATTCTTTGACCATTTTCATTCTGTTTACAGTGCTGTCTGGGGAGGGGTCTGGATACATCCTTACCCTAGGACTGCTACTGCCTACGGGGAAGGAGGTGGGAGAAGAGGAGTTCCATGTTGGCCTTGGCAATGACTGAATCTCTACCAGAATGCAGGCAGTCTGCACTCTTCTTTAGCTATTCTTCTCAAGTAGATCTGCTGGCAATATATTCTGAATTATTTTTTCATCTGAGAATGTCTAGTTTCCCTTTCATTCTTTTTTTTTTTTTTTCCCTTTCATTCTTAAAGGGTATTTCACTGGGTATAAGATTCAGCGTTGATAGTTCTTTTTTTTTTTTTTCAGCACTTAAATCTTCTGCCCCTTCCTTCTGGCTTCCATAGCTCTGGTGAGAAACACACTACTGCCATTTGAACTATTTTTCTCCTCTAAGTGATACATCATTTCTCGGGCTACTTTTAGGATTTTGTCTCTAGTTGTCATAAATTTAACTATGATGTCTCTTGGAATCAATTTCTTTGGCTTTTTTCCTGGTTCAGTTTCACTCAAGTTCTTGAACCTGTTGGACCCCACCAACCTCCCATTTTTTGCCAGGTTTAGGAAACTTTGCCATTTTTTGTATGGGTAATTTTGTTAGCTTCATCTGCTTAAAAAATATCATCATCTAAAAATGTGATATCAAGGTCATTTGATATAGTTCCACATATCCCTGAGTCTATTCATTTCTTCAAGTCTATTTCCTCTCTATAATTTCTATTGTTTTATTCAAGTTCATTGACTCTTTCCTCTGCCTTGTTTCTTCTGATGTTGAACTCATTACTGAGTTTATATATCAGTTATTTTATTTCTTTTAGTTCTAAAATTTCCGTTTGATTTTTCTTCATGTCTTCTATTGCTTTGCTAAGATTTTCTATTAATCATTTATTTCAGGTATGTTTATTTGTTGTTGTTGTTCAGTGGATACGTTGAGTCTGACTCTTTGAGACCCAATGGAATGCAGCACACCGGTCTTCCCTGTCCTTCACCATCTCCCTGAGTTTGCTCAAATTCATGTCCATTGTATCAGTGATGTCATCCAAACATCTCATCCTCTGTCACCCCATTCTCCTCCTGCCCTCAATCTTTTCCAAAATCAGGGACTTTTCCAATGAGTCAGCTGTTCACATCAAGTGGCCAAAGTATTAGAGCTTCAGCAAAAGTCCTTCCAATGAATATTCAGGGTTGATTTCCTTTAGGATGAACTGGTTTGATTTCCTTTAGGATGAACTGGTTTGATATGCTTGCCCTCCAGAGGACTCTTAAGAGTCTTCTCCAACACCACAGTTCAAAAGCATCAATTCTTTGGCACTCAGCCTTCTTTATGGTCCAACTCTCACATCCATACTACATGACTACTGGACAAACCATAGCTTTGACTATGCAGACTTTTGTTGGCAAAGTAATGTCTCTGCTTTTTAATATGCTGTCTAGGTTTGTCATAGCTTTCCTTCCAAGAAGCAAGCATCTTTTAATTTCATGGCTGCAGTCACCATCTGCAATGATTTTGGAGCCCAAGAAAGTAAAATCTAACACTGTTTTGCTTTTTTTCCATCTATTTGTCATGAAGTGATGGGACCAGATGCCATGGTTTTAGTTTTTTGAATGTTGAGTTGTAAGCCAGCTTTTTCCACTCTCCTCTTTCACCCTCATCAAGAGGCTCTTTAGTTCCTCTTCACTTTCTGCTATTAGAGTGGTATCATCTGCATATCTGAGGCTGTTGATATTTATCCTGCCAATCTTGATTCCATTTTGTGAGTCACCCAGCCTGGCACTTTGCATAATGTACTCTACATAAAAGTTAAATAAGCAGGGTGACAATATACAGCCTTGATGTACTTCCCAATTTGGAACCAGTCCATTGTTTCATGTCCGGTTCTAACTGTTGCTTCTTGATTTGCATACATGTTTCTCAGAAGACAGGTAAGGTGGTCTGCTATTCCCATCTCTTTAAGAATTTCCCACAGTTTGTTGTGGTGCACACAATCAAAGACTTTAGCATAGTCAATAAAGCAGAAGTAGAAATTTTTCTGGAATTCCATTGTTTTCTCTATGATCCAGCGAACATTGGCAATTTGATCTCTGATTCCTCTGCCTTTTCTAAATCCAGCTTCTACATCTATAAATTCTTAGTTCACAGACTGCTGAAGCCTAGCTTAAAGGATTTTGAGCATTACCTTGCTAGCATGTGAAATGAATGTAATTGCACAATACTTTGAACAGACTTTGGCATTGCCCTTCTTTGGGTTTGGAATGAATATTGACATTTTCCCACCCTGTATCCATTGCCGAGTTTTCCAAGTTTACTGATCTATTGAGTGCAGTGCTTTCACAGCATCATCTTTTAGGATTTTAAATAACTCAGCTGGAATTCCATCACCTCCACTAGTTTTGTTCATAGTAATGCTTCCTAAGGCCCTCTTGACTTCACACTCCAGGATGTCTGGCTCTACATGAGTATCCACACCATTGTGGTTATCTGAGTCATTAAGAGCTATTTTGTACACTTCTGCGTGTTCTTGCCACCTCTTCTTAATCTCTTCTACTAGGTCCTTGCCATTTCTGTCCTTTATTTTGCCCATCTTTGCTTGAAATGTTGCCTTGGTAGCTCCAGTTTTCTTGAAGAGATCTCTAGTCTTTCCCATTCTATTGTTTTCCTCTATTTCTTTACATTGTTCACATAAGGCTTTCTTATCTCTCCTTGCTATTATCTGGAACTCTGCATTCATTTGGGTATATCTTTCCCTTTTTTCTTTGCCCTTCACTTCTTTTCTTTTCTCTGCTATTTGAAGGCCTTCTCAAACAACCACTTTGCTTTCTTGCATTTCTTTTTTGGGGGGATGGTTGTGGTCACCACCTCCTGTATAATTTACAAACCTCCATCCATAGTTTTGTTGGCACTCTATCTACCAGATCTAATCCCTTGAATCTATTAATCACTTCTACTGTATAGTCATAAGGAATTTGATTTAGATCATACCTGAATGGCCTACTAGTTTCCCCTACTTTCTTCAATTGAAGCCTGAATTTTGCATTCAGTTCAGTTCAGTTCAGTTCAATCACTCAGTCACTTCTGACTCTTTGCGACCCCATGAATCACAGCACACGAGGTCTCCCTGTCCATCACCAACTCCCGGAGTTTACTCAAACTCATGTCCATCGAGTCGGTGATGCCATCCAGCCATCTCATCCTCTGTCACCCCCTTCTCCTCCTGCCCCCAATCCCTCCCAGCATCAGGGTCTTTTAAGGAGCCCATAATCTGAGCTACAGTCAGCTCCAGGGCTAGTTTTTGCTGACTCTATAAAGCTTCTCTAAATATTCACTAAGGCAGCTTTATGATGAATGTTCTAAAAATCCTTGTCAAGGTTTCTCTGGTGTCTCACAGTGGTAAGGAATCCACCTGGCAATGCAGGGGACATGGATTTGATCCCTGATCCAGGAAGATCCCATATGATGTGGAGCAACTCAGCACAACTATTGAGCCTGTGTTCTGGAGAGCCAGAGCCATAACTGCTGAGGCCATTTGCCACAACTACTGAAGCTTGTATGCCCTAGAACCTGTGCTCTGCAACAAGAGAAGCCACCACAGTGAGAAACCCATGCCCACAATTTGAGAGTAGCCCTGCTCTCCACAACTAGAGAAAAACCAGCTCAGAGATGAAGACACTGCACAGCCATAAATAAATAAAAGTTAAAATAAATAAATAAAAATCCGTGTCATATAATTCTAACATCCTATCTCAGGGCAGTATCTAAAGATTGTCTTTTCTCATTTAAGTTGAGTTCCTCCTGGTTCTTGATGTAAAAAATGATTTTTTTAAAAATTCAAACCCAATTCAACACAATCCCTATCAAGCTACCAATGGTATTTTTCACAGAACTAGAACAAATAATTTCATAATTTGTATTGAAAGACAAAAAAACCTCAAATAGCCAAAGCAATCTTGAGAAAGAAAAATGGAACCAGAGGAATCAACCTGCATGATTTCAGACTATACTACAAGCGGTGCTGGGAAAACTAGTCAACTACCTGTAAAAGAATGAAACTAGAACACTTTCTAACACCATACATAAAAATAAACTCAAAATGGATCAAAGATCTAAATGTAAGACAGAAACTATAAAACTCTTAGGGGAAAACATAGGCAAAACACTCTCTGACATATATCACAGCAAGATCCTCTATGACCCACCTCTCAGAGTAATGGAAATAAAAACAAAAATAAACAAATCGGACCTAATTAAACTTAAAAGCTTTCGCGCAATGAAGGAAACTGTCAGCAAGGTGAAAAGGTAGCCTTCAGAATGGGATAAAATAATAGCAAATGAAGCAACTGACAAATAATTAATCTCCAAAATATACAAGCAGCCCATGTAGCTCAATACCAGAAAAATAAATAGCCCCATCAAAAAGTGGACCAAAGAACCAAACAGACATTTCTCCAAAGAAGACATATAGACGGCTAACAAACACATGAAAAGATGCTCAACATCACTCATTATCAGAGAAATGCAAATCAAAACCACAATGAGGTACTATCTCATGCCAGTCAGAATGGGTGCCATCAAAAAGTCTATAAGCAATAAATGCTGGAGAGGGTGTGGAGAAAAAGGAACCCTCTTACACTGTTGGTGGGAATGCAAACTAGTACAGCCACTTTGGAGAACAGTGTGGAGATTCCTTAAAAAAAGCTGGAAATAGAACTGCCATATGACCCAGCAATCCCACTGCTGGGCATACACAGCGAGGAAATCAGAACTGAAAGAGACACATGTATGCCAATGTTCATTGCAGCACTGTTTACAATAGCTAGGACATGGAAGAAACCTAGATGTCAAACAGCAGATGACTGGATAAGAAGGTGTGGTACATATACATAATGGAATATTACTCAGCTATAAAAAAGAATGCATTTGAGTGAGTCCGAATGAGGTGGATGAAACTGGAACCTATTATACAAAGTAAAGTAAGTCAGAAAAAGAAACACCAATACAGTATATTAACACATATATATGGAATTAAAAAGATGGTAATGACGACCCTATATGCAAGACAGCAAAGGAGACACAGTTATAATGAACAGACTTTTGGACTATGTGGGAGAAGTTGAGGGGGGGATGATTTGAGGGAATAGCATTGAAACATGTATATTACCATATGTAAAATAGATGACCAGTGCAAGTTCAACGCATAAAGCAGGGCACTCAAAGCTGGTGTTCTGGGACAACCCAGAGGGATGGCATGGGGAGGGAGGTGAGAGGGGGGTTCAGGATGGTGGACACATGTACACCTGTGGCTGAATCATGTTGATGTATGGCCCAAACCACCACAATATTGTAAAGTAATTAGCCTCCAATGAAAATAAATACATTAATTTAAAAAACTGAAACCCGGACAGTTTAGTGTGTTGTAAGATTCCAGATCTTATATAAGTCTCATGTTGCATCAGGCACCTTCTGACAGTCTCTGGTGGATGAAGGTGGGGAGGTACCACCACCTTATTGCTGAGTAGGGTTGGAGTCCAGGTTCTTCCCTCTGCCTCTGCTGATACTCCAGGGAAGAGAGGCTCCTTGCTACTGCTGGAAAGGATGGGATTTCAGGATCCCCATATTGTTTCCACTGACACTGTAGGCTGTGGTGTTCCTGTTACTACTGAATGTTGGTGAAAATCCTGACTCTCCCTTTGGCTTCCTCTGAGAGAGAGAGGATTGGAGCCCCTCATTTCAAGCTGCCAAAGTGTGGATGTGTAGGTAGGTTCTCCACTTGGCCTTTCCTGGTAGAGGTAGCGATTGGGCTGCAGTTTTATTCTGTGTTGCTCGGCTGGAGCAGACTGGTTGTTATCTGAGGTTTTTTGTTTTTGCTTTCCACCTTGTAGACTACCCCTTTCCTTATCCTTTGGCCACAGGGAGCAGGCTTTCTGTCATGCTTCTTTTTTTTTTTTTTTTTCCTTTTCCATCTATGGTGTTAGTAGGGTGCTACCTCTCCAGTATTCAATCTGGAAAAAATGAGCTGCAGAGAAACTTCAGAGAACTCATTACCTATGTTCTTCAGGTGCCAAGGTCTCTGGTTGGTCTGCCCTCCTCTTATCACCTTTGAGATCTTTTAATATTTGTTTTTAGTTTAGTTGTTTTTAGTTGAACTGAACAGGAGGAATAAGTAAAAGGATGTCTACTCTGTCTTTCTGGAAGCAGAAAGCTCAGCAGGTAGGCGTCATTCAATCTCTAAATGCCCTTACAAATTTGCAGATCCATTATTTCAATTTTCTAGAGGAAAAATTGAGACACTTAGAGGTAATTTGCCTGATCAAAGTTGCTTAGAAATGTGGCCTTGGCTTGAAGTAAAACCTTGGAATTTAACAGTTATTATTTTGTTTTTCCTTTTTCTTTCTCTGTTTGTCAGAAAAGCACTGGGAGTAGGGATGATGGGGGTGCGGTAGCAAGGAAGGTACCAAAGAGAAGGCTAAAGAATTACTTTTTGGAGTGTAAGCAGCCACTGTTTAGAATTACAAAGCTAGGACTTCTCGGGGGATTTAACTGAACTTTGAAATGTTGTTAATTTCCACAGATTGATTATATGATCTTCATAGTTACTCATTAATGCCTTATCTTGTAAATGAATGACTTCAATTATTCACCCTGTATCCTGAAGCTTGAGAGACATTTAGTAATCACTACCATTTCCTAGATTAAACATTTGCATAGAAATGGAAAGGATGGGGAAAATCACCACTTTGCAGTGATGACTTTGTAATACTTTCATCTGAACACTTTTGGTCATATAAATTATCTATATTGCTTAGTATTTCAAAAATGATTTTGTACTACTCTCTTAAAACCCATTATCTAGAGTTCTTGAAAGGTTTTCAGTATTGCAAAGGTCATGATAAGCTCAGAGAATTACCTTTCCTAAGCAAAATTTCCTAATTCTAGTACATTTCCTAACGGAACATTCAGAAACCTTCTTTCTCTATTTTAGTTTTGACTGCTACCGCCATTCTTCAAAACTTCCTGAGTCTAAAATCAAGAGGGGATAAGAGATGGGAAGGACCTTTTAGGAGCAGTGAAGTGGGCTCTCTGCTTGATCCCTTTGTGGCCATTTTGGTTCATCCAGATCTTATGGGTTCAGACTGACATACATTGCAGGAAGAACAAATATGCTTTTTTTTTTTTTTTCCTGGCTGTGTTGCTTGGCATGCAGGATCTTAGTTCTCTGACTAGGGATTGAACCAGTGCCTCCTGCAGTGGAAGCATGGAGTGTTAACCACTGAAAGCATCAGGGAAGTCCAAAAATGCAAAAGTTCTTAAAAAGAATATAGGGGAACAGGGGTGGCTAGCAGGGAAGAATGAGGTGTGTGTGTGTATATATATAGTCATTCTTATGGAAAATTCTGTTTGCTTCCAAGGATAGGCAAAAGTTATAACAGTTCTGGTTTCACCTAGGGATTTGGGGTTCTACTTGGGATACTTACTGCTTATGACTGTCTTCACTTCTGTCCCCTGGTCTTCCCACAAAAGTTGACAAGAAAAATACCTCTTGGAAGGCAACAATTTCTGGACTTTTGTAGACAGTTTAGCTACTAAGATTTTTTTTTAACTTTCTTTATTGTAAGATATTTTATAATATTGTGCTGGTTTCTGCCTTACAACAACATGAATCAGCCACAGGTATACATATGTCCCCTCTCTCTTGAACCTTCCTGCCATCTCATACCCCATCGTACCCCTTTAGGTTGTCACAGGGCACTGAGATGAGCTATTGGTGTCACATAGCAAATTCCCACAGGAAAGATCCCCTAGAGAAGGGAATGGCAACCCATTCCAGTATCCTTGCCTGGAGAATCCCATGGACAGAGGAGCCTGGTGGTCTATGGTCCATAGAGTTGCAAAGAGTCAAACACAGCTGCGGCAACTTAGCACAGCACAACACATCTGTTTTACATATGGAAATTTCTATTTTTCCATGCTACTCTCTCCATTCATTTCACCCTCTCCCTCCCCCACTGTGTCCACAAGTCTATTCTCTCTGTCTGCATCTCCATTGCTGCCCTGAAAACAGGTTCATCAGTACCATCTCTCTAGATTCTATACACATGCATTAATATACAATATTTGTCTTTCTCCTTCTGACTTACTTCAGTCTGTAGAATAGTCTTTAGGTTCATCCACCTCAATAGGACTGACTCAAATGTGTTATTTTTCAAAGTTGAGTAATACCATTGTATATATGTACCACAATTTCTGTTTCCATTCATCTGTTGGTGGACATCTAGGCTGCTTCTATGCCCTAGCCACACAAGAATTCTGATGTTCTTTGCAGTACTTTTTACAATAGCTACTGAGATTCTTTTTTTCTAAGTTGTTCATAGTATGTTCCAGTCCCTCAACTATAGAACTGGCTATGTTGATGCTTTCAAAATTGTCCAAAGTGGTACAAGATGCTCTTTTCCCCTTTCGTTGCCAGGGAAAACAATAGGTCTTGTGCCCTACACTTCCTTTAGGTAAAGCACTAAACATTTTCTGCTGGGAGAAGGGAAGAATGTATGATAATATCTGTGCTCTGCTTTCTCTTTTCTTATTCTATATATCCCTCTCCCATGAGAAAAGACAGTCATGCATAAACTTCCTGGCCAGAGAGGAACCTTCTAGCCTATGAGCTTGGCAGGAGGTAGGACTGGAGTTTAGGGGCAACTGAGAAAACACAGTTTGCATTTGTCACCTCTGGAAGTCAGTCTCCAGAAGGAATAAGTGCATTTCCCCCTGATAAGAGAAGGGGGATAAGAAAATGGGGTTTGGGGATTAGTCCTTTCCCAGGAACTGACTGAGCCTCTGACAGTCACCTGAGATCTACTAGCAAGAGGTAAATGGATGGAGGTCACAGAGGCTTTACATTGGTGTTGACTGATGTGAGGATGGCTGTTATTCCCTCTAACTTCAGAAAAGTTGTTTCATTAGGGAATAGAGCTGGGAAGTGCCCGGGGTCATAAGTCTGAGTGTGGCTTTTTGTTTGTTTTTATGTTCTACAGTCTTCCATCTGAAGTTTTTCATTTGGAGATAATGTTTTCTCTCAAGAGCCATCAACTCGGGCGAATGCATGGAATTCAGGAAGGCATTTATCCAAGTGTCTTCACTCCTACAGAATGCAGAGCTACTGATGAGGACTGCAAACAGGAAGAAACACTTGGGAAGATGTGAAACTATTTCAGAAAAACTTCTTAGAAAGAACTATAAGTCCTTTCAAATCTAAATCACCTGCTCTTATGTTTTCTAATGAATCAGAACGTATTGTATTAACAAAAGGATATGTCATTTCAATATTTTGATCTAAATTTGGATAATTTGTGTCATTTTCACATGCCACTTATCCTTATCCCATATGAGAAAGCATGTTAAAAAGTTTGCAAAGAGATAGCTGAGATGGCAGAGTGAAAAGACCCTGAGTTTTCCTCCTTTCATGAGCACACCCAAATCACAACTATCTGCAGATGACCATCGAAGAAAAAGACATAAAGCTAAAGACATAAAGAAGGAACCACAATAAGATGGATACATGGGGCAGACTCAAAATAGAATCAAGACCCATACCTCCAGGTGGGCAAATTACAAACTCGAGAATAATTGCAGAGGTTCTCCCACAGGCGTGAGAGTTCTGAGTCCTGAGTTGGGCTCCTCAGCCCAGGGTTCTGCACTGGGAAGAGAAGCCCCCAGAGCCTTTGGCTTTGAAG
Organism: Odocoileus virginianus; assembly: GCF_023699985.2. Classification (NCBI taxonomy): domain Eukaryota; kingdom Metazoa; phylum Chordata; class Mammalia; order Artiodactyla; family Cervidae; genus Odocoileus; species Odocoileus virginianus. The sequence goes on from NC_069682.1 coordinate 45,554,789, forward strand.
GCCTGGCAGGGCTTACTTTTGAAAGTCCCAAAGGACTGGGGGAAATAAAGACTTCATTCTTAAAAGATGCACACAAAATCTCATGCCCACTAGGACCCAGGAGAAAAGCAGTAATCTGGTAGGACCAAAAGCAGTACTTTGGTCTTGGAGAGTCTCCAGGAGGGACTAGGTGTAGGGTGTGTGTGTTGGGGGGGTGGGGCGGTGCAGCTGAGGTTCACCCTGGGGACATAGACATTTTGATGTTGTTTAGTCACCAAGTTGTGTCTGACACTTTGTGACCCCATAGACTGCAGCATATCAGGCTTCCCTGTCCTTTACCATCTCCCAGAGTTTGCTCAAACTCATGTCCATTGAGTTGGTGATGGGGTGTGGAGTGGGGGTTGGTTGAGGCTCACCCTGGGAACATAGATATTGGTGTCAGCCATATTTTGGAGCTTTCTATTGCATGAACACAGGTGCAGACAGACACCATCATGCAATCTACCCTCTAGCTCATTAGCACCAAGACCTGGCCCCATTCAATAGCCTATAAGTGCTAGTGTTGGGATCCCTTAGGGAAAATAATTAACTAGGTAGGGACACAGCCCAACTCATCAGTGGACAGGTTGCCGAAAGACTTCCTGAACCAATAATGGCATCTAGACATGGCCTCACCCACTAGAGGGCCAAGACCCAAGTCTGCTGTCGAGTGGGCAGGAATTGGTCCTGCCCTCCAGGAAGCCTGCACTAACCTCTAAACCAGCCTCACCCACCAGGGGGCAGACACCAGATTCAAGAAAACCACAATCACCCAGCCTGATGATTCAGCCCACCCACAGCAGGCCAGACCCTACCCTGGGACCACTAGCAGACCAACACAAGCTTTGGGACACTGAAGACCCCATACCCAACTATGTCAGGAACCAGGCTCTCCTTCCCACCCACCCCCGCCTCCCCTACCTCCAGTGATCTGACACCAGCTCTGGGAACCCTGGGCCCTGCAGTCAGTCTCTAGGATCCAGCTCTACCTGCTAGTAATTTGACATTCACCCCAGGACCTGCACCCTCCACCCATTATTGGAAGGCAACAACTGTGGAGTCTTCTGGACCCTAACTCCACCCACCAGTGAGATAGCACTAGCCCTTGGACCCCCTGGGCTTCTGCAGCCAGTCATTTCATGACCAGACTCTGCTAACCAACAGCTAGTGTATCTGCACAAGGCAGGGCCTGGCAACCAACTGGGCTAAGGTTCAAACAAGCCTACCAGACCACCCCCATAGCCAGCCCACTACAATAGAATGACCCATATAGCCTCCCTAGGGGGAACTCCTAGAGCAAATAGCTTGGTGACAAGAGGGGAGAGCCCTGCTGGGACACATAGGACATCTCCTAGAGCAGGACATTCTGCTCACCTTCACGAAATAATTTGGAAATTTGTCATTTTCACAAGCCACTTATCCTTATCCTGTATGAGATGGCATGTTAAAAAGTTTGCAAAGAGATAGCCTGAGATGAAAAATTGGAAAGACTCTAAGCTCACCTCCTCTCATGAGCACACTAAAATCACAACTATCTGCAGATGACCATCAATGAAAAAGACCCAAAGCAAAAGACATAAAAAAAGGAACCACAACAAAATGGGTAGGAGGGTAGACAAAGTTATCACTAAAAAAGAAAATTACAGATCAATATTGCTGATCAACACAGATGCAGAAAGTTCTCAACAAAATATCATCAAACCAAATTAAACAGTACATATACAAAATGCAACAATATGCATACACTCCATATACAAAAATAAACCCAAAATGAATTAAAGACCTAAATATAAGACTAGATACTATATAACTCTTGGAGGAAAATATAGGGAGAGCAGTCTTAATGTAAATCATAGTAATATTTGGGGGGGAATCTGTCTCCTAAAACAATTGAAATAAAAGCAAAAATAAACAAACGGGACCAAATTAAACTTAAAAGCTTATGCACAGCAAAGGAAACCATCAACCTACTGAATGGGAGAAAATATTTGCTAATGATATGATCAATAACATGTTAATATCTAACATATATAAACACTTCACTCAACATTGAAAAGACAACATGATTTTAAAATGGGCAAAAGATTGAATAAAATTTTTCCAGAGAGAAAATGCAGATGAACAACAAGCACGTGAAAAGATTCTTAACATCACTAATCTTTAGTGAAATGCAAATCAAAACCACAATGAGATATCACCTCACATCTGTCAGAATGGCTTTCATCAAAAAGAACACAAATAGCAAGTGTTGGCAAGGATGTGGATAAAAGGAAACCCTTGCACTCTGTTGGTGAGACTGTAACTTGGTGCAGACACTGTGAATCAGTGTTGAGGTTTTGCCAAAAATGAAAAATAGAACTACCAAACTACCATATGACCCAATAATTCCACTCCTGGGTATATAGCCCAGAAACACTAATTTGAAAAGATACATGTACTCTAATGGTCACAGCAGCATTATCTATAATTGCCAAGATACAGAAGAAACCTAAGTATCTATCAACAGACGAATGAATAAAGATGTGGTATGTAACGTATATACAATGGCATACCAATCAGCCATAAAAAGGAATGAAACTGCCATTTGCAACAACATGCATGAACTTAGAAGGCACTACGATAAGTAGAATAAGTCAGACAGAGACAGATATTTTATGGTATCATTTATATGTGGAGTCAAAAAAAAAAAAAGGCCCAACAAACTAGTAAATATAACAAAAGAGCAGACTCACAGATATGAAGAACAAACTAGTGGTTACCAGTGGGGAGATAGAAAAGGAGAAGGAAAGTCTGGGGAAGGGGATTAAGAGGTACAAACCATTAAGTATAAAATAAGCCATAAAGATATTGTACAACATAGGGAATATAGTCAATATTTTATAATAACTATAAATGGGTATAATCTTTAAAAGTTGTGAATCACTGTATTGTATACTTGTAACTCATATAATATTGTACAATAACTATACTTCAATTTTTTAAAAGTTTGCAAAAAATTATTGCAGTTTCTCTTGGAGGCTCAACCATTCAATAACCTTTGTATGTAATACTTCTAATTGCAAAAATGTGTGTACCTGGAAAAGCTATTCCTCTGTTTAATTATTGATATCTCAGGAGGGCTATTGAGCTGTTTTCTTATGAAAATTCTCAAGGAAAGGTGAGTTACTTAGCTTTTCCATTTCAAAGTGCAAGTATTATATCACTTATACAGTTTGGGCTTTCAGAATCTATTGGGTGTTTTAAATAATGTTGGAAAGGTTCAAAGGTTAACAATTGTGCTCAGAGAAGTTCTGTTACCTGCTAGTCATCAATTTCCCAATTTTTGGAAGATAGTTCTTCAAAATTAAACAAATATTTATAGACACCTATTATGTACTGTTAGCATTATAAGTGTGTTGTTTACTCAGTCATGTCCAACTCTTTGCAACCCCATGGACTGTAGTCCTCCACCTGGCTCCTCTGTCCTTGGGATTCTTCAGGCAAGGATACTGGAGCGGGTTGCCATTCTCTTCTCCAGGGGATCTTCTCAAGAATCGAACCTGGGTCTTCTGCACTGCAGGTGGACTTTTTACTGTCTGAGCTACCAGAGTAGTAGTAATAGGCCCTGGTAATTCAATGGTGAATAGAAATAAAGTTGTCATTTTCAGGAAGCCTATAGCTCTTCCATATTTAGTCCATATAGCCACTATTTCTTTGTAGTCAAAATGTAGGCCATCAGTGTTTCCTGGGATGCTAGAAATGCAGAATCTCAGATGCCACTCCAAATTTCTTGATTCAGAATCTGTATTTTAGCAAGATCCCCAGAGGGTTCATGTAGACATGAGATTTTGAGGAATTTGCGAGGGGTCAGTTGAAGAATGCAGGCTATAGTCAGTTGGTATATGGCATTTCTCTGACCACAGAAATAGGCTCAGAAAAGGATAAGTTTTCAAGGAAATGCGGTAATGGGGATTTTTTTCTTTATATAGAGAGACAGAGAAAGTAATAGTCATTTGCTCCCTCTCTCTGAGATGCTATGCAGCTATGATTCTCAAACTGCTGCAGCCTCATGATGAAGTTGGGGATGGGCAGAGGCAAGAACATCATATGAAGCCTGAGTGAACCATACCTGATTCTCTCCCTGACTGTCAGTTGCAAGAATCAACATAACCCCTAACATCCTAATGAGTCACTTGGAGAGGCTGTTTCCTAGAGCCTTGCAAGAAAAGCCCATACATCAAAAAACAACACACACCTGAGTGGGTAAACATGGTCAGCAACATGACAGCCTGGGGAGAACCTTTAGGGACACTTGCCAAGGGGGATAAATGAGACACAGTTTTGGGAAATCTCTGGGCTTGGGACCAATTTGGGAGGCAAGGTGGAGGAGTGAAACTGGCATATTTTGCTGATAAAGAAGAGAAAACAGTGAGTCACTGAGATATATAGATGCTTGGGGCTCTGAAAAAGAGAAGGGAGAAGACTTATTTTCTGAAATGGGACCTGTGAGGTAGCCTTAGGCAGAACCAGTCTTCTCTGTGTTCCTTATGTGCTTCTTGTCACTCTCGCAGATTCTCACTTTATTCCTTCCACCACCTGAAGCAAATCAGTGGCTCTCTGTGGGATTCTGTTCCCTGGCTGCTCAATTCTCATCTTTCCTACTTCCCCTCCCACCTCATCCCATTGTACCTTCCTGATTCCACATTGTAGGGTTGTGAGGCTTATAACAGGTACTGATATTTATTTTATGGAGGGCTTTCCTAGCATAACTTATCCCAGCATCAGTCTAGGCAAAGGGATAAGGATCTGGTGTGGATGTCCACCTTTATGCACATAGTCACCTCTATTGCCAGCTCAGAACAAACCCTGGAGATATGAAATAATTATACCTACCATTATTTATGGAACATTTATGTGCCACACTCTGCTGTGAACTTGAAATGCTATGTCTGTTTTAATCCTCTTAGCTGCTATAGTGATATATGACTTTATACTCATTTTTTAGATGAAGAACTTGAGGCCTAGAATGATTAAAGATTCTCTCCCACAGTTGCTAAGCAGGGAGCAGAGATTTGAAGCCTTGTCTTTAGATGAACAAACACCATGTTATACTTGTTATCTGTGTGCTTAGGCCTTGGTTACTTAGTTATTGTTTATATTATCAAGCAGGCCATTGGTTGAGCATTTTGATTATGTTGTTGTTGCTCAACTGCCCAGCTGTGTCTGATTCTTTGGGACTTCATGGACTGCAGCATGCCAGGCTTCCTTGTCCTTTACCATCTCCTGAAATTTGCCCAAGTTCATGTCCATCGCATCGGTGATGCCATCCAGCCCTCTCATCCTCTGATGCCCTCTTATCCTGATACCCTCAATCCTTCCCAGCATCAGGGACTTTTCCAGTGAGTCAGCTGTTCACATCAGATGACCAAAATACTAGAATTTCAGCTTCAACAACAGTCCTTCCAATGAGTATTCAGGGTTGATTTCCCTTAAGATTGACTGGTTTGATCTCCTTGCTGTACAAGGGATCAGATTTTGATTATACAATCATGTCAAAAGTCTAGTGACATATTCACATTCTCTGAGTGTGTGCTAAGACAAGTCCATGATCACTACTGTGCTTTACCAAAGTGGCTGTGGGTATTATAGTGCAACACACTTGCTTTATTTTCATTATCACTCTGGTCTTTTAAGCATCTTTCAGCTATTTTTGTCTGTTTTCATATGAAGCTCAAATATTAGACCTATAAAGACCCTGACAGGGACTTCTGCTTGACAGCTGAGAAATACAAGGCTCAGCTAGATGAACCAATGCACTGGGATTTGCAGCTCATGGGTGGCAACATCAGAACCAGAATCCAGTTATCTTAATTCCCAGATAAAAATATTTTTAACTATTCATTTTTGTTACTATTCAATCAAAAGGTCCAAATTCAAGGTTGTTGATTCTTATTTTGTAATAAAGTGATATTTTCCAGATTTCTTCCCATTAGTAATCAATTTGCTGGGATTCCAAAGATACACAATTTTATTCCAGAGTTCTGAACTTCTAGATAGAAGAAGGAGGAAGGCAAATCTTCTTGACAGAAAGCAATGATAAAATTAGGGAAAACTGTGAAAACAAACATTTAGAACTCTTGAATTCACCAAAGATACAAAAATCAAATTTAGAAATTTGGGGGTAACTTTGAAAAAAGATGTCATTTTAGCCTGGGGAGACTTCCATTTACCCCATTCACAAGACCTATTTCAGTTAGTGCTGAAGCTCTGTTGGGGTGTAGCAAGTTAGAAGACCAGCAGCATAACTGCTAGATAGAATGACTTGACTTGGAAAGGAGTATGAAAAAAAAAAAATTACATCCCTATGTGTTATTGAAAACAGTGTGATCTTCAGTTCAGTTCAGTTGCTC